>NC_081853.1:17901792-18524276 GCF_963259705.1 Myotis daubentonii | reverse complement strand
TGGGAATCAAACCCTTGACCCTTTGGTGTGTGGGCTGGTGTTCTAACCACTTAGCATGCAGGCCAGAACAAAAACTTTCCAGTATTTAAAAACTTTATGGTGAGCTGACTGCTAAGATCAATGGTGATATTAACAAATATAATTTTTTGAAATTGTATAATGCAATGTGTCAACATTTGGAGCATCTGCAATGAACCATTATTTTCAAATTATCGATTCATGGTTTTATAGAATAATGTATGGATAATAGATCCATTCAAAGTGCACAATAGACCAGTGAATTTTAATGTAACAGAGTATGAAAAGTTCATTGTTATGGTTTCAGAGTTCATATTGTAACTAACCTTTCAGGGACTATCTCAGAGTTTTAATGGAGTATCAAAGAAGAGTAGTTATAATGACCTCAAAAGGCCATTAAAATACTCCTCCTTTCCAAACTGTGTATCTGCGTGAGGCCAGATATTCTTTGTTCTTCAACAAAACCTACCTATTGCAACAAATTGAATGCATCCAGTTGTCTCCTGTTAAGTCAAGTGATTTGCAGAAATGTAAAATAGTGCCAATCACTACTTTTTTATTTTGTATTGGAAAACAAAGTTATTTTTTATAAAATGTTATTTATGCTAACATAAAAACTACCATTGTTTATAAACCAAACCCTACATAGGGTGGAATTCCATGGCCTGTTTTTCTGATCCTAGGATGTGTTTATAACATGTATCAGGAAATTCTCACATAAAACTTATATATATATACTATCTAATAAAAGAGAAACATGGTAATTAGCGTACATCCGCTACCCTTCCCATTGGCTAATCAGCGAGATATGCAAATTAACTGCCAGCCAAGATGGCGGCCAGCAGCCAGGCAGCTTGAAGCTAACATGAGGCTTGCTTGCTTCAGTGACGGAGGAAACCAACGTTCCCCGCCTGCTGCTGCCAGCCTCTGAGCTTTCAGTTTGAAACATTGTTACAAATATAGAAGCTAAATAAAACCCCAGAAACCTGCTTTCAGCCCGCCAGGATCTCAGAGCTGGAGTTGATACAGTGTTTCGATTATAGAAACCAAACAAACCAGATACCTGCTTTCATCAGCAGAGGCCTCAGAGCTGGAGCCAGAGCTAAAGCTGGTCCAGAATAAGAAAAAAAAGGAGCGGTTGGGAGCTTCAGTCACCCGCCAGCCTGAAAACAGCCCTCAGCCCCTCACCCAGACTGGCCAGGCACCCCAGTGGGGACCCCCACCCTGAAGGGTGTGTGACCAGCTGCAAACAGCCATCATCCCCTCACCCAGGCTGGCCAGGCACCCCAGTGGGGACCCCCACCCTGATCCAGGCCACCCTTCAGGGCAAACCAGCCGGCCCCAACCATGCACCAGGCCTCTATCCTATATAGTAAAAGGGTAATATGCCTCCCAGCACCGGGATCAGCGGAGCCACGAGGCCCCCCTGCACCGGGATCAGCGGAGCTGAGAGGCCTCGGCACCGGGATCAGTGTGATGGGGCAGTGCCCAAACCCCCTGATCGCCCTGCGGCTCTGTGTGTGACAGGAGGCGGAGCCACAACCTCCCTATCCGCCCTGCTCTGTTCGTGACAGGGGAAGGCGCCCCAACCCCCTGATCAGCCCTGCTCTGTGCCTGATAGGGGGGAGCTCCCCAAACCCCCTGATCGCCTGCCGGGAGCCGGTCCATCCTTGCTGTTTCAAAGGACTTGGCATATATGGCATACTGTTCTTAATATGTTTGCTCACCTTCTTGGCACTATGTGTTTTAACCAAGGTCTCTGAGAAAGGTTGTTTCCCCAGGTAGGGATTTTCCCCTGAAGTTAGGGAGGGAATAAAACCTCTTAACTAAGTGCCAGGCGGGTAATTAATCACTTTAACTATGAACAATCATGCCTAAGCTACATAATCTTTACTCCCTGGAATGGAGATAAGAAACGCCCTAACCTTTGGAATAGAGATTGATAGGATTGGAATCAACTGGTATAAATACAGATGTAACAAGACAGAACTGAGAAGACAGAACCAAGAGAGACAGAACATAGGCACAGAACCTACACAGAACGTTCTCTAGAGACAGAAGAACTTCGCTGGAGAGAACATGGCAAAAGATCCTGGACAGAAACTGGCCTCAGAACCTAGAGACAGAACCTAGCGAGAGAACATGGCAAAAGATCCTGGACTGAACCTGACTACAGAAATATGGCAAGAGAACCTGACTAGAACCTGGTGACTGAACCTGGCTGGAGAACCTGGACAGAACCTGGCTAGAGAACCTAGCGAGGGAACATGGCTACAGAACCTGGCTGGAGAACCTAGCAAGAACCTAGCAAGAGAACATGGACACAGAGCCTGGCTGGAGATCCTAAGCAGAACCTCTCTGGAGATCCAGACCAGAACTTGGCTGGAGATCCTGGCTGGAGATCCTGGCTAGGCTGCTGATCAACTGAACACTGCCTCCGTGTCCTTCCTTCTTCGCCGACTCCGTCTATGCCTTTGGGAACCCCTGGACCTGCTGGGGTTGGACCCCGGCATCCTGATTGACCCTTCTCTGTGCGTGACAGGGTACAGAGCCCCAACCCCCCTGATGGGCCCTGCTCTGTGTGTGACAGGGGGCAGCGCCCCAGCCCCCTGATTGGCCCTGCTCTGTGCGTGACAGGGGGTGGCGCCGCAACTCCCCAATCGGCCCTGCTCTGAGCCCGACCAGGGGCTGCACCTAGGGATTGGGCCTGCCCTCTGCCACCCAGGAGCAGGCCTAAGCCAGCAGGTCGTTATCTCCTGAGGGGTCCCAGACTGCTAGAGGGCACAGGCCGGCTGAGGGACCCGCCCCCCCCGCCCCCCCCAAGTGCACAAATTTTTGTGCACCGGGCCTCTAGTATACACATATATATATATATGCACATACATATGTAAAAGCCTAGGCAACTGTCTGACCTTCTGACTGGTAGCTATGACACGCAATGACCACCAGGGGGCAGATGCTCAATGCAGGAGCTGCCAAGTTGCGGTGACTTGGCAGCTGCGGTTCTCAGGTGATGCACCCAGAACCAGAAAGGAGAGAGCCTGATTCTGGGGTGCGTCACCGGAGAACCGCCCTCTCACAATCTGGGACCCCTTGGGGGATGTCAGAGAGTGGGTTTCAGCTGGATCCCCGCAGGCCGGGCCGAGGTACCCCACCAGTGCATGAAAACGTGCACTGGGCCTCTAGCGATTAAATAGCTTACCTTTTTTTTTTTTTAAATTTAAAGGGGCATGTGTGTGTATGTGTGGTTTGGCATACTATTTATGTAAAGGGTTAAGTGGTAAATTTAAGTCTTGTGGCCATACAGCCTGTATCACAACTTGTTAACTCTGCTGTTGTCATGTAACAGCAGTCATAAACAATACAGAAACCAAGGAGGATGGCGGTGTTCCAATAAAACTTTATTGACACAAATTTGATTTCTCTATACTCTTTATGTGTCATGGAATGTTATTTTTCTTTATTATTTACTATCATTTTGTCGGTAGTGGGCCAGATTCAGCTCGTGGACCAAAGTTTGCCAACTTGTTTTTGTCATGGCCCTAATCAACAACCCTTTTTGATAAGGATTATTTTCTATTTGTTACGGAGAAATGTAGGTAGGAAAGCAAGCGTTCCAGAAATCTTAAAGAGTGTTTGCAGCTGAACCCTGTAAACCAAAGTAGCATCTCAGTCTTCTTTTATATTTCTGAATTTGCATGGAGAAGAGGGCCTTTTACATCTTTTATCTTAGTTTATGCCCATATGAATATGACTCTGTAAGGTAAATGCTTTAATCCTCTTATGGATGGAGAATCTGAGGTGCAGAGGACAGCTAGTATGTCCCAAATCACGAGTGGACCAGGGGCTGAGTGCAGGCTGGTCCCAGAGCTGCTGTGCTTCACACGCCAGGCCAGTGCTGCTCTCCTTACCCGTGTGGGCCTGCGTCTGTACAGAAAGGCCTGTCGATAACTGTAGGGGTCACTGAAAGACTTCATACCCAACACTGAAAAAAATAAAAAGAGGAGAAATGAAGTCACAGTTCGAGTGCAGCTGTGTGCTGGAGATTTTTGCATATTCTTGTACAAAGTAGTCTTATTTTACCACAGTGAGGAAGACTTGGTTTCTACCTATAAGGAATTTAGAGTCTAATAGGCTTAATGGTTCGCAACTAGTATTGTCCTCCCTCACTATTTAGAAATGTGTAGGGCAGTTGTAATTGTCACAAATACTGAGAGGTGCCGTTAGAATTTTGTGTGTGGGATTAAATTACATTGGAGGATTGTCCCACCCAAAATTCTCATAGGGACCCTGTTGAGAAACACTGGGCTGGTAAAGAATAGTAATGATACTGGTCAGCTTGCATGTTGAGCACTGCCTCTGTGTTCTGTGAGCTCTACAAATACAGGCCCATATTCTCTGATCTGCAGCTCTAAATTTAAAATCTCTAAATCTGAGTTGGATTTTTTTTTTAAATAAACCCATTTGGTGGTAAAACAGGATGTGAATGGATGTGAGACTTTTTAAAGTTGAAAACTATTTTTACCAGCTTTATTGAGGTATAGTTTACATACCATAACATTCATGTGCATCAAGTGTATAATTTAGTAATTTTTTAGTAAACTTGTTAAGTTTATAACTACTACCATAATCTAGTTTTATAACATTTTGTTTATCCCCTAAATTCTCTTGAGCCTGCCTGTCTTTTTATGGGTTTTGCACTTTTAGTGTCAATTTTCAGATGCTCCACTGAAGGAATAAGAGAAGTGTTTGTTAATAGGGTGCTGCTCCAGATGCTGTTGGGATGTCGGGTGTTACTTTTCTGAAATCTGGAAAATGTGAGTTCTAAGACACACCTGGACCCAGATGCTTCTAGTAAGGGATTGTGGAATGAATGAACACATTCAGTCCCTACAAGAACCTGTGGAGTAGATGCCATTATTGTTCCTCATTTTACAGTTGTAGAAACTGAGGCACGGAGAGGCTAAGCAGTCTGCCTAAGCTATGCAGTGTGTGAGTGGTGAAGCCATAGTTAGTACTTAGATATGATCTTAGCCACTTGGCTCTTACCACTGCTCTTTCTGTCTGTGGCTGAATGGAATGCCACGAGGATGTCTGGTGGGAGTACAGAAGAGAGAAACCCCCAAAATGACATGACAGCTGGGTCTGTAATAGAATTTGCCTGTGTTTAGAGATGGAGGAAATCATGTTATTTTATTTTTATTTGAATCGATACTAAAGAGTACTTATAAAATACTTTGAAGTTCAACTCAAGATACCACGAGAGCCAATGGACCTACACTCCCCATAAGTAAATCATTACCGTTCATGCCTCTATGCGCCCCTCCTCCTCCCTTGCTCCCCCAACAAAGAGGAGACCATTATAAGCAGATTTTCATGCTTATCTTTCTTTACTTTATGGTTTTACCCATGTATGCTTTAATCCCTCACTGCCTATCTTTAGTTTTGTACCATTTTGAAGTTTATATAAGTGGAATTATACGGAATATGCTAGAGGCCCAATGCCCAAAATTCGTGCAAAGGGCTGAGTCCTCACAGCTTCAGCGGCTTGCCTCGGCCCTTGCTGCCCCAGCTTCATCTGGAAGGTTGTCCAGAAGGACATCTGGAAGGCCGTTGGAAGGTCACTCGGCTGACTGGTCTAATTAGCACATTACACTTTTATCAGTATAGATCAGTGATGGCAAACCTATGACACGCGTGTCAGAGGTGACACGCGAACTCATTTTTTTGATTGATTTTTCTTTGTTAAATGGCATTTAAATATATAAAATAAATATCAAATATATAAGTCTTTGTTTTACTATGGTTGCAAATATCAAAAAATTTCTATATGTGACACGGCACCAGAGTTAAGTTAGGGTTTTTCAAAATGCTGACACGCCGAGCTCAAAAGGTTCGCCATCCCTGGTATAGATTCTTCTGTAACTTGCAGTTTTCTCCCAATTATATTTCTGGAATTTATCTGTAATTTGTTCATTGCTGTGTATTAGAACATACCACCATCTGTTTATACATTTGCTGTTGGACATTGAGGATGTTTCCATTCTTCTATTTCAAATGGTGCTGGATTTCTCAGTGCACGTGTGCAGAGGATTTCCTAGTAGTGGAGTTGCAGTCAGTGTGCATCTTCAACTTCACCGGACGAGGCCCGGTTGTTTTTCAAAGGGTTGTATGCATTTCAACTCCCCTTCAATCATGTGCAGTGTTGTTTGCTTTCCTATCCTTGCTAATATTTGATGTCATGCCTTTTAATTTCTCCAATCAAATGGTGTATCATTGTGGTTTTAATATGTATTTCCCTGATGACTAATGAGATTGAGCATCTTTTTAGGTAACCATTTAGTTTTCCTCTTTTGTGAAGTGTCTGTCTAGTCTTATGCCCATTTTTCTATTGGATTGTCCTTTTATTATTATTTACTAAAGTTCTTTATATGTTCTGGACCCTACTTCTTTGTAGACTACATGTTATACAAATATTTTTCCCAGTTTGTGGTTTGTCCTTTTGGTCTCTTTGTGGTATCTTTTGATGAATAGAGTTCTTAATTTTAATGTAGCTAATTTATCTATCTTTCTATTATGAATTTTGTTTTTTTTTAATTTAACAAGTGCTTGTGGAGTACTTTCTATGTGCCAGACACTTCTCTAAGCACTTTATAAATATTTACTAATTTAATCCTCATAACAACATTAGAGATGAATACTGTTTTATAGGTGAGGAAACCAAGGGACAGATGGTTAAGTGACTTGTCAAGGTCACCCAACTAATAAGTTGTAGAACCAGGACTTGAACCTCAGCAGTTTAAGAAACTTGTTTAAGAAATCATTTCCTGGAGAACCAAGATGGCGGCATAGGTTAACGCCGGAGTTTGCTGCTTTGAACAACTACTTCAAAAGTGAAACCAAAAAACGGAAGGGACATCACCCAGAACTACAGGAACGCTGGCTGAGTGGAAGTCCTACAACTAGGAGGAAAGAGAAACGCACACGGACACTCAGAGGAGGCGCAGTGCTGAAGTCAAATTCTGAGGTGCGGAGTGCGCGGAGCGGGCTGGCGGCGGAGGGCGTGGTTGTTGTTTTCAATCGGGAGGGAGTCGCAGACTCTGAGCACCAGATCCGGGCGAGTCTTTAGGGACCCAAACTCAGGCGGGAGAAGCGGGACTGTCTGGCTTCGGTCAGAGTGAATGCAGCTTTCTCTCCGAGCTTTGCAGCGGGTGCTGGGACTCAGAGAGGCAGAGCCCCTGGGGACAGGACTGAGAGCCGCCATAACTGCTCTCTCCGGCCCACCCTGTTGATCCTGTGCGACCCGCCCCGCCCAAGCCCTGCACAGAGGCATTTGCCAGATAGCCTCAGGCAAAGGCTAGATTAGCACCTCCCTAGAGGACAGAAGTTCTCTCACTGCTGAGACAGCTGATTCTCATAGCCACTTGGCCTGGAGGTCAAACCCTCCCTGGAATTAGCTACAACAATCAAGATTTAACTATAAGACTGCGAACAAAGACCACTAGGGGGTGCACCAAGGAAGCATAACAAAATGCGGAGACAAAGAAACAGGACAAAATTGTCAAAGGAAGATATAGAGTTCAGAACCACACTTTTAAGGTCTCTCAAGAACTGTTTAGAAGCTGCCGATAAACTTAATGAGATCTACACGAAAACTAATAAGACCCTCGATCTTATATTGGGGAACCAACTAGAAATTAAGCATACACGGACTGAAATAAGGAATATTATACAGACGCCCGACAGCAGACCAGAGGAGCGCAAGAATCAAGTCAATGATTTGAAATGCGAGGAAGCAAAAAACATCCAACCGGAAAAGCAAAATGAAAAAAGAATCCAAAAATGCGAGGATAGTGTAAGGAGCCTCTGGGACAGCTTCAAGCGTACCAACATCAGAATTATAGGGGTGCCAGAAGATGAGAGAGAGCAAGATATTGAAAACCTATTTGAAGAAATAATGACAGAAAACTTCCCCCACCTGGTGAAAGAAATGGACTTACAGGTCCAAGAAGCGCGGAGAACCCCAAACAAAAGGAATCCAAAGAGGACCACACCAAGACACATCATCATTAAAATGCCAAGAGCAAAAGATAAAGAGAGAATCTTAAAAACAGCAAGAGAAAGAAACTCAGTTACCTACAAGGGAATACCCATACGACTGTCAGCTGATTTCTCAACAGAAACTTTGCAGGCCAGAAGGGAGTGGCAAGAAATATTCAAAGTGATGAATACCAAGAACCTACAACCAAGATTACTTTATCCAGCAAAGCTATCATTCAGAATTGAAGGTCAGATAAAGAGCTTCACAGATAAGGAAAAGCTAAAGGAGTTCATCACCACCAAACCAGGATTATATGAAATGCTGAAAGGTATCCTTTAAGAAGAGGAAGAGGAAGAGGAAGAAAAAGGTAAAGATACAAATTATGAACAACAAATATGCAACTATCAACAAGTGAATCTAAGAATCAAGTGAATAAATAATCTGATGAACAGAATGAACTGTTGATTATAATAGAATCAGGAACATAGAAAGGGAATGGACTGACTATTCTTGGGGGGGAAAGGGGTGTGGGAGATGTGGGAAGAGACTGGACAAAAATCATGCACCTATGGATGAGGACAGTGGGTGGGGAGTGAGGGCGGAGGGTGGGGCGGGAACTGGGAGGAGGGGAGTTATGGGGGGAAAAAAAAAGAGGAACAAATGTAATAATCTGAACAATAAAGATTTAATTAAAAAAAAAAAGAAATCATTTCCTACCATGACACTATGCAGATGATTTTCTTATATCATCCCCTAAAACATTTATTTTCTTTAACATTTAGGTTTTTAATTGCTCTGTAATAGACTTTTGTGTGTGGTGTGAGGTGGGGGTTGTTTTCTTTTTTTTCTATGTGGATAATCAGTCGTTCCAGCACAGACTACTTAAAAGTCTAAAAAATTATTTTCCCTCTTCTTTGCAACACAAGCTGTATGACAAATCAAATTTCCTGGTATGCCCAGATAATATTCCTGGCTTCTCTTTTCAGTGGTGAATTTGTCTGTCTGTGCGTCAGCACCACACTGTGTTAATTTCTATGACGTTATAATAAATCTTGTTACCTGGTAAGTCATGTCCTTCCACTTTGTTCTACTTCATTGAGGGTGTCTTGGAAAGCTTCTTACTTTTTGAAAGCAAAATGGTAGAATTCTTCTTATTTTTTAAAAGCAAAATGGTAGGAGAATTTCTTGAAAGCAAAATGGTAAGAGCTTCTTACTTTTTGAAAGCAAAATGGTAGGAGAAGCCCATTACATATAGGGCTTTTGGAAGATGGTTTGTCACTGCTACTGCGTTTACTTGTTTGCTAAAAGTTAAGTAGACACAATTTTGTTTGAGTGGCTCAAGCTTGATCTATCCTCATGGCAAAAATCTCTTCAAATGCATCCCATGAAGTGGCCTATAGAAGGCTCTGAATCTGGGTAAAGGAGGGGAAGGGGAAAGGAAAGCTGTTTGATGGATTAATATTCCCTTGTTTATAAGCTCAGTTACATTGGTAGTTTTAGAACACGTGCCAAGGAACTTCAAAAGTTACATGTAGTATGCCTCCTGCATTGGAAAACAAGATGTTTAATCTTATGATTACGTTGCCTTATTCGACAAGGAAGAAGAGATAGTGGCACCCAGCTGGACTTAAATGACCGATGTGCAGTTTGGTACTTAATCTTGCCTTGACTCTATTGAAGGAATTAAAGTAGAATGCTTAGTCTTCATTGGGAATATTTCTGCCCCCAAATATTACATCAGAGTAATATCAAATAGAATGTACGTATACCTGTTTGGCACAAACTTCCTTTTCCTGTCACCCTCCTCTGTAGAAAGTATTATTTATGCTGCAAAAAGCAGTCAACTTGCAAATAACACCAGTGTGCTAAGACATAGCCTTTCTCAACCTAGTTGGCCGAAGTGTAGCATGATTCGGCTTTGTGAAAATTATAGTTGCGGTTGCTTTTTGATGCAGGGCTGTGAATTCCTGGGCCACGGGGAGCATTTCCCTAAGTAAAGCCTGCCAGCCCCAAGTCTCTGTAGCTGCAGACGGCAGCCAGGTCTTACCATGGACCAAAGAAATACGTCATCTGCCAGTGTTCCCCCTTCATCTCTTGCTAACGTCCCCTTCTCACTCTGTTTTAGCCACGATGGGTTGTTTGCTGTTCTTCAAAGTGCCAAGCACACTTGCATCTCAGACTTGGATCCTTCTTTTCCTTCTGTCCGGAATGTGATTCCCCAGATGTATGTTTGGTTCACACCTAATCACCTGCGTATCTACTCATATGTCACCTTCTCAGAGAGACCTTCCCTGACCAACCTCTAAAAGAATAGGTTTCACCCTGTCCCACCCCTTGCTTCTCTTCCTGCCCGATTTTCTACATGGCACCTGACACATTGTATTGTCTGTCGTCCCCCCCCCCCCCCGCCCACCCCCAAGTCATCTCCTAGAGGACAGGGACTTTGTCTTTTTCACGCTGTATTGTCAGTGCCGAGCGTAGTGACTGCCACGTGAGGCCACTTGATTGCTCCTTGCTGAGTGAATGAGGCTGCTTGCCAAGAGGAGAAGGGCAGAGAGAGGGACCGGGAGCAGGCTTGTCCCCACCACCAGCCAGCTGGCCCCTTCCTGAGGCTCCCGCAGCATCCTGCTGGCCTCTCTGTTAGAACCGCGCGCTCTTTAGGTAGCTCTTTCTTTCCATGCTGAGCTCCTTGAGGCAAGGGTCTGTCTTATGTTTTTCCTTCTGTCATTCCCGCTGTCTCTCTTTGCTCTCATGGGAGGCTCTTTGGCTGTTAACAGGACGCAGGTAACCATTGTCTTCCCCAAGGAGGAGAGCAGTAAAGTAGGCAACACCCTGATTTCTTATGCAAACTTCTGGCTGAAGGAGCATTTTCATTCTGAATTCTTGTATGTACTTTTCTTGAGTCTCATGTAAGAAAACGCCATTGACTCTAATCTTGATGATAGTAATAAACAAGGCCAGCCTGTCTTGTTTGCTACAGTCTTGTGCCTGATGCATGACACCCATGCATGGTAAATGTTTACTAATAACACAGTGCTGAAGTTAACTTTACCTGACTTTTATTATTGTTGATGTCAAAAATTACACTTTAAGATTACACCATCTATACAGGATCTGTAGGGAATAACAGCTTCTCATTGTGGAACTCCTTTGTTGCTCACCTGATCTCACATCATGTTGGACAAAGGATCTAGAGCAGCGGTTCTCAACCTGTAGGTCGCGACCCCTTTGGGGGTCGAACGACCATTTCACAGGGGTTGCCTAAGACCATCGGAAAACACATATATAATTACGTATTGTTTTTGTGATTAATCACTATGCTTTAATTATGTTCAATTTGTAACCATGAAATAGGGGGTCACCACAACATGAGGAACTGTATTAAAGGGTCGCGGCATTAGGAAGGTTGAGAACCACTGATCTAGAGAGATGTGCAATCCCTTCTGTAGTCAGAAAACTTACCAATGTTCAGACATTGAAGTCTCCCTTAAGTAATTTATTGCTTTTACTTCATTGAATAATACCAACTATTCACGTACCTTCCAGAAGAGAGCTATGAGCCTGCTTCCTCCTCACCAGAGAGTTGATGCCTCAAGTGTTTGATTACTGAGGAAGGAGACCCTACAGTCTAGGATTAATGTAAAGGGTGTCCCAAAATTCACGCAAGAAGTAATTTTGATAGAAAACACAGGTTTATCATGAAAAATTGTAAATTTTTTATTGATTCATAAAGTATACAGTATAGGGTTATGTATGGAATAGCATATTGGGTAAATGGCCTCCATGGCTTTGCTGGCACATACGCACTCTTTTGTTGAATTTTTCCATGACCGTTTTGCATAAATGTGGCTGAATTTCGACGAGGCTCATTTTCATCTTGATGGCTTGGTTAATCGACAAAATTGTCGCATTTGGGGTTCAGAAAATCCACGAGTGATTGTTGAGAAGCAAATGCATCCACAACGTGTCACTGTTTGGTGCGGATTTGGGGCTGGAGGCATCATCGGACCATTCTTCTCCGAAAATGCGGCTGCTCAGGCAGTAACAGTTAATGGTGCTTGCTATCTGGACATGATAATCCAGTTTTTTGTGCCTAAATCGCAAGATATGGATGTGGACGACATGTGGTTTCAACAAGACGGTGCCACATGCCATAAAGCCCGAGAAACAATTCAATTACTGCATGAGTCATTTCCTGGTCGTGTACTTTCCTGTTTTGGTGATCAGAATTGGCCGCCCAGATCATGCGATTTAACGCTGTTGGACTTTTTCTTTGGGGTTTTTTGAAGTCTAAGGTTTATGCCAACAAGCCCACAACCACTCATGCCTTGAAGGAGGAAGTTGAGCGCTGTATCAATGAAATTCAGCCACATTTATGCAAAACGGTCATGGAAAATTTCAACAAAAGAGTGCGCATGTGCCAGCAAAGCCGTGGAGGCCATTTACCCGATATGCTATTCTGTACATAACCCTATACTGTATACTTTATGAATCAATAAAAAATTTACAATTTTTAATGATAAACCTGTGTTTTCTATCAAAACTACTTCTTGCATGAATTTTGGGACACCCTTTACAAGATGAAGGGTAGGTAACACAGCCACCGATAGAAAACGCTGACTTAGTAAAAAATAAAAAAGGTAAAGCCAAATGTCTACAGTGCAGAACATCCTCACTAACAAATAGTTGATTCCGATGAAGAGCAGGCAGTGGACTAAGCTCCGCATTGTTACAGCCATGTCTTGTATATATCGCCTGGGGTGCTTAGGCAGAAACAAAGGCCAGAGCTTTTGCCGATTTTGCTGACCAGGATTGTATCAGAAATCCTTAGAGAGGGAGGAGTTCTGGTTTATGGGTTTCTTTCTGGTTGGGAAGAGTGTGGCCTGGGCAGAGTACTGAAGTGAGACCTAGCCATGTGTCCTGAGCCAGTCAGTAAACCTAACGGAGCCTCATTGTGCTCCCTTCTCACAGGCAAAGCATCACGAGGTGATGTTTGGATTAAGTGAGAGAATGTGATCCTTTGTGGATGACGAGGTTTTATGAAAATAACCGATGTGGTGGTATTGCATACTTGCTTGTCAAGACCCCAAACTTGAATAACTGCAATTATCTTCTTAGGAACCTGCACCCATGCAGCCAAGCATGGCTGAAAATGTCATTTAGCTAAGATGATTGGTGATCGTTAAAATGGTCACTAACTTCAAGTGACGACTTAATGCTACCGGCATTGATACTGTCTTTAATCAAGTCCATTGTCTCTCATTTTTTGACACCAATTTCATATCTTATCCTCTCTCCTTACACCTCCTTTCCATCCTCACCCTCTGCTCATGGCCCTCTCATTTTCTTTAAAAAGTTGAAGCCACCAGAAAAGAATGTCTGCCAGCTCCTGCTGCCACTTCCACCCACCTGCCTACATTTCTGTGCACAGGCGCCTCTGCCCCTCCCAAAGGCAGCCACTCACTTGCACTCCACCTTGCACCCAGCCTTGCCTGTTCAAGTTCTCCTTGCTCTGCTTTATTGATTTATTCAGCTATCCTGGTTGTTTCCCATCAGTACCTAAACATGAGGTTATTATGTCTCCCATTGGGACTCCAACCCTCTCTTGATCCCTTTTCAGCTACTACCCCATTTCCTTTCTTCTTCTATAGCTGAAATTTGCAACGTATTTTCTGTATTCTCTGTTGCATATTTTTCTTTTCACATTCCCCTTTGAGCTCATCTAATCAGGTTTTTGCTACCACCATTCCACCCAAACTGCTCTCATCAAGATTCCTACTGATCTTCCTGTTGCTTAATTCAGTGGTCAGTTTTCAGCTGACTTTGTACTTGATTCAGCTAAAGTATTTGCCACATGCAGCACCCTTCCTCCTTGATGCACTGTCTTCTCATGGCTCTCAGGAAGCCATGTTCTTTGGTTTCTCCCTGCTTCACCTGGGACCCCCTCCCAGCCTCCTTTCCTGATTCCTCCTCGACCTCTTCATGTTGGCGTGCTCTGGGACGCAGCCAGAGGGCCCTCCTCTTGTTTCCATCAGCACCCCCTCCCTCAGTGATCTTACCCATCTGTGATTTTAAATGTATCCAGAAGCTGATATGCTACGTGCTCCAGCTCAGCCTTCACTTCTGCACTCCAGGCTCGTGTATCCACCTGCCCTCAGAGAGGCAAGCCCTGTCCCGCTCGCCCTGTGTGTCCTCCACCACCACCGAGTTGTCACTGTATTCTCTGGTTGGTGGTTGCCATCTCTGTGCCCTCCACGGGAATGGAAGCTCCACGAAGGAGGTCTTTTGGTTTACTATTATGGCCGCAGCACCTAGAAGGATAAATGTGTTAGGTTGCAATATTCAGTGAAGACTAATAATTCACTGTTATGCCCTGTTTCAGCTCTCCCTATGTCCAATGGTACTTTAACCCTTCATTGATGGTTCTTGTCTCTAAAATCTCTTTTTTTTTCTCTGAACCCAGAAAAAGATAGATGTTCATATACGTTATTAGCTACAACTGTGCCAGGCCCCAATTTTAAGTGCTTCTCATGTTTTATTTTTTTCCAACAACTTATACGCACTATCATTAAAATTCACTTTTCAGGCGAGAAACAGGTAGGTTAAATGCATCTAAGATCACACTGACAGTTAAATGCCAGGGACTCAGGGTTTGAACACATTCTGGCTCCTCAGAATACATGATTCATAGTAACTGCCCTCTGAAATAATTCCAGTATTACCATACTAGACCCTCATCCAATTTTCTGAAAGCCAATAGTGACCCACTTATTATTCTCATAGCACCCAGTTTTATGTGCAGAATAACATATATCCTTGCCACATAAACTGTTAGGGGTGACGTGTTCACTCTTAATGGAGTTGTGCTAGAACTACCTACTTACTACTAGATTACTCACATCTCCACAAACTTTAAAACTACACCCCTACTAAGCCTGTTAATATTAATAATCCACTTATGAGACCAGTGTTTCTGATCTTTTCCCCTCCAATTCCTAGCAATTACCATTTTATGTGCCTCAGGCATGAAACAGCTCTGGCCACCGACACAGGCATCAAACTAGGATGAACTAAGGACTGTACATCTGCTTTGCCCCTGATTGATATAAGAGCAACACCACCAATCAGGTGTCTCCTTGCCCATTGCCAGGGGGTTCTAAAATCTCTTAATCCATTTGGCAAAATATCATTTTTTCTGGACAACCCTGTTTAATTGATCTCAGATGTTTTAGTATGCAGTATTAAGTATATTTTCATGATTGATTTAGGGAGGCCATCGAAGAAGTCGAAAGATGTTTGACTTTAAAGCCAGGCACTTCTGAGCTTAAATTCTTGCTCTTCCACTAAATAGCCACAGAACCTTAGTCAAAACATAGCAACCCTAGGCCTTCGTTGTCTCATTTATGATGTGAAATGACATTTCTATATAGGGCTGGTAGGATAAATTAAAAGTAGAATATATGAAGCGCATCTAACGTAATTCTTGGCACATAATAGGTATTCAGTTATAACTATTAGGTTACTGTCCTTAGCTGTACAGATGAGCTTTATAATTGCTTGCAATTCTAATAATCTTGAAATTAAAATTTTGCTATTTTCTCCTTTTAAATGTTGGCAATTGGTCTTTGGGTTGAAAACATAATTGTCTAATATAACATTGTTTCTGTGGTAAAAATTAGATTTGACTTACGTTATTCAACTTACAGAGTCTTTCTCAGGAATTTACTCTGCTACAGAGTTCAAGGACTGCCTTTCAGTAAATTTTACTTAACTAGAATGCTTAGGAATGGAATGTTCTGGAGGAACTGAATCTCCCAATTAATGAGAAAGGAACTCATTTCATGGGGGAGGCTCTTTCTAAAATGCCTTATTTGTACACTAAGCATAACTCCCAAGTGTACAGTGAGTGCACAGTAAATACTTGGTTACATGTCTTTGACCTAGAGACACTCACCTGATCTCTTCTATATTGAATTGCCCTGAGTTATAGAAAGTGTAGGTGATGCTGCTGAATACAAACTCAACATAGGCCTACAAATATCTTAAAAGAGCCTTTCGGCTCTGAATTCTAAATGTCAATAGTAGCTACATTCCTGATAATTACTTATTGCTTGTACCTACTTAGAGGAAGGATGGTAGATGGCCCTAGTTCAAAGGAAGCTAAACTAAGAAGTCTAGACAATGCATGCAAATGTACCTGCCCGTGTTCCCGTGCACACAGGGGGTCTCGGTCTCTCTCTCTCTCCCTCTCTCCCTCCCCCCCCCCCCCTCTCTCTCTCT
This sequence comes from Myotis daubentonii, assembly GCF_963259705.1. Taxonomy (NCBI): domain Eukaryota; kingdom Metazoa; phylum Chordata; class Mammalia; order Chiroptera; family Vespertilionidae; genus Myotis; species Myotis daubentonii. The sequence goes on along the minus strand of NC_081853.1, from coordinate 18,507,937 downwards.
CTCTCACACACACACACACACACACACACAGTTACATGAATAAGAGCAAACTGTTGAATTCAATATACAGTCCAATATAGATCATAGATCACTGGGCAATATGTGGCAAGTGCCAAATTAACAGGATGCATGTAAGCTCTGTGATTTCAAAGGAGGAATGATTAGCAAAGGCTAACGATGGTGAGAGAAGGCTTCCTGGGAAAAGTGAGATTGGAGCTGGCACTAGAAGATGAGTCGGATTGTGCCTCGTGATACAGCTTCTGAGGTTGTCCAGCCAGAGACGAGGGGATGGTTCTCAGGCCAGTCCATACCCACCTCTGGGAGGACTGGGCAAGTCTGGTGATTGCTTTACAGCTTCCCAGGGGAAACAGCTCATTATCCCTAAGTCATATCCTATTTGTCACTGTGATTTAGTGTTTTGTGGACTTTGGGTCAAGACTGAGGGTGGTTCTTAAGTTGGAAGGGCAGGAGAGGGAGTTTCGGACCAAGCCTGTTGTGGGGAAGTGTTTGAACCATTCGTTTCCTGTGTGTGTCTGACTCTTCGGAGGTGGGTTCATGAGGGCAGCCACTGGCTGTGGTTTTCCCTCGGGTGATGTGATGGATGATTCTGTGGGAGAAGGAGAAGGAGAGTCAGGCTTCAGACATAAAGAAACATGGCACCATTCATAAATCCCCCACCCCCTGAAAACCAAACAGAGATTATGCTACGTGGCAGGGACGGGAGCAGTGCGGTGGCAGGAGAGAGCTGTTGCACAGGGTGGCGCAGAAGTAGGTTTGCAGTTGTGAGCACTTGAAACACAGAGTGCATTCTTGTATTATTATTTATTAGTTATTGTATTTTTTCCATACAAACAACTGAAAACCTACTTTGCCCCACCCTGTATATTGGTGTACTTTCTCAACTCAGGATTGCTGACTGGGAGACTGTAGCCATCATAGCTGGTTGTACTAGCTGGGGGTGTCTGGCCAAGAGCCCACAGTCTTGTTCTGGCTTCATGTGAGTCATGAGGGGCTCTCTGTTGGTAGAGGCTGAGATGGGAAAGGAAGGGCCATCATTGTCACAGGGTAACAGGCACACTTCTCCATGGCAGCTGCGATGTGTGCTTAGGTTACACGACCCTAAACAGGAAAATAACCTTGTCTTTTTTATTGAAGCAAAATTGACTTACAATATTATGTTAGTTTCAGGTATATGACAGTGATTCCATATTTATATACATTAAGAAGTGATCACCATAAGTCCTGTCACCATAAAAAGTTAGCACAGTATTACTGACTATGTTCTCTATGCTGTTCATTATATCCCTAGGATTTATTCATTTTATAACTGGAGGTTTACACCCTTTAATTCCCATCACCTATTTCACTCAGGCCTTCCACCTCCACCATTCCTCTGGTAAACCACCAGTTTGTTCTATCTATGAGTCTGTTTCTATTTTGTTTGTTTTTTTTTACTTGACATTTAAGTGAAATCATACAGTCTGACTTATTTCACTTAGCGTAATACCCTCAAGGTCTAATCCTATTGTTGCAAATGGCAAGGTTTCATTCTTTTTTATGGCTAGGGTGTGTGTATGTAACATGTTCTTTGTCCATTCATCTATCAGTGGACACCTAGGTTTTCTCGATATCTTGGCTATTGTAAATAATGCTGCAGTGAATATAGGGGTGCATATCTTTTTGAATTTTTTTTGATAAATATCCAGAAGTGGAATTGCTGGATCATATGACAGTTGTATTTTTAAGTTTTTGGGGAACCTCCATTCTGTTTTCCATAGTGGCTGCACCAATTTTCATTCCCAACAACAGCGTGGAAGGGTAAAATAACCTTGTCTTTTTAGAATCTCCCCAATTTCAGTGCCTCTCTGTATAAGACAGTGAGCTTTTTGCAAAGGCTCACTCATGCAAAAGTATAACTCATGTAAAAGTATAACTCATGTGACAGTGATCTTGAATCCTAGATGTTGTGCTTTGGTAAACACCCGGACCATCGCTGGTCCCTGGCCTGCTTGTTCATTGCTCCCTAAATAACAGGTGGTGGGGGGAACTGCTGGCTCTGAGCAATTGGTTCTCATAAAATTTCCTGGAAGTGCCCTAGACATCATCCTGTTTTTGCAAATGAGAAAACTACCTCACAGCCTGTGGATGGATTTGTTTGAGGTCAACAAGTTCTATTTGCTGTTGACTAAATTTATATATCTACCCCACCTTCTTGGTCATCTTGACTTGTATGTTTCCAAGGCTCAAACTTGACATTTCCCCAATGGAACCCAGCTCCCGCTCCAGGCCTGGCCACCTCAGCCTTCCCTGTCCTAGCAGCTGGCATTTCATCCACCTCAGTGCTGACACCTCAAGTCTGGGAATTTCTTGGATTCTTCCTTATTCCTGATCCTACCCTCAGAATCATCAGCCAGTCCTGATCTCTCTGCCTCTGGGTTTATCTGGAAACTCTCTACATGTCCTCATCTCTATGACCACCTCCCTAATCTGAACCACCACCATCTCTTACACCTTCAGTCTCTTCTCCGCTCAGTGGCTAGATGGTCTTGTAGAAACAGATCTGAGCATGTTACTCCCTTCTCTAGGTCAGTCTTATGTGAATCCAATGGGCTTTCCGTTGTGGTCTGTGAGGCTCCGTGTGACCCCTGCCTCCCTCCCACATCCTGACTTCTATTTTCTTTGCCTGTGATGCTTCAGCCTCATCAACATTATCTTAGATTCTTTAAAATAATAAGCTCTAAAATTAAATGAACATTGTGCATATATTTTTTACTATTAAGTCTATTGCAAAGCTACATATATTTTCAAATTAAAATACAATATTGAAGGAAAGGACAAAATATAAATGTTCACATAGATTAGTATATAAATAATGCAAAATATTGAGAAATGTAGTTTAATGAAGACTCAATTTGAGCAAAATATGCATCTCTTAAGCACAGCATTTCTATAATTGCCACGGAGCGAGAATCTAAACATTCTGTGACTATTCAGAGGTCCCCCATTTCTTGGTGTGTTCAGGGAATTCTATTCCTTACATTTGGGGGGATTGCCTGGGCAGGAGCTGACAGCTGTGTGCAGTGTGTGGAGGAGGAGGAACCCCAGCCCAGGGAGGGGACTCCCCTGCATCCACTGGCCTCAGGGATGGTCCGTGGAGGTGGAGGTAGGTAGCACAGTGGCAGCTGGGGAGAGGAGGGAACAGTGCTGCTTTAAGACCCAAGCCCACTCCAGGGAGAGGACCACCAGGGCTTGGCTCTTGGCCTCCTGGCAGGCTTAGAAAAGCTCCTTGTGAGTGATTTCATCTCCTCTTCTAGGGACTTGAGTGTTTTTAGCATCTCTGCCATCTCCTCCTCTTGCCTGAGCATTTGGATCTCTCTTCCTTCAGTTCTTAGACCAGGGAAGTCATTTCCTGCCTCAGCATCCAGTAGGTCCTGGCCCACTTTCTGTAAGCGTTCATAAGGCGGGTGTACTTAATGACCCCTTGCACCTGGCATCATCCAAGGATGACCCGCTCCTCACACACTCCTCTTTCGCCGCGTTCAGCACCTAAGTGAGTTGGCATTTCTCTTCATTCTGTAAGGCCAGTGCTTTGTGAGTCTGACTATAAATACAAGACCCACCAAGAAGCCGATGACAGGTGGACACACCAGTGTCTACCACTGGAGGACGTGGGAATGAGGTGTGGATGCAGACCATGGGGCAGCTCCACCGCCACCTTGCCCAGCTCCACAGAGGACCATAGCCCCTCCCGGACCATCTGCACAGGGACTGCCCCGTCACCAGGGAGCCTCCTGCCACTATATTCCACTCAGAACCCCAGCAAGGGCCTGATTAGTCATCAGTGATATGGTTGGGTTGGGGGGAAATTTGTAAGTAAAATATCCTTGTCTCTATGGCTACCTAACAAACATTCTCCTTTATTTCTAGCTGTATGTTTTGTATCAGTATAAATTAAAAGATAGTCAAAATATTTTTAAAAAGCTCTGATTGCCACAGAGCTTTCAAATGTATTCTTTCCACCCAGAAACTCGTTTTTATCCATTAGTTCCTCACTTAAATGTCGCTGCCTTTAGGCCAGTGGTTCTCAACCTGTGGGTCGCGACCCCTTTGGCGGTCGAACGACCCTTTCACAGGGGTCGCCTAAGACCATCCTGCATATCAGATATTTACATTACAATTCATAACAGTAGCAACATTACAGTTATGAAGTAGCAATGAAAATAATTTTATGGTTGGGTCAGAACTTGAGGAACTGTATTTAAAGGGCCAGAAGGTTGAGAACCACTACTTTAGGCCTTAGTTAATTCCTCTACCAAACAAGTTCTGCTATATTTGTCTCTATCACAATACCTGGCATCATTTACAACTGTTTATTGGTTAATTTGGTTATTTCCTATAGTGGTTGCTGTCAGGGAAGGGCCTATGTTTGTTTTGCTCACCCATGTGAATCCCCCCCTTTTCTCTCCAACTCAGCTCCTATTACTCTGCCCTTCCTTTATTCCACTCAACACTGGTTTCCTTGCTGCTCCTCAAACATGCTGGGCTTGCTTCTGCCCCAGGGCCTTTGCACTTGCTGGGCCGTTTGTCCAGAAGGTATTTTAACCCAGATATCTGCATGGCTGATTCTCATTTTCTTTACTGAAAAGTTGTCTTTTTGGTGAAGACGTCTCTGGTCCCTGTGTCTAAAACTGTACCCACCCTGACACTTCACTGTCCTCCGGTGCTTTATTTCTCTCCCTCAGAATTGCCACTGTCTATTACATGGCACATTTTGCTTATTTATCTTCTTTATTGTCTGTCTCCCCCACTAGAATGAAAACTCCATGAGTTTCTGTTCTGGTTTTTTTTGTTTGTTTGTTTTGTTACTTCTGTATGCCCAGTATCTTAAATAGTTTTGGGCACATGGTACTCTATAAATTTTTGCTGAATGAATGAATAGTTGCATAAATAATGTATGCTCAGTGAATGGTACATAGTGGGCACAGTACACTTCTGTTGTAGTGAGCTATACATAAAATGTACCATGTTAACCATTTTCAAATGTACAGTTCAGGGGCATAGATACGCTGACATCAGTGTGCAACCCTCATCACCATCTGCTCTGTACGCTTTTCTGAAATGAAAGCATCCAAGAGTAAGTGAGCAACTGAATGAATGTAAAGCAGGTTTACAATGTCGGTCCCTTGACTTGGGGCCCAGTGTTCTCTGCTCTGCATTGTGCTGAGGAGGAGGGAGGGTGAGATGAGTCCCAGTACCATCTTAGGAGGCCTGGTGGCTACAGCGGAGATGCTCAGCAATGTGGCACATGTTCTGTGTGGCTCCCCGTGTAAGTGATGAGGACCCTACGCCGTGCTCCCTTCTCCCCGCCATGCACACCTATGTCCCTTCTTCCTGACCTGAGGATGTGACTCACTTCCCACCATGGGACGATGTGAAAGGGAGGTGCTTCTCCTTCGAACCTTTCTTTCGGGTCCCACATCACGAGAGGACCCCGGCTGCCTCCCTTCGTGCCCCTAAGAGACTGTGCCACTGATGGCAGGGCACTGCTGATTTTTGATTCTAAAATAAACACAAAATGTTAAGTGCAGGTCAAAACCATTGGCTATGGAATTCTCCCAGACGGATGGGAAAGAGGGTTGTTTCAAGCCCGGGAATAGTTTCTTCTCACGGGCTTGTTGAATTCTGTAGAAACCTGCATTTCCATGCACTTCCCCATTTCAGGCCCTTCCCTGCTGAAACCCACAAGGCAGGTCCCACTGTTCTCCATCACATGCCCTGCCCTGGATCCCTCCGTGACCTGGCCATGGTGTTTTCCCTCCATGACCCCATTGAAGTCTTGAGATAGAAGGATAGGGCAGGCACAGCTCAGTGTTTGGGATCTTCTCTGCTGACTCCCTAGCATTGTGTGTGCTCCTTTGTGTGTGCTCCCTCGATGTTCCTGAAGCTGTGATTGTCTGGGATGCGGGGAGAGGATTAGAGTGCAGGCTCGACCCCAGAGGAGCTCAGTACAGTGTTGCTGCAGGTAGAGCTGCCCTACCTGCTACCTCACGCTGCCATGAGGGACAACTGGTCTGCACACAAAAAGGTGTGTGTGTGTGTGTGTGTGTGTGTGTGTGTGTGTGTGTGGCGTGGGGGTGCAGGTAAAGGCCAGGGGAGACTTCACAAAGGCATCTGTCAAGGCTAGAGGTCTGGTGGTGTGGCAGACGGGGAGCAGTGAGGCAGAGAAGTCAGGGTGCAGGGCGGGGTTGTGGTTGAGTCAGCTTCCCATCTGGTTCTTGTCAGTGATAGGCAGGAACTGGATTTAATTGGGAGTATGTGCATCTCTGTTGTCAGCTGTAATCATTGGTTGTTTGGCTTGCTTCCTGCTTCACTGGGGACATTAGGACCTGTCAGGAAATTCCTGTGCCTGCACAGATGTGGTTGGTGCCCAGCCTTGCAGGGTCCAGGGTCAGTTGTCATGTTGCTGGTAGAGACAGTATTCAGTGTTACCTAAACTAGTAGGGTTACTCAGGGTAGAAATATAACAGTGTCCTGGTAGATCATTAAATGGTACTTTATGAGAGTCCAGACACACACACACACACCAGTTGGTTTAATCTATTTTGGTAGATTTTATTTTTACTAGTTACATCCACTTGAAAAATCACTAGTCTGTTCTCTTTATCTTAAAGGGTGCTAACCCTGGTAGTCGCTCATGTGATAAGACTTGGTGTTGGATCGTTACTTGCAGCATTGACAATACTTGTACCTCCAGCAGCGTGCGCGCCATTCATTACCTCCTGATCAGCAGAAGTCATTAAGGAAACCTTTGAATGCCTTACTGAAAGGGGGGGGCGCTACCCCTTAACTGGCAAAGATTTTTCTGTTCTTAAAATTAAGCTCACAGCTACTAAACAGATGAAAAAAATATTGTTATTTTGCTGAAATGATCTATCCTATTCCGTTTTCACTGGGAGGAAATTTTTGACTCGGGGGCAGCTTCCCTGTCAACCATGGAAACTTGACAACGCTGAATGGGCCTTGTCCCATCTTGGCTGTCTTTGTTCTCCTGGATGACTTGGTTTCAGCCAGATGCAGGCCCGTGGAGGGACATACTGCTGTCTTCCAGTTGGGAAATGTTGCTGTTTGTTCCACCACAGTGGCCCCTGAAGAAGTGGAAGATGCCACTCACATTGGTTGGATGACCAAAATAGTACGATGCCAGTTGGTTCATTTGGTTGGAGCGTCGTCCCATACACCAGAAGGTTTCACTTGTAGGCCAGTATTCTTCTGGTGAGTGTATCCTATTAAATTTTCAATGGATTTGAATGCAATTGGTCTCTGGATGTGATGATTCTCAGTGAAGTCTTCCGTGTGCAGAAATACTGAAAGCTGTCGTGTTCAGAGAATCATTCTCTCTCTAACGATTTCCTGTAAGAACCTAAGACTCCCTGCCCTCCGTCAGGCTAATGGTTTTTCCAGTCCGGCATGCTGACGCCGATTGTGGACTTCAGGGCGTCTCTGTGGGAGGGCCTGGTGACCCTTTTGCCATCACCTTAAAAAGTTAGGGGTGTGGTTCAAATACGGACAACTTCCCTTAATCAGCTCTTATGGAGCCATTATTCATATGATTCTTGAGTTTGTCTAAATTGCTTTCGCAGCAGTTTTTATTTTTGGCCTTTACCATCTGGAGGTACGTGGCAGCCAGTGTGAGCGCAGCGAGTCAGGATTTGCCCATGTCTCCCGCGGTTTCCACACATATTCATTGGATTCGCTCAGAATTGATAAATGTTACATTGTTGACGCGTGTCTTTTAGACCATGTCCCTCTGAACCTTGTCACCAGTTGAGTTCACAATGATATTTTCTTCCCTTCATTTGCTGCAGGGGCTCTGCGAGCTGAGACCCTCTGCTGGGTAGCTCCTGTCTGAGAGTAATGAGAAGTGCATCAGAGTCCTGGGCTTAGTGTCTGCCTGCCTCCCCCCCCCCCCCCCCCCGCCCCGCGCTGTTTCCTGGCTCTGTGGTCTGGGTGCTTCACCAAATCTCCCTGAGGTCCAGCCGCCTCATCTGTGAGGTGTGGGTGACATGTACTGTCTCATAGAATTGTATTCATTCAGACTCTTAGTTGCAAGTGATAGAAGCCCAGTTCATCTTATGCAGAATGGGGGCGTTATAGCTCCTGCGGCTGGGAAGCCAGGCACGGGGGCGGGGCGGGGGGGGGCAGCTAACTTTGGTGTCACTAGATTCAGCTCTAACAGTGCCCATGAGAAGCTGACTCCTTCTTCTTTTAAATTCTCACCCAAGGATATGTTTAGAGAGAAGAGGGGGAAGGAAGATATCAATCGGTTGCCTCCCATATGTGCCCCGATTGGTGATTGAATCTGAAACCTAGGTATGTGCCCTGATCAGGAATCAAGCCCACAACCTTTTGGTGTATGAGACGATGTTCCAACCAACTGAACCAATGGCCGGGGCAGGACTGACTCTTTCCTTCTCTCTCAACAATGCCTGTCTTTGTTCTTCCTAGGATGTGGTGCCAAGGGGCCACTAGCAGCCCCAGATTCTTATCTTACCGACTCAGTCATCCAGCCAAAAGAGAGCCTTTTCCAATACAAAAATCAGAAAAGTCCCATCGTGGTCTCTGAATACTTGACTTAGAGCATAGTCCGTTCTTATCTCCCCCTACCACCTTCTTTTTTTTAAGATATGTTTTTTATTGATTTCAGAGAGAGGAAGGGAGAAGGAGAAAGAGAGATAGAAACATCAATGGGAGAGAATCACTAATCAGCTGCCTCCTGCACGCCCCCCACTGGGGATTGAGCCTGCAACCCGAGCTTGTGTTCTGACTGGGAATTGAACCCTGACCTTCTGGCTCATGGGTCTGTGCTCAACCACTGAGCCACACCAGCTGGGTTGTTCTTGTCTTTTTCACTATGGCCAGGGAACAGAGTTTTCTGGCCCTGCAGTGGCCAGAGGAAAGGGTTCCCCATAGAGAAGAGGGTCTTTCCAGGAGAGTGGCAGGGCCTCCGCAACAGGGTGAGGTAACGAGTGGCTCCCCCCGTGGTGGGAGGACTGAGGTGATGTGGGCAGAGAGCCTCATGCAAACAGAATTCCCTGTGGATGGAGTCCACTCCCTCTTATTTTACTACCCAGGGAATGCAACTTCTTTATATTGGCTCTAAAGCCACTTTAACCTGTGAAAGTGATTCCACCTTTAATACCTCTATCAACTTTTAATTCGACTTACCCTTAACCTTGAAATGTTTTGATAAGATCTATTTTAAGGGAGGCAGGGCAGAGGGAAATTTCAATTAATCTTCTTTTGTTATTCAGTCAAAAATTACTCATGGAGAATCTACCATATACAAGATACTCTGGAGTTCTGGGAGGATGGAAAGGAACAAGGAAAAGCCCCTTTCCAGGGTGTCTAACTGGTGTAGGTCATGTGTGTAGTCACTGTGCTCTAAGGTAGACTATGGGAGAGTGCTGTCAGGGGAGTGGAAGCTATAGGGAGCACAGAGTAGGGCAGGAGCCCCTCCAGCTGGGAGAATGCGGGAGGGCCCGGTGGGGAGGTGGCATCGGAGCTGAGCCTTGAAGGCGGGAGGTGGACTATAGGTGTGGGATGTAGGGGGCAAGATGGGGTGGCAGGAAGGAGCGGCGAGGGACAGGGAGCTGATTCATTCATTCTTGGGTTCACTTTGTTCGAGGCTCTGTGTGGCACTGGGCATTCAAAGTCAAATAGCAGTTCCACGCTCTAGTAGGGGAAGAACATCGCAAAGAGTTGCAGGTGCCCAGACAGATGTCTGCACAGGGCCTGGCGAGGGCACCACTGACTCCTTCCTGATGGTGCAGGGTGTGAACCAAGGCCTGGAGATGGGATGGGTGGTGAAAGATGAGTGTGAAATGATGAGCAGTTTTGCATTTCTGGGGCAGGAGGTTCACCAGAAGGAGCGGAGGTGGAGCAGGCAGTAGAGGGCCTTGAATGCCCGTTCAGAGGTTTGGCTGGGATTTTTAGGCCAGGGGTGGGGAACCTTTTTTCTGCCAAGGGCCATTTGGATATTTATAACATCATTCGAGGGCCATACAAAATGATCAACTTAAAAAGTAGCCTGCTATAACCCATGGACACAGACAATAGGGTGCTGAAGGCCTGGGGCCAGGGGGCGGGGGCGGCCTGGAGGGGGGTCAATGGGAGAAAAAGGGGGACATATGTAATACCTTAAACAATAAAGAATTATTTAAAAAAATTAAAAAATACAATTCAGTCTAGGAGGTGAAAAAAAATTAGCCTGCTATATTTGATCAAGCATATAATGTTTTGGCAGGGCCAGACCAAATGATTTTTCGGGCCTTATAGGACCCACGGAGTTCCCCACCCCTGCTTTAGGCACTGTTCTCCCAGGCAGGCATTGTGGGGAGTGACCTCTGCAGCTGCTTGGGCCCCCCGACTTGGCTTAATGCTCTGCAATTATCTTGTTGAAATTCTCAGTGCTCTTTAAGTCAGGGCCCCGCATTTCCATTTTGCACTGTTACCTCCCCCCCGCCCCCGCATCCCCCCAAGTTACATAGTCTGGGGGGTGGTGACATGGTATGTCTAAACCAGTGATGGCAAACTTATTATTAAATAGGTTCCTCTGACACGCGAACTCATTTTTTTGGTTGATTTTTCTTTGTTAAATGGCATTTAAATATATAAAATAAATATCAAAAATATAAGCCTTTGTTTTACTATGGTTGCAAATATCAAAAAATTTCTATATGTGACACAGCACTAGAGTTAAGTTAGGGTTTTTCAAAATGCTGACACGCCGAGCTCAAAAGGTTCGCCATCACTGGTCTAGACTGTGCTTTAGGTTGTGTCCCGCTGCAGTGGGGAGAGAGCAGGGGCAGAGGCGGGGCGGGTTGAAAAACTGTCCCAGAGTTTTGAGGAAGAGAGATGAAGGGCTCCATGAGGATGTATACTGAGGATAGAGAGGGGATGCCACCTGTGGTTGCCAGGGCTACAGACTGGATGGGAAGGGCAGGGGCGAGAGGAGCAGAGTTGGGCACAGGGACTTCTGCTCAGCGCTGTCCCCTGAGGCAGGGACTGACTTCCAGTGGATCAGGCTGGTTTTCCAAACTGAGACTAGAAGACTGTCTTAATATTTCCACTCGCAGCAGTAAGCGAGAGCTGACATTGGCAGGCTCATTCAGGGAATGCAAAATAACCAGAAAAGACATTCGGAGGCATTCTGGAATCCAACAGATGGACCAAGCAATCCTGTTAAAAACAGTAAATCACAGCTCGAACTTCAGTTAATCAGAATCATATTTCTCTCTTCTTATTTAATTTTGAGACATCTCCCTAAGTAGTTTGCTATTTTGGTTTCTATTACTTAAAAGACCTTGTTATTATAAAGCGTCCTGCTTAGAGGTGCCTGGCACATGGCCTGTGAGCCAACAAACCTGAGCATTTAGGAAACGGTCTTCTCTCTGAGGGTCGGAAGTGGTGATTCGTCTCTTACAAGGATGATGCATGAGTGAATTTACTTCCCCTTGTGCAGCTAACATAGAAATGAACACAGCTGTGTATTTACCCTCTGGTTTTCAAAAACACTCTTCGAGAAAATAAAGGTGGTGCTGAGCTTTGCTTAGGGTCCCGCCCAGAAGCGGACAGGTTGCATCCCCGGAAGCAGGCGCTGGGCAGTGGGGAGGAAGGGCTTGCTGTTTTAATATGGCGCTTGGTTTCCTGCCTGGCGCAGACATAGACAAAGCACTTTTGATGCAAGGACAGAGGTCAAGGCGGTGCCGTCCAGCCCCAGATGCTGTGCGGGGGCATCTTGAAATCGAGGAAGCAGCTCAGGGCCAGAAGGCACCAGGGTGAGGCTCATGGGAAGATTCAAGGGCTCCACTCCAGCCTTGTGGACAGATGGGTGTCCTTTTCACATGTTGATCAAAGTCTGGGCCCCAGGTGGGTGCAAAGGCCACTGCAGCTCTTCCTGTCCTGGTGGTGTCCCTGGCCCCTGGTCATCCAAAGTGGCCTTCACTAACTCGTGCACCTTTTCTATTTGGTACCATCCAGGTGTGCCATACGCTGAGCATGGAGATTATTCCTGCTGCCCTTCAAGGGGGTTGTGGAGGAATACCTGGTGTCATAATTGGGAGCCCGTGCAGTTGGTGAGGTGAAAAATGAAGCTGCCCTTGTTTTGGTCGTTTGCTCTCGACCATTACGATGTACTTGATTTCACCGCACACTCCTGCACGGCTGCGCTGACACAGTACGGGCTCTGGGGCCCGGATGGTGAGCACCGCTCAGGCGGAGGTGCCTGTAGACACTTGGCCAGTTCCTTGTTGTCTCCCGCGGCACAGAGTATCTTGCTCTGTGCACAGGAGGCACCTGCAGTTGAATGAACCCTGTTGTACTTGTCTGGAGAAAGATGCTCGCCATCTGTAGAGTGTGAACGGAGGCTTCCAGGCACAGGGGCAGCTTTGTGCTATAACGTCCCCAGCATCTCCCTTGGCCTCTCTTGGCACCTAGAGCTGTGAAGGCAGACCACTGCCCCCTATTCCCCAGTGCCTAGGGCAGGGCTTGGCTCAGAGCAAGTACTTAATAATAAATAAATATTTATTATTATATTTATATAGTGAAGAATGAATAGGATACACCTGTCTTTCTTACATTATTGTCCAAGTTCATTTCTAAAGATCTTGGCTTTCTCTTTCACCTCCTGCTCCCCCTCCCCTCCAATTCTCAACACAGTGATTGACACACAGCAGTCATTTGGTATTTAATAAGTGGCGGTAGGTACACTGACGAGGATTAGAAAGTCTGGATTCCAGTCCAGGCTTGCCCACTAGTCTCGAGACCTTGGTTAAGGAGGCCGGGCATCTGTCTGGGCCGGCGGCAGAATCCTGCTTTGTAAAATGGGGCTACCCGTTGCTGCTCTGCGTATGCAGCTCGGAAGAAAGGAGGGATGTGAAATGCTGGGAAAGTTATGTCTCGTACCATGGGAGCACTTGTTCTCGTTACCGAAACATGTTGGAACCCCACTTATAGGATGTGCAGGTAATGTGTGCGCACCTCTTTCCCATCCACCCTGAGAACTGGTGGCTTTATTTTATCTAAATAAGTGGAGAAATAAATCAGATACACTGTCAGTGAGAAAATTTGGAAGTCACAGTAAAGTGTAAATTTGAAAACAATAATTACCCATAAGAGGGAGCTGAGAGAGAAACACTATGAACCTTGTGGAATATTTTTAGCGCATTTTCCTAGGCAGGTGCGCACACAGGCACACACGATGCGATGTTAGTCATCTAACAGTTATTTTTGTATCATTTTCTGAAGTATGTGGCTGTGTTAGTCAGCGCGGACTGCTATGACAAACACCATAGCCAGGGTGGCCAACACGACATTTGTTCTCAAAGATCTAGAGTCTGGGAAGTCCAAGATCAAGTGCCAGCCGTGGTGTCTGGTGGGAGCCCACTTTCTGGTTTGTAGGTGGACGCCTTGCTGTATTCTCACATGGACGAGAGGGATCATCTGTCTATTCTTATGGGAGCACTAATCTCCTTCATGAGGGCTCCACCCTCCTGACCTCCCAAAGGCCCCGCCTCCAGATACCATCACATTGGGAATTAAGTTTCAACCTACAGATTTCTGGACGACGCAGTCCATAGCAATGGCTGATTCCAGGAGAGGAAAGAGCCTTGTCTTGCCATTTCTCCTGCCACTTGCTCAAGGCCGGTCTGGTGTGAGTCAAAGCAGGTATTTGCTAAATACCTAATAGATTTCTAGAACTTCAGGGCTGGAGAGATTCTGAGCTATAATTTAACATTCTCATTTTAAATACAGGGAACCTGAGGGCCTGGGAGGAAACAGGCCCAGGGCCCGATGGCAGCAGCGCTGGCATTCCGAGCCCTGCCTGCTCACTGCCACTCCCTGCGAATGAGTTAAAGTGCAGGTGCCAGGAGGGCCATCAGGTTGGCACTTCTGGCAGCCAGGCCAGTGTCTGCGTCTCCAGGTTTGCGGGCACTGCTCTGTCTCAGGATAGTGTCTGGATATCGGAACAGCTATCTCCAGAGGAGCCTTTGCGCTGCTCTCACACCGTTCTGCTGATTTTCCGTGCCAGCCCACATCTGGGGCTCCCTCTGGTATCGCCATTTGTATTGTATGCAGACTCCAGAGCTTGATTTCTCATTCAAGTCTTGGTGGGAATTTATTCGCTTGTGTTTTTCCTTCGACTATCTTAACATGCCTCTTTCCTCGCCTTGTCTTTTGAGCACAGTGGAAAGGGGTCCTCCTTTCGGCAGGTGGTCCGTCCCTCACTCTCTCACAAGTGTGTAGCTCTGCCCCTCCCTTTCTGTGGCTGTCTTTTGAGCGGTCTTTCACTCACTAGCAAACATTTCACATTTAAGGCCCCCTGTGTGGAAAATTCAGCATCTGTGAGCCTCCTGTCTTGAACAATCTGAGTCTGAAGAGAGATGATGTGAATATAGGAAGATGATAGCTCAATTTATATAATTTATAAAGAGAGGGGCAGAGACAGTGCCCCGGATGCTCAGTGGCAGGACGCCTTCCTCATGGTCACGGGGGTTAGGGAGACGGGTAGGCAAGGCTTGTAAAGCAGGATGACTTGGAAAGAATGAGAGGGTTTGAGCATTTGGAAGCTGCAGGTGAAGCTTCCAGGCAGAGAAGGGAGTATGAGATGAGAAGGGGTGAGTCCCTAGGTGGGGTAGGCAAGAAGGAACTTGGGGAATCCTGGGGTCTGGGACTCAGCAGAGGCAAGTTGAGTCTTCACTTCGAGGGCCGTGCCTCATGGCCGCCTCATCTCTACTCGCCTCCCGCTTCCAGCCCCTCACCTCCTGCTCCAGCCCCCCACCTCCTGCTCCAGTGCTGGTGCAGCTAGCTTTCCTCTGGGGTGGGGCTCCTGACAGGGGTCCATGGACTGCACAGGAGCCTTTGCTGGGTTTCAGGTGACCTGGGAGCTCCCTGGAATTGTGTGCATGGCTGTATCTGTGTGCACTTTTTCCCTCCAATTTTCTGAGCAAGAAGGTTGGCACTTGGATCAATTTTAACAACTTATTTTAAGAACTCCCAAATCATCAGGTTTATTGGGGAAAGTTGCATTCAGTGTGCAAGCCTTCCTGTCCTCAGGCACAGTTCACTGACCTCCTTAGACTGCACCCCTGATGACCGGGACTGTCTCTGGTTCTTTTCTTCTCTCCCCACCCACACCACCCTGTCCAGAACTTGGCCTTGGGCACATGGCTATTGGTAATGTTTGTTCAGGGAATAAATAGCTTTGATGTGGATATCAGTCCACATGTACGCTGACCTGTGACAGAGTGGACGTTTAGACCAATGGGCCACCTCTAGGATCCCGAGGCTCGCCCTATGGGGAGCAGACCTTTCCAGGCTGGTCTCCCTGCCTGGACCCTCCTGATTCAGGCCAGGGACAGGCCTTGGCACATCCTGCCAGCAAGCTAAGGGCTGGGCCTGTCTGCCCAGCACCAGCCAAATGCAGTCTGAGCTGTCTTCTCTCAAAAGGGCTCTTATGCCCCATGATCCCCAGGTGTAACGCTGGACCCGAATGTTCCTCTCTACCTGTTGCTGTGTGCTGGGAATGCTTGGGAACCTCATCTCACCAATCCTGACCTGAGAACGGCTTGTGCCAGCAGCACCCCATGCTCGTCTCAGTCTAAGCCAGGACTACCTGTAGCTGTAGGGCTTCTGGTGACTCCGCACCGTTTCCAATCAGGAGCTCCGCCAGGTGGACGTGAGGTGCCCAGCAGAGGGCGGGCCTCGGGCAGCAGCCTTGGCGTTCTGTGACGTGGGTGTGCATGTGAGTTGTGGCCCATCAAGAGCTGCAAGGAGCACGATGGGCGGGGCATTGGTTTCCCTTTTGACTTAGACCTTGACTGCTGTAGAGCACGGTGGGAGAGGTGAGGGGGAGAGTGGGCCCTTCAGAGGATTTCAAAGTCGTTTTTCCCTGTTTAGAAAAGCACCAGGTGAGCATTTGGTTTCTACTGTTAAGGGCTTTGGCCTCACTTGGAAAGAAAGCAACTGTGGCACGTAGCATTTTAGGGGGACAAGCCAAGTCAGGCAAGTTCTCACCTGGGTGGGGCCTGGGCCCTCCAGCCCCAGCTCAGCCCCACCTCCTTCAGGAAGCGTGCCTTCTACCACTCCATGCCCCTCTCCTCTATCTCACCCTCATTCATTCAGCAGCTCACTGGTTGTCTGATGCGCCGAGAGGGAGACAATAAACAGATACACACACATCCTATCGTCAGAGTTTTCTGTATTACAAGGCAGCTCCCAAGTGCCCGAAGAAATTTTGCGATGTATGATGATGGGAGCTGGG
This sequence comes from Myotis daubentonii, assembly GCF_963259705.1. Lineage (NCBI taxonomy): Eukaryota > Metazoa > Chordata > Mammalia > Chiroptera > Vespertilionidae > Myotis > Myotis daubentonii. The sequence continues at coordinate 18,491,616 of NC_081853.1, read as the reverse complement.
GAGGTGGTTGGTTGCTGCTCTTGCTTCTTCAGAGATGGCCTGTTCACTCTCTCTTATCCCGAACCTGCAGAATCCTCACCACTTGTTTCCGTCTTAAACATCTGAATGCATTTGTAGCCCCTTCATTTGTCCATCCACACAGACAGGCGGAAGACAGGACTGCAGAGAGAAGACGACTCAGCCCCAGCTCCAGGGAGCTCACCTTTCATTGCTTTCTCATTGTTTAAATTGCACTGGGGGTTTTGTTCCCCAGCATTAACTCTAAGCTCTCGTCTTAGATATTTCTGGAAGACTGAAAGTTGTGTTCGTCGGTGGATTGCTGGGACTGTAGTCCTGGTGCATCTGGTAAACGAAAGGCTTATAAGGACGGGTGTCTGCAGAGTGAGCCTGCCTGTCAGGGCGGTGAACACCCTGGGGACTGCCACCTTGCTAGACATCTATATGAGAGGCTCTTAGTCCTGGTTTGGAAATCCAGAATGGCAGGACTTGGGAAAAATGTCTCAATAGGCAGAGATCCCCAACGTATGTCTGTGCTTGAGGCTTTCCTGAAGAGTGAAAAGCCTAATTCATGCCTTTTCTTTATGCTTCCACTTCTTTTTCTATTTTTTAAAGAAAGAGATGTGTCAATTGAAGCCACTTAATTCATTTTTCATGTGGGTCAGAGCTGCTATTGTCACACACCTTTGTCTAATCACACTTCAGACTTCTGCTGAATTGCTTGCTTCATAAATTAAGTTTAATGAGTAGAAATAATGAGCATGCTGCCTGCCTGCCCAGCGTGGCCTCGGGGGCAGCATTCCTCCCTTGCCCGTTGTGGGAGGGGGCACCTTGCTTGGGGAGCCGGGCTGCTGGGACTTGAGCAGGTCATTCGTCCACAGTGGATCACAGATGTGCTTCTTGGCAGACGCAGCTGGCCCACTTCGTCCTGATGCCAGAAGGATTGTCATTGTCTTAAAAAACACACACACAACAAATATTGACTTAAAAAAGTCAGGCTCTGGGATGGGGCCAGGTTTGATCTTAAAGCAAGTTGACCTGTTTTCATCCCAGCCTTATCAAAGCCTGCTGTGTGATTCTACCTCCCCAACATGCTTGTATTGGTGTCCCATGAATTGAACGCCTGATTCAAGCGGGAGAGAGAGTGAAGACCTTGTCTGGGGAGCTCGGTTTCCACAGGGCCTGGGACTGAGTCTTCGTGAGGCCTCCTCAGCTAGCCTGCGGATGCTTGCTCCCTGCTGGGGGGAGGGCCTTCTGGACAGGGCAGCAGCTACCTAGAGCCAGCATGCAGGGCTTTACCGCTTATACAGTGTTTTACATCCTCCTATTTGACCTTGACAGCTAACTGCCCGGGGAGGGAGGCCTGGCAGGGGGCACTAGTCTTTTCCACAGAAGAGGACACTGACGCTCACAGAGCTCACAGAGGAAGGTGGTGAACACACTGGACGCTGGCTCAGCACGGGGCCCTGTCTGTGGGAGCTTCCACGTCTCTTTGTCCTCTTCCTCACTTGGTTAAGGGGTTCTAGCTATGGTCCAGAAACTAACCCCAAGTGTGTGTCGGATCTTGTGTCCTAGGCCAGCAAGCTCACTCCTCTGGAAAACCTTGGAGAGCGAACTCTACAGAGTGTCCTCCTCACGTAGCAAGGGCTCAGTTTCCGGAGACTGGGGGAACCCCATGGCAAGTGTGCTATCCAGAGGAAGCATGCTGAGGAAAGGGAGGGGGGGCGATTTTCCCTCTGACTTTTCCTTGCCTGCATTCTGGGTTTCCTCCTTTGGGAGATAAGACCGCTCCTCCTCGCCCGCTACTTTGGTTTTCTGGATTCTCTCTGAGGCAACAGTCTTCACCCAGATTTTTACAGTGTCTCCAGTTATAAGAATGGTATAATAAAAAAAACACCAGCCCTGGCTGGTTTGGCTCAGTGGATAGAGTGTCGGCCTGCAGACTGAAGGGTCCCAGGTTCGATTCTGGTCAAGGGCGCATGCCTAGGTTGTGGGCTTGATCCCCAGTGGGGGACCTGCAGGAGGCAGCCAATCAATGATTCTCTCTCATCATTGATGTTTCTATCTCTCTTTCCCTCTCCCTTCCTCTTTGAAATCAATAAAGATATATATATACATATATACATATATATGTATATATATGTATATATATATACAAACCCCCCCCCCAAAACCAAAAAAAACCCAAATCAATTAATTCACTTCAGTTTTTAAAAAATGTTTTTATTGATTTTAGTAAGAGAGGAAGGGAAAGGGAGAGAGAGAGAGAAACATCAATGCGAGAGATATTGGCTGCCTCCTGCACACCCCCTACTGGGGATTGAGCCACAACCTGGACACATGCCCGACTAGGAATCCAACCTGTGACCTCTTGGTACATGGGACAACACCCGACCAACTAAGCCACACCAGCCAGGGCCACTTCAGTTTTTTTAAGTCATTGTAGCCCACAAAAAATATTTATAAGGACCAGAGACTTAGCATCATGAAAAACAACCGTAATAATAGTCCTTTACATTTCTGTAGAGAGCTTCAACAATTAGAAAGAATTCTGAGTTGGGGAACCCTGGGGAAAGCGCAAGTTTCAGGAAGGAGGGCAGGTTCGTGGACTCCTGGGCTATGCGTAGTGAGAGATGCCTGTACAAGCACATCAAACTCATGGCCGGCCGCGAGGTTGACATGCTTGCTGTGAAATGTCCACCTGGAGACATTGGTAGGAACTCTGACACCTGGGCTGGAGCTCCGGAGAAGAACTAGGCTGGTGGTGCGGATTTCAGACCCATCGACACAACTCGCGCCATTGAAGCAGGGGCGTGCGTCTGTGTTCCTCCACCTCTAATACGCTTCTCCAGAGGATGTTCAATGCAAGGCCTGGATTGGGAGCCATTACCATGTTTGGAGTGTAATAAAGGCTATTCAATTATTTAATATTTAAATAGTTAATAAAGGCTGTTTAATAAAGGCTATTCCTCAGGCCCCAGGAAAGACCTTGTAATGCAAAAGGAACATTCAGTAGGTGAGTGCAACCAACAGATGAATTTAGTCTGCAATGGGAGTGTTGCTAATTGAATAATTAATGGTTGGCAGAAGGCATGCTGGTACACGGTCGCTGTGGTGACACCTTGTATGGCTGTGTATGTGACCAAGTTCTACTTAAGTTTACTTACCTGGATTCTTGTGGTATACTGCACAGTTAGAAGTAACTCTGAAGTACATTCATAGTATTTGCAGATTTTGGATTAATTTTTAGATGAATATCCAAAGGTTGGCTTCTTTGGTTATAGAGGACACACATTTTTATGACTCTTTATTGTTACCAAGGCAACCGATCATTCCTGCCAGCGAGAACTCTGGACTTGCTGGGGCAAGAGCTTCGGGGTCTCTCTCACCTGAAGGGTGGCTCCTCCCTGGGTTTTCAGGGTCCCCTCTGTGGGCACCATGAAGGCCTGGGAGAAGCTCTCGCTCACCAGCCCACTCGCAGTGCCAGTGAGCACCCTCCTCCTTGCTCGCCACGGGCACACACGTGACTCAGACCAGCCCTGCTGCTGGCCTGCACTGGTGGCCTCGGAGCCGTGGCTGTTACCCAGGTAATTATAGCCAAGGAGGAGCTCTGCCCCATGAGTGCTGTGTGAGGCGGGAGATGTGGAGATGGGAGACGCTCCTGCTTGGGGGTGGAGAAGGGCTTCGCAGAGGTTATGACGATAATTGAATTAATGGAGATGACTAACGGCTCGGTACACCTCGTTCATCGTCCCGCGGTCTCTGGCAGTCAGAGAGCTCTAGCTGGGGGCGCAGGTCAGCAGGCGGAGGCCCGTCTGAGCACCAGCACCGCGCGCCCAGCCAGCACTTTCTTACCTTTTAGTTTTTGAGGTATGAATCTTTAACCAGGTATTTTCCAACCTTCATGTTGTTTAATGCTCCTGAGGAATCATTTTAAAAGTTGGAAATCTTAACTTATTTATGACTGAGTTGATTCATCTCTCTATAATTAGATGTATATAATATGTAGAATATATATCAAACTGTAACAGATTCTGATCTCTTTTGTGGAAAAAAATAAAGACCTCTCCCAGTGGGACACGGGAGGAAGGTGTTGATGAGCACTGTCGCGCTCACATTTGCGGGAGAGCACCTTTCGCTGCTCCAGGTCGCGCGGTGCCACTGCTAGAACGCCTGCCACTTCCGAATGGTGACAGATGTGTGATTCTCTCATCTTCAGATCTGTAGGGCTTTCCCTAATGCAGAAATCAGTGTCTTTTTTTTCAACTTAATTAAACCTTTAATGAATATTTTATCAAATGAACTCCATATCTTGTATTTCATTATTGATGTTGTTTGTGAGGCCCTTCCTCGTTAGCCTAATTGATAAATGAAGAGATTACCGAGGAGGGATGATATTTCAGAGACAATGCTTGGGAGCCGGGGAGAGAACGTCTGAGGGTGCAGACACGGGCGTTCCAGACGCTGCAGCAGAAACTGGGCTGCTGAAGTGTGCGTTTCACCTGGGTGACAAATTGAGGGTGTGCATCCTGTGAGAATGAAATTGCCCTAAATGTGAGACTGTTCCCACAGCATTATGGGTAGGACACAGCACAGACAGAGCAAGGCTGTGGGTGCAGAAGGGCCGAGTCAGGGTCAAGGTCACTCCCATCCTAGCTGGGGCACTGAGGGGCAGCAGCGAAGCAAGTAGGCAGGGTTTCTGTCCTCCTGGAGCTGTGCTCTGGTGGGAAGAGACCCACAGTAGACACGCACACCCCATAGGTGGGGCTTAGAGTGGCGGAGGAGACACTGAGGGGAGGAGAAGGGGGAAGGGTGATGCTGTGATACATCTTGGGTGGCCAGGAAAGGCTTCCTTGATGGGGTAATACATGAGCAGGGCCCTGAGGAAGAGGGGGAGCAAGCCTTACAGGTAGCCATGGGATGAATATGCGAGGCAGAAGGGGCCGCAGGCACCAAGGCCCCAAGGAGATGGGGTGTGTGTTGTCTTGGGAAGAAAGTGAGGTGCATTTGACAGGATTGGGGGTGGGAGAGTGGAAGGGCTGGACAGAGAATCATGGGAGACTAGTTTGTATAGGGCAGTGATGGCGAACCTATGACACGCATGTCAGAGGTGACACACGAACTCATTTTTTGGTTGATTTTTCTTTGTTAAATGGCATTTAAATATATAAAATAAATATCAAAAATATAAATCTTTGTTTTACTATGGTTGAAAATATCAAAAAATTTCTATATGTGACACGGCACCAGAGTTAAGTTAGGGTTTTTCAAAATGCTGACATGCCGAGCTCAAAAGGTTCGCCATCACTGGTATAGGGCCTTCTCAGCCCCACCAAAGGCCTTGGGTTTTATTCTGAACTTGGTGGGAAGCCATCTGAGGATTTTGAGGAGCAGAGGGATGCAACTGAATTTAGGTAATGTCACCTCTGCTCTCTCATGAACTTGAGGAGATGAACTAACAAATTCAGTCGTAGGAGAAGGGAAGTTACTTGTGCTGTAACAGAGGTTCCCCTGCTTATTTTATGGGAAGGTCCATAAGCAAAAGGAATATAGCACAAGTGGAACGAAGTGACTCCAGATCCTGCTGCTTCTCTCACGCAGATGTAAACCGTCCACAGTTCGGGGGAATGAGGCCCGAGCCCAGCGAGCTCACTGTGCCTGGGGGACACTGTGCTGGTGGGGATGAGAACGCTGACTGTAGTTCTCTGCGTCAGGGTGCATCCCCCTCTCTCTGAGGATTGTAAAAGCTTCAGGAACACCCTGTCGGTGTTGAAATGATGAGCAAGTGAGGGGAGAGGGAGGAAAAGGCGGTCGGCTGTTCTTCATCTTTGAAGTATGAAGAAAGCAGAAAGCACTGTTACAGGCTGGAACAGTGGTGCTCCCAGGCCACCCAGGCAGCTGGAAACGTTTCCTTCTGAGCCTGATCTCCCCACCCCCGCTAACCAGCAGGTGGGCCAAGGCGGCGCCCTGGCCCTGCTGGCCCCCAGCCCAGGAGTGCCACGCGCCCCGCTGCGCACCTGAGTCACCAGCAGAGATGGCCGCAGTCCCAGCCAGCTTTGCAAGAACCTCAGTCAGAAATGATGATGTTAGACTCCGTTCTGCAGGGAGCTGCTGCTTTTCTTAGAAGGTGTAAAAAAAGAAAGACGTGACTAAGGTGGAATCTTAGAAGAAGGAAGAACAGAAAATGTCTTCAGCAACGGAGCCCACCAAGTCTGGCAAAATCTGACTCAGGAGTGTGTGACGGACAGAGAGAGAGAGAGAGAGAGAGAGAGAGAGAGAGAGAGAGAGAGAGAGAGAGAGAGAGAGTGTGTGTGTGTGTGTGTGTGTGTGTGTATGAGAGAGAGAGAGCGAGCGCACACCTCTGAAAGGAACACACACACCTTAGTTTTATCCCACGAGACCTACGCTGACATCCAACCTCCAGAGCCATAGGTTACATTTGTGTTTTATTTTTTTTAATTTTTTTTATTGATTTCAGAGAGGAAGGGAGAGGGAGAGATAGAAACATTAATGATGAGAGAGAATCATTGATTGGTTGCCTCCTGCACGCCCCCTACTGGGGATCAAGCCCACAATCCAGGCATGTGCCCCTGACTGGAATCGAACCTGGGACCCTTCAGTCCGCAGGCCGACACTCTAGCCACTGAGCAAAACCAGCCAGGGCACATTTGTGTTTTTTGAAGCCACTACATTTCTGATAGTTTATTATAGCAGCAGTAGGAAACTAATGTCACTTACCCATCTAGATTTTAGGTGCCTCAGTTCTAAAATGGGGCCCAAAAATGTTATCTGTCTGAAAGCTGAAAATTGGACCATGTGATTTCCCCCCCCCCTAAATTCCTTCCAGTTCTAAGATTGGCAAAATGAGAAAGTGATCCTAAAAGAGCATTGCAAAGTTCAAACGGAGAGGGCAGAAGTGAACTATTATTGAATATCTACGGTGTCGGGTGTTGTCCACGGTTATATCATTTAATTCTTACAGCCATCTGAGAAACATTACAGGGTTCTCACATTCTTTTATTCTTTCAACAATTATTGGAGTGCCTACTATGTGCCAGGTGCTGTGCCGGGGATGCTGCAGTGAACAAGCCGGACAAAAATCTTGCCCCTCAAAGGTTATACTCTTTAGGAGGCAGACAGTAAGCTTTAAATGTAATAGCTAAGAAGATGGCAAATGATGTTGGAATGGGAATAAAACAGAGCAGGTCGAGGGCCGGCCATTACTGTGTTAGGGATGAGAGAATGAATGGAAGCTCAGAGGGCTGGGCATCGCTGGAGAGTGCAGCTCCGGGAGGGGTGGAGCTGGGGTCCACCCGGATCTGCTGGGATCCCAGGCCTGATGCGATCCTCATCCTCCTCTCAGGCCGGAGAAGGCCTGATCCACTTCACTAATTCGAATCCCCTCACTTGTCTGAGGGAAGGAAGCGCCCCCCCCCCCCCCCCCCCCCCGCCAGCTGTTGCTAAAAGAAGTGGCTGTCAGGCCGTCATTCGGGGTATTTTTAACTCCTTCCCGTCTTGTCAATAAGAAATGTCAGAAAACTAAGGCCAGTTCCCAGGCTGGTGAGGAGCCAGGGGCTGCAGGGAGCCCAGCAGGCTTGTACGATGCTCACGGCCACTGTTTCTGCTCCCTCGGAGGCGTCTCCTCTCAGCGAGGCCGGGAGCAAGGCTGTATGTAACTCGGGAAGATGTTCAATAAACAGCTGGGGGGAGGGGGACTTCACTAAATGGCAGTTATGATCGTATTTCTTTCGTATGGCCTTTTTCTGGCTGTTTGATATTTATCATTTTGTGACATTTTGGAATATGTTTTTCTAGGGAGCTGTTGCGTCTTTAGTGGGAAGCTCTAAAATTGTCCCTCAGAGCTCCTCTCTCCGTGAGCTTCCCTTCTCAACCCGATTCTGATGTGAAAATAAAAGGTGCGCGGCAGGAAGACGCATAGAAGTAAAGTGTTTCTGCATTACGTCATTAATAGGATTTAGTAAGTTTTCACAGGCGCAAACGGTAGATTTTAGAGATTGTTTTTGAAGTGCCTTCTACTGAAGGGGGTCCGAGGGAACGAACGCCTGTTGTCTTTTTGTTCTCAGTTTGAGGCGTCCTTTCTCTCTTATTTCTTCCTGCTACTTCCATGGCAGCGAAAAGAAAAGCTGGCTTACTTCAGAAAAATTACAGGAATAATTGCAGGAATCAAACTTATTGGGCGAAGGCTGGGGCTTACCTGGTGCAGAGGGATGGGCCAGGCCTGGGCATCGAGAGCTGGGTGTTGGCATCACTGCAGCTGGCATCTGTGCCATCTTGGGGGACCTTTCTGGGCCCGGGACAGCTGAGAAACTTGACGCCATTTGAAAATGCTCTCAAGAGCGCTAGCCAGTTAGCCAATCCTGAAAGTAAAGAAGCGTTCGGTGGCCAAATTTGGAGATGTTATCAGTGTGCATTTTTTACTTTCTTAAGACCACAGGTATGTTCCTGGTAAAGAGCCGTATGTAAATGGAATTTTAAGTAGTTTTCCAATGGAAGGAATTTTTGACTTTTTTTAATGCATTAGGCTCTCTTGAAGGGGCAGCTCTGCCTGCATTTCCCCCCCCCACACTAGCTTACAAAGTTTTAGTGTAAAATATATTTATTTCAGGACAGATAGGAAATAAAACACAATAAAATATCCTTTTTAAAAAGGGTGTCATTTAAAGCATATGATTTTGAAACTAAACACGTGTTGTGAGTGTCTTTGGGCATGTCATGTGATCTTCTGTCCCTGTCCCTGCCGACTGCATCGCGTTTCCTTAGCTGGTTGTTCCACTCACCCATGTTCTGCTGTTGGACATTTCAGTTGTTATCCTGTTCTCACCACTACAGACCATGGTGCATTGAATATCTTGATGGCAAAATCGCTGTACAGGTCCATGATTATTTCCCTAGAATCAGTTTTTAGACACGAAATTGCTGAAGTAGAGTATACAGAACTTTATGGTTTTTGACGTGAGTTGCAAACTATTCTCTGTACAGAAGTTATTAATTTCTCCCCACATCTCTCCTTTTGCACCTGAAGAGCATGGACCTTAGCCTGTTGCCTCTCCGTTCCACCCAGGTTTCCCTGGAGTCACCGGAGACAAGGACAGCCACCACCATATCGGTGCACTGTGACCAGGGTTGAGACGTCCATCCTAATTCATAGAGCCTGCCTTCAGACATTTATACGTTCTGACAGACTAATCAGGCTGCAATTTCTCATGCTTATTTGCAGCCAGATGAAGCCATCTATTTGGTTGTTTTGGAATTACCCAGGCGTGGAAGACACTGGTTTCTCAGTCTTGAGAAATTCTGCAGGTACTGAGGTACTGACAGGCACACCCTGGGTGAAGTCAGAAAGCAGGGGGGCTCTTGGTCAGAACCCCTCTCCTTGGCAAAACTGCGGATCCCGCCTGGGACACACATCAGCCTCAGCTTCTGTGTCCCTGGCTCGTGTTGTGTCCTAGAGGTCTTCCCTGTCTCCTCCCGAGGAAAGGGCTCTGAGCTCCTCATGGGGAAGGCGGAGCTTTGGTTTCCTTGTCATAGCAGTTTCCTCATTGGTTCATAGAGATCAGACATTTGCTGACTCGGTTTCTGTTTTTCCTTAATGAGAGTCCCAGAGGTCCTTAAAGAGTTGCTTTCTGTTAAAACCCCACCAATCCAAATTTGGATTGCACCAGTGCTGTGGGGCAGGAGGACATGAGCTGTGTTTTTTCTAAAATTTAATTTAATTTTATATTTTTTTATTGATTTCAGAGAGGAAGGAAGAGGGAGAGAGAGATAGAAACATCAGTGATGAGAGGGAATTACCGATCGGCTGCCTCCTGCACGCCCCACATTGCGGATCGAGCCCACAACCTGGGCATGTGCCCTCGACTGGAATCGAACCCTGCCCTCCTGGTTCATAGGTCAATGCTCGACCACTGAGCTATGCCAGCTGGGCTCGAGCTGAGTTTTGAGTCTCCAGATTCCAGAGTGAGAGACACCTCCTTTATCCAACTTTACAACCCACGAGACGAGAACAGACAGGGACACCGAGGTGCTGAAGAATAATGTGGCCAAAGACGTGCAGCTGGGATGTGGTCTGCTTCCTTTGCTGGTGCTTTTAACCACTACACGGTCGTCACCTTTCGGCGAGCGTCCGTGTATCAGAATGTCTTTGGTGCCAGCCTACACCATGGGATTTAGCATCCATTCTCTAGTGACACAATCGTTGCATGGGAGTATGCAAAGACCAATAGGTACCTTGCTCTTAAGGATTTTTATGTAGTGATAACAGTAGAAGCAGCAAAATAGCTATATTATTATATGAAAATATCTCACCTGTTTGCTATATAGCTCTAAACCCCCAAATCTCTGGGGAATTTTGTTCTGAATGCTCAGAATAGATGACCCTATAACACACACATACATCCTCTGTGCCCACTGCCACCCCTGCTCTCGCTTAGCACATGTGTTGATTCTGTCCTTTGTTCGTAGTCCCAACGTGGGTACCTGTCCTGTAACTCGACAGCACACTGAGTTTGTGGTGGGAGAGAAACCATCTTGGGCACACACTGCATAGGGATTTCCTGCCCCCCTTCTTAAGGTCATGCGCTCTTGTCATGAATATAAAAACTCTGCCCACGCTTCAAAGATGCTGACACGGCTTTCCAGGGTGGTGTTCATGCCCACTGCCCCTCCCCCACCCTTCGGGGGATCTTTAGTGTGCAAAGAGGGTGATGGATTTTTCCTCTGTACATCTCATCAGCTAAGGTTTAACCAAACTTGGCTTCCTGCCACGTGTATTAAGGTTTTAAATGTTAAAATATGAAATTACATTCGAATATTAAATATATTCCTTTCATCTATACCCACTGCTGTGACCCTATCCACTCTACCAAGACATGTCTCTCTCTGGGATATGCTCCTGGTTAAGAACCACTGGTCTCATAGCGGGGGAGAAGGCAGGAGACGGATGAAAACAAACCCCAGGGATCTGAAAATAGCCGGGACGGTTTTGAGTTGGGGAAAGAGCCCTGCAAAACTCAGTCTTCCCCGAGGAAAGCCTTGTAGCCCTTGTAGCTCAGTCACTGATTTTCCTGACTCCATAGAGAACATGTAATGTTGTTGGTAAAGACGACGATGATGATAATGGCAGTAACTACCACTTCCTATGTGCTGAGCATTGTGGGAGGCACTTGTCATACTCATTTAATCCTGACTGTGCCCCCCTGTTGTGGCTGTTTCACCCTCATTTAGATATGAGAGGCCTGGCACATGGGGGTAAGCTTTCCCAGTGTCCCACAACTAGGTAGTGGAGATGCTGGGGTTCGACCTGTGCTACCTGAGACCAAAGGCTTGTACTTCTAACCAGGATGCCCTGCTGTGGCTTTCACAGCATCTGTCTAAAGTCACACGTGCTGCCATCCCCCACCCCTCCTGGGCCACAAAGCTATCACTCACCTGAACTGTGCCGTGTGGTCTTCGCTGTCACAAACCCTTTCTGGAATCAGGGCTGGTGGAAGTAAATATGTGGAGTCTCATTCACCAGGTGGTGCGCTGTCTAGTTGTCAGAACTGATGGCTCTTATCTTGGTAGCAGCAGATGCTAGAAGTTAATACCAGCCTAGAGTTCATGCTTAGGAGGAGGATGCCTGGACCCTGGGGCAGGAGCCAAGCCCGAGTCTGGTCTTAACCTGCCATGAAGTATTTTGGTGACTTTGGGAAGCTCCCTTTCCATCCATCACTAGTTGATCATGCTTCCCTTCCCTTTCCTCTACCTTCCCTCCTTTCTTTCCTTTCCCCCCTTTGCTTAGCCTCGCATTCTCTGCCAGTGGAACAGAGCGGGTGTGTAGAGAGCCTATTTTCTGTGTCTACTTCCATCTGTAGAACTCTCACCTGATGATGTAGTGGGCGCAGGTTTGACAAGCTCTTTCTCACAGGTGACTAGGTTGTCCCTTTGGGCAGTGAGGTGCAGTGTGTGTGTCACATGCTGTGCACGTGGCACAGGGAGGCGCCTAGAGGCCGGGAGGGCTGGCGGGAGGCATGGACTTACGTGGAATGTGTTCTTTTTTGTTTTTGTTAATCCTCACTTAAGTATATTTTTCCATTGATTTTGAGAGAGAGTGGGAGGGAGGGAGGAAGGGAGCAGGGGAGAGAGAGAGAGAGAGAGAGAGAGAGAGAGAGAGAGAGAGAGAGAGAGAGGAGAGAAACATCTATGTGAGATGAACTTGAACCAGCTCCCTAAACTCTTTAAGGTGGAAATGATGCTCATGCTTGCTCTGAAAGGCAGTAGAGCAGAGTAGTTGAAAGTATGGGCATCAAAGACTTGGAAGTGGAAGATTGCTGGGGTTTGAGTCCCAGCTCTGATGTTACTGTAAGACCTTGAGCAGGTTCCTCAAGCTCCCTGTGCCTCAATTCCTTGGCTGTAAAACCAGAGAGAAGAATAAACCTGCCCCCTGGGGCTGTTGTGAGGATTCAGTGACTTTCTACTTTCAGCATCAGAATGGTTTCTGAGACATGGCAGCACATTGCTCTATCATTTGATTTGCTAAATCCAATGGGAATGCTCTGTAAATTGCAAAATACCATTCAGATACTCTCAGTGACCAAAGGTGAAGAAATGGAATGTTCTAGCCTAAATTATAGCTGCTAATCCCAATCTATGCCGCAACAATAAGATTGGCCAGTAGGAGATGATGGAGAGCCCGTGGACATGACAGAGCTCTTTGGAGTGGTGGTACCCTAACTTAGCTGTGTATTAAAATCCCTGGGAGACTTTGAAAACACGTAGCCCTGGTTCCTTTCCAAGCGAGTGGATTTGGTATTTTGCAGGGCAGGGAGGAAGCGGACCCAGGAAGTCCTTGTCGTCGTTGCAGCTGGTCTGTTTGGGAAGCTCTGACTTTCATGGTCTAGCAGAATTCGTTGTTTATATTTAATAGGGTGCAAGCGGGTTAGTAGAGGCTCTGACAGCAGGTATCTACGTATATACTCATTTTCATTAGATAACGTGGGCGAGGCCACACAGCAGGTCTGTCTGAAAGAAATTGTAGACACATCTAGGGACACCTGAAACCCGGGGCTGAGAGCCTGGCTGGGTTTCTCGCCAAGGTCAGTTTTTCCTGGCTGACTGGCTCCCTCCCCGTGGGGGAAGGTGTTCATGGAGACTGTTACTAGGCGAGGAGTGGGCAATGAGTGTAATGAAAAGGGATCTGGAACTGGGCAGTTTGGGGATCCTGGTTTGTAGGTGACGCACTGGATTCTCATGTTTCTGTGTGAGATGAAATGGCTCTGTGGATAGGATTTTGCAGAGGTGGGAGCTCCAGGTGGAGGGAACAGTGTGGGGGATCAGGGAGCGGACACTGGGATGACTGGTTGGCAGACTGACTGGGGGACTGGGGGAGGGGGCAGAACTAGTGTAGAGTCCTTCCTTAGTCTGGGAGGAGGGGACCATCGGGGGCCATGGGCTAAATTGGGAGAGGGGTTGGGCATATCCTGGGGGAGGGGGAGGGTTACAATGGAGGGCTTTTCGAAGGGTCACTGGGCACTTCCTCACCCTGCTACTCTGCACTTCATCCTGTAGCTAAAACGTCCTTAAAAGCCTCTTAATGAAGAAACCGTATAAGCTAAGTGAGATGCTAGGGTGGGTCAGCGATACCCATGGGTCAGTGCCTGGCAGCTGGCTGGTTTGTGGTCCTGGCTATGAATTGGGTGAGTGTCCTTACTTTACAAAGCTGTAGAGTTGGCTGAAATGGTGGATGTGACTTGTGGCTTCCCTGTGAAGAGCCCCTCACAGACCTGGAAGCATTGCCTGTGATGTGGGTGGAGCCTGCCCATGTACTGGGAGCAGAGAGCGTGCCCTGGATGGTGGCACTTGCTGCTGGGTTAGAGCACCAGATCTAAAGATCTAGCAACATTTCCTATCACCTTCATTTCATGGCCTGAGGTGTGGGAGTGTGGGCCTTCCTAAGTCCCTCACAGGTGGCCCTGTGCCCACTCCAGTGGTGGCAGCTGTAATGGCAGGCCCGCTGTGACTGCTGCAGTCAGACCTCTGGTCACGCCCAGAGCTCTGCTGTGGCTCCATTCCTTTCTATTCTTCACTATGACTCCCGTCAGCAAGAATGACATCATTAAAGAGGTAACCCCAATTCCACCCAACTGATGAAAACCCCCCAAACAACAGGTTATTCAGTTTTTGACACTGTACTGTTAGAAATAAATGACATATAACATTCCATCCAGCAGTTGTCAAGGTAAGAACCACGACTCCAGTAGGGAGATCCTTCCAGACATCAGGAGCTACCAGCCCTTGTTCTGTAGGAGCTGCTCGGAGAAGGAAGTGGTCTAATTGGCCAGCACGCTGCAGGGGAGGTAGCTGGCTGGCTGTTGATAATGAATCAGAGTAATGACCACTAAGCAGTGCATTTGACACATTAGATTTTCTACAGGGATCATGAACTCTGATGCCTACGGGAGCCGGGCAGGTAACAAACATTGGGGAAGCAGTTAGGGTGGTGGGGATTGTGCCACCTTAAACTTTAAAACAGAAGCGTAACACACCACTTCTGATTGTCAAAGAACGTTTTCAAGGATCCCATTTAATGTTCCGATAACAAGGATTCCATTTAATGTCCACAGCACCCTGATGAGGCAGGGCTGTTCTCTTCCAAAGATAAGAAAACATCAAATACAGTCAGAGGCAGAGGCAGCCTCTGTGTGGCCTGGAGCCCGCAGTGCCGATTTCCAGAGTTCTGCCCGAGCACTCCCGGGAGGCCAGGCCCTGGGGACTGAGCCCTGTGGAAAGAGGTCTCGTGCTCTCCTAGCGTGTCCTCCCCCTCCCCAGAGGTCTCGTGCTCTCCTAGCGTGTCCGCCCCCTCCCCAGAGGTCTCGTGCTCTCCTAGCGTGTCCGCCCCCTCCCCAGAGCTGCCTCCGTCTTTCTCTGAGCACAGCTCTGGGACCACGGCCCAGCCTGTTTGTTTCTACTCTTACCCAGTTTCTTAAATGGACCCAAGAGGAAAAGGCGGGGAGACACCAGCAACCCTGCCCAGAAGTCGGAGAGAGCCATCAACCCTGTCAGTCTCCAGGTCCTTTTGGACCTAATAATAGGCCCCAAGTGCTGAAATCAGCTTTGTTATAATATCTAATTGGCTGACGTGAGTTTTCCCAACGGTCTCTTCCTTTTTATCTCTTAATCATCTTAGTCATTTTTCATGGAAAGGAAAAGTAAAAAGAGAGAGAGGTTGAGAGATACAGTTGGGGCTACTTGAACCCGAAGTGAAGAAACCCCTGCACCAGGGTTGGTTTTACCCAAAGTGGGGGCAGGAGGTGTCAGTTACAATGAATGTGAGCAGCCTCCCTGGCTTCTGAGACCTCTGGTTACAGCAAATGTGACAGCTCGAATTCCCTTCGATTACAGTGAACTGCCTTCACCTGCATTCATTATTGCCCGCACACCTTGGTGGGAGCTGGCTGCTTTGATATCCTTGACCCTGGATGAAAAAGGCCAGAGGGCAGACTTGGAAATGACAGACGCCTAAGATCTGGGTGTGGGGCACAGCACCTGCCAGGGATGGTGGACTTTCTGTACTGTCACCAGAGATAGTATATTGTTTGGGGTCTGATTCCCATAAGTGCTTGAGGAAGGAACAGTTAGTGAGGTAGAATTTACACACGATAACACGTTCATCTTAAAGTATACAGACCAACAAGTTTTGATAAATGTATTCACTTCTGTAACCTTCCCCCTCACCCCCTCCCGCCCCTGCCAGTGAAGATAGAGCATTCCCATCACTTCATTAAGTTCCCTTGTGACCTATCCAGTCAGTCCCACCCCCAATTCTTGACTTAACGCAAAATGATCTGCTTTTTACTATTAGAGATTAGATTCGACTCTCCTAGAGTTTCATAGAAATGAAATAATTCAGAGCATACTGTTGTGTGTGTATCAGAGGTTTGTCATGATAGCCCCTTGTTTACCCACTTACCTGTTACTGGAAGTTTGGGTCCAAATGTTGGAAACATTGCTTTGGGTTTTGGCCATTACAAACAAAGCTGCTGTGAGTATTTCTATACAAGTCTGTGTGTGGACATACTTTTTTTTTTTTGGTTTTGTTTTGTTAATCCTCATCAGAGGATATTTTTTCCATTGGTTCTTAGAATGGAAGGGAAGGAGGGATGAGGAGAGAGAGAGAAAGACAGAGGGAGGGTGGGAGGGGAGAGAAGAGGAGAGAGAGGGGGAGAGAAATATTGATGTGGGAGAGACACATCAATTGGTTGCCTCCCATATGTGCCCTGACTGGGGCTGGAGATTGAACCTGCAACCTAGGTATGTCCCCTTGACTGGGAATCAAACCCGAGACCCTTTGGTGTGGGGGTAGGAGCATCGCTCCCACCACTGAGTCAGATAGGCCTGGGCTGGACATACATTTTTATTATTCTTTGAAAAAATAGCAAAGACTAGAATTGCTGAGTTATATGGTATGGTAGGTGGGATTTCTTGGACTCCCCTCCCCCATGATATAGCTGCATGTGTTATGAACATGGCAAAAGGGGGCTTGGAGATGGAATGAAGGTTGCTAATTAACTGGCCTTAAGATAGGACAGATCCTGGGTTACATGGCTGGACCCAGAAAATGAGGCCAGAAGATCCAGTTAGAACAGAATGGTGGAAGGAGAGATCAGAGAGAGAAGGACTTGACCCACCATTGCTGGCTCTGAATATGGAAAAGGAGGCCATGAGCCAGGCAATGTAGGGAGCTTCTAGAAGACGAAAATGACCCCCGACTGACAGCCAGTGAGGAAAGGGTGACCTCTGTTCTTCAGCCGTTTATAGTTGAATTCCACCAACAACCTGAATGAACCTAAAGCATATCCTCCCCAGAGCCGGTGGGTCAGCCCAGGCTGGCTGACACCCTGTTTTTGGCCTCATGGGACCCAGGGTAGAGAAATCAGCATGCTTATTGGACTTCCGACCTATTTCAGAAGTGACATCATAAATTTGTGATGTTTTAAGCCACTGAATATATGGTAATTTGTTACAGCAGCAATAGAAAATGAATACAGATGCTAAGTGTTAATTTAACTTTGTAAGAAACTGCCCAACTGTCTTTCAAATCAGTTGTATGATTTTCTGTTGTCATCAGCAACATATCTGAGTTCTGGTATCTCCATATTCTCACCTACACTTACTGACGGTCTTTTTTTCATGCGAGCCTTTCTGGGGGGTGTGTGGCAGTATGTCATGATGGCTTCAATTTATATTTCATTTGTAGATATTCTGTTGTGATGTGCCTGTTCGCATCTTTTGTGCATTTTTTATTGGGCTATTTGTCATTTTATTGAGCTATAAGAGCTCTTTATATATTTTGAATACAAGTTCTTGTAAGACATATGCATTGTGAATATTTTTTCACAGTATATGACTTATCTGTTCATGTCCTTAATATTGTTTCTGGAAGAACAGTTTTTGATGAAGTCAATTTTAATTAATCTTTTCTTTTATGATTCATTGTAAATCCTAAGGAAAGTTTTGTTTCCCCATGATTTAAAAAGTTTTTTCACTTTTTTTTTCTTTTAGAAGTGTTATAGTTTTAGCTTGTAAATTTAGGTCAATTACCCATTTTTTTTTTTTTTAGGGTTATGGGATTTTTTTTTTAATTAAATCTTTATTGTTCAGATTATTACATTTGTTCCTCTTTTTTCCCCCCCCCATAACTCCCCTCCTCCCAGTTCCCGCCCCACCCTCCGCCCTCACTCCCCACCCACTGTCCTCATCCATAGGTGCACGATTTTTGTCCAGTCTCTTCCCACATCTCCCACACCCCTTTCCCCCCCAAGAATAGTTAGTCCATTCCCTTTCTATGTCCCTGATTCTATTATAATCAACAGTTCATTCTGTTCATCAGATTATTTATTCACTTGATTCTTAGATTCACTTGTTGATAGATGCATATTTGTTGTTCATAATTTGTATCTTTACCTTTTTCTTCCTCTTCCTCTTCTTAAAGGATACCTTTCAGCATTTCATATAATCCTGGTTTGGTGGTGATGAACTCCTTTAGCTTTTCCTTATCTGTGAAGCTCTTTATCTGACCTTCAATTCTGAATGATAGCTTTGCTGGATAAAGTAATCTTGGTTGTAGGTTCTTGGTATTCATCACTTTGAATATTTCTTGCCACTCCCTTCTGGCCTGCAAAGTTTCTGTTGAGAAATCAGCTGACAGTCGTATGGGCATTCCCTTGTAGGTAACTGAGTTTCTTTCTCTTGCTGTTTTTAAGATTCTCTCTTTGTCTTTTGCTCTTGGCATTTTAATTATGATGTGTCTTGGTGTGGTCCTCTTTGGATTCCTTTTGTTTGGGGTTCTCCGCGCTTCTTGGACCTGTAAGTCCATTTCTTTCACCAGGTGGGGGAAGTTTTCTGTCATTATTTCTTCAAATAGGTTTTCAATATCTTGCTCTCTCTCATCTTCTGGCACCCCTATAATTCTGATGTTGGTACGCTTGAAGCTGTCCCAGAGGCTCCTTACACTATCCTCGCATTTTTGGATTCTTTTTTCATTTTGCTTTTCCGGTTGGATGTTTTTTGCTTCCTCGCATTTCAAATCATTGACTTGATTCTTGCGCTCCTCTGGTCTGCTGTCGGGCGTCTGTATAATATTCGTTATTTCAGTCCGTGTATGCTTAATTTCTAGTTGGTTCCCCAATATACGATCGAGGGTCTTATTAGTTTTCGTGTAGATCTCATTAAGTTTATCGGCAGCTTCTAAACAGTTCTTGAGAGACCTTAAAAGTGTGGTTCTGAACTCTATATCTTCCTTTGACAATTTTGTCCTGTTTCTTTGTCTCCGCATTTTGTTATGCTTCCTTGGTGCACCCCCTAGTGGTCTTTGTTCGCAGTCTTATAGTTAAATCTTGATTGTTGTAGCTAATTCCAGGGAGGGTTTGACCTCCAGGCCAAGTGGCTATGAGAATCAGCTGTGTCAGCAGTGAGAGAACTTCTGTCCTCTAGGGAGGTGCTAATCTAGCCTTTGCCTGAGGCTATCTGGCAAATGCCTGTGTGCAGGGCTTGGGCAGGGCGGGTCGCACAGGATCAACAGGGTGGGCCGGAGAGAGCAGTTATGGCGGCTCTCAGTCCTGTCCCCAGGGGCTCTGCCTCTCTGAGTCCCAGCACCCGCTGCAAAGCTCGGAGAGAAAGCTGCACTCGCTCTGACCGAAGCCAGACAGTCCCGCTTCTCCCGTTTGAGTCTGGGTCCCTAAAGACTCGCCCGGATCTGGAGCTCAGAGTCTGCGACTCCCTCCCGATTGAAAACGCCAACCGTGCCCTCCGCCGCCAGCCCGCTCCGCGTACTCCGCACCTCAGAATTTGACTTCAGCACTGCGCCTCCTCTGAGTGTCCGTATGCGTTTCTCTTTCCTCCTAGTTGTAGGACTTCCACTCAGCCAGCGTTCCTGCGGTTCTGGGTGATGTCCCTTCCGTTTTTTGGTTTCACTTTTGAAGTAGTTGTTCAAAGCAGCAAACTCCGGCGTTAACCTATGCCGCCATCTTGGTTCTCCTCGGCCAATCCAATTACCCATTTTTAAGTAATTTTATATATGTATGTGAGATAAGAGTTTAAGTTCTTTTTTTTCTTTTTTTTACATAAATACCCAAGTTTTCTAACAACATTTGTTGAAAAAAGTATTCTTTATCTGTTGAATTACCTTGGCCCCTTTGTCAAATCAAATGACTATACATATATATAGTATATGTGTGGGTTTATTTTTGGACTTTCTTTTCTTTTCCATTGACATATATATCTCTCTTTATGCAAATACCTATCTATCTTGATTACTGAAGCTTTGTAAGAGCTTCTAGAAGACAAAAATGACCCCTGACTGACAGCCAGTATGTCTGGAAACCAAATAGTAGAAATTCTCCAGTTTTATATTGGTCCTCTGTATTTGTATACATTTGATAATCAGCTCATCAATTTCTACAAAAAAAGCTTTGTTGGGATTTTGATTGGCATTTCATTGACTCCATAGTTCAATGTAGGGAGGAGAGGTGGGAACAGAAAAAGATATTTTATAAAATTAATGATTAAAAACTTCAGGTTTGACAATTACAACCCTCATATCTAAGAAGCTCAATAAATCCAAAGAGGAATAAACAACAATAAAAACCCCTCATATTATAATCAAATAATACAAAACTTACACAAAGAGAACATCTTAAAAATGGAGAAAAGGCATTGTATACACAGGTTCAAAGCAAAGTTCCTATCAGAAACAGTGGAAGCCATAAACATCTCTAAAATGCTGTAAAAAAACCCATCAACCTAAAATTCTATATCCAATGAAAATACCTTCCTAAATTATGGTAAAACAAAGAGATGATCAGTCAAGAGGATTCATTGCCAGCAGAAATGCATGGCAAAGATGTTAGTCTTCATGTGAAAGGAAAATGACATTAAGTGGACACTTGGATCCACAGAAAGAAATAAAGAGCCCTGGAAATGGTAAATATGGATTAAATAGAAAAGACCTATTATATAGAAAAGATACATAAAGTCGGTACAGCTAGGATGGCAAGAGTAGAGGTAAAACGCAATGCTAAAGAATATTCAGTTGTACCAAAAGGGTAGAAAAAAGAGGGAAAGGGAACAAGTAATAGATAAACCAATAGAAAACATAGCAAGATGGTAGACAAAACTAAAACCAAAACATAAATGGTCCAGACACTTCAATTGAAGGACAGGGTTGCACTTAGAGCTGAGAGGCATAGTCTTCTCCTTCTGCTCCTCAGTGTTCATATGCAGCCTTCTCCTGTACAGCACCACTGTTTCTACCAATCAGGATCCAGCTAACATTGTTGCACACCTGTTCCCCCAAATGAGGAGACTCAAAGTCCCAAGAACTATTGTGTTCCCCTCTGGCTTCTATTATTTGCTTCTCAAATTCAGTCACAGTGCCTTTGATTATTCAGTTACGCAAAGACTACACTGTGCTTTCACAACTTAACTAAGTTAATTTCTAACAACTTGTATAAATAAAATTGGGAAGGAGAGAGAATAAAGGGATTAACATATACAAATAAAAATGCACAACAGGCAAATTAAAAGTATGTCCTCAATTCTATAATTGGGCACATGACCACGTTGCCTTCCTTTTCCGGCAGCCCATTCTGTATTTCCTCCGCTCTCAAGGCAAATCCTCAGCTGGTGGGTTGACCCAAACCTTCCTTCCTGAAAGTTCGAGTCTTCAGTTTCCTGCCTGGTTTGGATTGCTGGAGTTTTCTATTAACCTTGACTACAAGGCATAGAAATACTACAGGTGCCCCAGAGAATCACCTGGCTCCCAGATTTTGCCTTCTTGTCTTCATTGTGTAGAAGCACCCCAACTTTCCCTTGCTGATCAGAATCAGTCACTTTAGCCAGTTATGTTGAACCCCTTTCTCCCTGCCTGTTGGGTCAGTGGCATCAGGGACAGAAATGTCCACGTGGTAATCTCATGTTCAAATTCAGTGGAACCACGGTTGTATACACTGGTGGGAGCACGCCTGCCTTGGGGACTGACGAAGATCTCCAAACCAGCACATTCCAAGTTGCTGAGAGGGAATCCAGTATTCTGCAAGTTGGGTCTTAGCTGAGAGCAGCTCCTACCTCACTTCGCCCCTGGAATCTGGATTCACGTATTCTGGCTGTGGGAGAGGCCACACCATGTATTGGTTTCTGAGGCAAAGCCTAGCTGCTCCTATGAAGCAGAACCCCATGCTTTCAGGTGCTCTGTTCCAGGTGAGGGCAAACCGAGTCTCAGGGAAGCCATGTCACCTTTCAGGTAGGCCGGTGCCTGCCAGGGACAGGGCACTGGCAGCTCTTGACCTTGTGCTGATAGCAGGGCTCCTGCAGTTTCTGTATTCCTGTCACAGCTGGCTTGTTGATGCTCACATTTGCTTATCTAATCTGCTTTCTGCCGTGACCGGATGGGCCCCTCAGGTAAATCGTTTTCCCTCCCTGGATAGTTGAATGGCACCTGAAGGGTGGGAGGTTTGGCCTCGATCCTTTGAAAATCTTCCGCTCCTATGTGCTCTTGCTCCAGCAACCTCGCGGGGCTGTTGTGAGGTCAGCCGGGACAGTGTGGGTAAAAGGGAACTGCTATTGTGAGGGGTTGTGCACCTGGGAGGTGGAGGCAGGATGCATTCTCATTCTCATGACCAGTGTCCAGGGCCTGACTCCATTCTCTCTGCTTCCCTGTTCCTGCCCCAGGACTCCTGGTCAGAGCTCATTCCGTGCCCTGGATTGGAGCCTGTTGGTGGGGATGTGGAAGGGGCGGCGTTGTGGAGAAGCCCGAGCAGGAACGTGGAGGGGTGTGATGTTCCCAGTCTGTAGCTTCCTGCCTCCCTCTCCTCATTACCCCTGTCCAGAGGCAGAGGCGCACATACACACGTGCAGGCACACACTCTCTCCAACAGAGGCAGACTGCTCTGGAGTCAACCAGACTGAGTGAGGAGACCGCCATTCCGGTGTCTTCCTCCTCCCCACTCCCTGGCCCAGGGCTGCACTCGCTTGGCAGTTACAGCAGGCCCAGGAGGAAACACACTATGCTCTCCCTGTTTTTTTTTTTTTGAGATGAAGACCTAAAAATACTCCACTCTATAATTGGCTATCCAATCAGCCATGCAAATAAGCACTGTGCCAGAGCCTATAGGAAACGAGTCAGGAAGCATGCCAGCTTCCCCTTTCCTTCCTTTCCCTTTACAAAATGTGCTTAGGATCTGGGTTTGGAGGTCAAGGGGGGAGGATGTGCTGGGTGCGTTTCCATGGCGGCAGGCACTGGCCACTGATTTTATGTTTTGCCTGTTTGGTTAGGGCAAAGGGGATAGAATTTGGGGTCATGGAGGAGTTTGGAGGTGGTGTTACTGAATACAGTTGGGGCTATTTGACTTACTGTGCCTGGAATATCTATCTATCCAGCCTCTGGGCCTCTCTTCCATATGACGCCTATGTCCCCCAGCACATCTGCCGAGAAGCCCCCCCCCCCCCCTTCCTGCCTCTCCAAACCTGCCTGTCCCTCAGGGCTAGCACTCACGATGCTGCCAGGACCACCCACACATGGTGACCATTGTCTGTCACAGAAGCAGCCACCTCGCCGGCCCTCTGTCCAGTGCTTGTGTGCAGAGCTCACGTGCACTCTGTCATCTGCCCGGCCTCTCCCGAGGCCTCGGACCCGCGGGCATGGTGGTGAGGGAGGCCGAGAGCTCACTCTGTGTGTGGGCTAAGAGCTTTAGTGTCAGAGTTGCCACTTGTGTGACCGACCTTGGTTACGTTGCGCTGCCCTTTTAGCCTCAGTTTCCTCGTCTATAAAACACTGAGGATAATATTCCGGTTTCACAGGCTTTCAGGTTATGACAATGGAATGATATACTGCCTCTAAAGTACTTGGCACAACGGCAGGGGCAGAGTCAGTGCTCATTAAATGCCAGGGGTTACTATTATGATTGCAGAGTTGGGGAAAGGAAGCCTGAGGAGGAGGCGACTATGTCCACTTGCATGGTCAGTCGTGGCTGCCCAGTGAGGACTGGGTTATTCAGCACCGGCCCTGAGCTGGAATAGGGACTGGTGCCGAGTGAGGGGTGCAGCCTGGGAGAAAGGACATTTGCATGTGAGCACCCACTGTGTTGGGAGGGGGGATGGAGGCTGGTGCATGTAGTGGGGAGTGCACTTGACCTAGAGATAGAACAGGAGGAGTGCCTGCCCGTCATTTTCACACTTTGCCCCAGGACGGAGCCAGACACAGAGCAGGTGCTCTGTCCTCTCTGGAGAATGACCAGAAGTGCTGAGCCACAGCTCTGGCTGTGCGCTCACCTGGGTAACCCTGATGGGCTCCTGCGACTTCCGAGTCATCGGGATCGCCCTGCACAGGAGCGGCTGGCCTCTGCGGACACAGCTCTCATGGGCTTCGCTTCTGCGGTCTGGCAGCCGTCCGCCACCCAGCATGTGTCTTGCCTCAGTCATGCTTTTGGAGAACTGGATGGAGAGGCGAGAGCGCGAACGGCCCGAGGGGCTGGCTGGCAGCAGGGGTGCCAGGTGCTGGCAGCGCGCAGGCAGTGTGTGTGGCTGTCCTCAGATGGCCGGGCCGGCTGGGCATTGCAGGAACACTCAGCTTGTGGACAGCCGTGGTTTGTGCTGATGCTGAAGGACTTCCCTGGCAGCCAGATTTGCTGCTGTTGCCACTGCCTAGTCAAAGTCAGGCGGAGCTGTGACAACAGGCATCATGCCGTGCTGGCTCTCAGCTGTCGGAAGCTCTAAGTCTGCTTGGCCACAGGATCAAACTTCTGAGCGTGGCATTCAAGGTCTTGGAGGTGCTCTGGCCTCCTCTCATGTCAACTCTCACTCCCAGTCCCCACGCCCAAAATTCATGCTGCAGCCACCTCAGCTGTTTGCTGGTCTCCAGATACACCTGAAACCCTGACTTTTCACATCGGCCATGCATTGTCCCTGCCCCTCCCCTGTGCACACCACCCCTCTTCAGGCTTCCACCCATCCCTGCTTAGATGTCTTCCTTCATAAGGAGTCGCCTCCCCTTCCAGGCACACCCTCCAGCACCCGGAGTGCTCGGCTTCCACCTGTCTGGTCAGGGGCTTCCGTCTGTCGGGTGCTACATGCACTCTAGCGGCTCAAATGTTGGCTTTGCTGCTGAACAGATGGGGATTCAAACGATGGCTCTGCCTGTCACTAGCCGTGCGACCCTGGGCGAGTCACTTCACCTGTGGGCCTTAGCATCATTGCTGGTGCCGTGGCGTTAACACTGCAGTCAGAGGGTTTGTGAGATGGGGTATTTGTAGCCATTTGCAAGTCGGAACTAGTAGGTCTCCACAAGGAAACTCCCACTGGCATCAGCTGTCCCGTGTTGGTTCAAGTCTGTCTCACAACCAACATGGATCCACCTCCTCCAGGCAGAAACAGTGCCTGAGAAGTATTAGCATGAGGGCAGGTCCAGTCGGGGTGCAGGAACCACCCCAGAAGAACAGATACCTGCCCTGTGGCTCTCATTCCAACCCCATAGCCCCCGCACCTTGCACAGGGCTGTTCATGGACCCAGTCTTGGTAGAAAGAGGTTGAATCAGCTGTTGCATTTGCTCGAGCCTTATCTCTCTGGTCCTCAGAAAAATCCATATTCAGAATTGGAATAAGTCATGGAAAATTCCCCATTCTCTCCCCTTTCATTTCTCTGTGAAGATGATAGTGTCAGGTTATTCCCTCGAATTAATTAATTTGGCAAACCTTGGGAAGCGTTGGTAACGTGCCTGGGACTGTGAGTGCTGGGAATGATAACCAGCATTCTCAGATGGATGCCTGCTTTCCAGTCACCCTCGCTGGTGCTGTCTGCCTTGGGCCCTCACCGGGCTCCAGGTGGCTTAAGGGGGCCATTATTATTACTGCTATCATTTCGCAGAGGACTGGGCTCCAGCCCTCACCTTCTGGCTCTTCTGAGTCGGGTGTCCTCTCCCTCTGAACTTGACCTCCTTCCTTGTTCGTTGGAGGGTCCATGGAGAGCCCTTTTACAGGGCTTACCTGGCCCATCAGTCTAGAGTGGAGGCTTCCTTTTGACCTGCTGCTCTCGTCGGCGTGCAGAGCCCTGCACAGGTGCAGAAGGGAAGATGTGGTTTCCTTCCAGAGATGTACAGACTCGCCGCGGTGCACAGGACACACATGTCGTCACTGAGCAAGTAGTTCCTGGGTGTCTGCTTTATGCCTGGCACTGTGCTAGGAGTTGGTAATATGGTGGCAAACAAACAAAAAATCTCTTAGGCACAGGGACACTTCACTGGGAAAGAGATCATCAAAATAGTTACAGATTGCTGTAAGTGCTATGAAGGAAATGTATAAAAACTTAAATAGCAATGCACATAGAACACAATAAAATGAGAACACACCAAGAGAAATGATAGGATCATCACGTGTCAGCCCTGGAAAGGCCCTGGTCCTGCCTCCCTCCCTTTAAGGCAGAGAAATCCAGGCGGAGGAGGGGTTTGGGGGAGAGGTGTTCTAGTGAGTGGGCTTCCCACTGGCAGTGTGTGTTTGGAGGGACGTGGAGAAGGGAGTGGGCTCTTTTGAGAAGGGTGTTGAGATCTGTAATTCCTTCCACTTGGACCCAGTTCTGGTCTCTTTTTAAAGTACAAGAAAACCCCCAGAACAAAATTTGTACTTTGTGGTGTGGGACCATTTCTTCCAACTGAGAGCTCCCCCCAAGCATTTGCAATCCTAATTTTGTATAAGAACGTGGTTTGCATCTTACATTTTGGGGGTAAGTAGATACACCTGGATCTGGACAACAGAAAGGACTAGTTCAGGGTGGTTTCTGAAAGATTCCACTGCTGTTTGAGAGATATTCAGAACTTTAACATCAGGTGAGGACTGGGGCAACCGAGAGGCTCTGAGCCAGAGGAAGAGGAAATGCTCCCCTCCTGCAAGGGCTGGCCGCGCTCTGCCCCAGGCTCCCCTCCTGCAAGGGCTGGCCGTGCTCTGCCCCAGGAGCACAGGCCCGGGACGTTGAGGAAGGAGCAAGGAGGGCACTTCCTGGGTGAGGAGGAGGATCTGTACAGACACAACGCAGGGGTAAGGGGTGCTGACTCATACAAATTGTTGGTGGGACTGTCCAGTGAGTGGCACAACAGCTCGGGAAAACTCAGGTGGCTTTTTATGAGACCTGTAACACAGCACTTTTATTCCTGGGTATTCACCCGAGAGAAATGAAGCGTGCCCACAAAAAAGATTTATACACAAATGATTACAGCAGCTTTATTCATCATATAAAAAATCCTAGAAACTATATAGGTGTCATCAATAGGAGGATGGATAAACAAACTGGTATAGTCACAAAATAATGGAATACTACTCAGCACGAAAAAGGCATGAACTACTGAAATGTGTAGCATCGGGCTGAGTGAAGGAAACCTTCCATGAAAGAGTAAATACTGTATAAGTCCATTCATACAAGTTCTTGGACAGGCAAAACTAATCTTGGTGGTAAGAGTCAAAAATGGAGGTTGCTTCTAGGGAATGTGGGGTGGGGACTGGGTGGGAAGAGGCTTAGCAGAGCTTTCAAGGAGAGGTCAGGCTATCTTGATGGGGGGCATGCATTTGTCAAACTCATAAATAGCACACCTAAGGTTAATGCATTTCTCAAAGCGTAAATTTCACTTAAAAAAAACCTGTAAACAGGCATGCTTAAGGGTTTAGGGATAAATATACAGAGTGTATCTAAAAGAAAGATGTATTGGTAGATGAATTGAGGGGTTGGCTCGCTATGTGATAAAGCACTCATGGCAAAACCTTAATTGTGGAATTTAGGCAGTGGCTATATGGGTATTCACTGCAAAATTCTTAGCCCTTCTGTGTGTTTGAAAATGTTCATAATGTTAGAATAGATATGCTCAAGTGGAGGATGCAAACTGCAGTAGTACGCGTGCAAAATAATTGTGATTTATTGCCCTGTTACACAGGGCTATATTGCTTATCTTCTTCAGTATTCCATTAAACCCCACCACAGGAGCCTCTGCAATATCGCTGATTTATCAAATTCAGGAGAATCCTCTTACTCATTTGCATCACCTGGCTACCTTTGAGTGCATTTTCTCAGCACGGCTATGATTCTCTCTCCCCCTTTGCTATCGCCCTTGAATGTGACCAACCAGAGTTGGTGTTTCTGTAGGTGCTGAGCGATTCCAGTAGCTTTAGAATTGTTGCTTTCACTGTCTGTTAATTTGGAGACGAAAAAAACCAACCGAAGGAGGTTGGGTAACAGTGACGGGGGAGACTCGGAGTTCACAAAGTAATTTGAATTATACTCAGCGACCCAGAAAAAGTTCTAGTGTTTCAACAAAGATTTAAATAAAAGATGAGCTAGGACTTCTTTTACCCATTTCCAGTGCAATGGTGGATGTTGATTGCAAGAGTCAAAATGGCTGTTCATTTGAACTTCCAGGGCCTCGGACAAAAAATACCAGAGATACCGTTCAAGTTCGCAAGGGCAGACAAGGCTTTACTTGGGGAGGGGAAGTTACCAGCCACTGTAGATAATCATGGAGTGAACTGAGGACAGAGATTAGATCAACACTCATTCCTTTTTGTTTTCCTGGAATGAAGTCAGAGCAACATTGTTCTCATTTTTATTTGCAATGAACCTAATTTTTGAACTGAGCTATGCAATAATAAGCACAGCAAAGGCAAGCTAGAAGGAGAGTCAGCACGTTGGCTAGTGCATTCTTGCACGATAATGAAAACAACTAAACGGGGAACTTCTGCCCTTCTGGCTGGTCAAGTTCACTCTGCCTGTCTTCCCGGGCCCATTCCCCCAGCTGTGCTGAGCCTCTCCCCACCCCTCCCCCAGGTGGCAGCCTTTACTCTCCCTCTCCCTGCGAGCCCAGGCCCAGCTACAGTCACCATCTGCAAGGTGTTCTCCTGGGGTTTACCTCCCAGTATATGGTGCTTGGGAAGGACTCCTATCGAGGCACTCTGCTCTATTCTGCAAGCCCTTCCTCGGTGTCAGTTATTCCCATCATACAGCACACCCCTCAGTGCGGGAGCTGTGGCCTTGATGGGAGCAGTCTCTGGAAATGTAAGGTGATAGGCCTGGGACTGGACTTGTCCAGGTGGTGGCAGTGGAATTGCACAGGGGCATCGCAGAGTTGGACGCCCTGTTGGTTCCCTGAGAAACTCTAAGAAACCCACAGCATCCTGGTGACAGTGAAAATTGCATTGATTGAACAGGGGTGTAAGAAAGCTGATCAATTGCCATATTTTTATAAAGAAATGGAGAGGGAATGGGGGAAAAGAGTATGTCAGTCTGCAAAGGACTCTCAGTGGCTAGTGTGTTTCTCGCATTGTTCTAGGCCCAGAATTAAAGAGGCTCAGCTTGTCTCTGTGTCACTGACAGTCGGCTGAGCCCAGTACAGTGGACTAGACTGAGTGCAGGGCACACCCAGGAAAGACCACGTTTCACTCATCTCGGCCTCACCATCCTGCATTGAGAAAGTGCCCTGGGAGGACCCCTGAAGGGCATGAGGGCAGCGGGTCCCGGCTCTGGTGCTGATGCAAGTGAGCTGGACCCCAAGGTCTGCCCTCCTCCCTGCATTTGGCAGAGCCACCCAGTTATAAATGAGTCTTTGGCCATGTCCCACTGTGTCTCTGCACTTCCTGGGGTTCAGATGTGCTGCTCTGTGGTTTTCCAGCACCCACCCCCACACGTGCCTCTTGTCTCCTGCACCCCCACACGTGCTTCTTGTCTCCCAAGACAGTTCTTTCACTCCTAATGGCTCTCAGCTCTGTGAGGGCCATGGTGGCACCAGTCACCTTCCAGGAGGGTTTGCTGCTCTGGGACTTGGGAGTGTTCTCAGTGTCAGCCCTGTACTTCCATCTCTCCTCCAGCACCCCATCTCTCCAGGCTTGTGCCCCGCTTTCTAATGCAGTCAGCTTTAGAAAGGCGGTACACGTTTGTTCATTTATGTGTTCACTAGCTATTAAGTGCCCATGTTGTGTCATGTGTAGACAAAGGAACTTGCTGAAACTGTAGATAATTTGTGACCACCCAGATCTCTATGTGACCTTCAGATCTGTTTATGAGCTTGCAACAAATGAAGGAAATAAGTCCTATGGTGGGGTGACTGGTTCCCTGGTGTTGTTGGGGGAGTGTGCAGAGGTTCAGGACACCCGATGCAGAGAGAACTTGGGGACACATGGCGTGACCCGGTCCTGCTCCCTGCATTCAGAGCAGAGGGGAGTCAAGTGAGAAAATTCGCAGACTGGATCGGGGTGGAGGGAAAGGAAGACTTTGGTTTCTGCTTCAGGTTTTTCTAGATTAGCTTACAAACTGGACACTGACCAGCGAGATCCACTGAGTTGGTGGAATTTGGGAGCAGAAGGGCCGGGGCTCTCTGTATTCCTCCTGACAAAAGGGGCGGGGAGGCTCGTGGAGATGGTTTCAGGCTGGGCTCGCGCTGCCTGACCCTGGTGGGCTAGGGTGGTCAGCGCTGTCCTGTGCATACCCCTTGTGGTCAGAGGTGAGGACTAGGACGACTGACCTCTCTGGATGACCAGTCCCCAGGGGTGAGGCCCCGGCTCAAGCCTAGTGCCTTGTGGGGTCCACTCGGCTCACAAGAAGCCCACGGGTCCTTCCCTGCCAATGGGTGGTATGTGACTTCCTTGCCACTTGGCTTTTCCTGCCCAGGCACGGGACCATGGGGATGAGGTGCTGGTTTTCCTTGTCTCGAGCACGACTGTCTTTATGATTCTTTTGTGTCCTTGTCACTTGGATTTAGGGAGGGGCCTCCTCAAGCCCCCCTGAACTCTGGCGGTGGCAGGCCGTTGATGGTGGCGGCTGCTTGGCAAGCCCTGTTGGGGAGGTGTCTGGTCCTCCCTGTTTGTTGGCTACTTAGGAAATGGGGCCCGAGTCCTGGTTTCCAGCAGGGAGCCCCATCCTCTAATCCCTGGGTGACAGGAAATGTCTCACCAGCTCCTTAAGTACAAAATAAATTTTATCCTCACGCCCACACGTGGAAGGATCAGAGGCAGAACCCGTGCCCTTTATTTGGGGCTGTCTTTTCCTGGTTTTGCTGTGCTCTCTCTGATGCTGCCATTTGTCAGAGTCCGAGGATAATTTGCAGAAGGATGGAAGTGAAGTCTTATTTAAGGCTGTGATCACCCGCCCCGCCCCCACCCCACCTTAGAGAGTCGACACACGCTGTTCTGGGCCTGCTGCACGCTCCCATCAGAGCCGACAGTCCAAATTACAGCACTCGCTGACCCAGTTCTAAGGATGAATGCCACGCACTTAAAGTGTTTTGCAGAAACTATTATTTTAACTCATTTTCACAGTGGCTATGGATTTCTATAGTCTCGCAGGAACTTTGGTTAAATGCTGAGTAAAAACTGAAGCTTCTCTGAGGATAGTGGGGAATGAGGTCCTTCAAGGTCTTTAAGAAAATGATGCCCGATGGAGCAGTTTCCTCTGTGCCGCCTTCCGAGTGGCCGCGTGTGCCTCCAGCCAGGCTGCAGCCGTGGCGACGGTGCATGCGTGTGCTCATGGCCTCGGTGGCCACTGCGGTGTCAGTGCTGTGGGCTCTCACAGGAGGCAGCGAGGAAGGATCGCAGAACCTGTTGTAGAAGGGCGTTGGCAAGGATTCGCTAGTATCCCCCACACAGCTATGAAGCAGCAACGCTACCCCTGGTCTCAGAAGGGCTCGGGCAGGATGATCACGAGGTTCTCCCTCTCCTTTCCGCCAGAGCAGCAGAAGCCAAGAGCAACCTCTCTCATGGGCGCACAAGGGTTGAGCAGGGGCAGCAAACCTTTTCTGTGAAGGGGCAGACGGTGAATATTTTATGCATCGCAGGCTGCTAAGTTTTTGTCACAGCTACTCAACGCTGCTGTTGTAGTACAAAAGCTTCCATAGGGAGCAGATAAACAGATAAGCACGCTGTGTTGCAACAAAACTTCAGTTACAAAAATTGGGCGAGTGCGCCCCAGCCGGTGTGGCTCAGTCGGTTGGGTGTCGTCCTGTGCCAGATTGATTCCCGGTGAGGGCGCATGCGTGGGTTGTGGGCTCAGTCCCTGGTAGGGGGTGTGCAGGAGGCAGCCGATTGATGCTCGCATATTGATCCCTCTCTTTTTCCCTCTTCTCTTTCAAGATCAATAAAAATACCTTTTAAAAAGTGGGCCAGTGAACCAGATTTGGCCTGTGGTCCATGATTTGCCAGCCCTGGTCTAGTGAGACGTAGCAGTTTTGAGTTGTCACGGGGGGTCTCATCTAGCCCAAGAAGGGAGCACTACTTCCTGATTGCCTTTGTACCACCTATGCCTTCTGTAGCTGATCATCAACGAGGTGAGGCAGGTCTCCAGTCTTCTCCTAAAATCCTTCTCACACCTGCGGCCATCTGTAGACTCCAGAGAGAGAACCTTATTTTCCTTCTTCACTCCACCTGCACACATCAGATGCTCAGAGAAGGAAAGACTTATTGACTATTGAGGGGAAGTCATGGTTTAGGATTTAGCAGCAGGGACCTGGGCGATTTTCTGGGGAATTCGAATCAGGGGTGAATTTCCCCCGGTGGCCATCACCCTCCTGTCCCACGTGTGATGCTTTGCGGGCCTTTCTTGCTCAAATGTGTTCTCTCCCCATTTCTCACTTGTGCTCACATACGTGGCCTCCCTCCCTTTTCCCCCTTGCCCCAGCTCATAATACTGCCGCTACCAACACACACACACACACACACACACACACACACACACACACACACACACAAGCATTTTCCCTGCTCTCGCACACTAAGGGGACAGGTGGTGACAGAGCATTCAACTCTGGAAGGTTTGCCAGCATCAAGCCCAAGCACATCGATGGGGTACTGTGTATCCTACCAGTGCATCACAGCTTGCCCTGCGTTTATTTACATACTCACTCTGACTGACCATACGTTTGCACCCTCTTATGCAGTTTCTAGAAACACACTCGTGGCAAGCATAGTCAGATGCTAGAACTGAGCACAAAGTGAGCCCTGGTTGGTCTTTCTGGCCTCCTGCTGCATCTGCCCTTATATCTGACCTTAGAAGTTGGTTATTATAAAAAGCCAGTTCTAGGATGAGTCATTGAAAAAGACAGAAACACGCTTTAAGGCTTATTCTGACCTAGAATATATAACATTTATTTGCCAATCTTTTGGAGTGGGACCAAAAGGTTTCTTTGAGTATGTGCATCTACTGGTCAGACTTCCCATTGTTTTTCTTACACAAACTACGTCTATTATGTACCCACAGTTTCCAGTTGTGTTTTACTTAAAAATAGAATAAAATAAAAATACATGAGAGGAAAGCTGAGAGCAATTCTGAAAGTTTATTGTGGTTTTTCCTTTATATTTTGCTGTCATCTCGCCCATGTCCAATTCAACAACAAAACCTTTAGCTACATTCCTTATCCAGTATGGGGTCAAGGCCTAAACCTCCACCCTCAATCCCCAGGATAATAACGGCCATTTATGGTGTCCATACTGTGCACGGGCCATTGCACATTATCTCAGTTACTCTTCCAACCACACTCTTCAGTGATTAGGAAAGCAAGGCTCACGGGGATGAAGTGCCTGCGCAAGGCTCTGTAGCTGGACCGCAAGGGAACTTTGAACGCAGACTGACTCTAAATTCACGGTGCTAACCAGTTTAGGACTGGCAGCCAGTCGTCCAGCCAGAGTTCAGTTTTCCTTTTCCTGGCTTACTAGCTGGCTGGTTGTTTAAAAGCGGCAAATTAGCCCTAGCCAGGTTTGCTCAGTGGTTGGAGCGTCGGCCCATGCACTGAAGGGTCGTGGGTCCAGTTCTGGTCAAGGGTACGTACCTCGGTTGCAGGCTCGATCCCGTTCGGGTGCATGAGGGAGGCAACCAATAGACGTGTCTCTCTCCCATCGATGTTTCTCTCTCTGTGTCTCCCCCTCCCTTCCACTTTCTCTAAAAATGAATGGGAAAAAATATCCTCGGGTGAGGATCAACAACAAACAACAACAAAAGTGGCAAACGAATGGCGTGTAGGCCCCGCAGAGGTGACGCAGCAGCTGTGTTTCGGAGCCCCTCTCTTTACCTTTCACTTACTCCAGCGAGGGTTAGTCTTACCTCGCATCTTTGTCTCTCTCTGCACTCTCATGTGTCTGGGCTGGGAAAAAAAAAAAGCAAGCCTGAATGTTACAGCGGAACTACTTGTTCAGGATTTGGATTTTTTTTTTCTCGACATTTGAGCAGAATCACAAGCTATAGAAAGTAGTAATTTGCAGGCCTTTGAAGTCTGATTCACAAGCATAATACTGTAATTAAAGGAAAACCTGTATTTGTTTGCTCTATGTTATCCTAACTCACTAGAATGTTTTATAAATAATGCACCTAGATATTTAGAAAATAGCATCTATTTAACTGTTTAAGCTTCATGGGCTTTCATGTTCAGATGTCTTGGTTATCCTGAGGATATGAGTCTGCCTGAGCCCTGAATTCAGAGCAGTGGTTCTCAACCTTCCTAATACCGCGACCCTTTAATACAGTTCCTCATGTTGTGGTGACCCCTGATTTCATTGTTACAAATTGAACATAATTAAAGCATAGTGATCAATCACAAAAACAATATGTAATTATATATATGTTTTCCGATGGTCTTAGGCAACCCCTGTGAAAGGGTCGTTCGACCCCCAAAGGGGTCTCGACCCACAGGTTGAGAACCACTGATTCAGAGGGAAGTGATGATGGGAAGTACCCTACCCTGACTTATGAGGGCAGCTTTTCCGTGCGGAGGCTAGGCATTCACAGCTTGCCAGTGTTGTTCAGAGGTACATTTGTGAGGTATAGCGCTCCAGTGTAATGTTTTCATCTGGGCACAGTGTTAATGAATTTTGAATTGAGGCAGTTATGATTAAGCCTGTTGCGTTTTCAACACTAATCATTATTAAAATGATGATTGATCTCAGTGATCATGAAACCATTAAGAAGGCATCTGTGCCGAGTGAACGGGCTGCAGGCAGTTTTGAGCTTCAGCTAGCCACACAGGATTTGGTGGTTGTGATTGCAAGGTGCTGGTTTGTTGATGATCTTTCCTGGGTCTTTCTGAGCCTTCAATACTGTGTTTTGTCATAGACTATAAACGTTGGTTGGGGGTTGGGGAAAGCAGCCGGGCCCCTTTTGGCCCCAGCATTGTGGCAACGTCCAGTGAAGTCGAGTAGGATAATTTCTCAACTTCCTGGAACCTCACCCTTGATTGATAGGAGGTCCTCCGCCCACCCCACCTGGGGCTGTGGAGACCCTCCTGGGGGGCAGTCACAGCACAGCTGCTGGCGGAGTGCAGACCATGTGCCAGGCATTTCCTCTTAGTCCCCTGAGGTGGGTGTGGTGTCCCCACTGAGAGGATGAGGAGCCGCTCTTGGGGGTCTCAGTGTGCTCCCCGGGGCCAGGGCAGAACCAGGATTGGGACATGTTCGTCTTCACCCACCGTCTGGGCTTCCTTAAAAGAGCGTTCTTGTGGGAGCTGGCTTCGCCGTGAAGAAAGCGGAGGGAAGAATGCATCTCATTCAGTGAATGAGGACATAAACACGCTCTGAAATGACAGTCTCCGGCGCTGGAGAGCTTGCCCAGCTGAGAGCCTTCTACCCTAGCTGACCACCTTTCTCAGGGATAAGAGGAGCCCCTTCTGCCCTTCGTAGCTCCTGGTGAATTAGACGCCCCTGGTGCTGACAGCCCTGTTCCCTGCGAAGCCGTGTTCGTGCCTGGCCGCAGGCGGCCGCGTGCCTGCCAGAGGATGCAGCTTCCGTGGGCCCTCTTGGCCTGCACGCTCCAGTCCCAGGTGGGGACCCATAACCCAGGTCTTCAGACGCCCCCATGCTCCCCGCCCT
Source organism: Myotis daubentonii (assembly GCF_963259705.1). Classification (NCBI taxonomy): domain Eukaryota; kingdom Metazoa; phylum Chordata; class Mammalia; order Chiroptera; family Vespertilionidae; genus Myotis; species Myotis daubentonii. The sequence continues at coordinate 18,456,255 of NC_081853.1, read as the reverse complement.
GCTTCTCTCTGACCCGCTGGCCCAGTGTGGGTGCCGGTTGGCTTCCTGTCCTGGAATGTGTATGAGGCATTCCCCGTGTGGACTCCAGGTGGATCAGGGAGGCTGGGAGGCCTGTGGCTTACTGCCTCTATTCCAGGCCCAGCTCCCAGGGTCCAGGCTGCTTTCCCCGCCTCCAGGTGCCCAGTGTGCTGGCGCTGCCCTTCCCTCTGGGGCTTGCTTTCTCCATCTGCTCGTGGACAGTGCTGCCGGGCCTCTGTTGGTCCACCTTTGGTTGGTGCTCTTCTCCACCCCGTCCTCCCTTCTGCCTTCGGTGCCCCCCTGCAATCATAGGTCTTCTTCCTTCCCATGGAAACTCCCATCTTGGCTGGCCCACCTCGCTCTCCTCCCTCTCCTCCCTCTCCAGATGAATGACCTAGAAAGTGCTGACTCCCAAGGTGGCCCCAGGTAATCTCCTAGGACAGCAGGGAACTTACTGCCCAGCCCTGGCCCTAGTCGGTCTCCTTACCTGGAGCTTCAGTTCCTCCTCTAGAAACCCTGTAGGAAATGGGCTCCATGCCCATCACTTCCTGGGATGGCTCTTCCTATTAGGTTTGTTTCTTGGGTTTTGTGGTCATATGTATGGGGGGCAGAGAGTGAGCATGAGAGAGAGTAGATATTTATGCCCACTGTGGGTCCACTGTGGGCCCGGTTATTGGCTCTTACGGCTGTGGTTTTCAACTTTCTTTCTTCACCTTGGCCATCAGTAGTAGATACATTTTATATTGCAACTCACAGTCATAATATGTATATGTCATTAAAATGTGAGTCTGATGAAAAAAATACTTCATAAATTCTGACATTTTCTATGCATTCTGATAATTTTTCATTCTATTTTATTTTCCAAAAATTGGTGGATATAAACTACAACATTAACTTTGTCTGTATTTCATTAAAAAAGCCCTCTCTCTTCCATTACAGTATAAATTCCATAAAGACAGGCAAATATTATTCCACCTCATGTAATTGGTGCTCACTTCATGTTAGCTGATTCTTCTCTCTCTGCAAATCCTTTGGAGAAACACTTTTCTATGCAGAGAAAGAAAAGATAAGGTGACTTGTGTCACTGATCTGATTTCTTCCTCTCCCATTAGCTGTTAGAAATTGCAGAGACATAGTAATAAAATATGTCTACACAGTATGCATCTTTGTAATGGTCTTATTCCTTTTTCATTTTCTTTTCCTTGTTAATGTATTTATTTTTCTTAACTTATTTTTTTCTAAATATTTAGAGTTTCATATGACTTTCATAAAAGATAGCCAAGGAGAAAAGCTTACACAAATCAGAAATAACTAAAAGTAGAGATAGAAAGTCTATCTCTTTCCCTCCTAAGACCTTGCACTCACAGGCAAGCCTCCTCACTTTTAGGTGTCTGCACTGCATACTGGCTTATTAAGAGATCTTTTCAGGCATCAGAGGTCATATTATTTACTTATTCATATTATTCCTACTGTTCCTGTAGTAATGTATCCTTCCCTGCCCTCAGCATAGATCTGCCGCCTTCTCTTGAACAGCCATAGAGCATTCCCCCTTTTTTAACTACTGATGCTTCACATTTTGATATTCTTGCTGCTTAGAGTTCTTTTTTGGAGCGAGGTAGGTACTAAATAAAAACTTACTTTAAAAAGAACAGTAGAGATCATTAACTAGCCTTAGCCACCTGAACAAACAGAACCTTCTAGTGACGGCGTCTGGAGCCACTGTTTCCCTGGGAATGGAATTGCTGTGGGAAACCCGGGTGGGTCCACAGAGGTTTGACTGGCAGGACCAGGTCATTGCTATGACCCTCCCCAGCTCAGAGCGGGTCTGCGGAGACTCGGTCTGCTCAGCCATTGACTTGTGTATTGATTTCCACGTCAGGGCCACAACTGGGCGGTGCCTGGGTTTTAACTTCATTTTACTTTCTGAGACTAAAACGACAGTGAATTACCCTCATGGGATTAATCTGAGTAAATGCCTCAAACACTTTATCTCAGTTATAGACCTCACACTTCATGTGTTTTTAAACTTTGCTTCATAAATTTACATAGGAATAAATATCTATGTTCCTATGATCTCAGCACACTCACTTGGAAATAGGTGGCCATGAATGAGGGTTGTTCATCCCCCAAAGTGGATTTTATGGTGGAGTAACAACTGGGGAGCTGAATGCCGCCTGCTCCCCAGGGACCCCCAGATGTCCCTTTTCTGTTAGCAGTGAAGGGGCAGGTAACACGGGGTGTGGGAGCTGGGTCCTGGCTCATCTCCCAACTGTGTGTGATAGCCCAGACAGACTGCTGGACAGGCCAGGGGGAGGACCAGGTTTAGAGGGAGCACTTCTCTCCCTCAGAGGGCAGCAGTGCTGACCCAGCAGGCCCCCTGCAGGACAGGCTGCCCAGTGGGCTTGCAGAGCTGTGGCCGGCAGTGCGTGAGCCATTGTCCCAGTGCCGGTTTAGGGAGTAGTTAGCAGTTGCTCTGTGCAGGCCCTGTGCTGTTTTTGGGTGGCGGCCAGTGCTATTCAGGGCTTGTTACAAAGACACAACAGTAAAATGAACCACCGTCATGGGAGCGTGCTGCACGCAGACCTTGGCTCATTGGCGCGTGTGTTTACCCGTGTTGCCTCATTTACGCTCAGCAACAAACCTGGGCACTTTTTGTGATGAAGAAGCTGCAGTGAGAAAGTACAGTCACTTGTCTGAGTCCACAAAGCCAGGAAGTGGCAGAGCCAGGACCTGACCTGGGCTCTGAGCCTCCTGTAGGTGGTGAAAGTGGTTCTGAGCCCCACCCGCCAGGTACCACTCCTCCCGTCGGCAGCTGTGACCTGCAAGGTACATCTCAGGTTGCTCAGTGGCAGGGGCCTAGGTGACCCTAGGCTGAGGTCACTGTGGCGTGACAGGTGGAAAAGCACGGGAGCCCAGGCGAGATTTGACAGGCATGGGAGGTGTGGGTCCCCACCAGGTCGGTGTGGTCAGGTCTCTTCCCATTGACCATGGCGGGAAGAGTCTGTGACCGTCATAGGTGAACGTACACAGCGATCCCTTCTCTGCCTGTCTTACTCTGTCGCTTGGAGAATCCGCGGAGATAAGACGCTGCGAAGTTTCTTTCGCTCAAGTGCTGTGTCTAAGGGGGCAAGTGTACAGGGGAATGAGGTGAGATTGATGTATAATTCAGAGGTCAGGGGATTTAACTACATACAGTTCTGAAAGGCTTTTCTCCAGCTCCGTTCATGGAAAGAACGGAATGGCTGCTTTCTTGTCAAAATGAAATGTTCGGTTTTAAACTTACTCATTTCCTGCCATTTTGAAATGTTTGCTCATTTCTTTTCAGCCAAGGAGGTAGACCTGCTGGAGCGTTGGCTTGTGTCATTAGAACTAACCAATGCCAAGAACAGGCTTCTTCTCTAAAACGATGGGTGTTTGTCGGTTGTCCCATGAGCCTGGCCCCACAGGTCGCGAGGAGGCAGCGAGGCGCTCGGTCAGCCCCGGCAGGGCACGCACTCCCACGGTGCTCAACCTTGACCTGAGCTGTCAGAACAGGATGGAAGGCCTGACACCGGCTAGAAAGAAAGCATGACTGCAACTCCAGCCAGGAGAGGGCGAGTGGGACCCTGGCTGCGTGTTGGAGCTGCTCTTAGGGTTCCCGACAGTGACAGGGTCGTGGCTCAGATGCTTGGACATGCAGCCTTGCAGTCACAGCTCTGTTTGTCCTTTTTTGGTGGTACTTCCTGAGGCTAAGTGCTCAGTTTTCGGATTGGGACTGCGCGAGGATTCTGCAGAGGGCGATGCGATGGTTCCTGCCCTTAAGGTAGTGACCATCTACAGCTCATACATGAGGGCACATCCAATAGGTCTACCTCCCCAGGGGACAGGAGCTCCTGAAACAGGGCAGTGCTGTGCCCATCTCTGCTCTCTTTCATGGCCTTGAACAGAGTTAGTGCCCGAGTGTGTTCATTATGGTTCACTTTCCTGATTAAATGCCAAACCCGTAGCACAACTTTCAACTCTGGGGCAGCAAAGTGTTTTGACTCAGGTGCCCACTCCAGTCAGTGGTGATGCTCGACTGGGCACCTAGTGAGGCTGCAGTGGGAGGGGCGCCAGTGACAACTGGCGAGTGATGTCCGCTGCAGGTTCCCCGGGCGCAGGGGCAGCAGGCATCAGGCTTGCAAGAGGGGGCAGCGTAGTCTCAGAGGAAATAAAACTCCCTGGTCTTCCTTGAAGGGTAGGACAGGATTTAGATAAGCAGAGAGAAGTGCTTTCGTCATAGAGGAGAGCAGTCACAACATGAGGGTTTCTAATGTGTCTCGCGTGTACGCAGGAGGTTATGGGAACTGACGGGCGGGAGCCGAGGGAGCCGTGGAGAAGGAAAGGGGAATGAGGTGGAGCGGAGGCCTGTACTTGGTGCGGTGGTTAGTATGTAGAACACAGACAGATTGTAGAGGTCCTTGGGGATGCCAGATGGAGGAATTTAGATGTGTTACGGTCCTGTGCTTTTTAGGAAGTTTTCCCAAATGCTCCAGACACAATCAAGTGCTCCATCCTCCCACCCCCGCCCCCTTCTCCCACTTGTCCCCAGCATTCTTTGATTAGTGTCTGCTGTATTTTGAAATTTTTACATATGCACCTGACGTCCCCCTTCAGGACATGGACAACATCCTAGCCATCTTTGAAAACGCAGTGCTCAGGACTGCACCTGGTAGGGCGTAGACACCCCATGAATGGTGTTGAATTAAATTGAAGTGGGGTATCTGAACTGCCAAGCAAGGTGGGATGGAGATGGGCATGCCCTGACATTGAAGCTGGGTGAGGAAGGGCATGGCTGCCAACCATAGGCTGCAGCTACTACCAGGGAACTAGGAGTGCCTGTCCCAGGATGGGTGGGGTGGGAAGCAGGCAAGTCCCAGGCATCAAGTTTACAGGAGTGTGTGGTGTACAGGAAACCAGTTGGAACTGAAGACAGCAACAGAATTAATGAGATTTAAGGAGTCAATTTAGAAAGCGGAGCCTAGATGAATTCCCAGAGAAACCGGCTTGCAGGGCTCATGGGTCCCATGCACAGAGAACCATCCGTAAGCCTGCGGGGAAGGAATCACAGAGGAGTTGAATCTCTTGAGAGATGAGGAGCTGCTGAAGATTCTCTTCGATGCTTCAGCTTTCAGAGAAGCAGAGTGATCTTGCAGGACCCGTGTACTTATTAGCGAGGACTCCTTTGTTTGTAATTGATCAAAAGCCCAAACCCAAACAGTCTCCATTTATTGGATTTTGCAACTGAACAGCCCAAGGTAAAGGGGAGAATTTTAGCTTCAGGTTTAGCTTGATCCAACTGCTCATACAAAGGCTTCAGAGCCAGAGGTTTGCCGCTGTCTGAGTTTCTCTGTCTTTCTGCTTGACTCCCTCCCCCCACTTCCTGGCTCTGTATCTCAGAGCTGCGTCCAGCCAGCGATGGCATTTCTTGCCTAGTTGCCGAAGTGAAGACCCCAGGATTAGCTCGAATTGGACCTGGTTGACACACGCTGGGTAACACGCCTATTCCTGAACTAGTAACCTGGCCACATGCCGCCCCCTGCAGCCCCTGGGCTGAGAGTAGGAAAGGAGCAGTTCTTGGGGGAAGATCAGGGTGCTGTCACCTGGGGAGTTTTTCTGGGGGCCAGAACCATAATTAGCCGCCCCACCCAGCTGCTTGTTTTGTTTTCGGCAGGAAAGCAGCAGCTGCCTCTGCTGTGCAGGTGAGTGAGCGGGCCACCTCCTCTGCCCCGGTGGGATGCTGCCCTCCTCCCACACACCAGCTGGTCTCCGCAGAGTGTCAGCCAGCCCACCCGGCTGGCCTCCTCCCTGTCCTCTCAGCACATTCTGATGGCATCCTGGGCAGTGGCCCTCCCCACCTGGGTGGTCATGGGGCCACTGGGCTGTAGGGGTTTCGGGAGAAACACCTTCAGAGAGTTTCCAGATCTCCTCTCAGGCCGAGAGCTGCCCGCTCCTCCTGCTCCGTCCCGCTCCGGGCCGCCTGTGACTGTGCCGTGTTTGACCGATGGCAGAGCTTTCCCACCTTTCATTTAATCTGATTTTCCTTGCAGCCTGGTGGGTGGGGTGACTACCCTTGCTTTATAGGGAAGCGGAAGGGGTAAGTGCCTCAGCCAGGGGTAAGTGACCCAGCTGTACAGACTAGAATTGGACTTAGGACACAAATGTCATCTAAAGTTTGTACTTTTAAACCAAATGGGAAGAAAACCCAAGGCAAACTGACGGTTCTAGCCAGCTTCTTCATATAACGATGGTGTTACAGTGCCCGCTGGAGGCCTGCTAAGTACATGCTTCATTAATACCTGCAGAGAGAAAAATGACCTCGGCTTCCATCCCTGCTCGGAGCCGAGGCCACCTGCTGGCCCCCCTCCTGTGGTTTGCCCCCAGAGTTTCACTAGAGATTGAATGGCTTATTGAGACCCTGTGATAGCAGCTCTGAGGCTCCCCAGTCGCCTGCTTCTGAGGGTCTCTCAGCAAGCCTAGTCTGAATATGACCTGGCCACTTGACAAAACAGCCGCTGCTCTTGGGTGGGTGTCTTCCAGGGGTCTCTGGCCTCACAGAACCTCCTGCCACCACCTGTGTCTGGGCTTTGCTCATCAGGGCCCAGGGAATCATAGTCCTACAGCTGGAAGAACTCACCTGTGCAGCCTGCTCTTTTTACAGCCAAGAGACGGAGGTCACACCCCACAGCCCGGCACATGGGGATCTTTCATGGCCTCCCTTGAGTGGTCCACTCGGCCTCACCCAGTCCCTCCCACCTGCCCCCCACTCCCTGTGCTCCCGATCTCTGGGCTGCTCCTCATCCTCACTGCCTTGCCTGTGTGCATATCCCTCACTGACTGGATGCACCTGCCCACCGTCATGAGTGGGAGACTGCGATTAGGGAATAGGACGGCTGTGTTCAGAGGCTTTTCCCTGACACTTAGGGACGGTTTCCCGAAAGAGGGCAAAGCCATGGGCCCCTTGTATTATTGCTATGGACTGAACGTTTGCATCCCCCCAGATTTATATGTGGAAGCCTCACCCTCAACATGTTGGCATTTAGAGATGGGGCCTTTCAGAGGTAATTAGGGTGGGGCCCTCATGATAGGATTAGTGCCCTTATAAGAAGAGCTGAAGAGAGGGGTCTCTCTCTCATTCCCTCTTTACACATACATGTACCAGGCAAAGGCCAGATGAGGACATAGTGAGAAGTCAGCCCTCTGCGAGCCAGGGAGCTCTCACCAGACCCCAGATCAGCCAGGACCTTGACCTTGGACTCTACAGCTCCAGAACTGTGAGAAATAAATCTGTTGTTAAGCCACCCTGTCTATGATATGTTGTTATGACAGCCTGAGCAGACTAACATCATTATGGGACTTCTTAGCAGGAAGAGACATGGAGTAATGTTTGGTCGAAACCTCTCATTTTGCCTACTTATTTATTCATTTATAAATATGAGTATCTATTTTTATGACAGGCCTTGGAAATACAATGATGCATGAAACAGAAATGGTCTCTGATCTTAGAGAAATTATCATTTATTGGGGGAGTCAGATACTGAAGAGATTTTTTAAAGAATTTAAAATTTGCAAATAAAGTTATGAAGAAGTGTAATGAGTTTTGACACACCTAACAGCAGGCCCTGATTTTGTCTGGAAGGTCAGCAGGGGTTTCGCTGAGAAAGTGTCATTTAAGCTGAGCCTTGAAGGAAGAGTAGAACTTAGCCCAATGAAAGCAGGATGAGGGAAACCATTCTAGAAAGAGGGGACGGGAAGTAGACCTGAATTGGGCTCGTAGAAAACAGATATTATTTATGACTCCAAGTTCATTCTCGTCAGCAGTGCTGGGCTTGTTGTGTGCTCACTGAGTGTGGTGGGTGGGGGGTGGGGAGGGGAAGAGCTCCATATGTTGGGGAAGGCACAGTGTGTGGGGGAAGCAGGTAGGCAAAGGCATGGAGGTGGGCAAGCATCAGCATGGAGGGTCCTGGCCCCTCCCACTCCCTGCCAGTTGCAGTTTCTGTTTCTCACGGTTCTGTGTAGAGGTAACTGGTTTAGAGACTGTTGGTGGAGCCTCTTCTGTTTGGTGAAACTTCGATGTTTAAAGAAAATAAATCAGGTTTCAGAATTAAATTTGGTGCCTTTATTTCTTTGGTGGCTTGAGGTCTCATGAGGGACTTTCACTCATATATAGATTGGTATCTGATTAAGAGGAATTGGTGGTTTCTTTCTCTTTTTTTGATTAGCTACTAGCTTTTTAACAAAATATGTTTTTATTGATTTTCAGAGAGAGGAAGGGGGAGGGAGAGGATAGAAACATCAATGAGAGAGACATTGATAGGCTGTGGCTGCCTCCTACACACCCCCGATCAGGAATGGAGCCCACCACAGAGGCATGTGCCCTGACTGAGAATAAAACCAGTGACCTCCTGGTACATGGGATGACATTCAACCAACTGAGCCACACTGGCCGGGCTGGTGGTTTCTTAAAAGGAGGTTTGACTGACCCTGCCCACCCAGATCCCCTGTCACGTGACTCTGCCTGACAGATGCAGAGATATTGAGGTGCAGGGATCATTTACTCCCTTTGTTTAGCCTGGGATAAGACTTTAAGGGGCAGCCCAGCCCTGGGACACCTCGGTTCCGGTCCACTTCTGGAGGGTTCTTGCCTGCCTCTTTTCAGCCCGTTCCCTCATCCTTCCGCTGTGCTCTCCTCCATCCTGCACAGACTCCATGCCTTCTCCACGGACACCTCAGCGGCCCCTCAGCTCCGTGCCCACTCCGGCCTCGCCCAGTTAGGAATACGGCTTCCTTCTCACATGACTAACTCAACATGCTTTCCTCCAATGAGCAACTTTGTGTGTGTGTGTGTGTGGGGGGGGGGGGGGGTAAATAATGACCCCCCCCTTCCCATAATGGTTTTTTTTTGCGAGATGTTTTTTACATGACATTTGCTTAACGTGGGGGGCATTTGTTGCGTAGGAGTCCTTTTTAACAGCAGGACCGGGGACCAGGACGACACTGGCTTTTAGGCAGAGGGTCTGCCTTGCTCTCCAGGCTGATGTTGAGTTGGCTTTATGGCAGCGCCTCTGTGATAAAGCATCACATTAAAGCAAGTTGTATTTCTTGTAGTCAGTTTCATCCAGTAGTGCACTGAGGATTCTGAAAAGAGAAACCAAATTCTATAAAAAGGAGAGAGAAGAGGATAAGAGAGGGGGATAAAAGAGCCCTCAACAATTCAGTTATACAAATGGGCCTTGTATTATTGTGGCAAAATTACTTATAAATGAAAGCCAAAGAGGAAAAACAAGCAGTGTTGGTAGGTGTACTCTCTGTTCCTTGTCTTGTTTTTCTGCTCTAAAGCATAGCACTGTGTTGACGTAGGCATGTAACTGCTATGAATATTGATGGCAGCAAAAGCTTCCTCCCCCTGTCTGGCCTAGTAAATAAAGCAGAAGGGATAAAAGGGGGAGTGAAATTATAAAATCAGCATGCTGTTTTCAGCGTATCCTCTGCCCTTAGAACTCCAAGTCTCCAAAACATACTGAAAATCCACATTTGGTGGCCAGGGTCTAATTTCAGTACAGTGGATTGCTATTTTCAGGGATTGTTGCTTCTGGTTAAAACAACAGAATAGCTCTTCCTTTTAGCTCTCAAAGTTAACGTCACTGCCTCACGGAAGTCTCCTCCCCACCCAGTAGCAAAGTGGGCCCCTGTTCCTCAGAACATCCACAGTGGAGTGAATGCCCCTCCCATGGCAGCACCCGCTCAGGGACATGGCAGTGCACAGGAGAGGAGCCGGGTGTTCATGGAGGTTACAGGGAGTATGGAGAGTGACCAGAGGCCTTGGAGGTCTGCGTGTGGCAGGAAGGGGGAATATTCCGCATGCTGCTGCTCTGGGAGCAACTTGCAACCTGCTCACCTCAGCCTGGACTGGGGGAGGCGGTGATGTCATAGCCAAGGAAGTTGTCCACCACCTGGAGGAAGGATTGGGGGGTATGGGATGAGCGAACCCCAGGACAGGGCCTGATTTTTTTTGGAAGGTCTGGAGGAAGCATGGGTCTAGAGCAGGAGTGGGCAAACTTTTTGACTCGAGGGCCACAATGGGTTCTTAAACTGGACCGGAGGGCCGGAACAAAAGCATGGATGGAGTGTTTGTGTGAACTAATATAAATTCAAAGTAAACATCATTACATAAAAGGGTACGGTCTTTTTTTTTTTTAGTTCTATTCATTTCAAACGGGCCGGATCCGGCCCGCGGGCCGTAGTTTGCCCACGGCTGGTCTAGAGGCTATGGAGGAGCTAGGCTTTAAAAAATGTATAATTGGCATACAATGTTATATTAGTTTCAGATATACATCATAGTGATTTGACATTTATATACCTTACACTGTGATCACCCTTGTAAGTCTAGTACCCATCTGACACCGTGCAAAGTTATTACGATATTATTGACTACATTCCCTGTGTGTGTATTACAGCCCTGTAGCATATTTATGTTATAACTGGAAGCTCATACCTCTTACTACCCTTCACCTTTTCCACCCATCCCCCTATCTCCCTCCCCTCTGGCAACTCTCAGTTTGTTCTCTATTTTATTTATTTTTACTATTTAAATTTATTTTATTTTTATTGGATTCATTGAGGTGACATTTGTTAATAAAATTATATCGGTTTCAGGGGTACAATTCTATAATACATTATCTGTATCTTGTTTTGTGTGTTCACCACCCCAAGTCAAGTTCCCTTCCATCATTTATCCCCCCTTTACCTTTCTTCTCTGTTTCGATGAGTCTGTTTTTGTTGTTTTGTTTATTCTTTTTAGATTCGACATGTAAGTGAAATCATAGGTAGTTGTCTTTCTCTGTTTGATTTATTTCACTTAACACAATGCTCTCTAGGTCCATCCATGTTGTTGCAAATGGCAAGATTTCATTCTGTTTTATTGCTGAGTAATATTCCACCGTGTATATGTGTACCACATCTTCTTTATCCATTCATCTATTGATGGATACCTAGGTTGCTTCTATATCTTGGCTATTGTAAATCATGCTGTGGTAAACAGGGATGCGTATCAAACTGGGCTTTTAAAATGGGAAACCCACTGACTCTGGCTAGCTCACTGCACAAAAGAATCTATTAGGCTGCCATGACAGTGTGCTGAGGATGAAAGGGCCCTCTGAGGGCAGGTTAGGAATGGCAGGGACCGGGAAGGAAGAACTGATAAACCGGTTGTCTGGCAGAACCAGTGGGGAGTCGGGAGTGGGGGTGAAGCCTGGGGTACTGTAGTGGTCGGATGGTTCCCCTGGTGCTAAAGAGGAAGGATGCCATGAGAAGACACGCAGAAGTTCAGCCGGGGACTGGAACTGGCCAGCAGCAGAGGCGTAGCACTGGTGGCAGATGCCTCGAGCCCAGGGTGGCTGAGGCAAAAGAGCAGTCATATACATGTAACAAAGCGGAGGCCTTGCAGGGGAGAAGTGGCTGAGCCCTTTGGCCTTATCAGACGGCTAATGATGCCGACTTGCTCTTTGTCACTTACCTCTGGGGGCTGTCTCTGTGTGCACGTTAGAAACCGCCCCTCGCCCCCTCCCCCACCAGGCTAAGCCTTTTGAGGCTGGGGACCACAGTGGAGACTTTTTTCTACCTCGCTCTGGGAATGTGTCCGCCAAGCCGAAGAGATGCTCACTGAGTGTTTCCTGGGCCAGGCCGACTTGACCGCGTGCACCAGGCATCTTAATAAGTGAATCCCTGGCTTCCTTTTCCTGACCTTGGTGACCCCCAGTGTAGAGTTCATATCAGTAGAGGACGTTACGGCCCATATGGAAGAGTTTCATTCCTGAGGATTTTTCATCTAGTTATTATTTAAGTAGCTTCTTACCAGGGAATGCCTCTTGTAAAATTAGTCACACACATCTTGGTCGGCCCATATTTCTAGGAGCTGAAGTTGTATAAAGAAAACCTTTAAAAAAGAGGAAAACGTCAACATTTTTAGACTGATGGGTGTGTTTTCTATATCTGGGGAGATGTAGGAGTTGGAACTGGGAAGGTTCATGTAGCCCGAGGACAGAGTCTCAGAGGTCTGTGGCAGTGGCCTGGGAATGACTGCTGAGCAGAGAAGGTTGAGCCTGGCCTGGGAACATGCGTGGTGACCACTCCGCCCTCAGCAGGGTCATCCGAGAAAGGTGGCATGCCGATAAGCAGACTGTGGCCTTCCTATCCTGACTTCACCCCCATTACTGTGCGGGTGGATGAGGAAACGTAGGTCCAGAGGAGAGGCGGGGCTTTGCCAAGGTCACCGTGCTGCTCAGTGACAAAGCTGACCCTGACTTAGACGTCAGATATAAACCCACGATCAAGAGAGAGTCAAAGCAGACACATCTTCCCCTCTCCCACAGGACGTTCCCTTCAAAGCTGCCGTTGGAATCTTTGCTGCACCCTCGTGCTTTTCTGGGCCCGGTTTGGCAGCCTCGGGAGGAAACATGCTGCGTTTTGCAAATGTGTGCAAATAACAAGCATGCCCGTTATGCCCTAGCAGTCTCATTGCACATGCATCAGGGCAGGTGGCTAAATGCAATCACGCAGCCCCCAGTGAAAAGAGGGTTATGCTTAGCTGCTTATGAGGAATTCAGTGTGAGCAGGAGCATGCCTCCCTGGCCCAGGTGCAGTGTAAATGGTTCCATTTCTCCTAATGAAAATGTGACTTGGAGAAAAATGCTTGGAAATTGATTTTAATATTTTAATCTGTATTTTAAAAATCTTTTCTCCTTCTCCCCCCCCCCCCCCCCGCTCCCTTTTCTTTGTTTTTCTTCACAGGAAAAAGTAGAATATGCCTTCCTGATTATTTTTACAGTCGAGACATTTTTGAAGATTATAGCTTATGGATTATTGCTACATCCTAATGCTTATGTTAGGAATGGATGGAATTTACTGGATTTTGTTATAGTAATAGTAGGGTAAGTCCCTTTTATTTTGGGGGAGATGTTTGTTTGGAAAATGGGAGGCGGGAGGGACAGAAGAACTGCGTCTTTTGAGGAAATGTGGTTACTCCTCTGTGCCGGTGATTGCAGCCAGACCTGTCAGGAGTTCTTTGAAGACTGGTGATGCTGCTGGCAATCTCCAGGCAGAACTGGTTTGAAATGCTCTCATGGTTTTGCCCTGAACGGTGTGGTTCAATGGTCATAGCGTCAGTCCATGCACCAAAGGGTTGAGGGTTCTATTCCCAGTCAAGGGCACATACCTGGGTTGCAACTTTGATCCCCAGCCCCGGTCAGGGCACATTGCAGGAGGCAACCAATCAATGTGTCTCTGACATCGATAGTTCTCTCTCTCTCTCTTTCCCCTCCCTCCCACCCTTTCACTCTCTAGAAATCAATGGAAAAAATATCCTCAGGTGAGGACAAAAAAAAAGTAAAGAAATCTCTCATGGTTTTTACTTGTGCTTTCAGAAACGGCTATAGCAGGAAGTCTAAGCTCCTGATGTGAGAGGGTTCATCTTACAGGGCCTCTGGCTTCCACAAATAGGCCAGCCCTACTGGTGATTTGAGTCAAATGTGTAGAGCTCTTATATTTAGCACCCTGTTAAATTTTTTTTTTAAAAAAACTCAGAATAGTAAAAAAGTAATAAATCCTTATAGCAGTGAGGTACTCTGCTGTTTAACATCCCTTGAGCAAAGCTATTAATTCTTTCTGCTGACTTGTGGGGAAAAACTTTGGCATGCTACTATCCCATTTTAAATAACAAACAAGTGTCTGAATAATATCAGATATCTGGCATGAAATGAAATAAGCCAGAAAATGCAGAGAGGCAGGCATTATCCTGAAATCCTGTCACAGGAAGAAGACACCAACAGTTTTATTTAAAGGAAAATGGTAAAATGAAAACCAGTGGCCTGTGTTATTCTGGTCCTTCCACACCTGGAAATATGGCTAGCAAGAGAAAAACGAATCAGTGTCAGAGGAATGCTGGATCTTTGGACCAAATACCCACATGGAAAAAGAAACTAGATCCCATCGCTGAGTCTTCGTTACCCAGCTACAAAATGGGTTGCTCCTAAAATTACATTTGGTCTTAGAGAGAGAGACTGTTAAATGACCTCTCTGTTTTCATCGCTATGACTTGTTCAGTTACCTTTCATAGTTGAGCAAGATAATTTATCTTTTGGATTATTCTTTTATTATGAATCCTTTGGCTTTTTATGGGAGATTAATCTAGTTGGATATTGGGAGAGTGGGAAAACTTCTGAGCCTCTAATTTCAAACCTTTGAAGTTAAAATGGGATCTGCAATGGTGGCCCAGTGGGATAATCAGACTTATGGGAAAAAAGTTAGCTTTAGCAAAACTCACCATAGTATATTGGCATCTAAGGTATGACAGCCAAGGTAGTGCAGCTAAAATGAATAGGTGATAGATATGTATTATACCTTCCTGTATCTGGTGAACTCTAACAGGAATGGCTAGCAGGAACCTTGCAGGTCTCTTGATTCTGGAATAATCTTGCTGTGCCTCTCCTGGCCCTGGAGGATGGAGATTCTTAGCTCCATTTCTTTGTCCCTGCCCTTCAGTCACTTTAGCTTTCTGCCTGGAGACATTTTTCAGGCTGTAGTACAGCACAGAGAGGGAACCAGGTTCAGTGTGGTGGTATTGTTAAGTTGAGACAGAAACAAGAGGTCAGGGAGGCTGAGGTGGCTGAAATTTGAGAGGCCTAGTATGGAAGGGGAGGGAGCTATTCAGAGAAAGAGCTCTATAAATATGCCTTGGGGTCCTCTTGAGTTTTGACTGAATGTTCAGCTACAATTACGTGGGGTGAGATTCTGTGAGGCCAGGCAAAGAACACTGTTGGGGAACACCAACCAGCGTGGAAAGATGTCACTGAACACCTTGGAATGTCAGTAGAGACTCCAGAGGGACATTAGTATTGGGGATAAACTAGCTCCAGGCAGGGGTTGACAAACTATGATCAACAGGCCAAATCCAGCCTGCCACTGATTTTTGTAAATAAGGTTTTATTATAACAGTGTCATATATTTGTTCACAGAGTTGAATTGGGTAGTTTAGATCCACAATGTTTACAATACAGGATGGGGAAAAAGTAGGCTTACAGTTGTGAATATGTGAAACACAGAGTTTATTTTTGGGTTATTTCTTATTAATTATTGTATTATTTCCCATATGAACAACTGTAAACCGACTTTTGCCCCACCCTGTACTTGCTATCTGGCCCTTTGCGAAATAAATTTGCCAGCCTCTGCTGCAGAGTAAGGACTACCTGAAACCCTTACTGATAATGTTTGGAAAGAAGCCTGAAAAGGAGAAAACTGATATGCAAGTAACCTAACTGCCCATTAAAGAAAACGCCACACTCTTTAAAAGAAGACAACAAAATCCAGACATTTTATAATGTCTAGCATCCAGCCAAATATCACTAGGCATCTGAAGAACTGTGGCCCATAACCAGGAGGAAATTCCATCAATAGAAACAGACCTGGAAATGACAGAGAGGATGGAATTAGTAGAGAATTATTTTACAGAACTTTAAAAATAGGTATTATAAATATGCTTATGGATTTAAAGGAATGAATGACTACAGTGATGGAAGATGGGACAATATAAAAAAAAAAACCAAATGGGATTTTGAGAGCTGACAAATATCTGAAATGAAAGTTCTCTGGATTGGCTTAATAGCAGATTAGACACAATAGAAGAAAAAATATCAAGGATCATGAAGACATTGCAGTAACACAAAGAGTAATGATGGATACAAATATGAATACACCTGGTGACTCGTGGGACAATATCAGGTGCTTTAGCATACACACATTTGGCATCCCAGAAGAGAGGAGATAGAGGGGAGACAGCAAAAAATATTTTAAGGAATGGCTCCAACTTTTCTAAATGTGATAAAAAAATATAAACTAAAAAAATTCAAGCAAAATACGCATGAAGAAAGCTACATCAAGGCACTTTATAATCATAATTGAATTGCTCAAAACCAAAGAGGAAATCTTCAAAGCAATCGGAGAAAAAAGATGTTACAGACTTTTTGTAAGCAACTATACAAGCCAGCAAGCACTACAGCGACATCTTTAAAGTGCTAGGGAACCTAATTTTTTTTATTCAGTGAAGAGATCTCCAAATTGAAATTAAAAAACAAAAACAAACCCCAAAACTTTTTCAGACAAACCTAAGCTGAGAATTCATCACCAGTAGATCTGCATCTCAACAAATGTTAAAGGAATATCTTCACACTGAAGGAAAATGACACCAGAAAGAAATGTGGATCTACAAAAAGGAATAAAGAATGTCAGAAAGGGTAATTATCTAGATAAATATTAAAACACATTTCTCATTTTAAAATCTCTTTAAAATTAATTTATTATTCAAAGCATAAAGAATAACAGTGTATTATGAAGTTTATAGCGTCTATAAAAGTAAGATACATAATAGTACAAAGGGCAGGAACAAGGAAAAAGAGCCATATACTACTGCAAAGTGCTTGTATGGTAGGTGAAGTGACAAAATATTATTTGAAGGTAGACTGTGATAAGTTAAAGATGTATATTGTAAACCCTGGAGCGTGGGCCAGCAAACTTCAGCCCATAGACCAAATCTGGTTTACTGCCATTCCCTCCTCCCCAGACATTGACAAGTGTCTTGCTGTTTGCTTTAATAGATAAAATTTTATTGGAAGACAGTCACATTCATTCATGTCTATGGCTACTTGGTGTTAGGATGGCAAAGTTGAGTAGTTGTGACGGAGACTCTACGGCCTGCAAGTCCTACAAGGGATATTCTCTGGCACTTTAGAGAAGATTTTTGCTGACATTTGTTCTAGAGGAGCCACTAGAAAAATAATGAGATATAACTAACAGGCGTCTATTGGAGGAGATTAAATGTTTTTTGTTTGTTTGTTTGTTTTTAAAAAAGCTTAACCCAAAAAAGACAGAGAAAGAAAAACTAACAATGGACAGAGCAATAGAAAAGAAATAACAAGATGGTAGATTTAAACCCAGATTTATAAACCCTTATTAGAACCCAGAGTTTATCAGGTTTTATATGTTAAAAAGTCCCCACTCTATAGTGACTATAAAAACTACTTTAAATATAAAGACACAAACAATTTTAAAGTAAAAGGACAGAAAAATACATAAAATGCAAAAACTAAGAAAAGCCTGAGTGGCTATATTAATATCCAACAAAGTAGACTTAAAAACAAGGGATATTATCAAGAATAAAGAGAGAAATTTCATAATAATAAAGGTTGTCATTTAATCCCAGAAGATGTAATAATCCTAAGTATATATGTGCCTAATAACAGAGCTTCAAAATACACAAAGACAAAACATATAGACCTGAAAGGAGGAATAGACAAATCTACAGTTGCAATTGTACATTTTAATACCCTTGAGGAGTGTTGATAGAACATGTAGACATAAAATCACTATGGACACAGGGAGGTTTGGACAGTACCATCAATCAACTTGACTTGATTGACATTTTTAGAACATCCCACCAACAAGAGGAGAATACACATTCTTTTCATATGCACATGGAGTATTAACCAAGAGAGACATATCTGGGGACATAAAACAGGTCTGAGTGTAT
Source organism: Myotis daubentonii (assembly GCF_963259705.1). Classification (NCBI taxonomy): domain Eukaryota; kingdom Metazoa; phylum Chordata; class Mammalia; order Chiroptera; family Vespertilionidae; genus Myotis; species Myotis daubentonii. Next base: position 18,438,641 of record NC_081853.1, on the reverse strand, counting down.
TTAAAAGGATGAAAATCAAACAAAGTTATGTTTTCTGAATGATTTAGCAATGTTTCTGGGTAAAAGGTCAGTATGAAAAAACCCCTGAGAATTTCTATGTAATAGTCATGAACTATTGGAAAATGAAATTTTAAAGACTGCTATTTATTGTTGCATTAACAAACATGAAATATGTAGGGATAGTGCATTGAAATGACTAAACCTTTGAGAAACTAAAGAAGACCTAAATAAATGGAATGATGTACAGTGTCATAGATTAGAAAACTCCATATTGTTAGGATATCAGTTCTTCTTAAGTTACAGAGTGAATCCTAATCTAAATCCCAGCAAGATTGTTATATAGATTGACAAATTTATTTGAAAATTTAAATGGAAATTAGAAAGGCTCTAGAGTAGCTAAAGACATATTTAAGAACAAAGCTAGAACCTGATTTTAAGGCTTATTATAAAACTACAGTAAGTAGTCAAGACTGTGATATTGACATAAGGAGTAGACAACAAGATCAATGGAACAGAATAGACTCTTGAAATAGACTCATAAAATTGGTTTTATTTTTATTATTTTTCAAATTTATTTTTATTGATTTCAGAGAGGAAGGGAGAGGGAGAGAGAGAGAGAAACAACAATGATCAGCTGCCTCCTGCGTGCCCCACACTGGAGATGGAGCCCGCAATCCAGGCATGTGCCCTGACCAGGAATCGAACCGTGACCTCCTGGTTCATAGGTTGATGCTCGACCACTGAGCACACCAGGCCAAAAGCAATTCTTTTTTCCCTCCTCATAAAATTGGTTTTAGACAAAGGTTCCTTGGTCATTCAGTGGGTTGAGGAAGCTGTTTTCAGCAAATGGTGCTGGAACAACTATTTCCTCCGTATATAAAGAAGACTCTATTCTTACCTCATACTGCATATAGATGCTGCCTTAACAGATCCTAGACCTAGATGTGAAAATTAAAACTATAAAATGTTTAGGAGAAAATCTTTATGACCTTAGGGTAGGCAGAGATTTCTTAGGACACAAAAAGCACTAGCCATAAAAGAAATCATTGAAAATTTGGACCTTATCAAAATTGAAAACTTTTCTTCAAAAGACAGTGTGAAGAAAATGAAAAAGTTATGCATCAATTGGGGGGAAAAATCGCAGTACATACTGACTAAAGATTTGTATTTAGAATATATAAAGAACTCTTACAACTCAATAGTAAGAAGACAACCCAGTACATTAATGGGCAAAAGATTTGAACAGATCTTCACAAATGAAGATATGTAAATGGTCACAAGCATCTGAAAAGATGTTCATCATTAGTAATTAGAGAAATGCAAATTAAAGCCACAAGGACAGCATTTTCATACCCAATAGTATTACTGAATGTAAAAAGATGGACACTACCAAATGGTAACCAAGATATGGAGCAACTGAAACTCATACACTGCTTGTAGAAATGGAAAATGGCACAATCGTTTTGGAAAAGTTTGCCAATTTCTTACAATATTAATCAGATACTTACCATATGACCATATTACCAGTGTTATTAGTAGGCACTTGGTCAAGATAAGGGAAAATACATGTTCACAAAGAGACTTTATTTCATAATAGAGAAAAGGTGGTGGAAAAAACCCAAATATCTCTCAACAGGTGAATGGGTAAGTCATTGTGGTATCACTCAACAATAAAAAGAAATGAACTGCTGATTAATGTAACAACTTGGATGACTCTCAAAAACATGGTGAGCAAAAGAAGATAAACAAAAAAGAACAAGCTGTATGGTTCTGTTTATATAAGATTCAAGAAAAGGGAAAAAGCCCCAACTGATAACAGCCAACCGCTACCCAAGGCTGTGCTTAGAGGGAGGAAGACTACAACAGGCGTGAGAGAACTTTTGGAGATACTGGATGTTTGGATTGTGGGGTCATTACTTAGGCTTATACTTTTGTCAAAACATGCCATTATATGCTTAAAATGGTTGTATTTTATTATAACTTAGCAGCTATAACATTGTTTTTGAAAAAGTAAAAATTCAAGGAAGTTAAAGTATTGGAACTGGACTTGGTCTTTTTTTCCATTAAATATGAAAAACTTTAGAACATTACAATATTCTTCTAAAATATGCACTAAATTGTAGTCAAAGAGTGGAAGAAAAGTTAAAAAGGGTGAAAAATTAAAGGTCTTCATTGGAATCAAATTCCTACTCCCTAAAGTTTCCAACTACAAACTGTATCTCAGTCCAATGGATTTTCCATTCCAAGTCAGCCCTGACCTGCTTTTGTCAAGATTCCTAGTAACAGAGACATTGGGAAAGGAATTGATACGTCTAAAATGTGGCCATAGGAGGACTCACTGGGTCTACCAGAGCTGATACTGTACCCTGTCTAGGAGCGCTTGATCTGAGCCACAGTTATCCCATACCTCTGATTTTTTCGATGAACAGAGCATTCAGCTCTTCATGTAAGCTTTGTGAAGAAGATGTGCAGTGCTCATTCTGGTGCTTCTGACTTGAGTCAGGTTAGGTAGCTGCTTGCCTTTTTTCTCCTGTCTTAGGGTACATTATTTTTAATGTTTTTTTAAATTGATTTTTAGACAGAGAAGGAGATGGGGCTTGGGGAAAGGGCGGGGGGAGATATCCAGATATGAGAGAAACAGCACTTGCTGCCTCCTGCATGCCACCTACTAGGGATCAAGCCCACAACCCAGGCAAGTCCCCTGACCAGGAGTAGAACTGGGATCTTTGGGTGCATGGGATGGCACTCAACCAACTGAGCCACACAGGCCAGAGCTTGGGGTAAACTTTTAATAATAATCTAATATCAAATACTTTCTCCTCATGTCCTTATCTCTTTAGGCACATGGTACATTTTTTTTTTGGTTGGGGGTGGTGTTGAAGGGAGTAGAATCACAAAATATTAGGATGGGAAGGGTGTGGGGCTCTGGATCATTTAATCCCATTTTCTCATTTTACACAGAGGCAACTGAAGCCCAGGGAAGGCGAGGGACTTGTTTTAATGCCTCCTAGCTCGCCGGAAGGAAGCCAGCCCAACCCCTGACCACTTCCACTCATGGCTGTCTGGAAACAGCAGCCAGCTTCCCTCTCAGACTCAGCTTCCTCTAGTGGGGGAGGGGCAGTAGTCACCTGTTTTCAAGGACATTGCTGAAGAACAGGGGATAAGGGGCCACAGAGTGTACATTGCAAAACACTGGCACTTGAAAGCAACCTTAAGTCACTACCTGCATAAATTACTTGCCTAATCCTTTGGGATGAAAATTCCTGTGGCTGCCACATTTCAGAAGTTTGAGGTTTTCTTTCTCTCCCTTTCTTTCTTTGTTTTTGTGAAGCTATAAACTTGTTTGGAGGGAGACTTTGAACTTTAGCTTTGCTGCAGGGGTTTACAGTCATTAAAAAACTATGCTAATGAGAGAAGCCTGTCATCTGAAGCTTTAAAAAGGTAGAGACTGACTCAGTTCGCCCCTCACCCGCCTGGGTTCATTGCTAATTGCTGCAGTGTTACTAAAACAAACGACTGGACTTTAAGTGCCCCGGAATGGCATGTCTGTGCCGGGTCAGGGCTGCACTTCAGACCACCCTGTGTTTTATGGACGTGGTGTCTTGGCCATCCAGAGGCGTGCCCGTGGGGGCCGAGTTTCTGCTTTGGCTGCTAATTAAACTTTAGAAACCTTTTCTTTGTTGCTGGGCCAATCATTCCCACAATCTGATTGGCTGGAGTTGATTCTATTTGAAATGGGCAAATTTATATTTATTCTGAAAAACAAGCAGCAATTCCAAAGAATAAATGTTTATTTGAAAGAGCAAAAGTAACCGTCAAATGAGCAGATCGCTTGGAAACAGCTTTATCCGAAAAACCTTCTGAGGGTAGGAAAAAATTTGTCGTGGCTGCCAGATACAATGTTATTCACATTTCAAAAGAGAAATGCTGCTCTTCATACCTCAGGTTGCTGCGTTTGGCCTTTGCACAGCTCCCTGGCCTCTGGTTTACATCATTCCGCGCACGCCCCTTTGAGGGTGGAGGTAGGATATTGGCAAGCATATCGATGAAGATGTGGGACTTCGAAGTCAATATTCATACATTGAATTATTCATCAAATATTTTTGAGCACCACTTACATATCAGGAACTGTTTCCTAGAAGAGACTCAATGAACAAATGAACAGCACAGGCTAAAATTCCTTGCCCTATGGAACCTACATCCTCGTGGGGCCAGCATACCTGGGTCCACGCGTTCGTTCTGCCACTGGTTTTGTGAACTTGGGCATGCCCCTTGCTCCCAGGAAGTTTGTTTCCTCAGCTGTAAAATGGTGTTAATAATAATTGCTACTGCAGAACGGTTTGTGAGAATTAATGAGATAATGTACGTAAAGTAGGCAGCACCTGGTGAGTGCTCAGAAATGGCAGCCGTTATGATTATTGTTGTTATTCCTATGGGGCAATTCCGTTTGTCATCATTGGACCCCAGTGAGCCCCTTCTGCCATGCTGGTGGACTTGCCTGAGGATGTTCCCTTGGTAGGGAAACGGGAGAACATTCCCTGACCCAAATCATGTTAGACACGGGGTCACCTCCCGGGGTCACAGCCCGGTTCTTGCCTTGGCCTTGCTTTCCCTTTTTTTAAGCAGCAGCCACGCAGAATTAGCCCTTGTTCAGAAATAACTACTGCTATCACCCTGTTTTGCTTCCCTGGGTGACAGACTCTAACGTTTCTTCCTCTCTTCTTCTTTCAGGTTGTTTAGTGTAATTTTGGAACAATTAACCAAAGAAACAGAAGGCGGTAACCACTCCGGTGGCAAATCAGGAGGCTTTGACGTCAAAGCCCTCCGCGCCTTTCGGGTGTTACGGCCACTGCGACTAGTATCAGGAGTGCCCAGTAAGCACGCTTTGTTTCTTAAGCCGGGCTGTTGTTGATTTGTCCCTTCTGGGTGGGTCTCAGGAATGTGAGCCGAGTGCTGCAGGTGAGTTGCGGTGGCCCGGCCCAGGCTCTGCGGGCGACCGGAGGCCTTCGCTGGTTGCAATGCACTTCGGCTTGTGTTGTCGCTGGATCCCGTGACAGCCTGAGAGGGGCTGGCAGCCATGTGCCATCCCGACTTCGTAAAAGAGGAGATGGAGCAAGTGGTGGCATGAGGCCTGAGTACAGGCTTCCTGACTCGAGTCTGGTTTCCTTCTGCGACAGCACCCTGGCCGTCACCTCCTCCGAAAGTGGTGGCTTATCCAGGGCTCTACTCACGGCCTCTCTTCAATGTGAGGAGTGACAGGGGCTGCACTTCCAAAAACTCGTCTATCTACTCTTAGGGACTGTGCCTGCCCCGCTCTGGGGAAGAGGCGAATGCTTTCGTGCCCTTCCCTACCCCTCCCCTGCAAGGAGGGCAGGCTAGAACCTGCTGGAAGGTGGTTTAAAGACTGGAGATAGTGCAGGGAGAGCCCCAGCACGAGGTCTGGAGCACAAGGAGCCCCTCAGGGTGAGACGTGTCATCGCTGTGCACTTGGCGACGCTGCCTGTGTGTGCCAGGCCCTCGTGTGCTGCCTGCTGCAGACCAGGCCAGGCTGAGTGCCACCTGAGTGGGAACAGATGTCCTGTCTGTGCCCTGGCCGGGAGCGCAGGCTGCTGCTTCCGTAAGGGGTGTGGGGTGTGCCTCCCTGGGCTCTGTTCCCGATGGGCCACCCCCTCCCACCTCAGAGGGTAGGTGTCCTAGCACCTTTCCCAGGACTGGGCGGGAGGATCAGGCCTGCAGGCCGTGCCTGTGTTCCACCCTCGGAAAGCCGTCAGAAGGACACAGACCATGGTCTGGCTCCTCCAGCAAGTCTCTGTGAGTTTTTATTAAACCTGTTGGCGCTCAGAACGCACCAGAAATTCTCTGGAAGAAAACACCATTTCCAAATTTAACATTTTAAAATGTAGGAAGTGGTGTTTTATGTGTACTTGTTTTTCCAGATGGTTCATTTATTTTCATTGAAAAAGATCAGCACAAGTCAAAACCACAGAACTGTCTGGAAGCAATTGAGAAAAATAGGAATACCTTGGAAATGACTGGCTCTGTTAGGGTGGAACATGGTTACATGAGAAGTTCAGTGAGCAAACACGTTCTTTCAGATGTAGTTGTTACAGCTTAATCTAATTTCCAAGTAACCATGACCCCCCCCCCCCCCCCAGCAAATGGCAGGGAGCCTGCCTGCGTGTGTGCTGCGGCTTGCGTGCATGGCGGTGAGAACTCGGCCAGGTCTGGCTCCCTTGCCTCGTGAGCTTGTCACTAAATGACTAGTCCGGTGCCCCCACAGCCTCTCAAGAACCAGTGCTAAACTGTGTTTCTTCCTTTTCCCCCAAAAATACCACTTTGAAACTTGACCGAGGTCTGCATCACGTTCTCCTGGGGATCAGCAGGGAGAAAGGGACCTGAGTCTTGTGTGAGAAATTTTCAGCCGTATTTTAACCGCCCTGGAGGGAACACCCAAGCCTCTCATCAGACCCAATGGGCTTTGGGGAGTGGGGTCGGGGGCTCTGGCTCATGCTGTTTCCCATGCTGGTTGGCGTCTGTGGCCCGGTGATTTCTTCTCAAGTATCCGAAATTGTTCAAGAGGCCTGGGAAAGTGTGGCTGTTGACACTTATCTGGGAAATGTCTAGTCATTTCTAAAGAGAATTGAGACTGTCCTATAAGACAGGATTCTGTGTGTGTGTGTGTGTGTGTGTGTGTGTGAATGTATTTATCCAGTGGAAGGTAAAAAAATGCATGTTTCAAAAGAGAGTAGTTCAGACATCTGTGGAGCCCTTAGCCACCCACACGCAGTTAACTGATGAGTGTTTATCGGAATCCCAGCCCATCCAAGTGGGAAAGATCCCTAGAGCGCACCCGCCCAACAGCATCACCTTTACATGAGGAAGCCGAGGCCCGCCAAGGGGTAGTGACTTGTTCAGGTTCCTGTAGCCGGTGGGTCCCAACAGGCCAGACCCACAGTCTCCCAGTTCCTGGTGTTCTTTCCACGTCACCCCTCTGCCTCCGTGATCCGAGCCCCCATGAGCTCTGTACACATCGACAATATACAGAGGAGCTTAATGTCACATCAAAGTGTACAATTCACCTTGAGATACAGCTTCATTATCTCACAAATGTGGCCAATCTGAAGTACAGGAGAGCCTTAAATATGAACATACTCGTGAAACACATGGCTCACTGCCCTGGAATTGAGAAGAGCTAACTGCTGAATGGTGATTTTGAATGGCCTATCCACATCTAAAAAATAAACAACAAAAAAAACCCTATCCGATTGGATTAAAGCGGATGTTTTCTTTCCCCCTCTGTCTGTTCTTTCTAGAAGGTGGAAACATTAGCAATCATCTTAATGATCATTTTTTTCCCCCAAAAGAAAGCATTTGAGCACTTAAACATCCAAAGGCAGTACCTAGGATTTGGGTCATAATGAGGGTCTTGGAAAGATGGGCTCCTTGTGAGTCTGAAATCCTCTGATTAGTCTTCCCTCCCCAACCAGTCCCCCACCTCTTTCCCATCTCTCTTATTGCTGGTAAGTATTCTTCTCTCTACTTGGTGTGTTCTGATTTCTAACTTACTTAATTCTAGCATCTCAGCTTATATTCCTTCATTCTTTGAGTATGTATTGGGAGAGTGAGAGGATATTAGAAAAGGGCTGTTTGAATGAGGTGAGACAGTGGGGAGGGAGGAGAGGGAAGGGGAATGGAAAGAATAAAGAGGAGAGTGAACTGTGCAGAGCAGAAGCTGTGGTCATGGGTGGTGGGAAGAAGGTAGGACACTAAACGTGGAGGTCAGGTTCTAGTATGAGTTCTGGTCTCCTGGCCATCACTGTCCCTCAGTCTTCTGCCTCCTCCCACCCACCATCCCCCTTTCCATTCTCCCTCTTTCTCTTCCTATACCATGGCTCTGAGTATCACTCCATGGACAGCCTCCAGGCTTTCGTGTCCCTTCCCCATCTCTCAAGCCCAGGGTTCCGCTGCAGCATGCTTTCCTCTTCTTGCTGTGCCGCGATCAACTCACTGGTTCTGAGTTGCTCTCCTTCCTCTGCTTGTCTCCTGCCTCCCTCATTCCAGGAGAGCCTCCTTTTGACATGTTGTTTTTTTTTTGGCTGGGCACTAGGATTTCCCCATGACCCTGCCTCCATAGGTACCTTCTTCTCCCTCAAATTCAGTTGCTGAGTTCTGGTCTCCACCGATCCTGTCTACTGCTGCCCCATTCGTCTTGCTAAAGAGGCTGCCTTTCACTAACGGACTAAAGATGGTCCTGTAGCCCAGATTCAAAGCCTAGAGCTACCTAGCTGCAGGCTGCTTTTCCTTCCTGATATTCCTTCCCACTTGTTCTCACCAGCCAAGGCTCCCCATCCCGAGCCCATACAGCGCTGGCTCACCTCTGTGCGCTTGGTGCGCTCTCCCCTCTGCCTGGCATAGCCTCTCCCCTGCCCACCTGTGGAAATCACCCTCCTCAGACCCAGGTCCTGCCAAAGGGGGGCTGCCACCCAGTCCTCTTTCTCCTCCCCACTCAGAAACGGTGTGTAATTGGGACTGATGTTACTCATACAGCTTTTGTGTGCCACCTTTCCTTTGCATTTAATTCTTATGTCTCCTCCTAGGATACAAGCTCTTTGAGAGAAGGCACATTATGTAATACATCCTCATATCTCCCAAAGCACTAACCTGATGCTTGCCATGTGGTAGATGTTCAAGGAGCGTTGTTGAATGGATGAACAAATGCATGCATGAATGACTAACTTTGATACTGGACAGTCCCCTCTCTAGGCCTTCCCCATCTGTCAAGTGAGGAAGTTGGATTAGATGATCTTTAAGTTTTCGTTTTAACTTATTTCACATCCAGATTAACGCTAATTGAAAGCTTTGAGATATCTCTTTGAGTCTTATTACTATGTGTCACATGCAAAGCAGGCGCCATTAGGAATTATATATGTGCATCCCTGAAGTTTCTTCCTGGCTCACAAACTTATTTCTCTCTCTCCTAGGTTTACAAGTTGTCCTGAACTCCATTATAAAAGCCATGGTTCCCCTCCTTCACATAGCCCTTTTGGTATTATTTGTAATCATAATCTATGCTATTATAGGATTGGAACTTTTTATTGGAAAAATGCACAAAACATGTTTTTTTGCTGACTCAGGTGAGTAATGAAAATGGTCGCTCACCCAACTTTTTATTTCCTCCCAAACAACTTTTGTGGTTTTGAGAAAATCTAAAACAAAATGAGAGTGAGAAAAAAAGAAGCCAAATGTACCAGTAAATTTACTGGGCCAGTTCCTAGTGTGAATTATGTTCAAAATAAATAAATCTCCTTTTTGGTCCTGATTTCCTGTATAATGTGTCCTGGCAAGCAAGACGAGGGACCCCCCAAAATTAGAACACGAAGCGCATCAGTGGCATTGTATGCAGACTTGAGAAAGGTGCTGCCAGGGAGCACGAGGAGAGAAAGGTGCTGTGAGTGAGCACAGAGGGGAGAGCCCCTGGAGAGAAAGGTGCTGTGAGTGAGCACAGAGGGGAGAGCCCCGGGAGAGAAAGGTGCTGTGAGTGAGCACAGAGGGGAGAGCCCCAGGAGAGAAAGGTGCTGTGAGTACAGGAAATGGCAAACTCCACGGAGGAGGCACTGTGTGGAGCGGACCTTGAAGGCCAAGTGGGATTCGGAGACAGCAGAGATGGGAGGAAGCAAGGGTGCTCGGCCTCCTCAGGCTTGGGTGTCCTGATGTTCATCCTTGGGTGGTGAAGCCTTCTTGCTCTGCTTGCAGATATCGTAGCTGAAGAGGACCCAGCGCCATGTGCGTTCTCAGGGAATGGACGCCAGTGTATCGTTAACGGCACGGAGTGTAGGAGTGGCTGGGTTGGCCCCAACGGAGGCATCACCAACTTCGATAACTTTGCCTTTGCTATGCTCACCGTGTTCCAGTGCATCACCATGGAGGGCTGGACAGACGTGCTCTACTGGGTAAGCGGTGTGGCGAGGGAGCTGGTGGAGGGTTCTTTCTTTGGATGACAGTTGCGTTAGCTAGAGCCATTGGGGAGTTGACTGAAAAAGAAACCCTGCAAGTCAGTGTTTTGGGGAAGGCAAGCAGACCCTCTCTTCACTCAGCAAGACTCATCATCTTTCCTCCTCAGGCATTTAGTGTCCATTCTAGAGAGCAGGAGGCCAGTGTTGGCTCCCTCCACGCCCCTGGGCTGCCTGGGGAGTGCTTGCCCAGCGCGCCTAGTGGCCCCTTCCGGGAGGAGCCCGAAGGCCAGGCTGGCCCCGGGAAGCTCTTAGAGAGCCAGGAGTTATTTCCCAGGTGAAGAGGCTTCATGGGCTAAAATTGTTCTTTTATACACCAAGGAAGGTTGCTTTACTAGTCTCCGAAACGGAAGATAGGGAACATAAATTGCATACCTTTCATGCTTTCCATAACTTAGCACAGCCCTAAAGCCAAAATGGGTTTTTCCCCCTATTATATTTCCCTTGCCTCTTCAGTACCATATAAATCAGCCCAGCACAAGCCCTTAGTTCTCTCTTCCTTTCTCTTTGGAGCCAAAGAACTCTGGCAGAGAGGGTAGAAATGGAGCGGGGACCCATCCAGCTGGCCGTGAAAACGGGGGGACACCCCTTCGATGGCTGGAGTCTGGTTCTTCTTGATCCAGATAGTGCCAGGAGGCTTGGCCATAAATGAAGAGTGGTAGCATTTCAACAGCCATTTCCCCGAGCTAAGCCTGTTTGTTTATTTGTTTGGTAGAATTTGAACAAGCTCACAGAAGTTTAGAAATTATTCTCCATGCCACAGAGTTGCTGGGAAAAACAGCTGACATGTAGATTTTGAGGCTAAACCAAAATCCAAATGAGATTAACCAGGATTCCAATAATAACTTGTTAAAAGGCCATTCATAGTAATACGGTGCCTCTTGAATGGGCAGTCTCTAGCGAGAAGGCCTGCAGATTGAGATGTAGCTTTTAAATTTTAGACACTGTATAGGATTTCATATTTCTCTGTAACTTCAGAGAACAGAGCATCTGATGGTTATAGTAGGTTTTTGCTTCCCTTCACCAGTGACCACATGCTTACAGGATTATAGAAGTCCCTCTATCCTCAATGTTAGGCAGGGAGGGTATGTTTTTATTTTCAACCCCAAAGTCTGTGTCTAGTTTGGTAATAAGGTTTAAGCAGCACCAGTATGTTATTCCTTGTTTCTCCCCTTTCTCTCCTTTTCCTTGTTGTTATAGGAGTGTGTGCATGTGTGTGTGTGTGTGTGTGTGTGTGTGTGTGTGTATGCACATCTATTGTTTATATTTATATGTCAATGCCTTTCATGGAGAGGACCAAGGAGGGAGATTATATTGGATGAGCTAAGACCTTGGTCGTGCAAGGGGACCCTCAAATTAAGCAAAGGGTTCCTTTACACTAGTATTGTTTAAAAAGTTGCAACTCCTCGTTAGATTAGTTGAGTTCTCACTCCCAGATTTCCTTTGAAATTTCTGGTAAATCCAAAAAGCATCATCCAAATAGCCCAAACTCGAATCCTTCCCCGAAACAGTACAGAAAACAGCATTTTGATTAAAAAAAAATCTGTGATCCTCTCAACTTTGTTGTTCTCTCTAGTCACGGTAAATTGTTCACTGCTGATCCAACATGCCTTGACTAACAGACAATTTTATACTTTATGTTATATTTCTGCACATTCTCTCATCACAGTTTCCTTTTGTCAAGCAAGTGAAACCTCTGGGTGTGTGAGATTAAAGGAGAGAAAACTCCATGTTCCCAGAAATGAGTTTCCACTTGCCTTCCTGAGAACCTTGCAGGATCACCCAAGATCATATAATTGTGATCTCTATTGTTAATATGACAATCAGAGTTAATAATTTAACAATATAATAATTATAGTCTCTACATGGCATCTTTATTTCAGTGGAGGAACACACATAATTTATTAATATTATTCCAGCCTATATCCCTTTATAGAAAGTCTGGGATTTTGAAGATGGAAACAATGGACTATAGAGAGATCACTGAACATCCCTAGGGTCCTACGGCAAGAGATTGTGGTCCTTGATCTAGAATGTGGGTATATATATTCTTTTTTTTTATAAGGAGCCAGATAGTAAATGTAGTTTGCCTTGCAGGCCATAATGTCTGTGTCACAACTCAATTCTGCCCTCTGCTCTGGGTTGCTCAGAAGTAGCCACTGGCAACATGTAGACAGATGGTTTCTAATGAAGCCATTTTTATGGAAACTGAAATTTGAATTTTGTATAACATTTACATGTCATAAAATACTCTTTTGATTTTTTTAACCATTTAAAAATGTAAATGCCACTTTTAGCTCAAATGCTGTACAAAAGCAGGTGGCTGGGTGGGTTTGGCCTGCAGCTCATAGTTTGTCGACCCCTGGTCTAGACTAGAATCCAGCACTCTCTCTCCTTGGTATTCCTCCACCCTTCTATAACATTTGGGGCAGCAAAGTCATGTCTTCCACCGTCTTCACCAAGATCTTAGTCTTTGAAACACATCAGGTTGTTTTTAATTACCTGTTGATTACATCATGGAGATAGGCAGACAAGGCACCCAGCCTTCTTAATATGTTATGGGCCACACTCAGCTGGAAGCCACATAGCTGTTCCAGAACAGAACATCCATGCCCAGCACAGCAAAGACTAATTACTATTACTCTTCAAGTGTAAAATCCCATTGCCTCAGTGTAGATGGACCATGTTTAAATATTAATTTTTGTCCACAACTAGGGTATCAAGGAATCATCTTGAGAGATAACTAAGGAGATTTGATTTTAAATATTGATGGCAAGCAAATTTTCCAATCCTTTGGGTGTTTGTATATGGTGGACAAAGTCTTTGCCAGGGATTATGTGCATCTTGTCAGGTTTATATTCAGTCAGTTACCAAGCTCATTGAGACCTCAGATCTCAAGAGAGTCTTGCCAGTGGTCTTGAGAAGGAAAGTACAGGTATGCCTGATATTCAGAAAGACACACTTAGAACCATATGGATGTGTGGGGAGTAGGATTATTAACTCTGGTGGAAAAATGTTATTAATGGAGCTTTTATAAATTGAGTTCCATAAACATAATTAAGCTGCCATCGGACTCGCACACATTTGTTGGCCACAGAGGCAGAAGGATGTAGTGCAAGGAAAGAACATTAGGGCTGGGCTAGGGCTTGGTGTTTGACCTTGGACAGGTCACTGGGCTCTTTGGGCTTTAATTTTGTTGTCTTTAAGATGCAGAACAAGACTACATGATTCTTTTTTATTTTTCTCCTTTAACTCAGCGGACATGTTTTTGAATGTAAGAAATTAATTTAAAAAGTATTGGTTTCAGGAGAGAGCTGTCCATATAAATTATATGTGGCCTCTTGCAGTGAAGGCACCGATGGAGTTGCTGGCTGTCAGGCTCTAATGGGGTATTCTCGTGGTCAACTATTGACTTCCTTCAGGGTACCTGGAAATTCCTCTCTAGTTGGCCAAGTGCTTGCCTTCCTGTACCTTTCTCTTATTCCATGCTCAGGGGATCTACCTGCAACCAGCATCCCAGGTATCCAGTGGTGTTTCCAGTAGTGTTAGGATGGCCTTTAATTGGAGACATGAATATGCATTTCAACCTTTGAAGTAAGGGAAAACTGACACCCAATAGAATATTATTCCCTGGGCACCAGGTGGCTCCACATGATAATTTTGATATAAATATTTGAAAAAGCAATCTAAATTGAAATGCTTCAGCTCATGCTGATTTCCCCATTGTGAATAAAGACCTTGCAGACAAAATCCCAACTAGTGTCTCTATTTTCATGTGGGTATTTTGGGGAACAGCTTGCCAGTTCTGATTTGTCCTGTGTATATAAGGTCTGAGAAATACTGGCCTCTGAGAAGAGATTGGGTTGAGCAGGTTTAGTTGGGAGAAAGACTGGCCTCGAAGCCTGAGCTCTGCTTCTCTTCCCTGAGGTCTGGGGATTAGAGTCTCCTGTGGTCTTTGTTTAGCTTTAGCCTTGCCCCGGGCTCCAGTGATCATTGCAGGTGATATTTCTGACTTGAGCAAATCTGAATCTGTCAAACACTCCTAAGAAATTATAAAGGTCTTTCCTTAAAAATAGAAGTTTCCTCCCACGTGGAGCAGACAACACAAGACTGAGGCCCAAATGAAGGGGTGAAGCAGAGGGCTCAGCCCGCTGACTTGGCCAGAGTTGTTGAAAAGCGAGGTCTCCTGGTGGGAGTCCTGGACTTGGACAGACAGCTCTCTCCCGTCCTGTGAGCATGCTCTCTCCTGTCGTACGCACTCCTGTTCCAATAGAGAGGAAGCAGGCCCGAGAGGTCCCTGTGGAAGGTCCCGCCTCCAGGCTGGGCTCTGGCCACTACACCAAGCAGCCTGTTTTCTTGTCCTCCACACATGGGTTTTTAAATCAGTTTGGTGGCATAGCTGCTTTGGAAGAATTACCCTCTGCCTTCCTGCTGAAATTAGTTTATCCAGCTTAATTAGATCAACAATTGCAGCCATGGCCTCGGCTCATTCATTACTCTAATTGCCAATGTAAGATGTGCAGACTGATATGAGTTCTATTAAGCACATCAGTTTTCATGTGGCCAAGCAGGTGTTTCGTAAGGGATTTAATGCCCTTTCCCTAGACTTCAGTAACAGATGTTAGGTAATTTTTTTTAATGTTCTCTTTTCCTATTTGGCTTCTGTGTGAGGCAAACAGTGAGATGCATGAGTCTCATTCTGTAAAGCTGAAACATGGAGCCACATAGTGTGGAGGAAAGCACATGCTGAAAGTCCGAAGGGCTTGTACCTGCAAGGCAAGAGCCATGAGTCGGCCCAGACTAGGTATAGTTCTGTCGGCCGGAGGTGCTGGGTGTTCCAGCAAAGTCGGGCCTGGGGTCATTCCTGTTGTCCCCAACTGGCCCTCAGCATCTCCTTCCTGGGAGAAGCGTTTGCCCAATTTAACACTGACCTGTGCTGTTGGAAAGTTCCATCAGGCCGTGAACCTTAAAGTACCTGTTTGCTCCAGCATGAAAGCTGCTCGTGACCAAACCCTCCTGGGGGTGTCTGTCGGGGAGGCCAAGTCTGACAGAAGCGTGTGCCACAGTGGGGCATGGGGTTTCTCTAGATCTGTGGTTCTCAACCTTCTGACCCTTTAAATACAGTTCCTCATGTTGTGACCCAACCATAAAATTATTTTTGTTGCTACTTAATAACTGTAATGTTGCTACTGTTATGAATCATAATGTAAATATCTGATATGCAGGATGGTCTTAGGCGACCGACCCCTGTCTAAGGGTCATTCGACCGTCAAAGGGGTGGCGACCCACAGGTTGAGAACCGCTGCTCTAGATGAAGCCAGGTTTCCAAGCTGGGTCATCCAGGGTCGGTGTAGGGGATAGTGCGTCTCCTTCTCCTGGGTCCTTCCTGTGGTGCAGGCATGAAAATCTCATTTCCTGGAGCATGTCAGCTCGCTGACTTCTGAGCACTCACCTGCTTTGCATTAGTTTAGCTGTGCTTGACTCACTGATTGAGGGCCATTCAGATTTAGGGTGGTAGGTTTCCTTGGAGAGGTTGGCTCCCAATGGAAAGTTATTATTTTAGTGTGTGTGTGTTTTTTTTTTAAAGAATAGAATTTATAGAGTCAAATGTTGCCAGTTTGTCTCTATAACTAAGACTTTTCCACCATCCCAAATTTCAGAAGCAAAAAAAGTACCAACAACTTGGACAGAGGAGGAAATAATTTTCAGCGAAGCAGTAGTTTTGTCCTCTACCAAGATCCTTTCAGAAAATCCCTAATGGCGGCAGCTTCCTGTGAGGAAAAGCCAAATCCCAGCTGATTGCCCTACCGGTGGCCAAAATTGGCTCTCATTTGCCCTGAAAGCTTTGATGCCTCTGTGTGTGTGTGTGTGTGTGTGTGTGTGTGTGTGTGTGTGTGTAATATATAATGAAAATGTATTGGCTACTGTTGTCTCTGATTTAAATCTAAGTAAATGTTTCATTAAATGTATAGAATGCTGTCTCTAATGTGACCCTCTCTCCTTAATAGAGTCCCTTATTAACCCACCCCTATGAGACCATCTTGTTTCTTACAGATGAATGATGCTATGGGATTTGAATTGCCCTGGGTGTATTTTGTCAGTCTCGTCATCTTTGGGTCATTTTTCGTACTAAATCTTGTACTTGGTGTATTGAGCGGGTAAGCTACACCTCTTTCATCTTGAAAGCAGAGCCCGGAGGACAGTTGCCAGGACCACACAGGCTTTGCTAGAGGGGCCGCCGGGTGGGTGCCAAGCCTCCCATGTCCTCCAAGACGCTGTCCTCTGCTGAGGCTTCCCAAGTCACGACGGTTCCTGGAACCTCACCAGCCTTCACGAAAGGCAGCGATAGGATAGTTATTGACCAGGAGTTAATCAGCGTTGTTGCTTGGCATTTAAATACTTTCCATTGCTTGCCCTTCTGTCTGTCCTAAAATGAGACACATTTATAATTGCTTTACTGGTCTGGATCCAAATACAATGCAGATGAATTGGTACAAAACAGTCACTAAATGAGCTGGTCCCAGCAGACTTTTGGTAGGCCCCAGACTTCAGCAGCAGAACGTATCCTTAGGTGAAGGCAAAAAACGGAAGGCCCTGGGTGGGGTCCAGCCCTAGGGGCACTGACCTTCCACCAAAGCCCCACGTGGTCTGGCAGCTGCTCCTGGGGCTCCGCTCTTTAGTAAATAGATAACTGATAACGTCTCCTTACATTTTACAGGTAAATGATGCGATAGGATGGGAATGGCCATGGGTGTATTTTGTTAGTCTGATTATCCTTGGCTCATTTTTCGTCCTTAACCTGGTTCTTGGTGTCCTTAGTGGGTAAGCAGTTGGATTCATGTTGCCCATTCTGCTGCCTCGTGTTCCGGGGGCGGCTGTGTGTGTCCCCCCCGTCGCCCCCGAGGCTCCCCTGCATGCGTGTGAACTCTGATGTTTCCTCCGTGTGTGGCTTTTGGATTGAACTGTGATTCTTTCTGCCCGTATCTATCTGTGAGATTCTGTGTTTCTGATGCTTGCCAAACACTATTAATTTAATGAGAACGTTTCCCTGAAGCCAGTTGCATTAATTTGCTGAAGTGCCGAAGTGGATTACCAGGGAGGAAAAGGAGTCCTGACCTTGGTCTCCCCCAGGAAAGGGCGTCGTTTGTGGTTTTATTCCCATTGGTGCATAACCTGCCCCTTTGAGATAATCATGCATATTTCCAAGGTGTTTTAGATTTCATTGTGAAGGAGAAATAAGCCTAGGCTAGCACATAAATACTAAACACATTTTAAAATCTTAATGCCCTGCTCTCAGGATTGTTGATTAGCTTCGTTTTCTGCTGCTGTCACTGTGAGAATTTTCCCTCTAATTCATTTTTAATCTTAACTGGTAGAATCTTTCATATCGAGTAATGATCAACTTTTGCACATTCATTTTTTTTTGTTTTATTTTATTAACTAGAGGCCCGGTGCACAAAAATTTGTGCACTCGGGGGGGAGGGGGAGTCCCTCAGCCCGGCCTGTGCCCTCTCGCAGTCTGGGACCCCTCGGGAGATAACGACCTGCTGGCTTAGGCCTGCTCCCGGGTGGCAGAGGGCAGGCCCAATCCCTAGGTGCAGCCCCTGGTCAGGCTCAGAGCAGGGCCAATTGGGGAGTTGGGGCACCGCCCCCTGTCATGCACAGAGCAGGGCAGATTGGGAGGTTGCGATGCCACCCTCAGTCACACTCAGGGTAGGGCTGATTGGGGGGTTGGGGCACCGCCCCCTGTCACACTCAAGGCAGGGTCGATGGGGAGGTTGCGGCGCCACCCCCTGTCACGCACTGAGCAGGGCCGATCAGGGGTTTGGGGCGCCGCCACTCTCACACTCAGGGCAGAGCCGATCGGGAGGTTATGGCTCTACCCCGTCACACACAGAGCAGGGCCTGTGGGGGGGGGGCGTTGGGGCGCCGCACCCTGTCACACACAGAGCCGCAGGGCAATCCGGGGGTTGGGGAGCTCCCCCTTATCAGGCACAGAGCAGGGCTGATCAGGGGGTTGGGGCACCTTCCTGTCATGAACAGAACAGGATAGGGAGGTTGTGGCCCCACCCCCTGTCACACACAGAGCCGAAGGGCGATCAGGGGGTTTGGGCACTGTCCCCTGTCATGCTGATTCCGGTGCCGGGAGGCCTCTCAGCTCTGCTGATCCCGGTGCTGGGAGGCATATTACCCTTTTACTATGTAGGATAGAGGCCTGGTGCACGGGTGGGGACCGGCTGGTTTGCCCTGAAGGGTGTCCTGGATCAGGGTGGGGGTCCCCACTGGGGTGCCTGGCCAATCTGGGTGAGGGGCTGAGGGCTATTTTCAGGCTGGTGGGTGACGGAAGCTCCCAACCTGTCCTTTTTTTCTTTTTCTTTTTATTCTGGGCCAGCTTTAGCTCTGGCTCCAGCTCTGAGGCCTCTGCTGCTGAAAGCAGGTATCTGGTTTGTTTGGGTTCTATAATCGAAACTCTGTATCAACTCCAGCTCTGAGATCCCGGCTGGCTGAAAGCAGGTTTCTGGGGTTTTGTTTAGCTTCTATATTTGTTACAATGTTTCAAACTGCAAGTTCAGAGGCCGGCAAGGCAGACAGGGAACGTTGGAGTTCTCCATCACTGAAGTAAGCAAGCCTCATGTTAGTTTCAAGCTGCCTGGCTGCCGGCCGCCATCTTGGCTAGCAGTTAATTTGCATATCTCACTGATTAGGCAATGGGAAGGGTAGCAGTCGTACGCTAATTACCATGTTTCTCTTTTATTAGATAGGATATTCACCTGAGGATATTTTTCCATTGATTTTGTTTTAGAGAGGAAGGGAGGGAAGGAGGGAGAGAGAAATATCCACTGGTTGTCTCCTGTACCTGCCCTGACTTGGGGGGTTGAGGGGAGGATAGGGATTGAATCTGCAACCCAGGTATGTGCCCTTGACTGGGAATCGAACCCACAACCCTTTGGTTCATGGACTGATGCTCTAACCAGTGAGCAAACTGGCCAGGGCTGCACATACATGTTTTTTGGTCTTATCATGGTCCTTGTCCTTCCATCACTGTTTTTGGAATTTCATTTTTTTTTTTTTTTACCTTCTATAGAGAGGGCTCAGGGGAGATGGGCTCAGGACGGGGACTTGGATGTCTCTGGGCTCTGCCTTACCTTGGGGCAGCTGTGCCACCTCACTGTCCTGCAGGTACCCCAGAAAGGGAAGCAAGTACCCCAGGGAAGGGACCCGGGACTGTCGAGGCTCTCTCAGAAGCGGCCAGCGGGGGGAATGTAACTGTTGAGGGGCCTGGAGAGGGTGCTGGGGTGCTGCTGGAGGCCCAGGAGGTTCCACCTCTCGGGGAGCCTGTGTTACTCACTGAGTGCAGACATCATCAGGAAACGCTGCTGATGGACTTGCTTCCCAGTGAGTTTATCTTCCTCTTGTCACTCACTTTATCTTCCTCTTTCGGAGCTTGTGGGGCTTGTGTCTCGGGCAAGTGATGTCTTCATGTGACGCCGAGTCAGTGGAGAGACCTCTGTCGCCTTTTTCTCAGAGCAGAAAGCCGAGCCAGCTGCCCATCTCTGCTCCCCTCCTCGCCTCCCTCCCGCCTCCCTGCCTGCTTGCAGGGGGAAAGGATTTGGAATTCTCCTTGACCCAGGGGTCAGTTTCGCACATGAAGGCCTACCTAGGGCCCAGCAGCCCCAGCCGTGTGCCTCCCAGTGAGAGGGGTGGGGGCTGGGACTGAGTTGGGGGGTGGCGGCATGCCCTGGCCCCCCACCCATAGCAGAGCTTCCTTCTTCAGAGAAGTGGCTCCTCAAGCCTCACGCTCTTTCACATACACCTTTAAAGTGCCCTCCTCCTAGTGAACCTCCGTGGCTCCGGCTGGTGGTGGGGTTTGAGGGTGGAAATGATCCCTGGAGAAACGGCATCGTGCTTAACTCTGCCACAGGAGCAGCCTGGCCAAGGTCAACAGCAATTCTGTTGTGACTTCCTTGGCGCCTCGTGTCTCCTAAACCCAACTAAACTGACTGAGGCCATGGAAACCGCTAATTTCAACAGAGCCGGTGACGTGCCTTATCTCCGAGCTCCGCAGAGCAGGCACCGGCGCCCTGGCACGAGGAAGCTGCTTAAAAAAGAAAAAAGGAAAAGCTGGGAGGAGGGGCTCCTCATCAGAAAGGTGGGCATTAAATATGCACCCCCAATGGCGGGGGTACCCAGATCTGGGGGATAAAAAGGGCACACACCCTCATGGAACAACCAGTTTACTGAACTGTATTTCGGGGAAAATAATTTAATTGAAAGTAACTTAAAAAACATTTTTGTATCAAAACCAAACTAGATCCCTTTCTGAAGGAGAATGCAAATGATGTATACATTTAAAATTAAAACCTAAGACTCCCTAGTGCCTCCCCCTGTGAGTGCATGTACCCATGGGCTGCATACGGACTCTCCTCCACCAGAGGCCGCTTCGGTAGGAGATGCTGGGGGCTATTTGTGTAAAGTGAGAACCACGTCTGCAGAGCAGAGCCTTTCAGCCTGTTGACTAATTTGGCCAGCGATTCCCGAGTTCTGCTGAGTGCCCGGCTCTGGGCCAAGGGCCAGGGGTGCCAAGATGTCTAAGCCACAGACAGAGGCCTAGTGTTCAGACCTTCATTGTCTGGCAGGAGAGACTATTGTTAAGCAGTGCAGGCGGGCAACGCTGGAGGAGAGGTGTGGACCAGGGGCTGTCAGCTGGATCTTGGAAGATGATAAGGCATCTGTTGGGAAACGTATGAGGAGCTGGCAGGCTCCCACCTACCCTAACAGTGACCTGCACTTCTCTGCCCAGCCACCTCCCCTTGGCTTCCCCCCAAGGCAACCGGAAATCAAAATGGGTCCCTCGTGTTCGTCTTCTTGTTAAAACAAATTCAAAATACTTTCATTGTAGTCTTAGGGTTCTTCACAATTTTTACAGAGGTGACAAAACCAGAAGGATGTAAATGCTAAAAGAAAGACAACTTATGTTGCAAAGCCTTTTGGGGCCATGAGACCAACACAAACGGAATCCCAAAAGCACCGAAATCGAAGACTCCTGTTGTAGACGTTGAAGACCCTGCTGTAGCTTTCTGATGCAGAATCATGAAATGAGGATGTGTGTCTTTAAGTCTGCTGACCACGGGGAAATATTTGTTCCTGCTCCTTGGCTCTGTCTCAAATTTCGTGTGGCCAGGCCATCCTATTTATTCTTGAACTGATTTTGATCTGCCACTTGATTCGTTGCCGGTACATTTTGAGAGCATTCTAAGGGTGGTGCTTTGGAAACCCCTTTGGTTTTCCAGCAGACCCTTTTCCTCAAGGTGAGTACGAAGTTTACAAACTGCACCCCCCCCCCCATAGCCAGGCATGAGCAGAGGAAGACCTTGGTCTCTGAGGACAGGGTGCTGCGGGAGGAGCCGGGCTGTCTAACTCGTGTGGCAGCTTCACATTAAGTTGTCATTGAGAAGATGGGCCTGTTATGACCAGTGACTAGAAAGCATGTCTCAGTGAAATCTACAATTCAGGCAGGCCACGTCGCCCGTCATGCTGGCTTTTTAGAAGCTTCGTGATTTTTCAATTCTAAAATTGTTCATTTAACTCCTTGTCTCTTTTGAGGTGTTTGTCAGTGAATAGACAAAAGAAGAGAACACGTTGGTGCTTCGGTGCTTTGTTTCTTTAGCATCATTGCCACATTCCCAGGAGAAAGGGTGCCAGGGGCAGTGGGCTCCGTTCTGCACCTGCAGGACCCGCCTGATGCTGGGCACACCTGCCATGAGCTAGCATGGTCCCCAGAGCTGGGGTCCAGGCCCCGAGGAGGGGGCTGGTAGATGAAAAGGGAACTAGGAGACCTGGGTTTTGGTCCAGCCAGTGTCACACAGTAACTCTGGGACTTCACTTCGTAGCCCTGAGCCTCAGTCTCCTCATGCCTCACACAGGGGTGACCCACCACCCACCTTCCCACAGGGTGCTGGCTTTCATCAGCTCATGAATGTAGAAGGGCTTCGAAAATATACAAAGGGTTTTACTCATCTAATGTATCTGTATATTAAGTCTATTCCCCCTTCCCTGGGTCCTTTCGAAATTATCTAAAGGGTACCATTCTCTGGATTTCCCAGGAAGTGACCAGAGAAATGTGCGGTACACATGTTACTGCTGTATTCTGTGCCCTCCACAAGGACGCTGTGGAGGTTCTTTGTCAAGCTCTGAATCCTTGCGATTGAAGTTATGTCTGACAGTGATTTTTTTTTTTTTTTTGGCCATAAATAGGGGTAGGTAATGGCATTTCTGTAACATAGTGGTTAAACTCACCGGCTTTAGAGTTGGATCACCAAGACTTGCATCTTTGCTCTACCTTTTGCCACATGAGATTTGGGGCAAATTACTTAACTTCTTTGAATCTCACTTTCCCTATCTATGAAATGGAGCTAATAATACCAACTGTGTAGAGGATTCATTGAGCAAGAGTGTACAGTGCTTGGTCATTGTTGTGATGGCTCAAGTAAGAGTATATAAGGCATATTGTTAGTTAATGGGATGCAAGGAAAATCTAATTAACTCTGTTCTTTTAAACCAATTAATAATTATAGGCCAAGGTAGGCCTGAATTAATGAAAAGTCAAAGTTATACTTTAAAATGTTTTATTATATGCACATGTCTGTATATACATAATGACATAGCCAGTGACTCCTAAAGAATATTACC
Organism: Myotis daubentonii; assembly: GCF_963259705.1. Lineage (NCBI taxonomy): Eukaryota > Metazoa > Chordata > Mammalia > Chiroptera > Vespertilionidae > Myotis > Myotis daubentonii. The sequence goes on along the minus strand of NC_081853.1, from coordinate 18,415,941 downwards.
ACATAAACCACCTCCTGGGCCTGCTTTAAAGAAAGATGAAAATCATTTGTAATTCACCCATGAATTCAAAGCTGTGGTTTTTGTCAACCTGTTATGAAAAAATATTTGAACCACTTCTTTTGGTAAGCAGTCCTTGTATATTGTTGGAAGATAAATGCTCTTTGTAAACCAGATTTTATGACATTAGATTGAATGTAAATTGAACCCATGTCTATAAATTCAACATCATTCAGCTCTAAGTTAATTTGTGTCTTTGTGTCCCAATTAGTTGCAAATCTACCAGGTCACAGGTTCTCTTTTGAAATCACTAATCTCATTTTATATGACTAGAGGCCTGTTTATCTTAACTTTAGAAGTTTTGTGGGGACGTGGATGAAGTGAAGCATCTTAAGAGCCATTTTCAAGCCAGGTGATTATTCTGAATTTCACTCTCCCATCCTTCCGATTCCCCCTTCTAGTTGCATCAGATCCCAGGGCAGGCCTGGCTGCATTCCGTGGTAACTGCTGATGTGTGGAGATTGGGGAGGGACGGTGGGGGCAGTGCTGGGACTGTCAGCTGTATTTTATGAGAATTACACAGAATAGGAGCAGGTTTGGGGCATCGTCATTTGCACCCTGGTCCATTGAAATTCACACCATTATGAGATGTGTTAAATCAGAGAGTGCCTCTGATTTTTTCCCCTTGAATGTTGGCAAAGGAGGCAAAACATATCAGGGTAGATGGTGGCTCTCTTGCTTGTGAATAGTTTCTAAGTGGCGACATATGCTCTGGGAATAGGCCCTTTTATACATTATTCATGAGTGGGATTAGATTTGGCTCTCATTCAGCACTTGACCAGCCTCTGCTGATAGAAAAGGAACAACAGAATTTCTCCCTATACACACTTCTCTGACATAACCTGCATCTTAAGAGAGTAGCTGAATTGCTTACAACATTGAAAGGCATATTGTTAGGTCATGGGATAACCAGGCAATCAGTATGCCTGGTTACCACTGTATTACAGAATAAAACTGTACTGAGTTCATGAATTAATTTCCTATCTTGACCAACAGACTAAGAAAAACAAAGAAATGTTGGAGGGTTCTTTGTAGATAGTTTTTACAATAAAAAAAAAAAAAAAGGTTTTCCTGTATGTAATTAGTGATGATCAGGCTGCCAGAATTCCAGAAAAAGACACCCCTAATGATCACTTATAGCAAAATACTTCCCAACATTTAGCTGGATCTGTCTTTGGCTTGTCCAGGCTAAATTGTAAAAGATGTGTCCACACTGTCGGATGTCTCTTTTCTTGAACTTGGAAGTAAAGTCGTGAATGGAGTTGAAAGCTGGGGGAGAGATCCATGTCCTCTAATAACTTCACATGGTTTGGCTTTGGTAGAACAAGAAGTTAAGCCCTGCTTCAGCCACAGGTGGAAGAATGCTAACTTCCTTTTTCGATAAAGAACCAAGCTAGACATTTCTATATACTTTTAAACACTGAACTTTCTTGTTGCAGAGTTAAAAGGCTGTCGGGGGTAGCTGGCAGCTGGATGCTGGTGCTGTTGGTACCATGGTACCTGAAGTGCACAGGCTGGTAGCCACACCTGACATTAACAAGTGAGTGGTAACCTCTCTGCCACTGGCTCGCGGCTACTGTTTCCATAGAAATGGCTGTCGGGATCAGTGGAAACGAGGTAAGTGAAAGTTTTCGCTGATCCTTGTTTCCATCAAGCTGACGTCTGTTTCCCTGGCAACAGCAGTGGACAGCAGCCAGGCACTAGCAACAGATTCAGGATGGCTCTCTCACTTGTCAGCTGTGGCTATCATCTGTCCCTGACCGAGTTCTTCTATCTAATGCCTGGCAAAGACCTCTGAGAGCCCAGGAGGCACCTCTGGCCACATGTGCCCTCCTGGGCACCCACTTTGCTGATGGAGAGCTCTGTCCTAACCTAAGGGGCTGCTCCATCAGCAGCCTTCCCTCCCCCGTACTCTGGTTGGTGGGTGTACAGTTCAGGAGAAGAGAGAGGTAGTTGAGGGCATCCATGTTGCAGGGCAGGCTGTTTAGTCTGTTGATCTCAAGTCCTAGGGGAAGAGAATTCATCGCGGTGCTTTCATGCACAGACCCGGCTCTTCATAAAGCCGCCAGTACTTTAATGGTTGAAATTAAAGCCATAATTTTCCCGTGTTCCCTGTTGGATCGGTGGCATTAACAATTGCTATCACTTTTTACAGTGGGAGGGATATTTATGAATTTAATAATTTGACTTCTTGTGAGAAACATTTTTGATGATTGCCTCTAAGATGCTATGCTAGTGTCAACCGTTGCTCGTTTACACCCCTTCTTCTATGTAATTTTTTTTTCTTGTACAGGCTGATAAAATTGCTTACCGAGATCAAATATTGGTATAGCAAGGCAGCTCAGTGTACAAAGACTGGTATGGCCACAGTATAGGGAACTCTTTTTTACTAAAGTTTAGCACTTGATCCTTTCCTGAAGTTTCATTTCAATACTAGAGGCCCAATGCACGAAATTCATGCACTGGGGGGCGGGGGGAGGGTGCCCCTCAGCCCAGCCTGCACTCTCTCCAATCTGGGACCCCTCAGGGAATGTCCGACTGCCAGATCGGGTCTAACCCAGCAGTTGGACATCCCTCTCACAATCTGGGACTGCTGGCTTCCAACCACTTGCCTGCCTGCCTGCCTGATTGCCCCTAACCACTTCTGCCTGCTAGCCTGATCACCCCCTAACCACTCCCCTGCTAGCCTGGTCACCCCTAACTGCCCTCCCCTGCAGGCTTGGTCCCCTGCAACTGCCCTCCCCTGCAGGCCCAGTTGCCCCCAACTGCCCTCCCCTGCTGGCCTGGTCACCCTTAACTGCCCTCCCCTGCTGGCCTGATTGCCCACAACTGCCCTCCCCTGCTGGCCATCTTGTGGCTGTGGGCCCCACCATCTTTGAAGGTGTGGCAGGCAATTAGCATATTCCCTCCTTATTGGCTGTGGGTGCTGCCATCTCTGTGATGGGTGTGAGGGTCAATTAGCATATCCTCTCTTTAGTAGATAGGATTTCAGCAAATATATGCCCCCAAGACATAAGTGTTTTCCTGCCATATGAGAGTGTTCACAGGGCCCACACAGCAAAGGAGAGCCATCATTCCTGCCCTGGTGTGTGAAAAGAGAACACATAGGGAGAGGCACAGGATGAGTTGTTGGGCGCTGTCTGGTTTTAAACAAGATATTGTGAAAAATTTTATCAGAAACAAACCAAAGCTCTGAGATTCAGCAGTGTATCTCTGAGAATACAATGAAGGCATGGATCCATAGCATTATGAGAATTTAGACTGGCTCTCTAGAACAACACTGAGAAATTGTGGGTTTGTTTCCTGTGGGGGACCTTCTTAATGACTTTGTTCCTCAACATTGTGGACTAGGACAAGTATGTTTGGCCTGGAGGCAGTATGTGGGGCTGATCCAGTATCACCCAGTTGGGTTCAATATAGCAGACTAATAAGAAGCAGACACTCTTGCTAGATCACCTTTTCCTTCGTCTTGGACTTCTTAAGAAAAATTGACTTGAATTCCCTCATTTAATGATTTTTTTTCTGTGTTCTGATGCTTTCAGCTTACCTTAAAATGCTTCAGAATAGAAGATGGGATAGACAGGTGATAAAGAAAATGTAGAAAATGTTAATTGTGGAATCTAAGTGGTAGGCATTTGGGTGTTTACTATATAATCCTTTATACTTTTATGACTGTTTCAACATTTTCTTGCTAAAGTTTTTGGAAAATCTGCATATAGAAACCACTCTGGCTGCAGCAGTGTGAATGGGCTAGATGGGTCCTACAAGACTGGATGTGGGGAGACCAAATTAGGACCATTCTAATCCACTGTCATCCACAACATAGTAACGGCGCCGGAGTGAACCTTTTATCACAAACAACTGTAAAACTGGCAGTTTTTTTCCTCAGAAGATGGAAATAGGCAGCACAGGACTGTGATCCCTAAGAGAAGGGAAGCACATGAAGCGTCTCCCACAATTGTCCTGGTTTTCTGCCCGCGTCACCTAGGATTGTGGCTCAGGAGGCAGGGGCAGCAGTCTATTTGCTGAAGAGGTAAAGAGCAAAGTTTGGGCTGCGATACAGCTGGCATTTTCAGGGCAGAGTATTGGGAGAGATGTGCAGAGAAGTGGCTCCAGAAATCTGAATGGGGATTCTCTTCAATATTTGACCATACACTAAGTTGCTCTGTGCCAGGTGAGACTATTAGGGCTTGGTAAAGAATAGCTACTAGGAAGCTGTAAGCTACTGGAACTCTCAGTGCTGGTGGACAGAGGAGTTCTGACAGCTGGAGTAGCTTGACCTTGGGGAATGCATTGGACATCATTTGAGACCTCAGAAAAGCCAGGCATTAGAGGTGGGGCTACTTTGGCCTTGGAGTAAGAGTCACTCTAAACCTGTCTTCACAAATCTTATAAACAAGCATCACAAGGATCAGGCCAAGTGGCCCAATAATTAAACACCTGCCTAAACAAAAGCCAACACCCATTAAAGAAAGACAACAAAATGCAGATGTTTCCCAAATGTTTCCCCATCATTAGAACTACAGGATGTGAAAAGAAACAGGAAAACATGATCTATAATAAAGGGAGGGGGGAGTCAATAAAAACAAATTGAGAAATGACAGAAGTGTTGCAATTAGAAGAGACTTTAAAATTGCTATTATAAACCTGTTCAAGGAATAGAAGAAAAGGATAAAGATAATAAAGGAACAGATAACAATTCTCAGTAGAGAAATAGAAACAATACAATATCTAAAATAAGTAGCAGATTGGAAACTCAAGGGAAGGAAATCAGTGAAGACTTTGTGATCACCAGAATAATAATAAGCAATCTGAGATAAGTGAAATTGGAGTCCCAAAAGTAGAAGAAAGAGACATTGGGGAAGAAGACAATTTTTTTTTTAAAGATAAAATGGCTGAAAATGTTTGTTAAGCTTCATGGATTTGTGAATTTATAGTTTTCATAAAACTATTAATTCACAAATCCATGAAGCTTAAAAAACCCTAAGCAATAAAAAACAAAGAGAAGCACACCTAAACACATAAAATTAAAATGACTGAAACTAAAAATACAGCATTTTATAGCAAACCACTCAGGAAAAGACAGTTTCATACTTGGAGAAAGTAATATTACTTAAGGACTTATTTTCAGAAATAGTGCAAGCCATAGGACACTGGAATAGCATCTTTAAAAAGCTGAAAGAAAAACTAGAATCCTGTATTCAGCAAAAACAAAACAAAACAAAAAAACCCAAAACACCCCCCCCAAAAAAAAAAAACAAACCTCTTTAAAACGATAAAGAAATTTTTAGACAAAAGCCATGATGATTGGTCACCAGCAAGAAGTATTAAAGGATCAGACTAAAGAAAATAATACCAGGTCAAAATTTAAATATACATCAAAAAATAAGGAACACCAAAAATAGTAAACATGAAGGTAAAGATAGAATTTTCCTCATTTCTAACTTTTTTAAAAGACAATCTTTTAAAGTAAAAATACAGCTGGTTCTCAAATAATGTTTTGTTCAATGTCATTTCATTATAATGTTGATGAGATGCAGTAGGAATTTAACTCTTGTTTATATCAATTAGCCCATGGTAAAATTGATTTTGTTATACATCATTTTGCTGCAGTTCCAAGAACCTATTGATAATGTTAAGTGAGGACTTACTGTAATAACACAGTATTATGGGGACTAGAACATGTAAAAGTAAACTATGACAATAGGACAAAAGATAGAAGGGAGCTAAATGGAACTTTACTATTGTAAAATTTTACATTATAATATAACATGAATTAATATAATATAAATTAATGGTAGGCCATAATAAATTAAGACTGCATATGATAATCTCTAGAGAAATGGTTAAAAAATAAAACAAAGTGGTACTTAAATGACAATAGAAGAGATAAAGTAGAATCCTAAATAGTAATGGTTTTCAATTATCTGCAGGAAAGGAATAAAAAAACATATGGGCTGAATAAAAAAATCAATAACAAAATGTCATAAACCCAACCATATCAATAATTTCATTAAGTGAAAATGTACAAAACATTTAATTAAAAGGCAGAAGTTTTCAGACTGAATAAAAATGCAATATTTATAAATATAACAGATTAAAACTAAAAGAATGGGATAAATATGTTAATACCAAATATAAAAAATAGGCTATAATACAAGAAGTGTTCCAGAGAGAGCGATATCTCAGAGATAGAGACATTCTATCATCATAAATGGGTCAGTTCATCAAGAAAACACAACAATGCTAAATGTGTTTGTACCTAATATGTTTGAAACTACATGAAGGAAAAGCTGTCAAAATTAAGAGATCAACATAGATAAAAATTTTTATAATCCTCTTTCAATAATTGATAGAGCAAAAAAATGAAAAATTAATGCTAAGTATAGATAATACCTAAACACTTTGACCAAATTGACCTAATTGATAGTTATAAAGCACTATACCCAGTACAGCAGAATATACATTCTATTCAAGAGTAAGTAGGACATTGACCAAGATAGACCATATCTGGGCTGTAAGAAAAAAAGTCTCACTAAATCTCAAATGATTGACATCTTACAAAGTATGTTTTTCTAGCAGCAATAGATTTAAAATAGAAATCAATAACAATAAGCTATCAAGAAGTCCACCAAATCTTTGGCAATTAAATAACACATCTCTAAATAAATTACAATTCATAGAAAAATATTACAATAAAAATTAGAAAATACTTTAAGCTGAATGATAATGAAAATACAGCATTTCAGAGTTTGCATTATCCATCTAAAGCAGCACTTAGAGGGAAATTTATACCTTTAAATGCCAATATTAGTAAAAAAGAAAGGTTTAAATTTAATGATCTACATTCCCATCTAAGAACTGATAAAAACAAGAGCAAATGAAATCCAAGGAAAATAGAAAAAAAAAATGAAGAACAGAAGTGGGTAAAATAGAAAATGCAAGTAATAGGTAAAGTCAACAAAAACAAGTGGACTCTTTGAAAATCTTAAACTTGGTAAATCTCTAGTGAGACTAATAACAAAATAAGGAGCAAATTTTAATGGTATTAGAAATGAAATAGAGAACAATACTGATATTAAAGACATTAAAATAACAAGAGTAGGATAAACAGTCTTGTGACAATAAATTTAATAACGGGAGAAATGGGCAAATTTCTTGGGGGAAAAACAGCTTATCAGAACTTAAGAAATAAAAGACTGAAGATCCCTATATTTCCTTTTTAAGTGTTATTCAGAATCATAGACCCTCTCAAAGAATATTGGTAGCCTAAAATGATGTGAAAGTGAACTCTGTCAAACAATTTAGAAATAAATAATACCTTTTCTAGAAAAAAATTCTTTTAGATAGTAGAGGAGGCGGGGAAATGTCCCAACTCATTTTGTGAGGCCAGAATAACCTCAGTAGCAAAACTTAACTAACACCCCTACTAGGAAAAGAACAGTATCCTTCTTTAATATAGTTGCAAAAATTCTCAAATGTTAGCAAATTGAACCTAGCAATATTAAAGGAATAATAACACCTCATGACCAAGTGGGTTTGTACTAGAAATGCAAGGTTGGTTCACTATTGGAAAATCAAACAATGTAATTTACCACATTAATAGAATGAAGGAGAAAAGTAGTATATCGATAAATGTAGACTATTCCATTTATGATGAAAACTCTAAGCAAGCTAGGAATATCTGAGAACTTCCTTAACCTGGAAAAAGCCATCTACAAAAAATTAAAATTAACTGTAATCAACATCATACGTAATGACGAAAGACTGAATGTTTTTTCTTAAGATTAGAAACAAGGTAATCATACCATAATGGCTCAGCAGTTCCATTTCTAGGTATTTTCCCAAGGGAAATGAAAACCTAAGTCCACAAAATGACTTGTATATAAATATTCATAGAGCTTTGTTCATAGTAGCTCCAAATTGGAAAAATCCAGTGTCTATCAACAGGTAAACAGATAATGAAATCGTGTTCTGTTCAACAGGTGAATAGATAAGGAAATTGTGTTGTGTTCAGACATTGGAATATTACTCAACAATAAAAAGGATGGAAGTATGAATATAATGAAGCTCAAAAACCGGTTGCTGCGGGAAAGAAGCCAGACACAAAAGAGAACATACAGTGTAGTTCTGGTAGAGGCAAGATCAATCTGTAGTACAGACTCAGGTCATCGATTTCCCAGGCTGGGAGGGAGAGTGGTTGGGGAAAGGGAATGAGAGAACTTGCTGAGAGATACTATACATGTTCTGTATCTTGACTTCGGTGTTGTTTACATGGTGTCAACATTCGCCAAACCGTAAACCTAAATTGTGTACATTGGATAAAATTGATTTTAAAATAGAATTAAAAGAGACTTCTGCTTCTAGTCATGATAGGATACCAGATAACAGATTCACCCTCCCACCTGAAACAACCAAACCGAAAACAGACAATATAGTATATAAAACAATGGTTTTCAAGACACCGGACATCAGACAATCCCGATCCCTGAGAAACACGAAATAAATGAGCTCCGTGGCTGTCACAGCTCACTGGCTTAAGCAAGAGTTCCTGGGCCCTGGCATACTGAGGGGAACCCAGGCAGCGTCTTCTCCCCGAGGTGAGGAGATGAAGAGTCTGTGGACACCATGGTGGCTGAGTGTGCAGGACAGAGTGCCGGAGAGGAGAGAACTCTAGAGATAAGCAGAAGGTCCCCTTAAGTGTTGAGAATGGAGTACTTTTCCGCACATGTATGTGAGGAAACTACCTACGGCTGGGGAAAGAGCATCCAAATGATTAGGAAGGATGGTGTTCAGTGCTCATACAGGGCTAGGAACATTGCTTGTTCTCACCAGCCAGCCTGGAAAAACTCATAATTTACACGGCATTGGGCAGAATAAGGATCAGAAGGGATTTGCCTCAGTGGTGAGGAATTATTAGTCCCAGACTGAACATTGCTCCAGATTGACCTGAGAAAACATTAAAGCAAATCCTGAAAGGATCAAACAGTTTGATCCTAGTTACCTAACTGCCTCCCGGAACAAAGCATGAGGTTATTTATAGGAATACAGAAAGCTCGAGCACCCGACAAGATAAAACTTACAATGCCTGGCTTCAATCCAAGGTTATTAGAGATGCAAAGAAGCAGAAAAACAGATGTTAGAGTCAGCAGAAAAGGACATAAAAAGGATCATTACAACTGTATTACATTTGTTCAAAATGTTTGACAGAGACATTGAGGATACAACCTCTCCGCCCCCCAAAAAAGCAAGAATCCTAGGAGTAAATCTGGTGGAAGATGTACAAGACCACTTCTATAAAAAACGTCGCTGAAGAAATTAAAGGCCTCAAAAATGGAAGGGTATATGTTGTTCATGGATTGGAAAACTCAATTTATTAATGAGAAGAAAGGAAGAGAAAACGGGGCAGGTGTAAGTTTGGTATGGTAGTGGGAAGCTGGGAGTCTTCCTGTCTGATTTCCTAGTGTTTCTGAGGCAGGAGGCAAGGTTAACTGCTGAGGCTGCGTGGGTAAGTGGCAGAGTTATATGTCTAAAGAGAGTGGGGAAGGCTCAAAATAGTCCTTACAGGGAGTCAGGGGGTGAGCGGGCCAGAGAATCGAGGTAGAAGATAGGTAGCATTGAGGTCCCTTTGGAAATTGGCGATGGCGGATCTATATTGATGGCAGTCTGTCCCATTGTATGACTTTCTGTAGCCATGCTTGACTGCTCATACCCAGCCATGGATAATAGAAAAGGAATATCTGAGCTCATCTGGGGTGACAGTTTTGCTCTCTGTGTACAGTAAAAAGAGGGAAGAGTGTTTAGGGTCTTGGCAAGAACATCACTGAATGGATCACTGATGGGTCATGAAATCTAATGTAGATTAAGAGGGAAGGAGAGGCTAATGGATTGAGAGAAAACACATTGTTAACCTTTTTGGACTGGTTCCAAAGAGGTTAGCAATATTTATAGTGGGAGTTGTCGAACAAGTCAGCTGGGGTGAAAGGAGGTGATGGTCAGCAGAAATCTTGAATTTGTGATTTGGGGTGGTAGAATTTAGGGTTTGACAGTGGAATTGGGTGGCTGAAGTAGCCTGGAGGAGAAGGTCATTGGAGATTAACATGTCAGGGAGTTGAAAAGCCAGGGGTTGGCTTCTGGAGACCCCTGAATGGTGGTAGAACTTGGGATGGAAAGGAAGGCTGGGAGTCAGGGGCCTAAGTCTTCAGTTCAGGAGAAGACAACCCAGAGGAAGGGGAGAAGGTCATGTAGCCCATGGGACCATCTTCAAAGAAACAGGGACTTCTTTATAACAGGATGAGGGAATATTGGTCTAGATGTGAAGATGAACAGAAACGCAAGGAGACCGTCAGCTATGCCTTGAGACCCTGAGGTAGGTGGGGTTTGAGGACTGCAGGGGCAGCAGAGCAGTAAGCTCAAGGGTGACCCAGGCTTCCATCCATACAAGGAGAATGGGGTTCCTTTGAAGAGTGAAGGGTTCAGGAGCAGCAATTCCAGAGGGCACAGGGAAGGGTTGACCAGTGACCCGGGCAGGGGGGGGGGAGCGGGGTAAGTAAATGACAAGGAAGTTCAGAGAAAGTAGGGGACGATGGTGCACTAGGTGATGGGGGATTGGGCATTGGACGTATGCCTTGCACTTTGGGCAGACATTCGCTGAAGTCCTCAGTGAAGAGGGCAGAGGCTTAGTGGTAGGAGGTCTACTGATGGGGGAGAGGCCTCAGCTAAGGGGGACCCTGGCTCACTTGGTCTGGGGTGATGTTGTCCAGCCCCCAGTGTTCTAGGCTCACCCAGCTTGAAGTTGTCAGAAGCTTCAGTCTCTACAGAGACGGTGCGGCGGTGCTGTGGTTGGCATCCCTGAGTGCTGCCCGGGCCTTCGGTGGTTCCTTTGACCGAGGGCATCACTAGTTGCTGTGGTTATTGGTTTCGACGTGTTGTAGTTGGAGGAGTGCAAGGTCAGCGTCCTGGCTTTGTGATGCCTAGAATCATGACGTCGGTCAATGTAATTCCCTTCTCCAATCAAGGTCTTCTCTCCCTAGACTTGGAGAGCACCACTGCTGTGTTGTTTCTTCCAGAGCTGTCCTGGGACCTAGGAGAGAAGTGGATGGGGAGGGACTTTGTAAAGTGAAGAGACCTTTCCCAGTGTGAGATGTGCTCAGCGTTGGCCAGCTTGCGTCTCCTTCTAGAAGGAGGTTCCTGCAGGTCTGAAAAGCCTTCTTGTTTGCCATCTGAACACTCACTCGCTGCTCTTCTCTGTGGAGTCCCACGTCTTCCCAGGACCCAGAGTGGCACTAGGAGCACTAACGTAATTTCTCTAAGTCTGATTGTCATAAGAGTTTGGATTCAGGGGTAAAAGATAATTTCCTTGAAACTCTGCTTTAAAATACATCTTGGTTTAAGTTACCTGCTGGCAGCCTTGGAGCCTTCAAGCATTCGGGGCTTTTCAGCTTCTGGGCCGGAGGCTTTTGCTGCCGCTGAAGGTTCTAATCTATGGGCAATGGCACATCACCTCCCCAGCGGAGTCCTGGCCCCTCCCTCGTCAGCGCTCAGCCGAGTGTCCTTTAGCACCACCTGTGCCTAGCAGTGTGCCCGAGGAGCGTAATGGAGGGTTGGCAAAGTCGAGAGAGCTCCCGTGAGGAAGCCAGACTCAGGTTGGGCATTGAAGGATGGACATTTGTAAGGATGGGGAGCAAGGAGGGCACATTCTATACCCCAGAGTGTGAGGAAAGCAGGTGCACCACGTGTCTGGGGCCAGTGAGGCTGCAGGGCGTTGGCGCTGGCCTGTGAGCTGTGGACCGAACATGGGTGCATAGTTGGGAACACCTACTGAGCGAGGCAGGATTTCTTAATTCCTGGGAGCTGTTGAGGTGTTCGAAAATAAAGTGTTGGGGGAGAGCTGGGCCCAGAGGAGTTGGTGCCTCCCACGGTGGCACACACTGAGGAGAGCTCTGGGGTGGCCATGGTGGAGATGGACTGAAGGAGTTGATGCAGAAGATAGTTCTGGGCCAGTGCCTCTCGGCTGAGAAGGAGTGATCTGTGGATTTCATTGGCAACTCTGGGCTATGGATTGTATGACAGAATGTTTTATTGCTTATAATTGTTAAGATAGCAGCTGAGATATGCCAGGCACTGGACAACTGCTTCATTAGTTTGTTTATTTCACCCTTCACTGGTGTTTGATGAAGTGGCTTTGCCTCCATTTTACAGATGAGGAAAGCAAAGCTCAGAGAGGTTTATCCTTTTTCTCAAAATCACACAGCTAGTAAGTAAGAAAAATCCTAGTAAGGGAGGGGCTAACTCTCGATCTGCTTGTCTCCGCAGTTGGAAGTTCTTTCTGTGTCTGGTGAGGGGGAGCCCCCTGTGGGATCCCATCTACCAGACTGGGGATGTGTTGATACCTCCTGAGCTGTTCTGTTCTCCATGCTTTGTCGGTTTCTTTCTCTGCCTGGAATTAATTACCCAAAGCAAAGTGGACTAGTGGCATGTGGAGGCTTCAGAGAAATTGGCCTCTTTTTCCTCTTAAAACTGGGTGTGAACAAGTTCCGTTCTAGCTCAAGGGGTCCTTGGGGATCCTGTTCCTGGGGTGGATCTCTCTGGATCCCTGCACCTCCCCTAGAATATGATGCTTGTTCCCTTGTTCTGAACTAAGCCTGGTGATTCAGCAAGGGCTCTTCCCACCCGGCCTGTCTTTCAAGGGGGAGTCCTGCTGGGAGGGAGACTCCATCTCCTCTCAGGGCCTCTAGCCAGGTGACTTGCCTTTGACCTGACCAGTGGGTGGGATTGGGACTGAAATTCCTACAGGTATTGCTTTGAGGACATCCCAACATGTAGGCTCAGGTCCAGCTTCTTCTCATCAGTAGTCAGACCCAGCCAGCAGATGTTTGCACAGGCAGGTCCAGCCGTGTAACCCACCAGGCCCTTCACACAGCAAACCATCGCTGCCCAAGTCCGCCATGCCCTGAGGTGGCTAGTACCTTCACACGTGTTTAATTTTAATGGTTCTGCCCCCCTCCCCAGTCAGACTTCAGGTACACATTTTCCTTATTTTTCTTTAAAAACTGGAATCTGTCAAGTCTACTGAGGTGTGCTTCTCAAGTGACTTTTTAAGCAGCAGAGTTTGAAGTCCATCATGAAAAAAGTATGATGTTGGCTTGGCTCATTTGATTGATGGATGAGTTCTTTCAAAGAAAGTAATGTCAGGCAAGAGAGCCCATGTGTTTTTTTAAGAATATCTCTTAAAATGTGTGTGTGTTTTTAAATAGAATGAAACAAGAAGTCTAACTTTTAGCATGCAACTGGCATGGATGCTTACCAGTGGGGGAAATTGTCTGGAAGGAGCATTGGAAAGTCTTTAGTAGCCATGGAAACCCGGTCTTCAAAGAGAGAACGTTCCTCTGTCCTCAGACAAAGAGACGGGGCAAAGGAAAGGTGTGCTTCAGTCTAAGCAGCAAGAGGTAGTTGATTCCCATGCATGACTTTTTTAGACTTATACAGGATTCTGGCTGTCTTTCTTTTTGTTTCTTAGTGACAATTTTAGGCGATAGAAAGTTACATGGGCATTTGTGATCCAATACATGTAACGCAGAGCATCCTGACCATGTCTCTGACATGACCATGAGCCTATGGTTCTATCTGTTAAACTTACTTAGCCTATTCTTATCCAGCAACTACTAATAGCCAGGTTTTGTGATAAGGAACCAATATACAAAGATAAGACAGACCCAGCCCCTCCTTCACAGACCTTCCAGTCTAGTGTGGTAAAGAGAAAATTAACTAACAATAGCAGGGCTATGAAATGAATTCTACACAAGTGAGACTCTTATCTAGGAGACTCTTACTAGTAAGGACATTGGAGAAATGTCCTTATAGGCCGACCCAGACAAGTGGGGTCATTGAAGGGCAATTGAGGCTTAGGGAATGACACAGTGGCCTAGAGATACAAGAGAGCTCTGAGAGAATGAGTGAACTTCAGGGCGGCAGGGGTACAGAGTGCGAGGACAAGTGGTCCGAAAGGACCAGGGGCGGTCAACGAGCACCAGACAGCTGGTGCATTTGTTCACTCCATCCCCATCCCCATTCCTGTGGCATAGGGTAAGTGCCACGTGCACCCAGCCCGCTCATCTGCTGTTTGCAGCGGACAACTCAACCTAGTCATTAAAATCTAGGAGTCACCTACTTTGAAAATGGCTCATCTTCCCCAAAGATGGAAACTGTTCGCTATTTAATGTATCTTCAGAGACTTGTATGTCAACAAACGCAGTCAAGGACATACAAGGGAGAGGGTTGTTTTGAGAAAAGCTCAGGACACCCAAACCGACAAAGTAGGAGGCACCGAATCTTCATGAAAGGATGCACCATGGGGTTTAGTTCAGTAATGAGTTCCCAAAGAATTAGTTATTCTATGTTCTGATGATTAGAAATAAGATTGTTAAAAATGCTCCTTAACATATTTACTGTGTAAACAAGGGTCCTTCATTTTCTCTTGTCCCTTTTGCCAGCCAGTGACTCCCCTCTACTTGGCGGCCAATGCCTAGCTTGCCCTTGAAGGATGCTCTCCCAAGTTAGCGCTCTGCCCCTCCCTGGATCTTCCCTGCAAAGGAGAGGATCTTGTTGATGGAGAGCTGTATCCCAAGGCCACTGCCCCCATCCTGGCCTGTTTGTCTTATGTAGAGAGAACAAGAACATACTTTGGCTAATCTTGGCTTTTTGTGGTTGATTGAGGGAAAACTGGAGCAAAGCCAATGATTTGGATGACCTTTGAACTGAATCAGTGCCACTAATTTAAATTTATTTTTATTGTGAAACATCACACGTTATTGTTGATTTTTAAAAACACATAGTTTCTTGAACAGAAACTGAACTTACATGCTTTCCAAAAATATTAGGTTTAAATATGAAAATATTTTTTGAACCAAACTACTTTTTCATCTGTTTTCTTTTCTTTATGTCTGTGTAGAGGAAATAATTTAGGTCTAAAGAAGACTGGCCTCTAATGATAAAAAATTAGTGGGTTACTCTTCAACTCCCCCCTACTTTTTACCTTTTTATAAATGCTGCCTTTTTTTGTTGTTTTCTTTTTTGGTGGGAGGAGGGGGGTGAATTTCTGATTCCTCTGTTTTGCCTGAAATCTGGGACCTAGTGATTCTGTTGGCCTTGTTCACTTTAGGTTTTATGCTTGTTTGTGTTTGTTTTCTGCGTGTGTATATATTTCAAAGTATTTAATTTCTCTAAATTTTATTTGTGTGAGTCGGGTTAGAACAAAGAGCATTGCAATCCAAGAAAAAAGCACTATCTCTAAATCAACATGATTTCCAGTGGCCCCTTTATTTTATGGGGCATCCGAGAACTAACACATTCCAGAGCAAACAGTGGGTCATCCTTCGGCATCTGTGGCATCCGTGGCCCTGCACTGCCTTTGAGTGCAGTGGCTGGCTTCAGGCTCGGTGCTCTCCCCAGCAGAGCTGATGAGCCAGGGCTCCCAGAGAGCAGGATGTCAGAGCCCGGAAATTCGGGCAATGTCAGGGTTTGGGGAGTTCTCTGCATGTGCCCAGCCCTTGGGAGTGGATAGGGGCACCCAAGGAGGAAGGCTGGCTGGGTCCAGGCACAGAGAGTCTTTCCCGGGTGGTGTCTCATGGGGAGATGAGCAGAGAGGATGCTGTCACCTTTCTCTGAGCCTGTGTTGGGCTGTGGAAGAAGATGGGATGTGGGGTAAGCAGTGCATTCCGCCCCGCCCTCTCTTCCTGATCCTGACCAATAGTGTCCACTCTGTGCATCTCCTGAGCCAGGAGACAGTGGAGTTGGCATCCCATGGAAAGAGCAATGGTTAGGAGCCCCGGGGTCCCTGTGTGCGGGGCGCATACGTGGGGCCAGCGCAGTACCTGGTGGAACCCCAGTCTTGGTCTTTGTGAGACGGAGAGAAAATCCTCCTGCTTGTGCCACACCGAGGTTGCGAGGGGCCTGTGGGACAGTGCATGCAAAGACGGGTTGAGGGCTCCAGATAAAGGCTGAAATACACGAGAGGTTCGTTTCTGTTATTACTAGAGTGAGGGGCCGTGGCCCAGATGGCTCTCCCGCAGGAAACCAGGTCAGCCCCCAGCAGCGAAGGCCCAGATCCTGCTGTGGCTGCCGTGGGTTGACGGGTGGGGCCCAGGGCTGGCGCAGCCTCTCGTGAAGGACTGTCTGAGGTGGCGGTGGGCTCAGGTGGGCGTGTCTCAGGGCCCTTCTCTTCTCCATCTGATCTCCCGTGCCTCCTGCCCTTCCTCTGCCTCCCCGCCTACCCCACTTTCTTTCCTGAGCAGGTAGGCAAGGGATGTCTGCATGGCAGGTGGGCACCCTCCAGCCCTGCAGGAAGGTCCGTGTTAACTGGGGTGACAGCACGGGGGGTGCCAGACCTTGGCACCAGCACAAAAAGGGGTGGAGGTGAAACTGCCCAGAGAGTGGGGGTGTTTGGGGGTCAGCAGTGGCAGGCCTCCCAGGGGCTTCTCCGAATTATAGTGTAAGAAAGATGGGAATTTTATCAGAACCATGTTACTGTCACCTTGCATTTTTATTGACGTTGAATCTGCGCAATCTCACTCATTGTTTACTGAATGCCTTCTGGCCTCCTCACCACCGTTATCTCCTTATTCTGATCTCATCTTCCCAAGCAACTCCCGCAAAACAAAGCTGATAAGGACTCTCTCCTGCCAAACTTCTGTTGGTTCCCCATTGCCTACAGGGAAGCAACCCCAATATCTTAGTTTGGGATTTAAGGCCTATTTTTGAAACTCATCCCTTCATACTCTGCCCTCTCCTTCCTCTGCCTCCGATGTGCCCGTGTTGAAGTCCTTAGGAGGGTCATTCAGGAGCTAGACGGGATGGTGTGACCAGCCTCCCAGAGCCTCAGTTTCCTCTGTGTCTGTACCATGAGGGTAAGAACGGCCCCTCCCTCACAGCGGGCACTCTCCAGGGAGGGTGGGGGTGAGGCATCGTGCTGGGCTCTGCTCTGGATATCACACCGTGGAGGCCAGCGGGGAAAGGGCACACACACCTATCTGTGTCTTGGCGTTCGGTGAGCAGAGTGCCCTGGTGATTCGCGGGGGGCAGGACTCCGGATGGGGTAGCCACAGAAAGCTGGGTTTTGGAAGATGAGCTGGAATTAAAGATGGAAGACGGCTGTTCAGGTGGATGGCATTCTGTGGACGGAGGCTCAGAGCGTTGAGGAATCGAGAAGAGTGAAGCCAAAATACAAGGTGTACGTTTACAGGAAGGGGAAAGCAAGCTGGCATGTCCTGTGGGAGAAGGCTAGACGGCCGCGTGCCAGCCTGAAGCATTTGACCTTGATTCTTGAGGGCGGCGGGGAGGAGCCACGAGACATCCTGAGCAGGACAGCACCAGGATGAAGTCAGGTCTGCAGTAGAAACCAGAAGCCAAGAGGGAAGCAAAGCCGATGACATGCTCTGGCCCCGACTTTGTCAGGCGCTTCAGTGGACGAGGTGTGGGCGGACCGGCCCCATAAGGCGCTTGGTAGTCATCCAGCTGGCAGGGAGAGTCCTCCCTGAGAAATTGCTCCTTCCTAAGTACATGGACCTGGAGGGAAGATTCTCTAACAACCTGGAGACAGCCAATCCACTGCCCCGTGAGGCCTGTAAATGATAAGAGAGAATGGCAGGCTGGTGGCGGAGGCTGCTCCAGACGGCATGTCTGGCTCAGTCACACTCATTTCATGCTCCTGGGAGATCTCAGAGCTGTGGGCTGGCTGTCCTGATGCATTCTGGCCTCGCAAGGATAGGCTTGTTCTGTTGTGTGCATTTGTTTTGTACCCAGACTTCCTGCATGGCTACTTAAAGCGGGGGGGGGGCGCCTGGGGGAGCTGGAGACATGGAAAGAAAAACCTAAGAAATGGACAACATTGTCCATTCCTGCAAGGAGCCTGCCATCTGGCTGGTGAGCGGAAATGAATACATAAAATGCAAATTTGCATTTGTTTACCATGGTTACAGTTTCCAAACCCTTAAAATTGTGTTGTGTTTCAGACTACAGAAATGTTATAATAGCACAGTGAACAGCTATAAGAATAGCACATCTATCCTTTATTTGAATTCACTTATTAGTGATTTATCTCGTGTGCTTTTTATTTGCCATCTATAAGAGCATGGACTGATTTTCAAAAATATTTTATAATTCATTACTACCCTTAGTTAATAACTTTTGGGGGGAAAACAATCACAGATTTGGCCAGTGAGAGGCACTGCTTTGGCTCCTGTATCCTTATGGCATGCCCTCATCATGTTTTTATTTGCTTATTCGGGTGTGTTTTTTAAAAGACCTTCTTTACTTGTTTTGTGTTGTGCCTATCCTGCCCCTGAATCAGCCGTTTCACCAAAGACTACTGATTCCTTTTCATGGGAAATGGTATTAGAGACCAAGATCTGGGTGCCCGTTGTGCTCATACTACTGGATATCTTTGGTTCTAGGTCCTTTCAATAGACAGAGGAAATATGTGCATTTGCATACACAAATGCATCCTTTATATTTAGAGACCATCAATTCACACCAATACCTCCAGTTCCAGTCCATCCCGGAGGGTTCTCTCCCACATTTCTGTATCCCTCCTTCCACAGTGAGAACCCTGGCTCCCAACCACATTAACACACGTATTCATTTGTCAGGTCCTGTAATGCATCTGAAATAACGTCAGCATTGTTGTGACCATATTGCTTCCCCAACCCAGCAAACATCCTAAAAGGAGTTCAGCACTTACAGTTCTTCCCTCACCCTGGCCCTGCCCGAGACTGAGTGCCAGTCAAATGATCATAAGCTACTTGATTACTTTTGTCTTTCTCCCTCAGTGTGGCTATGGTTTCATTTGAAATACAATCAGATACATTTGCCTTTTTATAAATATTTTTATTGATCTCAGAGAGGAAGGGAAGGGAGGGAGAGAGAGAGAGACATCAATGATGAGAGAGAATCACTGATTGGCTGTCTCCTCCACGCCCCCTACTGGGGATCGAGCCCACAACCCAGGCATGTGCCCTTGACTGGAATCGAACCCGAGACCCTTCAGTCCGCAGGCTGGCGCTCTATCCACTGAGCCAAACCAGCTAGGGCAGATGCATTTGTCTCTTAATTTGCTTCTGCTTTAGGGGTATTTTCCCTCCATCTCATACCTGTTCAAAACATTTTAACGTATATAACATTAACATGATTCTAAAAGTCAAAACTATAAAAACAACAGCTATACTTAGAACTGCCACTCCTACTTTGTCCCCTCTACTCCATTTGTCCCTGTCCCTTATTTTCTGCTTTATCCTCAGAAACATCCCGTAGTAACATATGCATGTTTCCGTATTTCCTCTGTCTTGTATGCCAAGGGTAGCACGCTGTGTGCTTTTGGGTCCAGCCCCTCTTATATCTTTCTTCATTGGATTGCACCATAAACAGAATTCGGATCTGGAACAAGTAGGCTTCTATCACACGTGTGTTGTCAGATCTCTAGTCACTTGTAAAAATCTGATGGTTCTACCAGTAGCTTTGTCAGATCAACTTTTGTAATAGTCACTGTTATTTTATCCCTTAGTAATAGGCTTCTAAAACGACGCATTCTTACACAGAAGGGAAAACTTTTGTGTGAGGTTCAGACAGAAGTCCCGGGAATCAGGTGAGACTTTGGAATGGCAGGTCTGTTGTGATGGGGCTGAGTTATTTCCACTGAGTGAGGGCAGTACAGGGTGGACGGGCACCTAGGGGCTCCTCCACGTCCTCTGAGCCCTGGATCTTATGTGTCCTTTCGTGCTTCTCAGTTCTGCAAGGGTCATATGGCTTAGAGCCCAGGCAGAGCTGTTGGCAGTTTCCCTCCCTTTGGTATTTGAAAGAGCTCCTCCAATTGCCTCTTTTAGGCCCAGATTCCACAACTAAATAGTATACATTTGAACTCCACATTTGTACACGGTTTTGTGAGTGCCACAGAATCATCTCATTGAATGTCTTATTTAATCCTTATGAAACAGGAGAGCAGGTCTTGTGTCTGCTTTGCACGTGAGGAGACTGAAGCTCAGAAAAGAAAAGCGGACGAGCTGGCTCTCCATCCGGGCCTTCAGACACAGCGCCTGGTGTGGTCTGGGAGGACTGAGGGGGCAGCCGGTTCATTCCCGCACCTCCTCCTCCACCTGCCTCATAGCCGGCAGGGGGAGGTTCATGCCCAGAACATCTTAGTTCTGTCCAGATCAGTGAAAGTTAATGCCTGCTAAGTATTCGGCCCTTCAGAACTGTGAACGTTTTGTTATATGAACTTTTGTAACAGTGACTATTATTACTTAAAATAAAGGGGCCATAAGCCAGGACCTGGCAGTCTTTTTCATTCTCAGGAATTTTAGTCATAGTAAATTTACTCATGCATGCTTTTCCACGCCCCAACAACCAAAAATGGGCAACAGCGATGCAGCTTGTTAGAGAGGGGTTTCTGTATTCCTAATGCAAGAAAACTTCATAAAATATGATATTAAAGCAAACCTCCCTTACATTTTAGGGTAACTGTTTGTTTTTTTTAATTTATCAAGATTGTTGAAAGTATTAGAGTTGCCTCTTTTTTCCCCCCATGAACCCTCTCCACTCCACATCCACGTCTCCCAGGCCTTCACCACACTATTGTCTATGTCCTTGGGCTATGGATATATGCATATAAGTTCCCCAGTTATTCTCTCCCCATCCACCTCCCCACCCCCACCTTCCCTCTGAGATTTGCCAGTCTGTTCCATGCTTCTGTGTCTCTGGATCTATTTTGTTCATTGGATTCCACATATGAGTGAGATCATGTGGTATTTCTCTTTCTCTGACTGGCTTATTTCACTTAGTATAATACTCTCCAGGTCCTTCCATGCTGCCTCAAAGGGTAAGAGATCCAGGATAACTCTTTCACTATCTTGGTCATTTTTTTTTTTTTCAAGAACTCAGGTTGGATATGTAACTGAAATAAGAATATGATGTTTGTATGTAATCATGCACGCTTAGTGCTCTAAGTTCAGAACCAGAACATGCCCAGAGATCTGTACTTGGATGCTCTGGGTAACAACGGGTTTGAAGGCCCGCATGCTTAAGGAAACATTACATAATACGTTTTCATGTTGACACATGACGCTCCAGGGCCTCCTCTGTTCAGGGATGTGATTCCAGATTGGGCGCGGTTTTTCCGAAGTTCACATGAATTTGGTGAATCTACTCAGGACCGAGCTCCGCACGTCTGTATCTCTCTGACCACACCTGGGCCCTCTCGGGTCCTTTCTCAGGGTATGGTTTGCACCTTCTTTTCTGAGACACAAGGTATTCTCCCCCGGGAGGAGAGGCCCCTGAGCGGGGAGTGCAGACAACATCTCAGGGTCTTCACCACCTTTGCTCCCCTGCTGGCCCCTGGAGGGCGCTCCTCTGGGATCCGGGCCCAGGAGGCAGCACAGTCCTGACCTCCTCGCTCCCCTGAGGGTGACCATGGGGACGGACCAGCCCTCACAGAGCCAGACAGAGGTTCTGGAGCATCAGAAGAGTGGGTGATGAGCAATGAGTGTGTCCTTTCAAACTGGGCAGAGGGTGAAGCCGTGGCAAGGATGCCAGTTACTTATCTTAAGTACCGGCGTCACTGGCTGTTCACATATCTGTTCAGCCCTCGACAGCCCAGAGTGGAGAGGGGGGGCGAGGATAGAGAATGGGGTTGGCTTTCTGTAAGCAGGTCGTTTCCCTTTGTCATTGGGGTGGGTTAATGAGGCCCCTGAAAGGGAGATGTGCTGGCTTTGGATTGGGAGGCAGGCAGATGTGACCTCGGTCGGAACCCAGGGGTCTGTGTGCAGACGCTGCGCTGCCTGGAACCTCATCTTTCTTAGCAGCTTTTTCATGATACTTATTAATCCGCAACTCACATAACTTGGCTCCTGGAACAATTCCCAGCTGGAAAGGCAGATGGTTCCTTGTATATGAGAGTGGGCAATCGTCCGCCTGACTCCCAGACTTGCTGAGCAATGCGGGGTTCTGTGTGTGCGCATAGATGTAGGAGTACAGACACGAAGGCGGAGTGAAGGCGGCCAGTTGGGAACATGGACACATCCGCCAAGCCTTTCCAGGGCAGGTGCTCCTCTAGACGGGCAGCAGACCGCACTGCCTCTCACCTCCAGCAGGAAGACTTGGGGGCAGATCATGGCAAGCAGCGGGGTTAAGCAAAGAGTGGTGCCTCACCAGTGCTCCGTTTCCTGGCTGGGATGGGGGACCGGGGCTGAGGCGGGTCTCCCCTGAGTCTGTCCACTGCTCTCCGGAACCTGTGGGTGGTGGGAGGGAGCCCGGACCGCTCCGCCTCTCAGGGCTCTTGTATGGGACGGGCGCACACATTAGGAATGTTCTGGAACTATTGCAGAAACACTGACCTGGTGCTCTCTCTGACCGCACCTTGGCCACCCAGGTCCTTTCTCTTTGAAGTGCGATGACTGCTGTCTGAGGAGGCTGACAGGGCGGGGCGGGAAGGGGGGTGGCGGGGAGGGGGCACCTCTGAGCTCTGAGTCAGGCCCCTGGGGTGGGAGGTGTCAGGCCTGCCCTGACGGCACATGGTGCTTTTGGCCCAGGCTCCTTGGGAATCTCTGGAATCCTGGAGGGAGTTTGTTTGCTAGGAGCGGGTGCATGTGTGTGGGGTGGTCTCTGCAGCTCTCACACTCACAGTCTTGCTTGGGAAGCCACTGCCCTGTCTGTCCACGTCTGTGGCCCTGTTGCTGTGCGCGTGTGGCTGCACTCGTGCCGTGTGTCCTGCCACGAGCCCTGGTGCCGCAGGGCAGACGGCTCAGGCTGCGGGTCCCCGCGGGGTCCTGACATGTGCTTCTTCTCTTGCCCCCCTCAGAGAATTCTCAAAAGAAAGGGAGAAGGCGAAGGCCCGGGGCGATTTCCAGAAACTGCGGGAGAAGCAGCAGCTGGAAGAGGACCTGAAGGGCTACTTGGATTGGATCACCCAGGCGGAAGACATTGATCCCGAGAATGAGGAGGAAGGAGGAGAGGAAAGCAAGCGAAATAGTATGTAGCGCCTTCCCACTCCTGACCAGTGCGTGTGCGATGCAGAGCTGCCCGGCAGCAGGCATTCCTGCCCCCTGACCCGGCCTGAGACCCAGGGCCCCTCAGCCATCGGTTCCCTCTTCCTGCACGTCCGAGAGCACAGTACCTGCCTCTGAATTTCTGCCGAGAGGTGGATTTTAGAGTTGTTTCTGGTCACGTGGCAGAGGGTCAGACAGACTCACCCATCGCCTGAGGGATTCAGTGAGCCCCTCGGAGCGGGACCAGGTGTGGGAAGAGCCCATTCACCTGCATCACAGGAGACAAAGCTGTGGTTCCTCCCCTTAGTGAGCAGTGTTATCGGAACTTGGAGAGCAGGGGCCCTCTCTGCCCCTCTGTTGCCTGAAGCAGCTCCCACCTGTGCCAGCCAGGGGAAGCCAAATGCTTGGCCCATTCGGGGCTGGGAAGAAGCCAGTTCTGGGCAGCGTTAGGAGGCATGTGAGCCAGTGTGGCTGCTGAGGAGCCCACCCCTCTGGGTCCCCACATGGACACCAGGCACCCCCAGTACTTCCTGCAGTAACAAGGCCCAGTGCTCAGTCGACCACCGGAATTCACTGTCAATGTCAATCAAGACCATAGACATAGTGTCTATGGCGTGCTCTTCCTCTCCTGGGGCCACCCGTGCCTCGGGTAAAGTGGGTGCTGACATTTAGCAGTGGATTTGACTAAGATGTTTGTGATTTGTTTCCGATCTAGAATAGTTGGTAGGAAAGACCGACAACCTATTGCAGAGGTGTGTGTCCATCGAGAGGCCTGGGAGACCAAGCTAGGCACTACCTCTCAGAAGACGGCCGAGGGAGCTCCAGTGAGCGGAGCCCCTCAGACGTCATGCAGTCGTTCCTTCATTCAGCAGGGCCGGTGCTGATGCCGGGAGGACTCCTGAGATGGAGAGGCTGTGTGCTCCTTCTGCGGAAGGCCATGCCTGCACACACACAGTGCAGCAAGGAGACAGAGACACAGGTCGGAAGGGAAGCAGGCGGTGTGCTGGGGGCTGAGAGGACGAAGGGCTGGCTGTAGGAGAGAGCTGTGGAGGCACTGGACCTGGGCCTTGAAGGTCAGATCTGAGATATGTCACAGCTCAGTGTCAGGAAACATTCTGAGCCATGGCAATGGCATGAGGAGGACATCGAGGTGGGCAAACTAAGGCTTGAGGAAGCGATGGGCTATTGGTTTGGCTGGAACCCAGAGGGTGTGCAGGTCAGGGAGACATGAAGCAGGGAGAATGGGCCAATCTGTACTGCTTCTGTAGGCAGTGCAGTGTGGGGGCTGAGGGCCATGCTGGAGGGGATTCTTTTCTTGGATGAGATGGCATTCTGTAACTTCTAGCCCAGCACTCTGAGGCTGTGATGCCACAGGGAGTGAGGGTTTCCTGCTGTCATGGATGCAAATGATCGCTTGAGTCCTGTGTGCCAATGGGGGAACCATGGAGTGCAGGATGCTCTCCTCTCCTCCCCCTCCCTTCTTCCTCCAGGTCTCACCCACTGCTCCTCAAGGAAGAGCCTGGTGTTCACCACCTAAGGATTAGGAAATTGCAGGGGGATTTCTAGTGCTGACTGTGCTTGCCAAATTTGAGATCAGAGTTTATAAGCAGAAGTTTAAGTTCCAAGCTCGGTGGTGTCCTCTAGGTGATTGGGTATAAGAGTGTCTGCATGTCCTCGGCACAGCACTCCCAGATGTGAGAGCCAGCCTGAGTCCCCAGAGCCTTCCCACCTGCAGTGTGGCGGGCAACTTGTGTGCAGCTTGGGGAGTGCCTGCCGTGCTCTTTCCCTCTTCGTTCCCAAACCCCAGCGCTGCTGCTGCCCCCTTCTCCTAAGCCCAGCCCCTAGCATCTTGTGTGTAAAATGCTGAAGGCACCCTTCCTTCTTCTCAGCAGAGTGCCTTTCTTTGCTCTCTTAGGCGTGTCCTGTAGGGAGCCGAGCGAGGCGGTCTTGCAGGCTGATGACCTTTCATCTCTATTGCTCCACCTCCAGAAAGAGACAGGGACCCATGTAGTGTTGGAAGCCTCAGTTGTGGTGGGACCCTTTTTATGGCCTGTGATTGGGGAGTAGGGATGTTGGTGGATTTGAGGCATTGCCTTCTGGTAGTCCTGCGGGTCCACGCTGTGTCTTAGCCCAGCATTTCCTGTGTCCTGCTGCTGTCTGATGACACGATCAGTGCCTCTTCCATTGGAGACCTTGCCGTGAAAGGAAGATGAGAAAGCGGAGCCTCAGAGTAAAGCAGTGGACAAGCTGGCGCCGTAGTCAAGGGCCAACAGCCTGCTGTGGGAGCCAGAGGGCTCAGCGATTCAGCTAGCGGGAATGCAGGGAAGGCTCCGTGGAGGCGGTGGGGATCCTGCTGAGCTCTGAGGGATGAGCCTCCTCGCTTTTCAGGCTGAGGAAAGGGCATGCACCAGGTGAGGAAGCTTACAAAAGTTGAAAGCCCTTAAATGCATCACTTAGTAAGATAATCAAGGAAAGAAACGCCCTTCAAAAGTTGTAGATCAGGGGTCCTCAAACTTTTAAACAGGGGGCCAGTTCAGGCTGTTGGAGGGCCAGACTATAGTTTAAAAAAAAAACTATGAACAAATTCCTATGCACACTGCACATATCTTACTTTGAAGTAAAAAAGCAAAACGCGAACAAATACAATATTTGTATTTGCATGTGGCCCGAGGGCCGTGGTTTGAGGACCCCTGTTGTAGATCCTCAGAGTTCACTTTGTAGCAGGGGCTCCCAGGTCCCTAAAGCTGCACTGGGTCTCAGGATCGTCAGCCTGGTGGCTCCTGCTGCCCACAGTGATGCGTGACGCTGCCTGCGGAGCCAGCTGGGCAGGCGTCTGATCCAGAATAGCACACCCTTTGCGGGGCACCCTGTTATTCGCCAGCCTCGTTTGCCAGGTGCTGTGGTCTCCCGTGGAGCGAGGCTCGCAGTCTTTCCTGAGTCATCAGAGCTCAGAGCCCTGATGATTAGGGTTGGAAATGCAGACATAAATCCCGGGCTGTGGGAACACGTTGGGGTGTAACTGACTTAAGAGAGCCCCACTCTCTTCCCGACAAGGAAGTGGGCCTCCCTGCATGTATTGTCAGCAGCTCAGACCTGGAAAACCATCACTGTGGGTTTCCCTGCGACCTCCTGTGGCTACTCGCCATTTTCCTCTTGTCCCAGCCAGAAACCACAGGGGAGAGGGTTTCCACAGGCCCATGTAGTTCTCTTCACCAACAAGCAGAGGTTGACTTGCCACCCGCACACCCAGACCTGGTCTCTGCCATCTGGTAGCAGGCAGAGAAGTGTGGGCATGGCTGGTGCCAGCGAGCCCTTTGGGTGTGTCAGATCGATGCCCACACACCTCACACGCCAGCCTGCTCCTGCCTTATATCTGGGGAAGGGGAGGGGATGCCACCTAGGGCTCCTGACCTTGTCCACACGCTTTAGGATGCTGACTTCGCCAACTGCCCTTCTCAGGTGGGGACTGGATGGGATTCCCCAGACACAGGAATTAGGTGACAGTGTGAGAAGTCCTTCCTATGGCCCAGTTCAGTTGAGAGGAGCAAAGGGGAGGAGAGGAGGCCATTAGTAACAGCAGGAGTCACCAGCCCACGGAGGGGGTGCTGGGCTGGAGGTCATTCTGACGCCCCTTCCCTGGAGCTGGCTGCGGCTAAGTTTTGTGACTTGGAATTTGGACTTGAGTGTTGGGCACATTACCCAATGTCTTTGAGCCCCATTTCCTTGTCTGCAAGAAGGGGGTCAAGATATTTGCCCGTAGGGATGTCATGAGGGTTAAAGGTTCGATAGGTGGTAGGAGCCACCACAGCTGTAGGTCCATGCTGCTGCTCTTGTCATCAGACTGCAGTAGAACTTGACTGAAACAGAGTTATTTTTGCAGATGCTACTGGACCTCAGCCCAGCCTCAGGGTGAGGACCCGTTTTAGGATGAAGTCCCTACACTGTGCTCTTTAGAAACTATAAGGTTCCCAAGTTGTGATGGAGAACAAACTTGACCTGGTCACTTTCGAGATACCGTGGCACAGCTTTCTGGCTCCCAAAGCCCATCTAGTGGGTCGATGCTTCTGTCAGAGGACAGATGTCAAGTGTTCGGACCTGTGCGCATATTATCCTTTCTTTCTGATCTTCTAAATGTAATTTTCTGCATCGTGGTACCCAACTCTGGCTGTACGTGACAACCCCCGGGAGCTCGAATGCTTCCCGATGCTGCCCCCACCCCCTTGCTGATTAGGTGGTCAGTGATGGGACTCGATGTGACGTGGCTTTATGTACAGTCTCCTGGAGGTTGCATGTAAAGCCAGGCTGGGAACTCCTGAGTGCTCCCCACCCCCAGCCTCACCCCCACTGAGAAGCACACTGGTCTTGGCTGAACCTTGAAGGAAGATAACAGAGAGGCAGGCAGTCCCTCCCGGGCCGTGTGGTGGCTGTGTGGCTGTGGCCCTGGCTTCCTGCGTTCACGGGCCACTTACCTAAAATGTCAGCCCCACGCATTTGCTGTTAGAAAGCTGGTATCACACAATTAATTGAATGGGCAAAATTTCCTTGGAAGTTAGTTCCTGAGCATTTGGGAAATTTTCAAGGATAATTTAACTTTTTGCTGAGCTTCAAATTCCGTAAGAAACCCTGCCAAATCTCCAAGCGATTTTTTAGACGTATGCAGCTGCTTCCGAGTGAACAATGGGGTTTTTCTGGGGCCATTAAAATCTGAAAGCCTAAAATTCTATTTTAAACTCTTCTCATTGTCAGTGATTAGTCTTAAAAAATGGCATTAAAAATAATGAAATGGTTTTAAAGGAGCTCATTCTGAAGTTGGGGCCAGAAATCCGGGCCAGTTCACGGTGGGAACTATGAGTGATCGACAGTCCCCGTGAGAGGTGTTACTGAGGCTCAAATACAGGGCGGGGATGCCTAAAGCTCCACCTCTGAGCACAAGGAGAGCCTGAGACTTCATCAGGGGCCCAGGCAGAGGCTGTGAGTGCCGCCCCTGCCCGCCTCCCCTGGGACCCTGCCCCTCAGGCCTCAGGGCACAGGTGGCCATGGCCGTCACCTCCCTTCCGCACCTGCCACCCCGATGACTTTTGGTGTCTGATTTGAGGCTGGGCAGACAAGAGTGATGGGGTAGCTGTTTGCAAGCACACAGCATGGACATTTTCTGGTCCTATTACAAAGGGTTATGTCTTCAAAATTTGATTTCTGAAACGGCTTTCATCTCAAGAAAACTACCTCAGGGCACAAGTTCCAAGCGAAAAACCTTCAATTAAAAGCTGTAACGCAAACAGCAGCAGTTAGAGCTGCATGTGGCAGACATGGGTCCAGGCGGCCATCCTCCAGAGCGGCTGGCCGGGGAGGGCTGGGCACTGGGGTCGCGGGAGACACCGGCTCCCCTGGGTGGTCCTGGGAGCAGTGTGTAGCCTCCTAAGAGCTGGAGGGAAACGAAGTGGAGGGTGGTCACCCCGCTGGAGACGGGGAGGAGGAGGCACTCCTGCCAGGTTCACCGAGTCCCAGTCAGGGTTGTTTTTTCTGCTTTTAATGTATTTGAATTCCAAAAGAAATATTTACCCACTGTAAGGAATCCATATAATATCAAAGTATATAAGGCAAGAAATAACATTCTCTTGCCCCTCTTCTGAGAAGGAACCAGACTTCGCAGTGGGGGCCTGCTCTTTCCTATCTCATTTGTTCCCAGAAGGAATAAGGACACAGGATTTTGCCCAGACAGCTGGCCCCTGTCCCACCAGGAGATCGCCCAGCACACCTGGCCCCCTGTCCCACCAGGAGATCGCCCAGCACAGCTGGCCCCCTGTCCCACCAGGAGATCGCCCAGCACACCTGGCCCCCTGTCCCACCAGGAGATCGCCCAGCACAGCTGGCCCCTGTCCCACCAGGAGATCGCCCAGCATAGCTGGCCCCTGTCCCACCAGGAGATCGCCCAGCACAGCTGGCCCCCTGTCCCACCAGGAGATCACCCAGCACAGCTGGCTCTGAGCCGTGAGCCATAGCTTTCCATGTTTTTAAGACAACGCTGTGGCTACTTTCAATAATTTGCTGCAATACAAGCTGTCCCGATGGACTGTATGTAGCACATGGACCTCCGCTTTGAGGGAGTTGTCAGGGTCGCAGTTTTAGTCTTGTTGGTGTGACCGTCTGGCCGTCTTCTGTGCCGTGAGACTGTGCGCCATGGGGGCAGGAACGGGGTCTGTTTCTGCTCTTCATTGTGCTGGCACCTGGGGCAGTATTGTCACATGTTATTTGTTGAATGAAAGAACACAGACTAACATCTCACATTTGTCAAGTGCTCCCGTCAGACACCGCTTTAAGGGCTGTGGGTGCATTAGCCCATTGTTCCTCAGCAGCTCTGTGAGACTAGGACTTGACAGGCGAGGAAACTGAAGCACGAAGAGGTTTGGGAGCTTCCCAGGGCCCCGTGACTGTCAAGTGGCAAAGCTGGGATTTGAACCCAAGGTTCTGCCGCAGTCTGCACGTAGCCATCGCTGATCCCCACAAAGGCGTGCACCTGTGTCTGGGCCCACACGTTCACGTGCTTGTGGGAGAGCTCATCCGAAAGGATTTTTCTGGGTCAAAGAGCATGCCCTTTAGAAACACGGGTGCTATGCCAAGTGACAGCAGTTTACATTCCCACGGATGGGTCCATGCAGGCCCTCGCCCACTCGGCGTTCCTTCTGCAGCCCCACCTGCCTCTGCAGGTCCCTTCCTGGAGCATGTGGCCTCGGCAATAAGGACTAGCCCACATGGAGCGACCACCATATCACAGACCCTGTCATTTCTCTCGTGACCTGGTAGTGGAGTTGTAGTTGTAACGTTGACCGCACCTTGCCAAAGCCTAGCATGCCACTTGTATTACCACATTTGCTAGTTTCTTCTGAAAGCAACCCTGTGAAGTGCAGGTCCGACCACTATTAACATCTGATGAGGGATGAAACCGAGGCTTAACCAAATCAGGTAACCCACCCATGGTCATCCAGCCAGAAAGTGGCAGGCTGGGTTTAGACCTGATCTGTCCAAGTCCAGAGCCTACTCTTCTAGCATCTAGGTTTCCTGCCCCAGATAGCGATACTGGCTGGACTCGAACAGCCAGCCGGTCAGCACCCAGGACTCCTGACTTACTCCAATGCCCACTCCCTAACGCCCTTCTTACCCTTTGTAGAGGGGAGGTCAGACCCTGGAAACCTCTGCGTAGGAGAGGGTAGATTGGTTGTTTATTGTAGTTGGTTGGTTATTTAGGACAGGTTCTTAAAGACAGGCACTTCGTATAATAGCTATAAAATGCGCGCTTGCGCTCCCTGGCCAGGCCCTGAACGGTAGGTTTCCTTGTGGGACAGTTTGGGGTTTTGTGTGTCAGAGCCCGTGGAAGTCTGCACCTCCCGGGTCCTGGGGCCCTGTTTGCGGTGCTCTTGCTGCCCTCTACTGAACCGTAATGAAATTGCTTGTGTTCAACCTGAAGGGGTCACCCTGGCCGACTTGCTAAAAGAGGACAAGAAGAAAAGGAAGTTCTGCTTTCGCCAGCGCAGGGCTAAAGATCACGGTAAATGGCTGGGACGGAACTCCGTCTCCAGCAGGCTCTTCCCCGAGACCCTGACGCCTCTGCCCGCAGAGGGGTTGTGTGCGTGCATGTCCGTGTGCTGCGTCTGCAGGTGCCTGTGTGTTTTACTTGCCTGATTTCTTGGAAACTTGCTCGTGTTGTTTTCTTCTTGTCTTTCCCCAAAACGTCTGTCTTTACCAAGACAGCATTGCAATCTCCTTTCCGCGTGAACTGTACTTTTTAAAGAGGCAGTTGATCCAACTCAGAAAATGTATTTAATCCAGCATGAATAGTGTTAGTCTGGGAGACAGACTTTTTTGAACACTTTCCCCACAATGATACCTTTTCATCTAAAATGTTCCCGTGTAGATGAGAGTCCAGTGATGTAACTGGATGGGTGTTTTCCCCAGGGTATGTTTTTCAGGTGGCCTCTTGGTCTTGCACTCCCTGGCAGGTTTGCCCAAGACCCTGTTCAAGCGAGTAGGCCTGTTCCACCCAGAAGTTAAAAACATACTTCCAGGCCCTTGCCGGCGTGGCTCAGTGGTTGAGCGTCAACCTATGAACCCGGAGGTCACGGTTTAATTCCTGGTCGGGGTGCATGCCCAGGCTGCGGGCTCGATCCCCCGTGCGGGGTCTGCAAGAGGCAGGCGATCACTGATTCTCTCTCAACATTTATGTTTCTATCTCTCACTCCCTCTCCCTTACTCTCTGAAATCAATAAAAAATATTTAAAAACATATATGTGTGTGTATATATATACACACACACACACACACACACACACACACACACACACACACTTCTAGGAGGCAAAGATTTTTGGGTCCCTGCCTTTGCGAGGAGGAATGAGGAAAGGGCTCAGGTGGGAAGTAGTGAAGTTTCCAGCTAGGGACTAAAATAATGCCAAACATCGCCCCTCAATGGGAGCCCTGGGGTTGGCATCAGGGCCATCCCCGTGCAGGGCAGTTTTGGGAACTGGCACCCTGTCTGCCTGCCGAGGCACTGCTGTGGTCCCACAGCAGCCTCTGCACACCACTCAGTCCCCTACCTGCTGCCACCCCATCGGCCCTGGTTAGGCCACTCTGCAGGAAGGTAGGCTCTGTGTGAGAGGAGTTAGACTGCGGGCACACAAAGCCAGCTGCTGAGAGAGCAGAGGGGCGGGCGGCCCTGTTTTCTCGGGAGTGACCGTGGGAACGCTGAGCCCAGAGGTTACGGGAATTGGGCTGGAACCAGCCACGGTGGTCTGGCTGGAGGTTGTATGAGGACCCTGCTCTAGGCAGAAGGCCTGCGAAGGGAAAGGGGCAGAGGCTGTTGGATAAAAGCCCCTCGCTATTCCAAGAGCCCTTGTGGCCCCAGGGGGAAGAGGACAGGGAGTAAGACCTTGCCAGTGAGTGGACAGGGAGTTGGGGGGTGAGGGGGAGACGGGGCCGACTTGCTCAGTTTCAGTGTTTTCCAGGAAGAGGCTGGGCTGGCTGCAGCTGCTGGGGCCTCCGCAGGGAAAAGGGGCTCCAGCTAAGCAGGAAGCACTGTCATGGACACCAGGAAGCACGCTAGCAGAGACGGCCGTGGGCTGCAGCTCTGTGGAGGTGGCCTCAAGAAGAGGAGTGGGTTCTGTCCCCAGAAGGGACCCCGCTTTGGGCTTCTGGGTCCCTCCCCTCCTCAGCCAGGGCTTGAGGCTTCTCTGTTAGCTTTCTGAGAGGTCTGCAGGGAGAGGACGCAGCATCACATTTTCAGGAAACTGTGTTTTGAGCAGGGGAGGTCTCCTCTTGACTGAGGCAGTCAGGTCCCCGAGGGAGGCGCTGACTGACGTTGGGCAGAGGCTGTTGTGTGGATGCTGTGCTCCCATGTCACTGGTCACATAGAAATAGTCATTGTCAGGGTGTAATTCTTGCTTCAGACACAGAAACCTTGGTCTGGCCTTGACCCACATTCTCCAAGAAGAGCCTGGCTTCTTTACAGCAACAAGAATCTGTTACCCGGTGATGGCTAAGCATGTCACCACCAGCAAGCACAGGCACCTTCCTCAGGGCTTGTCATGGCACTGCTCGTGCTTGTCATGGAAAGAAGATAAAAACACAAGGTCTTGGCTTTGGATCCCCCCTCTTCGCAGAAGGCAGCCATGCCTGTCACTGCTCGGTTGTCCGACCTCACCCCTTAACCTTCCTTTGAAAGGAGTGAGAAGCTTTTAGGCTGCTGGACATGGAGGGAGATGCTGACAAACCCTCAAGCCTGCGGGAAAGCCTGCTCTACGGAGGCAACAGGAGTGAGGCTCCTGGAGACCAGGACACCTGTGGACTCAGTGTGGCTGGCCCGGGGCTCTCGGGGGCTGCTCCTCCCTGTGCTTCTCCAGACCCCCAGGAGGTGACTTCTGGCGACCCTCCTGGGGGGTGGGGAGGGGCTTCCCCGTCCTGCTCATTCCCTGCTCCCCTTGCTGAGCTCGGGGAACGCCAGGGAAAACCCCTTGGCGCTGGGAGCCAAACCAGACAGCCTGTGGGCGTTTCCTCTTTACACAGTTGCGGCAGGTCAGAGGTCAGTGGGTCTCCGAGATGATATTACCCAACAGCTCATTTTCCGCATTAGATGACCCAGGCCAGGAGGGAAAGGGTCTTGTCCCCACATCGCCAGGGACAAAGACTGAATGAGCCTCCATCACTGAAGGAAGTTGGTCTGAGATTTTGCTGTGCCTGTTAATGGTGAACATAATTTGGGGCTGCCTACTTGGACCCATGCACAGACTCATCCACTGTGTGTTATGTGTGTGTGTGCACACACAGGTACGTTTGTCTGTAATTTCTCTCTGAATTCACAAGCCAGGCCGATTTTGTTGCGAGGTATGTTGTCCTTCAGAGTGAGAATAGAGAGAGGAATGAACAATTTTACTGGTGAAAATGCTTGTTGTTGTGCTGGCCAGAGAAAGTGCATTTCCCTGGTTTATTTTGTGTGGCGTTGCCTAGGATGGCATCAGGGCCGAGTGATACGATCTTAGAAATAATGTGACCCAGGCTGGCACCTCTCGTCTACAGTCTGGGGTGCGCTGGGCTGCTGCCCCGCCTCCTCTCCTCACCGACAGCAGCATTTGGGGCCCTTCCACAGTGCACTCACACTCAGAGCCTGGGCCTCCATCCCAGAGACCCCAGTGCCTGGAATAGACCACAGAGCAGAGGCTGCGAGCTTCCCCAGCTTTTCAGCAGGTAAATTGCAGTGCAAGCCAGCATCCCCTTAAAGGCACCAGGCTTGTCCTAATGCCCGGTTTCACCTAGATTCACGGAAAATAGTTTTTAAGTTTATATTTAAAAACATAAAACCTTCCTCGACAGAGCTCTGAAAATTCCCTGGAGTGTGTGAGGTAGAAGGACTGACAGCGTCGTCACATGCAGACGGTCCCTGCTTGCTTCTGCAGGAGGGTCTGGTGCAGGCAGGTGACACCGTGGGCTCCGGGAGTCTCTCTGCTTGGCCTGGCCACTTGTCAGCCATCGACACCAGGTCCCGCTGAGGCAGACACAGTGCAGTGGGTTAGGGAGACAGGCATGTGTTCAGTCATTTGCCTGTGGCTTTACTTACTTGGGTTTCTACCATTCTTTCTGTTTGGACTTTTATAAAGTCTAAACTATCACCTTATCAGCTTGAATTTTGTGCTGTCTCCCTTCTGGGCTGATCTGCGGTAAGTGGTCGGGCTCTATGTTGTGTTTCTCAGGGTTAATCGAGGTCATTAGGACAGCGAACCAGTGCTGATGGATAAGGGGCTTGCTTGGCCTTTGGGACTTTTCAGTTTGTGGCATTTTAAGTATAACCCCCCGTACATACCAGCATATACCAGCATCAGAGTGTACACCAGCCTATTCAAGTGTATGCCCGAGCCGCAGGGCGGGTGGCACGTGGGAAGGGTGCTGAGGGGAAGCAGGAGAGCTTTCTCATGCTGAGCTATGTGCCTGAGCAGACAGAAGGGCTGCCAGGGCCCCAGCCCGAGCCTAGATCCTCTGCTCAGAATCAGGAACTGGACCAAGGTCCATGTCATGGACCAAGTGAGGTCACCCCATTCTAGCATAGTCACCATCCTCTCCCTCTCTCCCTCCACTCGCCTCAGCCCTGGCGACATCCTTCTGGAATAGACTCATTTATTATGGCTCTGTAGGTGTCAGATACTTGTAACGGAAAAGTTGCTGTCCCCACAACAGGCTAAGTTAGAGAGAAATTGCTGAGTGCAGGGCAGTAGAAGTGCCAACCAAGAGTAGCCGGCAAGTGCGGGAGACCACACCAGAGGCCTCCGTGCAGTGATGGAGGTGGTCGGGGGAGCGACACTGGACTTGGGCCACACGGGAAGTGTTGCTTTGCGTCCAGAGAGCCCCGCGAGAGCTTTGCCAAGATGACAGAGCTGCCGTTCATGATTGCCTGGCACTGAGGACCCATCCGGGGTAACCCACGATGAGGGGACCCACTCCAGCACTGAGATGTAGGTACCCGCATTTTGCACATGGGAACGTGGAGTCTTGGAGAACTCGGGTCACAAACATGAAGTTAAGGTTAGATCTGGCTGACCCGAGAGCCTGCTCTTAGCCACCATCCCCTTCACATGAAGGATGGAGGCAGGGGGACTTCTCTCCAGGGAAGCCCTGGAGCTGGGCCACCCAGTTCGTGTCCTGTGCTGCTGCTGGGGGAGTTTGGCTCTTTTTCTTCTCTTTGCCCCACTTAGTCTAGAGAGGAACTCGTGCCTTTCATCCACTCCTAGCTGGCACCCGGCCAGAAATGCAAAGGGACGCCCCCTCCCCACAGCAGTATGCACTGTAATCGGCTTCAGTCGTACTGTTTGAAAATGAAGCTTTAGGAATGAAATGCAGCAACTGTATTTGCTCACATCATGGGACATGGCCCCAGAGAATAACAAGCCACAAGACTCAGCCTGTTCAGGAGATGTTTGCTCTTTTTGAAATAATAACTAAAGCTACGATATGCGTAATACCAGAACCTTGAAGTAGTGTACTGTGAGAGCCGGAAGTGAGCTTTGAGCTGGGAGTCAGGACCCACTTGGGCCTGAGGACCCCACAGTCCCCACCCTGAGTCCTAGTGCTCACACCTTCTGGCCTCAGACCACCAGGAAGAGCTGCCGCAGAGATGGCTCGTGGTCATGTTTATAAGGAGCTCCCACTGTGATGTTCTTTGTCTTGTTCTTGAAAAGAAGACTGGCCCCATGGGAAGAACCCATAACAATGAACTTTGTTGAATTTTATGAATTTTTAGTCTCTCGCTGAAGCCAAGGTACAGGATAGTCGTGGGACAAATTGCAGGAGCATCTTAGATTCTCTCTCCCTCTCTCTCTCGAACTTTCTGTTAAAGGTTTTTTTCATGATTGGATTGTTGTGGGGTGGTCTTTTTTTGGCGGGGGGGTGGCGTGGTGGTGGTTTGTTTTGTCTTTATTTTTGCATGGAGTTGTGAGAATGTAAATCAAAGTATGTAGTTGCTTTCTTTCGACTTACCTAAGAAAGAAAAAGGTTATTCCACGAGAATACCGGGTGTGTGCTGTGGGTCTAGAATTCTGCCCATGTTGCCTTTCCTTTGAAACCTTAGCCTACAACTACATGTTGCTGGATGTGGCTATCGAGACTCCCACCCAGCAGACTCCGTTTCCTGGTGCTCACAAAAGGAGCCGGATCTTCTCTGTCGCTCTCAGAACAGATGTTTCTCAGACCTCTGGGCCCTTTGAGTCAGGTCCCCTTCACCCATCCTTGTCATTCACACCATGTCTATTGCCCGAGCAGGGTCAGCAGCTGCGTACTACACGTTTCAGAGTCCTTGTCCAGCCCCCCTCGGGGGGGTGGGTAAGGGGGAGTCTATATTTCTGTATTTCACAGTTAATTAAATCCACCTGGGGCTTGCCTCTCCCACTGGCCCTCCAGGGCAGCCAGTGCCGTGCCCTGTGGGTGCCCGCACCTCCTTCACCTGGTCTCCAGCACATGCTCGTGCTGTTTATGGGGCGGAATCAAGTGGATGCAAACAAACAACCAAGCGCCAGGTGGTGGCTCGGGCGGGTCCCCGGGCCTCCCGACACCAGTGGGTGCATTTCCACATTTCCCCCGCTTCCGCTCAGGACCCTGCTGTGGCGGAGTGAGGCATGCCCAGGGACGTGGCGGCGCTGGGACCACAGTCAGCTCTGCCCTGGTCACGGGTGGGAGGAGACCTCCCTGGTGCTCTCGTCCGGCTTTGGTGGTGAGAGCCTCTACATAATTGGCTTCACAAGATCAGCTCGTCTTAGAGATCAGAGGAGTTAACTACAACTGAGTAGGGTTTTAAACTGTTCAAAAGATTTGGTGCCTCGTACCTCCTGTACTCCTCCGCCCACAGCTCCTCCCCTCGGATATATTTAAAATAGGAATGTGTTCATGGCGTATTGGTCTATCCACAGGTTTTCTAGAGTCCACCTGCCGGGGCAGACAAGGTGTCCTGAGATGTCTTGGTGGCCTCGGTGCGAACCTGGAAACCAGGAGAATAAGCTGGTACCAAGCGCAGGGCAGGGTCCTGTTTGGTCCGTAGGCTGCTCTTCTCAGGAAACGTCTGGATGGACAGAATTTCTTCCTGAAGGGGCCCTGGGCTTGCTGGGCAGGGCATGGCAGCAGAGGCTCCCCTGCGTGGAGGTGCTGGCTTCTCGGCCCTTGTGCTGGTCCAGCGCCCGAGGGCCCTTCATCGCCCTCCTCCCAGGTTCCCAGAGGGCCTGCTGCTGGCGGATCTCACACCGGCCCCTCTGGGGCGTGCAGCGCCTCCTGTGCGCTCTCTGAAGCGTTTTCTTCCCCTTCCACAGCCAGCATGCCAACCAGCGAGACGGAATCTGTGAACACGGAGAACGTAAGTGGCGAAGGCGAGAACCAAGGATGCTGGGGAACTCTCTGGTGAGTGTGGAGGCAGCTTACCCTCCTGGCTTCCGCCGTCATCATCATCTCAGGGAAGCAAATATGTGGAAGACACCCCAAATTTCCATGAAGCCTGGGGGCCGTAGCCTCAGGGGCAGGAGGGGCGGGTGAGCTCACCCTGGGCCCCTCCCTGCCTCCTCCTGCAGAGCAGCCATCCTGCTGAGCACCTGCGGCAGGGTGTGCCAGGTAACGCACTGTTCCACTGTGTCCACTAGGTGCTGGTGGAAAAGAAGCGACGCGGCCCAGGCCGGGCCCTCTGGGTGCCTGCGGTGGGGGTAAAGCCCGATTCTCCTCCTGGGCTGGTGCTGGCATCAGTGCTTTGGAGAAGAGCTTGTATGGCAGAGTGGCTGATGAGAATATTTAAGTTTCCCTTCGCTCCTGGGTTCTCTCAATTTTATGCACAGCTGCTGGATGGCCAGACCCTGTCCTATGCTTACAGCACTTTTTCTTGGGAGCCCTGCACCACCCCCTCCTAACAGTGGAGGGCGCCATCCCATTAACCCCCCCCCCCCCCCATTGGCTTTTTACTAGAGGATTTGGACTGCAGCAGTGGGGGGACCAGCAGGGTGGAATGTGCAGAGTGCAGCCTGCTTTGGGGGGGACCCATGCAGCTTTGTTTTGTTTGCTTCCATCTGGTATCTTTTAGGTCTTATCTCTGCAAAATGCAGATGGTGTTTTTAAGAGAATTCGATCTCCTGGGCAGTGCTGCGTAAAAATGATGTGTTATGGGCAGGATACTCAGCAGTTTACAAAGTGAATTTGCCTCCTTTCTCTTGCTC
This sequence comes from Myotis daubentonii, assembly GCF_963259705.1. Taxonomy (NCBI): domain Eukaryota; kingdom Metazoa; phylum Chordata; class Mammalia; order Chiroptera; family Vespertilionidae; genus Myotis; species Myotis daubentonii. The sequence goes on along the minus strand of NC_081853.1, from coordinate 18,377,636 downwards.
TGCCCTCCCTACCACAATGGAAAGTAGACGGGAAATGGGTTTGTCCTCCCCATTTGACAGATGAGAACACGGAGGCTCAAAAAGGTGTGCCGCTTGCCCAGACTCATGCAGTTAGTGCATAGCAGGGCCAGGATTCCTAGTCCAGTGCTCCATTTGCTAGAGCAGCAGCACATGCTGCTGTTGAGATGCGTGGCTGAGTTGCAGGCAGGAGAGACCCCCGGACTTCAGTTTGGGGAACACAGGTGGGGGAGAGAAGGACCCCTAGAGTCACTGCCTGTGCCATGACTGCTGACAGCATCTGGCTAAGAGCCTTCTCTTGCCAGGGCTTGGGCAGGTGCTCAGCCTGGCCTGCCTGGACCTGCAGCACCTCGCTACTGCTCCGCAAATACTCCAGCTAGCCCGCTGCGGGCACCGGGGGTGCTGAGCCAGGCTGCTGTGCATGGCTCTTCCGATAGCTCAGCTGATATGGTGGGGGAGCATATGCTTAAGCCTTCCTAATAGGAATGATGTTCTTTTTGTCTTTCTTTCAGTCAAGCCATCTCAAAATCCAAGCTCAGGTCAGTATCTTATTTCCATTTTTCTTAAGCATGTGTGTTGGTTGTTCTCTTTAACTTGTGAATTTTGCATGGAGTTGCTCCAGACTTGCATTTGCTCTTTGGGCTGCAGTATTCATATAGAGGATCAATCTGCCCAGGAAACACTAAGCACCCGTCTTGGAGGGCAGTGTAGTTACTGTCGTAGGTGCTAAGGCTCTTGCCCCAACACAAACCAACAAGATGCAACAATTTCTTGCCACTAATCAACCCTTCATATCCCCCCTAGAGTCATTTCTCCAGGAGAAATACTTCTTGTCACTTTTCTGCTTAAAAGTTTTTCAACCCTGGCCAGTTTTTTTCAGTGGTCAGAGCATCAGTCCACAAACTGAAGGGTTGTGGGTTCATTTCTGGTTAGGGGCATGTACCTTGGTTGTAGGCTCAATCCCCAGCCCCCGTCACGGCATGTGTGGGAGGCCACCAATCGATGTGTCTCTCTCACCTTGATGTTTCTCTCCTTCTGTCTCTACCCCTCCCTTTACTTTCTCTAAAAATCATTGTAAAAAATATCCTTGGGTGAGAATTAAGTCCCCCCACCCCCCAAAAAAAGTTTTTCATAGAAGGAAGTTCAAAAGGTTTTTTTAGGTGCTAGTCATGTTCTGTTTCTTGGGCTATGACAAGGTCAGTTGGTGAAAACTCATTGAAGTGTACATCTGTGATTTGTATATTCTTCCATATAAATGGTCTTTTTCAATTTAAAACATTTTACCACTATATATAAATTTAAAGAACATAGAGCTAAATGTAAAACCTAAAACTGTAAGCATTCTAGGAGAAAAATCTTTGTGACCCTGGGTTAGGCAAAGATTTTCTTGGACCCAATACACAAAGCATTGGCCATAACAGAAAAAAAATGATAAATTCAAAATTAAAACTCCTGCTCTTCAATAGAAAATAAAAAGATAAGCTCCAGACTGGAGGAAAAATATTTGAAAAACATATTTGATAAAAGGCTAATACTCAGTTTATATAAAGAATAGTGTCAATAATAAGGAAGCAACTCAATTGAAAAATGGTCAATAGATTTTAAGAAGCGTGTCACCAAAGAAGACAGATGGACAGTAAATAAGCACATGAAATGACCATTAGTCATTAGGAAAAGGAAAACTAAAATCACAATGAGATACTACTATGTATCTATTAAAAATATGACAATATTAAGGTCTGACAAGGAGGCAATCAATGAGAATTCTCATGCACTCCTACTTGTCAATGACAGACATTTTTAAAACAAGTTGGTAGTTTCTTATAAAGTTAAACACATATTTACCTTATAACCCAGTAATCCCACTTTGAAGGTATTTATATAAGAGAGATGAAGCTATATGTCTGTGTAAAACATTTTATGTGTTTATGGCAGTGTTATTAATAATTGCCAAAAACTGTAAATAACTCAAATGTTCATCAAATGCTGACTGGGTAGACAAATTATAGTTTATCCATATAATGGGAAAATGCTCAGCAATAAGAGGAAAAAACTGATAGAAGCAACAACAGAAATGAATCTGAAAAGTATTTTTTAAATATATTTTTTATTGATTTCAGAGAGGAAGGGAGAGGGAGAGAGAGATAGAAACATCAGTGATGAGAGAGAATCATTGATAAGCTGTCTCCTGCACAGCCCCCACTGGGGATCAAGTCCGCAACCTGGGCATGTGCCCTTGACCAGAATTGAACCTGGGACCCTTCAGTTCACAGGCTGACCCTCTATCCACTGAGCCAAACTGGTCAGGCCTGAAAAGTATTTTTGCTAAGTGAAAGAAACCAGTCCCTAAAAAGCTATATACAGGGTGTGGCAAAAGTAGGTTTACAGTTGTTTGTATGGAAAAATAATACAATCTATATATATAAAAGGCTAAACGACAGTCTGACCAGTAGCTATAATGTGCAATGACCACCAGGGGGCAGACGCTCAACGCAGGAGCTGCCGAGTTGTGGTGACTTGGCAGCGGTGGTTCTCGGGTGATGCACCCCAGAACCAGAGAGAAGGGAGCACAGTTCTGGGGTGTGTAACTTGAGAACCACCCTCTGGCAATCTGGGACCCCTCAGGGGATGTCAGAGAGCCAGTTTTGGCCCAATCCCTGCAGGCCAGGCTGAGGGACCCCATCTGCCAGAGGGACCCCGCTCACTCTGCAGATGCCCTTTGAGCCCCAGTGCCACCCCAGGTGCAGCCAGCCGGGGAGGGACTGCAGGAGGTTGGCTCCAGGATGTGTCCAGCCCATCTCACCCAGTCCTGCCCCACCAGCCACCTTCTAATTAATTTCCTTTCAATGTGCATGAATCTGTGCACCGGGACACTAGTAATCCTATCTAATAAAAGAGTAATATGCAAATTAACAGTCACTCCGCCACTCCGTCACAAAGATGGCTGCGCCCATAGCCACAAGATGGCGATGCCCAGTCCCCTCAGCCCTGCCCCTTCAGTGTCCAGCCTATTGGCCAGGCAGGTGGCGGGGGAGGCAAGGGGGGGCGAGGCACTATCTGCCCACTCCGGCGGCTGATCCAGCCTCTCCGCTCCGCTGCCAACCGAGTGTCCCGAGGCAGCAGACACGGGAGCGGAGACGGGAGGGAGCAAGGCAGCGGAGACGGGAGGGAGCGAGGCAGCGGAGATGGGAGGGAGCGAGGCAGCGGAGACGGGAGGGAGCGAGGGAGCGGAGAAGGGCAGGCTTCACTCCCTTCTCTGCTTCGCTCCGGCCACAGAAAGCCCTATTCTTGCAGGAATAGGCCTGAGGAAGCCCTATTCTTGCAGGAATAGGCCTGAGGAAGCCCTATTCTTGCAGGAATCTTCCTGCAATGGGCCTCTAGTAATAAATAATACAAGAAGAAACTGTGTTTTGAGTACTCACAATTGCAAACCTACTTTTGCCCCACCCTGTGTTGCATAATTCTATTTATAGGACATTCTGGATAAAGCAAAACAATAGGAACAAAAAACAGCTCAGTAGTTGTCAGGGGCTGTGGTGAGGAGAGGGGATTGACCACAAAGGCCATGAAGGAACTCTAAGTGATGGAAACAGTCTATGTCTTAATTGTGGTGGTGGTCACAAACAGTATACCTAAAAAGAGTAAATTTTATCATCTAAATTATATCTCAATAAACCGGACTTTAAAAATAACATGAAAAGCCTTCCCATGACTCCCTGTTGCCAGAAGGCAGGCAAATTCCTTCATAATTTGGCCCGTGGCTCAGCATCTGACCTCATCTTTTGATGCTTCTTGCTCCCCACTGCTCTCAGTTTTCAAACATACCACACATGCTGTTTCTTCTTACCTAAGTCCCTTTGGTCCTGCAGTTTCCTCTGAGTGGAGTCCCCTTCCCTCTGCCCCCTGGCGAACTCCTACTCAGCCGTGGAGAGGGGATTCTCAGTTTTCCAGCGAAGACTGTCCTGACTCTTACAAAGCATTTGCAGCCCTGGCCGGTTGCTCAGTGGGTAGAGCGTATGCCCACAGATAGAAGGGTCTTGGGTTTGATTCCCAGCCTCGGTTGGGTGCATGTGGGAAGCAGCCAATCGATGCCTCTCTCTCTCTCTCTCTCTCTCTCTGTCTCTCCCCTTCCCCCCCCCCACTTCCACTCTCTTTAAAAATCGGTAGAAAAAATATCCTGGGATAAAGATTTTTTTAAAAAGAGCATTTGCAGCTCTTTGCTCCTGTACCTGGAGCCTTGGGAATAGCTCCTGGTGTAGATTTATAGTCTATAACTCTGCGTACTTTACAAGGACAGGGGCCACGGCGCTGTGTCTTCCTCATCTCCATATGCCCAGTGCCTGGCACAGAGCCTGGACACCCAGTGAGGAGCAAGACGGGGAGTGCTGCAGGGTTTCAGGGGTGTGATGATCATGCCCCTGGATTTGGGAGACACCTATGACTTGTCCCTATGACAGACCCACCGAGGCTGGGTCCTCTTCAGACCAGATCGCACCTTGCTTGTGTGGACTGGTTTGTGCACTGCTGAGCATCTCGCCCCAGGGACAGTCCTTAGTGTCCCCTGCAGAATTTTTCTTAGCTGCTCCTCGTGTTTCCAGCTGCTACTGCCATTGGAAACCACACAGCAAGAGCAATAACAACATGCACCTTGCTTGTTCCAAGTCTTGCTGAAGAGTTAGCACAGATCTCTCTCTGCCTGGCCCCTGGGTTTCAGTGTTTTTAACAGAGCACAGCTGAGTCAGCCGCCTGCAGCCTGGGCACAGCCCGGAGAGTCCTCTGACTCAGCCCCCTGGGCACAGCCCACTTCACCAAGCCATCCTGAGGCGGGGAGTGTTTTCCATGGGGAGCAGGGTAACGGAGAGAATACCTCCCCTCATTACAAACCAGAACTGAAAGTCAATGAAGGACATGCTACTTGTCTGTTGGACTCGGCTCATTTTATTTGTACGAAAACATGATTCAATATTGGCTCTTCTCCTGAAGGTATATTTTGAGCATCACTAGTTAGAAAGGGCACCTGATGACTCAGTCTGAAGACTCATGTCCTACTCAGCGTTGACGGCCCTGCCAGGCCCCAGAGAAATCTCCCAGGGTTAAGAAAGGATGGAAATTTCCCTGAAAGGAAAGCTGCGTTTTTGGAGCACTTCGTTGCCTGATCAATTTTGTAGGATGATTGAGATGCTGGAAGAGATGTAATGATAAGCTAAGTGGCTCTCTGCACAACAGATCCCTGCGCCATATGGTGGGGATGTGCACTGCATACGTGTGCTACTCCGTTTTGCATCTGCACACGGATCTGTGAATATCTGGGTTTTCTAACTGGCTTGAGGACTGTGCAGGACTGTGGAGTCATGTAAAGCCATAGGAAGGCAACTGATAGCACGATCAAATCAAGAGATAATATTTTGAGAAGTTGTATGTGAAGATCAACAGAATTTGTATTGCGAGGTCTGTTCCTTTCCTTGCCATTTGTTCTGTCTTTCCTTCCTGCACCCCCACCCCAATCTGGACCGCCAGCGTGGGAGACAGGTGCTTCCCCAGTGATGTTTATTAGACACTCAGGTGCCGGATCTGTCACTCAGGGAGTAACGTCTGCTTCTCTTGCAGCCGCCGCTGGCGTCGCTGGAACCGATTCAGTCGCAGACGATGTAGGGCCGCCGTGAAGTCTGTCACGTTTTACTGGCTGGTTATTGTCCTGGTGTTTCTCAACACCTTAACCATTTCCTCCGAGCACTACAACCAGCCTGACTGGCTGACGCAGGTCCAAGGTACACGCAGAAGCTCTCCTCTTTTTGTTCTGAATGAGGGATTCCCGAGGCTGTCCATGCACGTTAGTCCTACCTGCTCGGTGTGTGACGGGTGCGGGAGCGATTCAGTGTGCACTAATGGGAAGAACGTAGGACCGTCCAAACATGGGGTGCACCTGGCGTGGAGGTGCAGGTGATGGGCGCCAGGGCATGCCATCGCCTTCACCCTGTGACAGCCTAGCATCGAGGAACCTGCCAGTGGGGAGGGTCCTCCCCCCCACCCCCCCGCACCCCACTAAGGGGAAGCTTCACTTTCCCTTCTGGCATTCTGGGCAAGTGGTGCTAGTTCCCCCGCCCCGAACGCCCCAGCCATGTGGTGTGGGAGTTCGTCCCCAGAGACAGTCCGTTCTGAGTCTGGCAGTTTTGAGCCATCGAGGCCTGTCTTACATCAGGTTAAATCTGTTTCCGTCCAACTCCCCAGCCTGCCGGGAAGTGTTCTCTGCTGTTAGAAACGACCTGGATAGGCAGCTGCTTCTTCTCTCGTGGTGCTGTAAGCCAGACCAAGAGCTTTTGTGACTGATAGGAGCAGGAAATACAGTATGCTGGACGGAACGGAGACGCATGGGCTCCGAGGGCTCGGAAGCATCGGAGGTGACGCGGAGAGCTGCCCCTCCCCATGGCACAGCCAGTGAGACCGAGGCCCAGGGAGACCTAGGGCCCTCTCCGAGTCACACGTCTAGGTAGTGGCGGCAGCACGCCTGGAACCTGGCAGCCAAGCAGACCATCGATGTTAGTGCCACGTCTCTGCAGCGGAGGCAGTAGCGGAGAAGGGGGCACTCACAGCAGGGGCCGGGGGAGGGGAGCAGAGGGGGTCCCAAGGACACCGCCCCTTTCTCTTTCCAGACATCGCGAACAAAGTCCTGCTGGCGCTGTTCACCTGCGAGATGCTGGTGAAGATGTACAGCCTGGGTCTCCAGGCGTACTTCGTCTCCCTCTTTAATCGCTTCGACTGCTTCGTGGTGTGTGGGGGCATCACGGAAACCATCTTGGTGGAGCTGGAAATCATGTCTCCCCTGGGCATCTCCGTGTTCCGCTGTGTGCGCCTCTTGCGGATTTTCAAAGTGACCAGGTGAGGACGGGGCGCCTCGCGGCGGGTGTTTTCTGCGGGTCAGGCGATGTCTGCGTTCTGGGCTCACACCCTCACCCTGACTTGTAGGCACTGGACATCCCTGAGCAACTTGGTGGCATCCTTGCTAAACTCCATGAAGTCCATCGCTTCGCTGTTGCTCCTGCTCTTCCTCTTCATCATCATCTTCTCCTTGCTCGGGATGCAGCTGTTCGGAGGCAAGTTTAATTTCGACGAGTCGCAGACCAAGCGGAGCACCTTTGACAATTTCCCGCAGGCGCTTCTCACGGTGTTCCAGGTGAGCCCCCCGCCCCCCCCGCCCCCCGCCCCTCCCTGCCAAGCCCGTGATGAGGTGCCTCCTGGTCTGTCCACGACTCAGTGAGACAAAACGGTTCTGGTTCTGTTTCCATTAGTCGTCTCCACCCCAGTGATGGATGCTCTGCTACGTTTTGTTCCATTTAAGCAATCTCTTTTGCATCTCAATCCTGCTCTCGATGGGATGTGATTTAATGTTTTTGCAAGGCCACAGACCTGGGGTGTCTGTGAGATCGGCTCTTTTCTGGTTCTGTGCTAATTTTTGATCGAGGGCAAGTTTTGTAATTCTGGCTATAACAGATTTATGCAAAGAAGTGACTTCCAAAGGCCTAATGCTGTCGTGTAGTCAGAGGCATCAGGGTGATAGAAGAGTTGTGGCAGCCTTCTGCCCCTTTTCTGTCCTCCCTCGTGTGATGTAATGGGGACACACGGCCTCTGAGGGTGTCTGTGTGGTTGGGGCCCCTGTGAGCAACGAGGAGCCAGCCCTCCTGGCTCGAAGCCGAGTTGCTCTAAACTCCTCTTCATCTTCCTATGTTGTGAGCTGAAGCCCTTCCTTGGACAGAGCCTGGTCGATAAATTTAACCGTCCCGTCTGCACTTGTGGCTTTACACATGCAAGTCCCGGAGCTGCGGGCCCTGCTAGAGAGGCCGTGGGGCCGGCGGGAGGGGCAGTGGGCATGCAGGCCTGGGGCTCTCCCAGTGCTCAGCTCTGTGACCCTGGAAAGTCACTGTCCTTTTCTGAAAAGAAGAGAGAGAGAGAGAGAGAGAGAGAGAGAGAGAGAGAGAGAGAGAGAGAGAGAGAGAGAGAGAGGGGCTAGAGAGGGAATGATCTCTGATTCTTTCCCACTTGGCCACTGGAAGTGAGTGGGATTTCTGTCACTGCTACAGGCTGTGAGAGAATTATACTTAATTTTTGAAAATTTTTTGAATTATACTTAATTTGGGGCCACTGATGAGTCACTGGTTTTTCTGATTTCTTTCAGGGAAGCCTGTGTGGTGGTTGTTTTGTAATACATGCATGTGGCACAAAATTCAAACATTGCAAACGGATATAAAGTAACAATCAAGTCCCCTCCCTCCCTCCCACCCACCCACCATGCCCCCTTCTAGAAGACAACCACCGTTAAATAGCTTCTTGTGTATTCTTGGAGATATATTTGCCCAGGTATAAGTCAGTTAACCTGCCTACCTGCCTCCAGGTGAACTCACACAGATGGTAGCTCATTCTACACCGTTTTCCATCTTGCTTTTTATCACTTAGTGTCCTTAAGAACCTGCCTGATTGGCCCACAAAAGGGTGCCACCTCCTATTCCCTGCAGCGTAAATTCCTGGGTATGGGCGTGCATGATTCATGGAGCAGTCCCCTGCTGAGGAATATTTTATCGTCTCCAGTCTTGCCTCAGTGGGTGACCTTGAACATACGCCCTGGGGCACATGAGTGAGAGCAGATCTGTAGGAGACGTTCCCAGAGTCTGCTGGTTCAGAGGGTGTGTGTGCATGTGCAGCTTGGATGCTCTGGCCCAAGTATTCTCCTTGAGGGTGTGTTCGTTCATCCTCCAGGGATGGGGGTGGGGCTGCCCACTGGAGGTTGCTTGGGCTTTCAGATTGCGCCTGTCTGATTGGTGAACATGGTATTATCAGGAGTGAATTTGAATGTCTTTTCATGTGACTAAGGCCCACTTCTAATTCCTTTTCTGTGAATTGCTTTATCTAATCCCATTTTCCTGTTTGGTGGTGACCACGGCGGTTTTAATTTTTAAAGTTATCTGGCCCAGATAGGTGATATGGGGGATCTCTCTCTCTCTCTCTCTCTCTCTCTCTCTCTCTCTCTCTCTCCCTCCCTCACTGTCTCTTTTTCTTTTTGGAAGTTAGTGTATTTTTAAATTGCTGTTAATGTTCATCCGGTTCTATTTCATGATGGATTGAATTACCAAGTATCATCAGTAAAGATTATATTTGAAATTCAAGTAGTTATTAGTACCTACTCACGAGGTAGTTTGTAAATTTACGTAAGACACTTAGGGAATTCTCTGCTTATAAAAATTCATAGCTATAGTTTTCCATTTCCACACTTGGTTAACTATGTGGAATACTAGGCAGCAGTTAAAAAGACTGAAATGAGCCCTGGCCAGTGGCTCAGCTGGTTGGAGCATCATCCCGTGCACCAGAAAGGTTTCAGGTTTGATTCCTGGTCAGGGCACATACCTAGGTTTGTGGGTTCAGTCCCCCAGTTGGGGCATGTGTGGGAGGCAACCAATCAATGTTTCTCTCTCACATCAATATTTCTTTCTCTCTTTCCCTTCCTCTCTCTCTAAAACCAATGAAAACATATCCTTGGGTGAGGATTTAAAAAAATGTTTTAAGAATGAAATGAAGCTGTTAACACAGAGTGTCTCCAGAGTATACTGTTGAGGGGGGCGGGGGGTAAGGCAAATTGCAGAAAATTCATACAGTATATGATACCCTTTATGTCTAATAAATCAGAGAAGCCCCCAACGGCCCATTTCCTCTGAGTGTGCATATGAGTTTAAATCCACAATAAAGGTCCCGGAGAGAGACACCCCAATAGCATGCTCTCTGGGCTGGGGTGTCATCCCAGGGTACAAAGTGTTATATGTAATGTTATTTTCACTAGAACTCATCTATTGGTGTAATTAAAAATAATGGGTTTTTTTGCCCTAACCGGTTTGGCTCAGTGGATAGAGCGTCAGCCTGTGGACTGAAGGGTCCCAGGTTCGATTCCGGTCAAGGGCATGTACCTTGGTTGTGGGCACATCCTCAGTGGGGGGTGTGCAGGAGGCAGCTGATTGATGTTTCTAATCTCTATCCCTCTCCCTTCCTTTCTGTAAAAAATCAATAAAATATATTTTTAAAAAATAATAATGTTTTGTAAACTCTGCGGGATAGCAGGGTTTGTTCAGTGCAGACTGGACTGTGAAAGGCAACGTAAACCAGATGTAGGCAGCCGCCACGCAGCTCTGGAGACACCTGGGAATTGTGGGTCCACCGGCTGATCAAGTTTTGGCTTCTTAGATTCTGACAGGCGAAGACTGGAATGCTGTGATGTATGACGGCATCATGGCGTACGGGGGCCCGTCATCTTCAGGGATGATCGTCTGCATCTACTTCATCATCCTCTTCATTTGTGGGAACTGTATCCTTTCGCTGACCAGGGTGTTGCTGTTGCCCCCTCTTGTTTGGTTTCTCCCTCTGACTCTCCCCATGGTGGCGTGGTGGCTGTTGTGATGGGGAGGTGAATGCCCTTACCTTGTTCTATCTGCCCTCCTTCACCGTTGCTGGGTCAGCAAAGGAGAGGCAGCATCCCAGTGAGGCCCTGCAGGATGAGAGCAGGCTCAGGGGAAGGAGCCCGAGACAGTGCCCGGGCTGCAGCAGTGGTCACCCCTCAAGGTGTCGCATCTCCTGTGCAGGTCCCATGGGATAGCTCAGGGCAAGGCCAGGTGGCTCTCCGTGCCATCATCCTTGGGAGTCTGGGGCACAGTTATATCTTCTTAAGACCCCTCATAACTGATGGGGACCCACCTTCAGTGGGCTGAACTAAGCTCCCGTAAATCTAACTTTACTTTGCTGACCTGTCCATCTTTGAAAGTCAAATATCCACTGACTGGTTGCTGTATCATGCTGTGTAACTTCTCCAACGTGTTTATTCCTTCTCCCTACCAAGAGGTACTCTCTAACCCCAGGCTTCTGGAAACTCAGGTCTCCCTTTACCTTGATCGGCACCTTCACGACCCCATCACCTTTGCTTGTGTCTGCTGTATCTCTCCGTCCTCCCTGCCCAGCACAAGACCTGGCTTGCAGAGCCCCTCAATAAATGCTTGGCGGAAGAGCTGTTGTACAAACATATGAATACCACCTCAGGCTCCCAGAGGCTCTGTGTAAAAAATAGGCTAGCATCTGGAAGACGGTTCGAAGTCTTAATATAATTCACTCACGTTCCTGCCCTCTTGAACGACTTGATTCGATTCGTCGAGCACGAAATCCCCTGGAAGCTGTCTTATCGTCGGTCCCTGTTAGGTGATGTTTGCACGTTCCGCACCCACCGGAGACCTCAGACTGCAAGGGCACGTGAGCAGTCCCGGCTGCCGCCTGTAGAGGGCTGTGCCCAGCCGAGACGCTTAGTCAGGGGCGGGAGCCGCCTTCCCTTCCTGCCCTCTCATCTCCTGCTTCTCGAAAACAGACTTACCAGCTAGCAAATAAGAAACGGGGATCTTCTGTTTTGGAAACCTTGTTCTGATTTTTTTTTTTAATCGTTTATGGAAACCACACATACGTTATAGTAAAAGCCAAAAACCTTATAACTTGTTCAAATACCTAACTTTTTACTATTTGAAAAATAAAATTCAACCACCGTAGTCAACGATTTAGCCACAGTGGGCCTATTCAAAAGAATAGTCCAGCACATCCAGCAGTGAGTCAGGCGTGCGGTCGTCAGGGGATGTGCAGTGAATGAATGAATGAATGAATGAATGAGGTGTCTGTACACCCTGGAGGCCGTTTCCAATGAGAAAGGCTCAGACCGCCTTGTGCAATGGGATCCTCATTTGCATAATGTGTTGTCTTTGAAGGGGTCTATTTTGGAAAGCATGCCCAAAATATATACGCGTTATGGGTGTATTTTAAATGAAACAAAAAAAAATGCATAAAGCAAACTTGCAACATGGAAAAGACCCTCTGTGTTTATGTTATAGATTGTCTTATGCAGTGTGTCTCATAGCTGTAGATACCTAGGTGTGTAGAGGCACACACGTGCATGCCCAAGCACACGTATGCACATGCATGAAAGGAAATGTTGACGTTTGTAGGTTTTCACGCAGTTTAGTGAATCTTAATTTTGCTTCTGTCCAGACTATCTTCTCCACTTTTCTAGTTTTATAAAAGAAAACAACAACAAAGACACACGGCTCTGGTCCTCTGGCTTTACACGTGAACATGGCACTAGGGGACAGTGTCCCGTTACCAGCCTCCTGGAGTGCACAGGGGATGCGACGTTTCTATTGTTGACCATGCATCAGAAAGGTGTTATACCCTTAAAATGTTCAAAATAGATATCCTACTGAATGTCTTCTTGGCCATCGCTGTAGACAATTTGGCTGATGCTGAAAGTTTGAATACTGCTCAGAAAGAGGAAGCTGAAGAAAAGGAAAGGAAAAAGATTGCCAGGTAACCCTGTTTTCACCTAAGTTGCTGCTGGGGAGCCAGCTGCAGGTGAGGCCTTGGCGGAGCCACACAGACTCCACAGCAGCCGCGACCCCACGTTGCTGCTCAGTGGTGATCATGGATGGCCACGTGGGGCCGGCCCAAAAGGCTGGAATCTGGGGCAGAGCCCGGGCTGGGCTCTTGGCTCGCATTCCCTCAGAGCTGAGAGTGGGAGCCACATGTCCCCGTGCCTAACGAATCGCTGCGGTTAATTTTGGCACCATAAAATAAATGATGCATTCGGTGCTGATTAGCTTTTGGATGAGAATTCTAATAAGATGACCCGTGAAATGAATCCAGTGCCCTGAGTGCGCAGGAAGCTCTGAGTGTGGGTTGTGCTGTGTTCGGGCTGGTGGGGTGGTTCCCAATGAAATGCTGTCCTTCCCGGGCCACTGCTGATGCAGAGCCCTGGTGAGGGTTTTTATTCGCAGCAACATAGTCACTTGGTTTCTTGGGTTCTGTCCTCTCCTCTGTAGAAAAGAAAGCCTGGAAAATAAAAAGAACCACAAGCCGGAAGTCAATCAGATAGCCAACAGTGACAACAAGGTACATGATCTGAAACGCTTCCCCCCCTTTCTGTTTCAAAATGATTCACCATAATTGTGCACTTTCCACCGGGAGAGTGTGCTGTGTGATATTTCAGTGAGTTTGGCACACTCCTGTAGGGGCTGGCCTCCGGGGGTTCTGAGCGAATTTAGGCACGTCACTGGTAATTAGCCAGTATTTTACCAGAGAACCAGTGTGTTAGATGTTTGACTGGTCTGACCACTTATTTTCCTTTATTGGGCTTGTGCAATCAGACCTGACCTGTGAGTGTTTTCTCAGTGGGGATTGAAATCCAGGGCTGTGAATGGGTATCTGCCCGAGGAGACCGCAGGGCGAGGGCCTGTGTGCTCTGGCCTGTTCTGTGAAACCCTGTCCCACGGATGATCGCTCTGGGCTTTTCATTCACTTGGTTGTCTGTTCATTGAATCAGTAAATACTTTTTGTACAGTTACCATGTGTGAGAGACTGAGGACTGAGACTGAACAAGACCAACAAGTTCCCTAGCTGCATGGCGCTCACTGTCAGTATGTGATGCTGCTGGGCGCTGTGACCACAGCTGGGAGGGTGTCGCCTCGTCTGCCCTCAGACCTCAGTCTCCACGGGGTCACTGCCTGGGCATCTGCTGCCCTTGCACACTCACGACCGTCACACTCTGAAGGAACTTTTCTGCCCCATTCTGAGTGGCAGAGTTGAGTCCTCACTGTGGCATTTAAATCAGAATCTCCCCTCCTCCCAAGATCTCTCTGTCATCCTAGGTCATAATTGATGAGTACCAAGAAGAGGATGAGGACAAGGACCCCTACCCACCCTGCGATGTGCCAGGTATGGTGGCGGGCTTGGCCACCACTCTATGATCAGCGGCTGCATCTGGCTGCTAGCCCAGCTGGATGCACACTGGGCCGCCGAGGTCGCCTGGCTGCCGAGGCCATGAGTCCGGTCCCCTGCTTTTTCTCTGGGTCACAGGCAGCTTACATAACCACATTCCAGGTGGTGGGAGAGAAAGTATAGGTGGATCAGGATAACCCCAGCCTTTGCTGGGAGATCTCTCTAGGGACAACCAATAATTACAACTCGCCTGACACTTTCCCATTTGACCGGTGCCTTTATTGGCTGATGTAGGAGGGACTGTGGTGGTAGAGGAGCCTGGGGGACTGATCATGTGTGACTTGAAGCCCCACAGTGTTTTGGGCCGAAGCTGAGCAAGGTGGTCACTGGGGACACAGCTGTGCTGGGGGATGGCCGTGGGAATCACATTGTTGCCGCCTCTTACCTGCGCTTAGATCTTCAACTGCTGGGCACCTCAGCCCCACAACTACACACACTCACATGCAGGCAAGCTGCTCAGTCCCTGCCTCACCCCTGACACACACACAGCCCATATTCTAAAGGGTTTTGATTCTTGTAAGCTGATAGAGGTTGTTAAAGTTTAAGCTAAATTTCCATGTGACATCGAGAATGATTAGAACTCAAATTCAGCCTTTGTTTCATGCCTATAAAAAAGTGTCTCGTTTAAAGTAGGGGAAGAGGAAGAGGAGGAGGAGGAAGAGGATGAACCTGAGGTCCCAGCTGGCCCCCGTCCTCGCAGAATCTCGGAGCTGAACATGAAAGAGAAAATCGTCCCCATTCCGGAAGGGAGCGCTTTCTTCATTCTTAGCAAGACCAACCCGTAAGTACCCCCTCTCCAGTCACATCCCTGTGGCCCTCCAGGTTGCAGGATGGGGAGGGTGGCTGGGGACGGGGCGGCTCCTTTCTGGACCTGAACAAGGGAGCCCACCCCCCCAGGCTCCAACCCCTCCCCAGCCCCAGCCTTTGTCCTCTGCTCATCTCTTCCTAGCCTTGCTTTCCTGGATGTAGGGGCTCAGGGGTGTGGCCCGGGCTGGGAGGAGCCCAGTCCAGATTCTCCTCCCCTTCACCCCTGCGCTGGGCTCGGCAGTGGTGAGATAGCTGCCTCTCCTTCGGAGCCCATGGCTCTGGCCTTCCCTGGGTGGTCACCTGTGACGTGTTCTCCATCCAAAGGACCCTTTCTTCACCGCTGGGTCTTCTGTTAGGATGCTTCGGGGGTGGGGATTTTGTCACCGACTTCTGCCCAGCTTCTTCATCCTGAGATCTGGTCCGGCTGATCACTTTTCCCTGTTGAGTTTTCTGGCAATAAATAATATTGCTCAGTGATATCTTTTAGGTTGGGCTAGTCGGTTCAGCTCTATGACATCCAGTTTAACATGGCGTTGCTCATGTTAGCACGACAAGGTGCTCACCAGGAGCGTGGCCCTTGCTCACAGGTACGGGAAGAGGAAGGTGCTTCTTTACTGGCTGGGTTCTGGGTTTTCCGGCATCTGGGACCGAGAGAAATGCCAGAGGGAATAGATGGCTCCTGGAGGTTCTAGAATCGCAGGAGCAGTTCCCAGCTGTCCGAGAAGAACTCTGTGGTTCCCAGGCCCTGGGAGACACAGGCGGGAAGCAAGGCTGGCTGTGGTCCTGAGGGACTTGCAGATTTGATGATAGCTCTTCCACTCATCACTGTTGAGAGTTTGGGCATCCCTGACGTTACGGACACCCATAGCCCACTGTCTACCTATACTGACGGACGGATTAATTGCCTGCTCTCAGCCCTGGGCAGCCTTCCTCAGACTCAGTTGCTATCAGCTTGCACCGATGGTCCAGGGCACATTTCAGCCTTAACCAGCCCCAAAGGGAGGATCTGAAGCAAGGAGTCACTTTTCCTATAGAATTGACTCCAGTTTTGAAAGTGAAAAAATCTTTCCAAAGGAAAACCTACATGTATTCTATAGGCAAAAAAAAAAATCTTTAAATTCTAAAGTCAAGTGTTGGGGTGAAGGGTAGTCAGGCACTGACTAGCTCCCGGACGTCAGGGGCTGCAGGGAGTTCCGATGGCCACGGAGCCATTGTGGGAGTGAGGGCCGGATGGGGGCGCTCAGCACATGTTGCCCTCCCGGCTTCATGGGACTCTGATGCCCTTTTGCAGGTACACTAAGATCCTCGTGAGATTCTTGCGTGCTGATGTAACTCTCACTTCCATTCTCAGGAGTGCTCATTATGGGTCAACTCCAAATAACAATGATGATAATAATAATAATAATCCTATCTAATAAAAGAGGAAAATGGTAATTGGCGTACGACGATACCCTTTTCATTGGCTAATCAGGGCTATATGCAAATTAACTGCCAACTAAGATTGGCAGTTAACTGCCAACAAGATGGCGGTTAATTTGCATATGTAGGCACAATGCAGGAAGGCGAAAGGGAAAGCAGGAAGAAGCCCCCTGCCACTGACAGTGATCAGAAACCCAGGGGGGAGCTAAGAGCTGGGGGGCAAGGCAAAGGCATGATCGGAGAATCAGGCGCCTTTTCCGCCCTGGCCAGTGATAGCAGGAAGTAGGGGTGGAGCCAGCGATGGGAGCTGGACACGGTCGAAGCTGGCAGTCCCAGGAGCTAGGGGTCCCTTGCCTGGGCCTAAAGCGGAGCCCACAATCGCGGGGCCGCTGCAGCTGCGGGTCCCCACTGCCCGGGCCGGACGCCTCGGCCAGAGGCCTCAGGGCTGGTCAAGGGGCCGATCCGGTGATTGGTGATCGGAGGGTGATGAGGGTCAACTCCTCTGGCCGAGGCATCAGGCCTGGGTGGGGGGCGGAGCCGGGGATTGGGGGAATATGATGGTCCCCTTGCCCAGGCCTGAAGCCTGGGTCAGAGGCGTCAGGCTTGGGCGGGGGGTGGAGCAAGCGATCAGAGGGAGATGGGGGTCCCCTGCCCAGGCATGATTCCTGGGCCAGAGGCATCAGGCCTGGGCGGGGGCCAGAGCCAGTGATCGGGGGAAGATGGGGGTCCTCTGTCCAAGCCTGACACCTCTGGCGGAGGCATCCGGCCTGGGCAAGGGGCAGAGCCAGCAATCGGAGGGGTCTGGGGGTCCCCTGCCCAGGCCTGACACCTGGGCCAGAGGCATCAGGCCTGAGCTGGGGGCAGAACCAGTGATGGGGGGAAATGAGTGTCACCTGCCCAGGCCTGACGCCTTTATCAGAGGCGTCAGGCCTGGGCAAGGGGCCGATCCTGCGATTGGAGGGTGATGGGGGTCAACGCCTGAGGGCTCCCAGTATGTGAGAGGGGGCAGGCTGGGCTGAGGGACACTCCCCCCCACCCCACCCCCGACACCCAGTGCAGGAATTTCGTGCACCGGGCCCCTAGTAATAATGATAATAATAATAATAATAATAATAATAATAATAATAATAATAATGCAGCCCTATGACCGAATCCCCCCATAACAGGACATTCACCAAGCCTCCCTCACTGCAGCCTATGTTAGCACAGCCCCGCTGCAGTATGAGAAAGGGATCGCTCCTCCCATTTGTTGCGAACTGCTGCGATGATGAGCTCCCACCTCAGTCTCCCTTCTTGGTCGGGAAAGTAAGCGCCAGGCTTCATGTTGTAGCAGGAAATCTCACTGTCAGCCCCCGATGGAAATCCTAAGACAGCCCTTTCACGGACTTAAGCTTCAGTTTCTTCTCCTTCAGCAGGTGGCAGTCCCCACATTGAAGGACTCTGAATGGTGTCCGTGAGCTCCCACACAGAGCCGCACCCAGGCCCGCAGGGTCTGCCGTGCAGGGGTTTCGAGGGGCGACGGTCAGGTGGTTCTGGTCTGCTGGGTGGGTGTGGGTGGTTCTGGTCTGCTGGGTGGATGTGGGCGGCACAGCGACGGCCGCCCCTGCCTGACCCGGGCCAGCATGCGGGGCCGGGGTGCTGGCTGGACGAGGTCCATGCGCTGATTCTCCCCACAGCATCCGCGTGGGCTGCCACAAGCTCATCAACCACCACGTCTTCACCAACCTCATCCTCGTCTTCATCATGCTGAGCAGCGCGTCCCTGGCTGCTGAGGACCCCATCCGCAGCCACTCCTTCAGGAACACTGTAAGCCACCGAGCGGGCGAGGACAGGCGGGTGGGTTCCTGGGTCGTCCCTGGCCTCTCTTGTCGCCCACGCAGAGCCCGGGAGGCCGAAGGGGCTAAAAGCTAGAGTAGGCATCACGTTCCCCTGCAGGCACTTCAGGGTTCCCACTTGTAAGCACCAGCCAGGTTTTGTCCTATCAGGACAAAGCTTTCCTGAATCGTGTACTTTAAACTTCATTTTAAATCACCTGTAGTGTGTTCAGGGACCCCGCTTCTCTTCCTCTTCATTCCTGGCCGCCAATATTCTGGTCCCTCTTTCCTCCCACGGCCCAGTTCTCATCCGTGCTGTTTGGATGTATCTGCCGAGTGGAAGACCCAGCAGGAGGGAAAGTAAAACTGAGAGGAGGTGTGAGGCATACCCAGGAGCTTCCTGAGGGCTGGAGGGGAAGACTTCGGTCCCACGGGGATGGACAGTCACGAAGCTACCTGGCTGGGTCACGGGGAGAAACACGTCAGGGAGGTGACGCAGTGTGGAGTTGAGTGGCTCTGTGAGAGGATGGTGGGGCAGAGGCGGTTTTCTGAAGAAAACTAGTGGAGGGTTAAGTTTTCTATTAACCAGTTTCATAGCATAGGGGTGGCACCTTGCCCTGCGGATGCTGGACAGCACGGTGCCCAGACAGTTCTCGCCTAAGAAGTCCCAGCTTAGCAGGCAGCTGGTTCCGCCGAACAGTCCCAGCATGAGACGGTTTGGAACCAGGACCTGCTGCCTCTCCGCCCTGATACTGCAGCGCAGTTTCAGATGGTAACTCAGAACCCTCCCAGGCGAGG
Organism: Myotis daubentonii; assembly: GCF_963259705.1. Lineage (NCBI taxonomy): Eukaryota > Metazoa > Chordata > Mammalia > Chiroptera > Vespertilionidae > Myotis > Myotis daubentonii. Next base: position 18,358,944 of record NC_081853.1, on the reverse strand, counting down.
GTGGCCGGCATGAGGCCATCAGGCGTCGCTGCCGTGCCTGCGTGGGACCTGTGTCTGCTCATGAGGTTTAGAGATTTGAGGATTAAGACCAGTCACCCGATCAGTGCCCCAGGATTTCGGTTGTGACCACCAACCCTCGTGCGGTCTTTCCATTTCCAGCCTCTTGGTTTGAAGCCTGGCAAACCCAGCCTATCAGACTGATAAACACACACTCTGACAGGAAGATAAAGAACTTTCCTCCAAGGCACGTGCTGGTGCTGATGTAACGATAACAGCCCTGAGCCTGTCTTAATCTCTACATGCAAATGGAACAAAGACCCGTGTCGTTGAGTTCCATGATAAAAATGAGACCGAAGGGAAAAATACCATCACACGGCAGACTAGGTCCGGGGCTAGCCTGGAACACAGATTGGCGGAGAATTAATTTACATCGGGGCCTCATAGTCTCATTTTTTATTGTAGTTACTTGCCCATTACTAGCCCACGAGTTTACTCCCCTGCTGCTTCCCCAAGAATGCTGTTTTTAAATAGATGTACATGTGTGTGTGTGCATTGCTTTTTAAAGCACAGTTGTTGTTTTTTATAGTGGTAACATTTAGCATGAGGTCTACCCTTTTAACAACATTTTGAGTGTACAGACGGTATTCGTAGTGATGGGCATTGTATGACAGGAGCTATGTCCACTGGACCGCTCCCCGCGTCCCCTCCCAGCCCCTGACCACCTCCATTCCACTTTCTGACTGTGCATTTGACGACTTTATCTCATGTAATTGTGACCCTACAGTACTTTTTGTTTTGCTTTTGAACTCCGCTGAGTTATCAGTGAAAAGGAGAAAGGAGGCCGAGTGGATCTGAGAGCGCTGACCCTCGGGCGTGGGCAGCAGTGCTTTTCTTGGCCGCCCAGGTGCTGTCGGCAGTAAAGTCCCGCTGTGACCGTGGAGGAAAGGAGGAGGAGGGGCAGAGGCCTGTAGTGGGTGAAATGCTTTGCATGGCCTGGCCAGAAACACAGATACGCAAAGTTTATATATTCAAAAATAGATGCCCTTTGGATAATGAATGCCCTCTGAGAAGAGAATTTAACCTCGAGCTGAGGAGAGCTGGCTTTGGGGCAGAGGTCCTCACCTTATTGTAACAGAGAGCAAAGGCCTCCCTGGGGTGGACACTTCAGCAGGAGGGCCCGTGGCTCTCGGCTAGCGTTCCGCAGGCCTCGCTCCGTGCTCTGCAGTGCCAGGACTGGCTTCGTGGCCCGGGCAGGCAGCCCTGTGCCCTCCCCGGTAGCCTCATCTGTTAAAGGAAAGGAGTACCTGGCTTGTTACCAGACTCCCTTCCAATGCTGATCTGCTCAGTTCTTTCAACCTTAGACCACAGTTGTCACAGCAGTAAGCAGCTGAGACGGCTGCTTCTCCTGGTGGTCTCCACTGTCTCCTGGTGGCTGAGGTCCCCGTGAGCAGCCTTCCTTCAGTGGCAGTCAGACCTCTTGCTGCAGCCCACCTGCCCCTCTCTCCTCCCCCACGGCTCTGAGAAAGGCAGAGACCCCAGAGGGGTAAGCCAGTTGGAGAATAGATGGTATTCTCAGGAATACTGACAAAGTAGCCTGGACTGAGGATTCGTTAACCGGGTCACCTGTTCTTGGGGTGGGCCTGGCGAGGTTAAAAAGCAGTGTTGGGAGAGAGAGGGCTCGATGCAGAGTGAGTGAGGTGGTGAGTGAAACTTCCCTGAGGGCTTACCCAGCCCCACACACGTCGTCGCGGTGCGGGGAGGGGGTGGGTACTTAACTCCCTGCAGGAAATGGGCTGGCATTGGAGGGGACTCGAGGAAGCTTCCGGCCCCTTTTGATGCCCCTTGCATCATTATTTATATTTCCCCACCAATCTAAAGCTCAGCTGGATGGCAACATATTTCATTCAGCCAAGGATGCAGTTAAAAATTCAAGATGTGTGTGAGGCTCTAATTTATCTGGTGCCACGAGTAATTTGTCAACGTGGTGCTCCGATGAGAAAGGGTTATTAATAAAGCACGTTTAGAAACGAGTCTCTGTCTGAGACGTGAGACTGGGGAAGGTGGGCACGACCGGCTGAGGAGGTAAGTAGTTCCAAGTGCTCTTGTTCCATCATCCAGAGGAGCAGTGACTGGCCTGGGTGGGGCATTTGTGAGCATTTCTGCGCTTCCCTCCAGAGAGACAGGCTTGTCCCGGGAGGGCCTCCGACTGCAGGTGGGATTCCACCCTTGGGCGTATGGCTGTGGGGCCCGTCCGGGTGCCTTTCTCTCATGTTGTTGTTATGCCTTTCAGATACTGGGTTACTTTGACTATGCTTTCACAGCCATCTTTACTGTTGAAATCCTGTTAAAGGTAATGGCGTTTTCATTGATCCTCACATATTCTAGTGCAGCTGTAGCAATAATAGTTTCACTTCTCTGCTTGCTTTCCAGATGCTAGGTTATGCAGACTATGTCTTCACAGCTACTTTTGCGTTTGAGATTGTTTTGAAGGTAACAGGTTCCGCAGGGTGTGTGTAAGGGGCCTGCTCCTGCGTGTGACACACCGCAAAGCAGCGTCAAGTGCTTTGGACTATTTTTGTGTTTTTGTTTTTTGGGTTTTTTTTGTCTGTGATCAAGCGTATACTTTTTATTTTTTTAATCAGAGGATTTTTTCCCCCCTGAAACTTCAGCCTGTTTTTGCTCTTTCCTTTTAATCCTTGATGCATGTAGGACTTCCTGTGGCTTCATGATAGTGATTGGAAATGATGCTTTGTTCTTTTTTTATATCCTCTGAACTGTGTCAACTGATCACAGACACATCACCATGTGTGAAGTTTCTCCCACCCTTCCCGGCATCAGAGTCGGAGGAAATGCATTTATCCCGTGAAGGGCATGGATCTCTTCTCGTGTTTTTGACTGAATTACGATCCAGTGGCCTAAAAATAGTAACAGCACTATTTTCTTGCAACAGGATTTGCAAGATAACTTGAATCTGTTTGTGTTAAGATATTTTCTATCTGTTTTAATGGATGGGCTTACATTTACACAGACAAAAGGAGCACCTTTTGGCCAGGGTGCCCTAAATGTACTGCCCATGCATGAGCTAACAGGTGCCATTGCTGCATGCGGTTCGTGTACTGAGAGTGAGAGCCGCCTGGGGAGCTCATTCCTGCGCACCCAGCCGCCTGGAGACCAACCGCAGAGAGCCCAGCACCCCCTGCCCCCGACTCGCAAAGTGGTGTGGGTCCTAGCAGTCCTGGATAGCGTGGCCTGAGACAACTGTCAGAGCAACTCATCTCCCCGTGGGGTGATGAGCTGGGAAATGAGGAATTTTAACCACAGTTTTCTTTAAACCATTTTGAGGTTTTTTTGTGGGTTCATCTCAGGGGAAAAAATGTATTTTATGTTAGACTACTATGGAACTTGGGCTCTTTACAAAATCTTCTGTAAAAAGAAACCTCAATTAGCATGGCTCAGGAATAGGGTATTTATTTTCTTTCTATTATTTATTATTATTATTATTATTATTATTATTACTTGGCAATGAAAACAGTGCAACACCAACTAAACAACCAATCTCTGTGTAAACATTAGTTAAAAATCTAAACATTTTAGTTCATTTTCTTGCCTTGAAGCCAGTGAATTTGGTTGTCAGTTCTAATTCAGACCCGTGCCCGGGTCCGTGAGCAGATTCTAATAGCGGCCTCCACGGTAAGGAGCACAGAGGCGGAAGGCAGTGGGTGGGCGTGGGGTGAAGGGCACTCACCCAACCTCTGCTTGATCCCAGCTGCTTTTAGAAAAAATTTCCCTTCTTTTCCTTAAACCAAATGGGGAAATGTTCTACTTAGTCTGTTAGCCTGGTTAATTGAGGTTTTATTTTATTTTCCACATGTCTTAGTTGTTAAATGAAGTAGTTACTTTCTGGCTTTGGGGCAAATGAAATACAGGTTTATTTAAAAGGAAAAAAATATATTGCTTTTCAATTTCTGTATATTTACCTCAGTCACACAAACCTTCCACGTCATTCATGATTTTGAAAGTATTTTAGAGAGCGGAAAATAAGCTAAAGCAAGGATTCAGAAAATGGAGATTTGCCAAGATGCATTTGACATATGAAACGGTGGTTCCTGATGGCCTTGTGAAAATTTGGAAGGCTTTTGGTTATTTGGTTTAACACATGAAATTACCATTTTTGTAAGTCAGAAAAGGTTGAGTGTTGGCAATTTCATATGGTCCAATTTTATTAGTTCCCAACTCTGTCTCTCCTGTCCGACACTTACCTGAGTCTTCCCCACTCTTTTACTTTTTTATTTATTTTTTGTATAAACAGTGAATTTTTTGTGTTTTGCTGTTTCCATTCTGGGGAACTTCCTCACCCAACTCCTTCCCCATCACCAGTAAGAGCCTCACGGGAGCACCCACGGTGTGGGCTCCAGGTGCTCGCGGCCTGTGACTGGAGAGCAGTGGGATGACTTAGGTGAGACGCGGGTGATGCTTCCTAGCCACACCCTCTCCACCTAGAGAACTGAGTGAGAAGAGCTGGGTACGGTGGACCCACTAAGGACCGTTAGGAGCAGGAAGAGGCCTCCCTGGCAAAGTACTGGTTTCTGTGTAGACAGAGCTGGTGAGTACTGGGCCCCAGCACTCTTAAAAAAATATTTTTATTGATTTTAGAGAGCGCGCGAGAGAGGGACGTTGCTGAGAGAGAGAAACATCGATCCCCTGTCTCCTGCACAAGCCTGCAACCCAGGCATGTGCCCTGACCGGGAATTAAACCAGTGACCTCTTGGTTCATGGGTAGAAGTTCAGCCACTGAGCCACACCGGCCAGGCCCAAGCGCTTTGTCCAGCCTCTGGGTTGGAACAGTGTAGGCTCTCCCAGGGACTCAGGGCCTGAAGCAGCATTGTGTGGGGAAGCCAAGTTGTCTGGGCAGCAAGTATGGTCACGTGGACTCTCTCCTGAGACAGGCTCTCTGGACATGCCAGTGTTGTTCATGTTTGAAGTTTGTTGTTGCTGTAATAAAGTCTAAATTGTTCTCTTCTTTTAATATGTCCCCAAAGTGAGCTTCCCTTTTGCCATTTCTGAACAAATTATGCAGGTGCTCAGCCCTGTTGGCTTACATTTCTGGCTTCATCATGCACGCTTGTTAGTAAAGATAGACTGTCCTCCAGGCGTTGTAAAGAGCCCAGGTTTCTCTTCCTCTGGGGAGGAAAACCAGTCAGCTCACCCAGATTCTGCCCGTAGATGACGACCTTTGGAGCGTTCCTCCACAAAGGGGCCTTCTGCCGGAACTACTTCAACTTGCTGGACATGCTGGTCGTCGGGGTGTCTCTGGTGTCCTTTGGGATCCAGTAAGTGTTCAGGAGTGTGGGTGCGTACACACCAGGACTGCTGGGCAGGATGGTTTACGTGAGGAATTTTAACATGATTCGTAAAGGCTGGGCATCATTTTAGTCATCACACTTAGGCACCTGGCAAAGCTTAATGGGTACCTAGGCCAGAAAGCCCTGGGCAGTCCCTGCTTTCCTGTGTTTCTCTTGTCCTTTCCGTGCCCATTGCTAGCTTGGACTTATTGTTCTCTGTGATATCTGCTTTCAACAGAGAGTGAAAGAAGCCAAGTTCTAGTTCAAAGCGTTTTATCCGGCTTCCTCCAGGGCTGGCCCCAGGACCTTGAGGGCATCCTCCTGCTTCCCCTTCTGTATGGGAGGGACATGACCAGGTGGCTTCTTGGAGCCCTTTCTGCTTTGAGTAGTGAAGGTTCCCTTGATCTCCAGGACATATGACCCTTTTCCTTTGCCCTCTAAAATTTTCACCTAGGAGGGGCCTGAGACAAGTCTCAGGGAGAGGTTAGCTCAGCTCCACACGGGACCCACCACGCTGTGCTGTGGTAGTAAAATGAGAGCCAAGTGTGACAGTCTCCGTGTTTCATCCAACTCTAATGCCCTCTGCCTTCTTTCCTCCCCGTTTCTCCCCTTAGATCCAGTGCCATCTCGGTGGTGAAGATTCTCAGGGTCTTAAGGGTCCTGAGGCCGCTCAGGGCCATCAACAGAGCAAAAGGACTTAAGGTTTGGGCCTCTCTCCCGCAGGCTGGGCTGGCTTCGGCGGGGTTAGCTCTATTTACTGACTTGGCTGGGCTCGCGCTGGGCTGAGGCCTGATGGATTTTAAAGTGGGTTCACCTTTCAAAAGGACATTTCTACCCAGTGGAATGTCCTCTTTCAAACCTGATACCATTCTTAAGTGTTATGATTGCCTTTATTTTCATTTATTTAAAATATTTTCTTTATGTAGTTACTCAGCATTTATTTTATATTATTAATGGTGTTTACTTTGGTCTTTAAATCTATTCTCATGCAGGTTGTACAAAAGAGGGTTTATGTTTTCCTAAGTTTTTTTATGGGGTGGGAAGTCCTATGGGCCTGTGTGCCAGGCAGTGCCGCCCCCCCTGCCCCCTGCCCCATGGTAGGAAGCCAAGGTGGGGCCCATTACACGGTGCTCTTCCCAGGCAGCCATGATGCACTGGGGCTAACTCCCCACAGTTAACAGAGCCCCACAAAGTCAGGAAGTCATATGCAGATGCACAGACACATAAACAGTCTTGGGTGGTATTAGTCTCCCCTTCATCCTCTCCCTGCTCTCTCCCCCAGCACGTCGTCCAGTGCGTCTTTGTGGCCATCCGGACAATCGGCAACATCATGATCGTCACCACCCTTCTGCAGTTCATGTTTGCCTGCATCGGGGTCCAGTTGTTCAAGGTACAGGACATGCCTTGGGGCACGAGGCCCGGATGATCTCTTCAGGGGCAAGCTTGCATTTGACTCTCTGTGTCTGTTTTGTACTCAGGGAAAGTTCTATCGCTGCACAGATGAAGCCAAAAGTAACCCTGAGGAATGCAGGTGAATGTCCCGTGCACAGGAGTGGGAAATTGGGAAGGACAAATGGAAGACTTGCAGGATTCGCCTGTGCTGGCATTTCAGAAGGCGTGGGCTCCCTGAGGCCCGTGTGCTCAGCCCACTGCAGCAATGGAGGGTTTCTGGGGGTTTTTTGTTTGTTTGTTCTTTTGGTTTGAGGTGAAATTCACATCACATGAAGTTAGCCATTTTAAATCATACAATTCAGTGGCATTTAGTACGATCTCTTTACGGTGTAAGCACCACCTCTATCTAGTTACAAAGCTTTTCATCACCTCAAAACAATGGAGAGATGGCCTTTGATGTTTGGTATAGACTCTACAAACTAGAGGGGAGGGGACTAAACCCTAAAATAACAATTGAAATGCCCCGGAAAGCTCACCCTACAGCAAGCATGTCAAACTCAAAGGCTAACACAGGCCAAATAAATGAGGCATGCAGCCTGAGGGCCGTGAGTTTGACATACTTGCCCTGCAGCCAGATGGGTAATTTTTCCGCAAACCAGAACTTATAGCTCAACTCCCTGGAATTCAGGTGCTGGCTGCCATCTTCTGATAGGTTTCCTGCCACCCACATTTTGGCCATATTTCCATTCACAAGAACAGACAGAGGCGAGATAAGGTGGGAAACACTCGTGCCTCTTATCCCAAGCCATGCAAAAGAATGTGAAGGCAGACACGGAAACCATGGCCTAAAGTCTAAGACTGTGCAGAAGTCCCTGTGTCCCCATCCTTTGATGATGTCCCCAAGGGAGGTCCAGCTGCCTCCACTGGTTTGGGGTTTCTTTTTAGCAGAAGGTGCAGTCAGAGAACACCAATGTAATGTGCTGGCTCTGCCCCTCCAGGGGCACCAGGCCTGTGGGCTGGGGGTGGAGTGCGCCCCTGAAATTGAGCAGCAACAGTGTGACGTCACCTTCCTTTCCCCCTCCAAGCCTCGCTTCCTCATCTGTAAAACAAAGACATTGACTCCTTCCAGAAATGAAATTCTATGAGAAATATCATGTGCCAGAAATTATAGAATCTTGGGGGGAACTGGGGATATTGTTGGTATAAAGAAGGAATTCAATTAAAGCTAAAATGCAGATTAAGAGGATGCCTGGGCTGGCTTCCAGAGCTTATGGAATTCTCCAAGGCCGAAGCTTTTGGTTCTTCGGTGTACATGCTGAGCCCAGTGCGTATGAGAAATGCTTATTGTTTGGTAGTTTTCGTTGGTTATCCGGCATATGCCGGTGGCTGCCTAGTTGCTCTGGAGAATACTCATTAAGCTAGTAGTTACTCGACAGTTATGTGAACTGGAGAGGAGATTGAATACAGGGCAGGAGAAGGAGAAACACAGGCAGTGCCATGCTCAGGTCAGTGGCCTGGCTGGCAGACCAAGCATGTCGGTGCCTGCAGTGTGGGGATGGGGCAGCTGTGACCGATTTCTCATCACGCCAAGATGACCAACATTTCTTTTCCTCTCTAGGGGGCTTTTCATCCTCTACAAGGACGGGGAGATTGATAACCCTGTGGTCCATGAGAGGCTCTGGCAAAATAGCGATTTCAATTTTGACAATGTCCTTTCTGCTATGATGGCGCTGTTCACAGTCTCCACGTTCGAGGGCTGGCCTGAGTAAGTACAGAGGGACGTCCGCAGGGAGGTGCCTCCGGCCTCAGGGCACTCCAGCCATCCTTCTCTCCAGAGTGAGTCCTGCTTTTCTCAGCAGCTTCAGGCTTTCCCTGTGATTTTTAAACTTTGGGCCACTTATCAATCACTTCTTGGCCCACAGGGCCCCTCTGTCTGATTAGACAAAGGATTAAGCTTTGTGGCCAGCCTTCAGGACTCTCAGATTTGGGGAATCAGGAGAGGAGGGCATAGCTCCTAGGCAGGGGCTCATCTCAGCTGGCTCCTGGGGAGCAGCTCTGGATGGAAATGGGGAGCCCTCAAAGGCATTTGTTTGTCATGCCAACTCCCATTGGTAGCCATGTCAGTAAAGCTAAATAGGGTCACTAAATAGGGTCTTGATAATGTCCTAAGCCATTCATCCACCCATCCACCCATTCATCCATCCATCCACCCATTCATTCATCCATCCATCCATCCATCCAACCATCCATCCATCCACCCATGCATCCACTCATCCATCCATCCATCCATCCATCCATCCATCCATCCATCCATCCATCCACCCACCCACCCATGCATCCACTCATCCACCCATCCATCCATCCATCCATCCATCCATCCACCCATCCACCCACCCATCTATCCATCCATCCATCCATCCATCCACCCATCTATCCATCCATCCTTGCATCCACTCACCCATCCATCCATCCATCCCTAGTACTAATATGTGCCAGGCGTGGATGGCTGCCATTGTGCCATGTCTTTCACTGAGGCACTCACCTGCTCATTCATCAAATGTGCTTTTGGTACCAGCTCCAGGTGACATGTTCTGCTAGGCACCATGGGAAAAAACAGTTGTCTCAACATGGTTCCTCCCTTCAAAGCCCAAATTCAGTTAGTGTGTCAGGTGATCAAACCAGGCAGGAGGTTCTGGTGTGTCACAGATGTGCAGAATAGGGTCCTGAAGAATGGCTAGGGTATTGATGGGCAGAGTAAGAAAAGCAGGAAGAAGGAAGGAGGTGGAATACCAAAGGAGGGTCTCTTGTACCCTTGCTACTCTCTGTTCTCTGCTGCCCCAACCCGCCTCTAGCTCCTGCCACCAGAGCATAGGTACCTAGCTGGATTCCTGAATGTCAAGTTCCCAGGCCTAGAGGGACTGCAGAAGGTGGACAGGCTGGTCTTCTCAGGCTGGCAGACCCTCTGGATGCACGAGAGAGCCAGGGAGCTCTGCAGGAGAGCCTGCAGGGAAAGGACGGCTGGGTGGGGCTGTTCATTAGGGAACTGGTGCTGAGGAGAGAAGAGGTGTGGAGTAAGATCTTTTACTCTACGGAGGTTTTGAGTCTCAGGTTTCGAACATTGTGCTTTAGCAAATCATGGCGGTAGCTGAGGGGAAATGGACCAGCTTGGGACTTGGGGCTCAGAGGAACTGGGCTCAACTCTGGGTCTGCCCCCGAGGAGTGTGACCCTGGGCACTGAGCTCCCTCTCTGAGCTCCCATCCGATGGGGTGACAGTGATGTCCACCTTTGCAGATGGATGTGAAGGTGTGTAGCATAGTGCACCCAGGGGTGGGTGCCCTGGAAGTGGTGACGCTGCATCAGAATGGGGCTGAATTTAACTTGGGGCCTTATAGTAATGTCCCCTCTTCCTGTGGAGTTCTGCCTGGCCTGTATTTAATTCAGTGTGTGTTTCCGTTTGGGGAAGCTCTCTGAGTTCTTTGGAAATCCATAGTTGCTTGCTATTGTCTTTGTCAGTGTGCAGTTTCCAGTTCAGCCAGTGCCTACATGAGACGTTCCTCCTCTTCTACCTGGGAATAGGAAGGACTGTGATTGAATACTTGTGAAATCTTTTGTTTCTCATTCCTCCAAGCATCAATCACAAATATATCCCAGCTGCCCCACCTAAGTGCTGGGCTGACTGGGCCTCACACTAACCAGGGTGCCTCAGAGACCCGCCTGTGTGTAGGGGGGCCTCGGGGAGGGGGCTCCGGTGCAGGGTCTGTGCCATGGGGACATGCAGAAGAGGGACGCCCTGGGAAGGCAGCGGGGTGGGGCTCCCAGACTGGGTGGGGCTGTCGTGCTCATTGGGTCCTTCTGCTCTCCAGGTTGCTGTACAAAGCCATCGACTCGAACGGAGAGAACGTGGGTCCGATCTACAACTACCGCGTAGAGATCTCCATCTTCTTCATCATCTACATCATCATCGTCGCTTTCTTCATGATGAACATCTTTGTGGGTTTCGTCATTGTCACGTTCCAGGAGCAGGGAGAAAAAGAGTATAAGAACTGTGAGCTGGACAAAAATCAGGTTAAAGTCACACACTGTTTGGGCTTCCATCCCTCGAGCAGGAGAGGGATTACTTCTCTGTGGATGGTTTCCCCATGCACAGCGGAAGGTGCTGCCTGTGTGTGTCCCTGGGCTTTGGGCCCTGCTCAGAGCACACCCATGGCCAGCCTGAGTCATTGCTGTTGAAAGTGAGGTTGTCAGATTCAGACTTGACTTTGTCATTGTGGGATCCACCCCCAGACCTGGGCCACCTCTGTGGTCGACCCACCGGTGACAGCTCTCAGTCTCATCTGGTGGTGTGTCCAGAGGCCGGAAGGCACCAGTGAGGCTCCCAGAGCTCCTAACGACCGTCTTTTATCTCCTCAACCTCAGCACTGTTGGCATTTCAGGTCGAGAGTTATTGCTGTGCTTTGTAGCGTGTTTAGCACCATCCTGGCCTCTACTTGCTAGATTCCAGTAGCACGCCCCAACCCCTGTTTTTGGTGACAACCCCAAACATCTCCAGATGTTGTCAAATGTCTCCTGGTTGGGAACCGTTGGTTAGGAGGAAGTGCGCTGTCACACCACAGGAAGAGGCGCTAACTTTAAAGTTGGGACTAAGATCGCCCTGGCATCAATCTCTCATTATCTAGCACCTTGTTTTAACCAACCCGATAGAAGCAGGGGCCTTGACTCTGATTGTGTGATAGTGCGAGGGAGCCAAGTAGCCTGCATCCTGGTCCTGGTCTCCCTGCACCTGCTCAGGGACTGTGGGTGTGTCCCTGATCCCCTTTGGGTCTGGTCTGTGTCTAAATTGAGGGCATTCAGGAGCTGCCTGTAGAGGCCCCTTTCAGCCTTAAAAGATTGTGAGCTGGAGATGCTGCTTTGGGAGTTTCCCCGGGTCCTCTATCATTGGCATCTTGGTTTGATGATGACAGAGTGAGCAAGAATAGTCTGCCAGCCTGGGCTTCCTGGGGGAAGTGGCTGTGGTGAGGCAGTCTGCTGTCTCGGCTGCAGCCATGCCCACTGGGGGACACGTGAGGACAGTGCTGGCTTGGTTCCTAGGAAGCTGTTGCTTTGAGTTGTCAGGACATCGCTGCAAATTCCACCAGTGACAGTCAGAGGGAGGCCTGGCTCCGCTCCTCACCCCCGGCTGGGCAGCACCAGAGCCCAAATTATGTCACCACCGAGATCCAGAGCAGACTCAGATTGGGGGTGGGGGGACTCCCCTGGAGTCACTGTGTGAGGTCATAGCAGGGCCAGAGCCCAGACAGGAGGGAGCCTGTCTGAAGTCAGTCAGAGCTGAGTCTAAGCAGAAGAATGGGAGTAGGTCTGGGCCAAGGTGCCAGCAGCGCCTGATGCCGAGCTGTCGGGGCTGGAGGCTCCTCCCGGGCTCACTGCAAAGGGTGGACCAGTCTCAGCCCCAGAGTGAGCGGGGAGGCCATCGTTACTGACCCAGAGGTCTGAGAACGGCAAGCCCCTGAGCCTCAAACGCTTGCAGATGGACACACAGCTAGCTCACCATTAGTCACTCGCAGTTAACACACTCCGTCCTGAGAGGTGACTTACATGGGTCCATCCTGGAGCAGCTGTGGGGCTCTAGTCTCAGGCAATGAACCAGCCTGTCGGGGGCTTGGGGATGTCTGTGCCTCTCGTGACCTGGTCTCCTGTCCTGGAGGACAGTGTGGGCAGGAGAACTGCAGGTCTAACCAGCTGGCGTAGACAAGGGTAGGAATGAGAATTGGGGCAAGGCCCATGTCTCTGCTTGTGCACCGTGCGACCTCGGGCGGGCCATTTGCAGCTCTGGGCTCAGTTGTGGGTTGTTTGTTTGTTTTGGTTAATCCTCACTAGAGGATATTTTTCCCATTGATTTTAGAGAGAGTAGAAGGGAGGGGGAGGAGAAGAGGGGAGAGAGGGAGAGAAAGAGAGAGAGAAACATGGATGTGAGAGAGCCACATCAATTGGTTGCCTCCCCAAGCTCCCCAACTGGGATGGGAACCTGCAACCCAGGTATGTGCCCTTGACCTAAATCGAACCCGCGACCCTTCAGTTCCCAAGCTGGTGCTCTAACCACTGAACCATGCCGACCAGGGCTTGGCTCAGTTTTGTAATAAGTAAAATAGAAGCAGTCTGGGGGATCTGGGCACCCCGCGGGTGCTGTGACAATCAGAGGAGGTGATGGAGCTGGGGGCCCTTTGTCCCTGATGCAGAGTGGTGTCCACGGGGGCTGCCGAGTAGTTTTCCCCTGGGTCCTGGGTCCCTCCCAGCAGGTGCTGCGCCGGCTCTTTCAGAGCAGGTGGGAGCTTCGTCCTCCCTCAGGACCCCTTGTTGCTCTTCTCTCCCATTGCAGCGTCAGTGTGTTGAATACGCCTTGAAAGCACGCCCCGTGCGGAGATACATCCCCAAAAACCCCTACCAGTACAAGTTCTGGTACGTGGTGAACTCCTCGCCTTTCGAATACATGATGTTTGTCCTCATCATGCTCAACACACTCTGCTTGGCCATGCAGGTAAAGATGGAGGCGCGTGGAGATGGGGATCGTGTCTGGGCCTTCTGCACAGTCGGTGCCCCGGATGTGAGGGTGGAAGGCCAGCCTCTCACCAGAGGATGGGTTTGATTTCTGATGAGTCAGGGCTGTAGTTTGGTCAGAGTCCGGTCTTGGCTAACTGTCATCACGGTGGGAGTTTAAGAGACTGTCTGTACAGCGTGGCCATAGGTAACATTTCCGTGGAGCCGGAGCATTCAATTCTGTAACCTTTACTGGGGCTCCTGGGGCCAGGGAGTGGCGGAGGACTGCCTCTCTGTGTATGTGGAGTTGGACAGACGGGTTCCAATCCTGACTGGACTCCTCACTGGGGGCAGGGGAGAGGGGGCAACCTTGGGAAAGTTATTTACATCCCGAGGCTGCTTTCTTTATTGCTAAAATGGGAAGGCCATCATGCCTGCCTCGGATACAAAGTTCATGTTGGATAATTTGTGCCAGGCACTTTGCTCTGGGCCTGTCACCCAGTGTTGGAAAACAACATACAAGTCACATCCTGTCCCCAGGAGCTCTCCGTGTGCGGTGGGGACCCTCCCGTTCATGGAGTAGTGAGTTTGGTCTGCATCACAGCTATTCTCTGCTCACATTGGGGGCGAGGAGTACAATTCACCTCAGTGGGCCACACTGGATTACAGTATATTAGCTTTTAATATAATCCTATATATTTAATATAAACACTATAATTACTAGACTTACTAGTTAACCTTTCCAGTAGTTTATTGTCTAGTTGCATTAGGACAAGAAGCAAAAACCAAGGTCTAGATTCAGTTTTCACACTGACTTGAAGAGCGTGAGCAAGCCAACTCCCAGAGCTGTCTGGAAAATGGGTCTAAAAGACAGCCAGTGACAGATTTCCTAATGCTTTCCTTTAATGTGAGAAACCTTTATGCATGAGAAGGACCATGTGCTGATATAGGGGGAAGGGGGAAGTCAAGATAATGCTGCCTTTTATTGAACATGGAACTAAATGGCATAAAATTTATGCCTAAGCAAATCCTACCTTTATTCATGGACGTTTGGGCGGGTTCTGCATTGTGCCTGGGTCATGGTGCTGAGTTTGATCTCTGCCAGAAGGAGGGATGGGTTCCTTTTATCCTGAGCAGAGGCAATTGATGTCTTTCCCCTTCAGCATCCAGTCATCCTCACCTTGCCAAGGCCCCTGCACTTTGTGGGGAGGGCTTGTGACCTGACAGTGCCAGTGGGGTCACTGGGAGAGGGTGCCTGTGTCCCCAGAGGGCAGTCGCCTGCCAGGAGGAAGGGCTGGGGGCCTCCTTCTGTGGGCCTGGAAGGGGCCTCTGAGAGCTGTTCTTCCGTCTCCGTCCACAGCACTATGAGCAGTCCAAGATGTTCAATGACGCCATGGACATCCTGAACATGGTCTTCACTGGGGTGTTCACTGTCGAGATGGTTTTGAAGGTCATTGCGTTTAAGCCTAAGGTGAGTTGCTGAAACCGTTTCACAGAGGCTGTTGCTGAATCACCCCAGAGAAGCACCCACTTCCTGTTAGTCTTGTGTCAGTGAATTATGCTGAATTGTTCTGGCTGCTAACTGGGTTATCACCTGCAAACATTCAAATCTGATTAGGGCATCTGTATACATATGGGACAATAAATCTGCAAAAACAAAACCTCATCAAAACAATTCTAAGAAGAAGAGGAAGGGAGGAGAGCATTGGGAATTGGTGGGATGGAGGTTGTTTTGCACCTAGTTTCTGTTTCTAGAACGGCATTATCAGGTTGTCTGCGGGAGACTTGCTTCGTTACTGGAGCACTTTCACATCACCCATCAGAAAGAATTCGGCCCTGATTTTACTTTTAGATTTCTAGGAAAAAGACATTGGTTTTTTGTGTTCTTGGTCTACAGCATCTTCTTCACCTTTTATGGAAACTTCTACCCACTGCAGAGCAGAGCCATACCATTTTTTTGTTTATTTAATTTAGAAACTTTTAACTTCAAGACAAAACAAGACATGAAATATGTTAAACTGTGTTGGACAGTTCAGCATATTGTGTCTCCTTTGGGAGGGAGTGGATCCATCTCACATCCGTCAGTGTCTGTAATATAACAGATAGGCAGATAGGACAACATCAAAGAGCACACCCAGGTCGGGAGTCAAATCCCTGCTCTCCACCAGCTCATCGAACAAGTTCCTTAACCGCTAGACGCCTCCGCCTCCTCCGCCATAAAGCGAAGACGTGATAGTCCTGTGTCACAGGGTGCTGTGAGGAGTGAAGAATCCCTCGGTGCGCCATGCTTGGGCAAGTGGTACCAGGCTGTAGACGTGCCAGGTGGTCACAGGCGGTAGTACTGTGACTGTGGCCACCACCACCACCATGTCCCCTTCAACCAACGATGTTCCCTTGTTCTAAAACCGTGGGCAGAGCAGCAGTCCTGGCTGAGCTATATCCTTTTCTAGCAAAGCCCCAAATGGTCAGTCAGAGGACGACAAGCTCAGCGACCCAGTTATTGGTTCATCTGTATGGAAGGTACCTGGCAAGACTAATTTATTCTTGGATTATGAAATGATTTTACGTACTCCTTACTTACACGGAATTCTAATTCAAAACTGTTCCTTTCTTTAATTTGAATTAATGTCTGTGCAATCTTTGTCAGCTCTTTGTGGACCCAAAAGAAAGGACATTAGTAAGTGACGAGTGGGGGCGAGTGAAGTGGGGTCAGACTGGCACCTTATGCATGGCCAGGTGTTCTTTCCTGTGACTTGTCCACACCTCCACATGCAAACGTTCCCCCCTTTTCCAAATTCATCTTAATTTCCTTTGGAAATTTTGGTTTGCTTCCCTCTCACCTTCTTTGAATGATACTTGCCTGGACTGATGGAAGTTTGCAAAATAACGACATCAGAAGTCCTTGAGAAATGCAGCACGGATCATATCTATGGAGCATTTCCCAGATCCCCACGCCATGTCTCCCCTCCCCTCACTGGTGATTATGCTCCGAGGTTTCCAAAAGCTTGTTTGTTCTAGGCTGAGAAGGCCCACTTGCCCATGGCATGTGTGTGAGTGTGTATCAGTGTGTGTGTGCTTGTGTCAGTGTATGTGTTTGTGTGAGTGTGAATGTGTGTGCATTTGTGTGTGTGTGTGAGCGCATACCTGTAGCAGGCCATTGCATCAATGGCTCGTAGCACACTACTCTGCCCAGTAAACTGCTGATACCAAACCTGGGGTGCGGGGGGAGTTCAGTGGCCTATTAACAGACTGGAGGTATAAGGGAAAATTTATAATCAGTACTGATCAACCAGAGTTTTCAAATGAGTGATTTCCGCTAGACATTGTGCTGCTTTGTAGTTTTACTTAGTAAGATATTTTCACAGCATAAGACAACCTCAGGTTGCGATTGAGAAAGTTTGTCACAGCGATAGCAGTCTCTCTGTGCTTGGGGGAGCTCTGCCACTGGGTCACCAAAGTCAGCAGGAGGGGCTTTATGCTGCTTTGTGCCTGGAGAGCAAAGGACAACCAGTTCACCAAGTAGCATGCAAAGCTCTGCCTAGAGCACTCCCTGGCTTATCCTCATCTTCTCTTCATTGTTAACATCCAGCCCCCTCGAGCCGGCCTGCTCAGGGACCCTGTGAGAGGCTGCCGGGGGAAGATGCTTTGAGGAGATGGCCACATGGACGGAGGAGTGGGAAACCTGGCCCATCAGTCTCATAGGAAAGTGTCTCCTGGGAGGAGCTTTGTAACAGGGACTCCGAAGTGAGGGCCACACCTTCTAGGAGAACTTCAGCATCCGTGCCAGGGCGGCCTGGGTCACAGCTGTTTGTCATTCAGATACAGGCAGTGAGCTGAACAAAACCCTTTTTGGTAGACGTAGGAGGAAAGGTTAAAGCAAATCCAGAGACCTGACCCTGGGGACTTCTTTCCTATTCAGACCCTGACAGAGAGATGGGGCCTCCTGAGAGAGAGCACAGTTAGAGGGACGTGGTCCCAGGACCACAAGGGGAGGTCACCCAGCCGCCACCAGCAGGAAGGGCTGAAGTGGGCAGAGTAGGAAACCCAAAGCTGGGGGCTTCCTGGTGGGGAGGCAGGCTCACGATGGGCAGGGTTGAGTTGGCGAGGTAAGAGTGCAAGGCCTGGGGTGGGGCGGGAGCCAGGTGAAGGGGCAATAGGGAGGAAATAGGGGACATCTGTAATACTCTTAACAACAGAAATAAATATTTTACAAAAAGAGTGCAAGGTGGTAAGAAGCCACAGAGCCAAGGATTAGGGCAGCAATTTTCAACCGGTGTTGAAAATTTTTTAAATTTTCACACAAATTTTTAAAACTTGCAGTACCCGGCTGAGCACTGACCTCTTTCCCTTAGATTGTCAATAAAACAATGACAACAGCCAGCACAGCAATAGCGGTCCCATGTGACTGAATCAAAATTATCCCTATATTTTTATTTTTTGGTGTGCTGCAGAAATTTAACAATTAGTTTATGTGTGCCATGAGATGACAGATGTTAAAAACTGATGGATCAGGACAAAGCAAGCAGGCTGTTTAGTGTGTAGTGTCAGCTTCCAAGGGAAACCCACCTGCCAGGCATTGACCTCATGCACTTCAGGTTGTGCTGTCGACTTGGGGTGGACTTTGGAGTGGACCGTGCAGCCCTAGGGTTTTGAGTGAGCAACAAGCCCCGTGGCCCTGGCCTTGCCCTCCAGTGTTCCCCAGGAAGCCCCTGGAATCCTCTGACGAATTCTCTTGTTCCAAGGAGGGGGATGAAGGGCCTTTTCCAAAGTACTGGCTCCCACAGGTAAAGAGAACAGGTCATGTTTGAGGCTCCCTCTTTGTGCTTCTAGATGTCAGCCACCTGCTGTGTGGTCCAGTACGTGTTCCAGCCAGGTTGCTGGCCATGGTCATGGACTTATCCCCAGAGAGCCACACGTTGTTCTCAAGACTTAGGCGATCAAGTATTTTGATCTTGCTTCTGCCTCAAAAAGGGCTAATTTATGTGCCTAGCCACTTGGGCTTGGCAAGAGTAAAGAGTAGTTAGGTTGGGGAAAGAAGTGAGTTTTAGTGCTGTCCACATGCTTCCGTGCAGAGCTAACGCACAGCAGACACCGGGCATCTGGTCCCATTCTGGGAGGCAGTCCCCACTCCAGGATCCCCACCCCAGGGTCCCCGCCCCAAGGTCTTAGCAGGCATGGGGCTCATTAAAAAAACCTTAGCAATCTTCCTAGCAGACGTTCTCCACTTCCTGGGACGTTCTCCACTCACTTGGTAAAATGTGTACCTGCCTAGGCCATTACTTGACCTTTGCAAAGGATTATGCTAGTTAGAAAGCTGCCAGCTACAGCTTGTATAAAAAGTTGGCACTATGGGTCATACCTTGAGTCCAAGGACCCCCATAACATCCCAATCTCTCCTGCCTCCTTTCCGAGTTACCCTGACTGCTACGCCATCTCCCTGCCTCTGGCCTCAGCCCCTCGCTCTTCGTCTTCCACAGACTCCCATTGTGAACCCTAAGCTGACGGTGCCCTCTTCCAGTGAAATTCTGGCACTGGCCACCTATTACATGAGAAACATAGTTTTCTTAGTCTCATGTCAAAGTATCCACTAAACCTCGGCCCATTTAAGTTCCTGCCTCATTTCCAGCCACTCTCTTCCTGTCATTCCTTCTCCACACCCACCCCTAGCTGTTTACATGCTAGACTTTCCCATGGCACATGCTTCTGCTTGTTATCCTTTAGCCTGTCTGAATTGTTGGCTCCTCTGTGACACTGTCCCTACCAACCCAGCCCGAGCCAGCCCCTTCCCACGCATTGTGTGGTTAGATGCCTATGGTGTGTTAGCATCATCATTGCTACTCCACGCCTCTCTCTCCACTAGCGATGCCACAGGCTGGGTCTTCTCTGTCTCCCACGATGCCTGCTACAGGCTGGTTACTCAATAAAGACTAGGGATTGTAGACAGGAATAAGTGGATGAGCCTGTAGGGATACCCTCTTGGCATAAGGGCACCTGGTTTTCTATAACAGGATATTTGGGCAGTAGAGGTGGGCAAAAGTGAGTATGTTGTCCTGTTAACCCTCACTTGACCTTGGCAAAGGCTTATGCTAGTTAGAAAGCTGCCAGCTACAGCTTCTATGAAAAGTTGGCACTATGGGTCATACCTTGAGTCCAATCCTGCCCTGGCAGAAACTGGTAAATGACCTGGCTGCCATGGTCAACCACAGGAGCAGGTCCTTTGTGAAAGGCTTCTTGAGATCTGCAGATGAGAGAGAGACTCTGGGCAGCAAACAGACCCTGGGCTTGGGCTCCTGTTTCCCATATGCAGCCATTCCACAGGCTTCCTCCCCCATAGTGCCAAGTCTGTGCTACCTTTTGGCTTCAGACCAGACATCGACAGGCAACCAGGATAGAATTCTTGGACGTAATGGAGTTGCCTGGCCTCAGCCTGGTTTCTGATTTTAAGTGTCTGGTGTCAGAATTGTTTTGGGTCATAGATGTTATTGCAAGTGGCTGATTTGCTGGATCTTTTCAAGCAGGTGGCGCTGGACAAAAGTAATCTAAGGGCTGACTCTGGCTGGGCTGGTAGGGGCTGCTGGTTCCACTTGAGGGCCCCGGCCTCAGAATTCAGCTGTAGGAGATGTGTTGTGTGTCAGTGGCCGAGGGAGATGGAGAGGGCCCTCTGTTGGAAGCCAATGTCTCATTTTCGGGTTATACCAGACTTTAGTGGGAAAGCAATGGGGGACTGAGTCATGCTCACTTGACAGTGATTTTATTACAAAGCCGGCTACTAAACCGGGAAACAGGATGTGGGAAGAAAGGCAGGCTGGCATTTCCTGCCTCCCCGGGACCTAGCAGAGCCTTTTCTTCCTGCCACCTGTCCCAACTCAAGCCTCCTGTCGCCTGGGTTAGGGGTGTAGCCTCTAGGGTTCTGTGAGTGTGAGGGATCCTCTGGAGAGAGAGTTGAAGGGATTGCCCAAAAGTTCCAGGAGCTCCAATGCCAGGCCCCTATCCTGTCAATTGAAAGTGATTTTATGTAGCATTATGGCTGCAGTGGCCCCATTGGACAATAGTTTGTTCCCAGTTGATCGGAATGATCCCAAGGGGAATACTGATAATTCTGGACAGCGAGAGAGGAGCTGTTCAGGAGTAAAGTCCAAAGTTAGGCCACAGGGCTGGCACCCAGCACAGTAGTGGGCGTGGCCTCAGGTAAATGACCAGCTCTAACGGTGGAGCTGAGCACATGGGCAGTGAGCTGCGGGCTGTCTGTGTGCCAGGACGGACAGGAGGAGGGATGCTTGGCTTCTGCTCTGTGTGGACGCCAGAGGCCCAGCAGTTACTGGAGACGGTGGATGATTCTGAGGCACCCATCCCTCTAGAGGGGAGGGAAGGCCCACCACACTCTGGCTTTTGAGTTGCTAAGTCCCAAAGGAAAGGGCAGGCCCTGCCCCTCAGCGGTCTGCCACGGCCGCTCCTCACTCACTGTTACCCATCGCAACAGTGCACATCGTTTCAAAGAGAACTTGTACCCTTCGGCCCTGGGATGCCCACAGCCTCACTCATGTGCCCTCTGATGCTGCCAGTCCGGAGACTTCCTCGCTGAAGTAGGCAGGAAGTTCCTCTGTGTCCTGGCGTAGCTCTTTATCTCATCCCCGACCAGCATGGCTGCATGTTAGCAGCACTAGCCTAGTCCTCAGAGCGGCCCGTCTTTTCTCGATTTTGCCGGCCAAGAATCACACGCTGTGAGAAGAAAACTAGAAGGCGTAGGATGTGGGGTGTCTCTCTCGCTCTCGCTCTCTCTCTCTCTCTCTCTCTCTCTCTCTCGCTCTCTCTCTCTCTCTCTTTATAGGGGTCCTCCACAATTTCGTAAGATGTTGTTAATGAGAGAGGCAGTACATGTGTGGAGCTAGGAGTATACAGGAAATTGTTGTACCATCCTCTCAATTATTTTTTTTTCAATTGGTATTTCTTAAGTAGACCTTCCCATTAGACTTGATCCACAGGCCATCAGAGTTGTGCAGGTGATGTCCTGTTGTTGACTTGCTACAGGACTGAGATGGGGCTGGGAGGTGGCTGTCGATGAGGGTAGCACATGGCTGAGGCATTGTGATTGTAAGAGGGGAGGAGAGAGGTAGAGATGGGTCAGAAGTCATGGCAGTTGGGTGGGAAAATCTTACTCCATTTAAGATGAAATTTTGTAAAAACCCAAATCAGTCAGTGTCATAGCTCCCCCATGCCTGCCCTGGAGTGATGGACAGAAACCAAAATAAAGGTGCCTTCTCCCCCTGTTAGGACAGCCAACATGCCCACGTTTTCTGTGGTGTCATAGGGGTGGGGAGGCGTCAGGAGGTGGGGAAGAACCTGGTGGTAGTTTTGATGGATGGAAAGGCGTCCTCTTAGCCTGGAGGATGAGGGAGGGAGGAAGGGAGGGAGGGCGAGTGAGCTGGGTGCAAGGAGGAGCTGCTGGCGACTTGGGGGCTTCCCTTGGTGGCAGTGGGAGCCCTTGGGCACCTTCATCATCCGTCAGTGCTCTTTTCCTCCACACACAGCCTGGCTTCCCCAGAGTGAGCTTCCCTGCCACGACTCGGTGCCTCCGACCTGTGTGCACCCTGGTGCCCGCCTCCCTGCCAGCCATTTCCCGTGTCTGTCCCTGCTAGACCGAGAGCGCTGAGAGGACAGGGACCCGTGTGCACCCCGGTGCCCGCCTCCCTGCCAGCCATTGCCCATGTCTGTCCCTGCTAGACCGAGAGCACTGAGAGGACAGGGACCTGTGTGCACCCCGGTGCCCGCCTCCCTGCCAGCCATTTCCCGTGTCTGTCCCTGCTAGACCGAGAGCGCTGAGAGGACAGGGACCCGTGTGCACCCCGGTGCCCGCCTCTCTGCCAGCCATTGCCCATGTCTGCCCTGCTAGACCGAGAGCGCTGAGAGACAGGGATTGTCTCAGGCACACCCTTTGTAATTCTTGTTGGCTGGCGAGGAGGGGGAAGGGTTACTGGTTTGTTTTAAGGGCACAGAAATGAGAGAGTGTGGAATGTGCTGACAGTGTTCTTTAAGTGGAGGAGAAGGGGTGGGTGACTGGGTGGGTCCCTGTGGAAGGAGTCGGAGGGGCTTGCTCTTCCATCAGCATATGAAGGTTTGGGCCTGTCACCCTGGGTGTCAGGGCAGAGTTGCCAAATGCCTCCCTGTGTCCTGCAGATATTCTGCTCGGGTTATGCTGCTCAGGACCATGGGTCTGCATTGTGTGTGCGTGCGTGCATGTGTGTGTGTGTGCGTGCATGTGTGTACGTGCGTGCGTGCATGTGTACATGTGTCTATGCGTATGGGCAGCCTCTCTCACACATGGAGGTGCACACCATCCACTGTGTCCCTTTCCACTGGGCAGTAGTATTGCCTCCCTTTGGCTTCCCACCCTGGTTGCCAAGGGTGCTGCGGGGCCTTGGATGTGTGCCCATATGGTCCGTGTGGCGTTTCATTCATACATGCTCATAAATGTCTGCCCCCTGCCTGCTCTGTCCAGGGGTATTTTAGTGACGCCTGGAATACGTTTGACTCCCTCATCGTAATCGGCAGCATTATAGACGTGGCCCTCAGCGAAGCCGACGTGAGTATGCGCCCGCCCGCGGCCGCCCGCCTCTTGCCCTTCTGTGTACATCCCGCTCCCCGCCCGCACTGGCATCCCCTGGACAAGTCACAGACCCCAGCCTCACTTCACCTAAAACCAGGAGTTTCCCAGTAGGAGCTGCAGAAAAGAGGCTTTCCAAGGCAGAGCCCCAGCCTGGGCCTTTTTAGACACAGACCACCTTGTGGAGGACGGACTGTTTTGCAGCATTACCCAGGGCACCGGTAGGCAGGGCAGGCGAGGCGTCTCTGACTGTGCTTGTTTTCTGTATCAGCAGTGATCTCCAAGGTGATGTATCTATAACATGTTTGTTTCAGGGCAGTTTTCAGGTAGCCGGGTGGCATAACGCTAGAATGTTCCCTGTTGATAACACTGTCCTTTTCTTCTTTTCTCCTGTGTGCTTCCTCTCCTCTGTGGCTGAATGCTTGCCCTAACAGCACTATTTCACTGATGCATGGAACACTTTTGATGCCTTAATTGTTGTTGGTAGCGTCGTTGATATTGCTATAACTGAAGTGAATGTAAGTAGCAAACTTTGTGTCCTACAACGTCATTGTTTTCTCGTTAAGTCTGACATAGAGGAGACCAGAAACGAACCCCCTCGCCCCCCCCCCCCATCCCCTACCCCAGGGTTCTCTGCATGTTTTAGAAATTCGGGCACACATTTCTCTTGAAAGATTAAGACCATTTTTGGTCTCCCCACCCTCACCCCACTCACTTCCCCTGAAAGAGACTGGGAAAATAAATGTAGAATGACTGTTTTGGAGCTAAAACACTTTAATAGAATATCTCGTTACAATGTTAAGGGCTAGGAGTTATGTGAGTGTGCACATTAGCACGTCACCTGCCTGCTTTGTGCCTCAGCTTCTCCAGCTATAAAATGGAGTTCATAGTGTGTGCCCCGGTACCCACAGTGGTTCTGCGAAGGCCTGGGAGGGAAATCCCACAGCTGTGCCCTGAGCATGTGGCCGTTGCTGCTGGTGTCCTCACCTGTCCTGTCCCGTGTCTGCTGAGTCCAACTGGTGGCACTGGGGCCCGTCCCCATCCCAGCTCCCAAAATAGTGATGCACCTAGACAGCTGCCCAGGACTAGGGGAAGGAGGCCTAGTGTGCATCCGGGTGGGGGGAGTTAGTACTCCTTTGCTGCCCTCAGTTAATCTTTTGATGAGGGGCTAAGCAGCATGGTAGGTGCAGTGGCCCTCCCTCCAAGAAGCAGCCCAAGAACCCCCCTCCAAAATGAAGAGGCTTGAGAAAGGGGAGCCCCACCTCCTGCCGGCTCCTCTCGGGTCTGACCCTGGGTGAGACCGATGGGCCTGAGGCAGGCAGAAATGGCCGTGCCCACCTGGCCTGTCCCAGGTCATCCGCAGTCTTAGTGGGTGTCCAGTGTGTGTGCCAGGTTGTGTCGAGTCCTTCGCGGGGACCGCTGTGCAGTGCTGGCTTCTGCTCCACATCCCCAGCCTTGCCACTCCTCACCCTCGGCTGCCACGCTCTGCCTGGCTGACATCGGCAGGATCGCACGGCCCATCCTGGTGCCCAGACAGCCTGTCAAATAAGGACGATGAGAACCCTTTCTGCCACCTGTTTGGGGCTGGGCTGATTCTGGAGAGCAGAACAGTGGGACATGCAGTCCCAAGGCCTGGTGGTTCTAGTCCTGGTCCAAATGACCTGTTGCATCTGGTCCTTGCTTCTTTCTTGGGTCAGCTGGAGTGAATGAAACCTGTTCTCCCTGCTTCGTAGGTATGTTGTGACAAAACGATATGACTATTTGTGAAAATACTTGCGAAAAAGCGCAAAGTGGTAGGGAGATTTCCCATGCAGTAATGAGTGAAATGGACGAAGACATTGGCATGTGCATGAATGTGTGACTTAAGCCTCATAACACCCAAATCCATGCCATGACAAGGCACAAAATGGCATTTTACATCCCCTAACCTCCGTAAGCCCAGACTCAGGAAGATTTCACTTCATGTGAGATGTTCCATACGTCAGCTATAGAATTGCCGTTCATAATGTATAAGTTAGTCTTGGCCATACAGTCATCTGATGCTAATGGGAGAACAGCAGGACCCTAACTGGGCTGCCGCTGGGCTGTCTCCGAGTTGAAGAGCAGACATCTGCCTGCTTCGTCATCTTGTAAAAGGCGCTTATAACTTTCATCACCGTGTGCTGCATGGGAATTCTGAAGCAGACGCTGTGGAAGTCAGGGGTGGTCTGTAATGGAAGCGAAAATGTAATAAACTACACTTTCAGTAGGTCTCCCTAGAGCGCTTGGGGCTGCAAGCCTCGTGCCGGGGTTGGGTGTAAAGGCTTAGTTTCTGGGCACCAGGATGTGGCCAAGGCTTGTTTACTGGGTGAACAAGCCAGCTCTCCAATGCCGGACCCACCTGCTGGCTGGCGGGGTGTGGCACCGGTTCATGCAGCGACAGCACCTGCCCGGCTGCCTGGCTGCCTCTCCCTGTGCCGGGCGCAGGAGCCCACTGCTTCTGTCCCCGCTGGCCCGGCCTCGCTCATCAGTGTCTCAGTGTTGTCCTCCTTCATGAACGTCATTAGCCAGGTCTACAGAAGCCCACACTAAGTTTTCTAGTTAGCATTTGACACCAGGGTACCTACACAGAACAGGCTGGCATTGGGCCCGTTCCTGGCATTCATTGAGACTTTCAGGATCACACAGGTAATCGTTGCCATACTGTCCTTTCAGTCAGTGACTTTTTCCGAGCCAGACGTGGGTTGAGGCCGAACCTTCCTCAGTGGGTGGCTATGCCAGCTCTCTGCTGTGGGCCAGTGGAGTGCCACGGTGGGAGCTCTCAGCATTTCTGTGTGAGGCCTCAGTGCAGAACGGATGCTCCAGCCACCTTCTCGTTGATTCAGTCTTTCAACACATGTTTATTGCACATCTAAAATTCTCAGACCATAGGTGAAGCTTTGGGAAGGCACAGAGATAAACAAGACCGGGTGTCCTTGACCTCTGACGGTATAGCCAGCTCAGCGGGGCTTCTGACTCCTATACCCCCTCACCCGCATCTGCCACGTCCTCCAGAGTAGCAGCACCTAGTGTGTCTCTTAGTGGCCTGTCCCCAGAGCTCCTGGGTCAGCTGAGCATGAACGCTCTTGGTTCATTGTTGGCTGTTTTTAGCTGCCGTACGTCATCATTATTTGCAATATTAACTTGCTGTGCTCTCTCCCCCAACCTCCGTTGATCTTTATTTTCTGTTGCCTAATTGATTTTCATGTTGGTTTTATTTTTAGAAAATTGTAGCGGCAAGTATATATATATACATATATACGGTGAAGTCATTAAAGCAAGCGCACTTTAAGACTGTCTACTTGTTTTTGGCTTCCCCACCTTTGGTTTTCGCTGAGTTTCACAGGACATGCTGTTGGTCATGGTCATCTAAATTGTTTCCCGCTCACCTTTTGTTGTCTCCAGCCTGGGCCTGAGCCGAGGCCGCCGCGGTCAGTCATGCTTGGCCCTGCGGCTTGCCAGCAAAATCTTCAGGAATGAATGATCCGACCTGGAAATGAGAAACCGAGCTTGCGTTGTGTTCTTTGCAGAAACATTTTGGATGGCCCTTTCCGTTGTCCTGCCTGCATGCTCACCCAGCCCTCTCCCTCCTGTCGCCCTCCCGTGGCCCCGGCCTGCTCTGTCATAGTTTCATCTCTCTCATGGACTCGTCTCCATCACTTGCATCGCCACATCCCCAAGCTGCTAAAATGTCAGACGATGCCTGGCAGGCTCACTTTTGCTCCCTCTCAGATGCCCGTTTGCTCTTTGGTGAAATGCATCATGTTCTCCCTAACCTGAGAATGGCTGCTTTGCCATTACCATCGTTGCTGGGGGGCAACGTACTCATGTAGAACCCACCTCTGCCTTTTTATTACCTACAGAAGAGCATGTCAAAGGTCAGTAGGGAACCCACTTCCAGGGACCCTAGAACTGTCCCTGGCTTGTCAGGGACCCAGTTCGGACCAGGTGTCCAATAGCTGCAGTCAACTTCTTGTTCTGAACCCACAGTCAGGTTGTCCAACCCCCCATTTCCTATGCTCACCCTTTTCTGGGGACCAGGTTGCTGGTTGCTGGACACAGACTCAGCAAGTCCTTCCTCCCGGGGGTGTTACAGGCCAGGTCCAAAGTCATCAGAGGGAGGGCCCCCCGCCAAAGACTGGGTTCTCCAGGACACCTCAGGTTGACTGGTTCTGGGATGTTGGTTTGCTTCCTGTCTGAATTGAAAAATTGCATCCTTTCGGCTTTTCCAGCAAAAGGTGGGAATTAATTCAGAAAGTGCAGACTGATCCCTTTGGTTGCACTTGTTGGGAGCTGACCCTGAGCCTGCATCTCACGGGCCTGCCTGGGAGCCCTGGGGAAGGGGCTGGCGAACCTCAGGAGGGCCCCAGGGACCTCAGGAGCTTCCTGACCCAGCATATCGTTTGGCCCCCCGAGGCTGCGGATCATCTCTCGGAGGGGTCCCAGCTGATGACGGTGGCATCCCAGGCTTGGAAGGAGCCCCTGAGGCCATCTAGCCCCAGCCCCGAGATGACACTGGAATCCCCTCTGTTGGAGACTGATCGCCCAGCCTCTAACAGCTGCCCGGGGAGCAAGTCCTTGCCCCGTCTGGGGTGTCCAGTGGTTGATCTCAGGGTCCAGCAGTGTCCTCCTCCACTCCTTGTGAGGAAGATGGGGTGGGGTCGAATCTGTGCATACAAGTGCTGAACCCCCTCAACCTCCAAAGATCCCATGGTCGGCTCTAACAGCCCCGGTGGGCTTTTCTAGGGCTCCCACTCTGCAGGGCCGATCCGTACCTACAGGGAGAGATAGCTGGTGTGGGCGGTCCGCTGGAGATGTGGCCCAGCTTTCCCCTGGTCAGGACTGCAGTTCCTGGCTCTGGCAACACGTTAGTTAGAATCACCTGGAAGCCCAAAGCTTAGGCACCCCTCCCCCCATCAATGAAATAAGAATCTTTGGGGCAGGACTTAGCCATCAGATTTCGGCAGTGATCCCTGGGCAGTCTCATGTGCCGCCGGGGTAAGAGCTGGCCTGCCCTTTCTGCAGGCTGGCATTTGCAGTGTGAGCAAAGCCATCCTCAGGGCCCTTCCAAGGTGTAAGATATTTTAGCAGCTTGCACTGTCCCGCGTGCTGCCAGCGACACCTCCCCCGAGCAGCCTCCGGCCCAGTGCGGCTGCTCGGGCGCACGCTGCTTGATGTGCTGTTTGTTCTTGCCTTCCTCCCGTGCATGTTGTGCTGCCTTGTCCCTCCACAAATGCTGTCTCCTCCTCCTCTTTGCTTTTTTTTTTTTAAACAAAAGAATATCCATAGTTTCAAGTCCATAGCCCAAGATTTGTCAACTTCAAAGACATCGATTGAAAGAGAGATGGGCACTTGGAAAGTCAGGGTGGCTGCTGACTTACCCATGTCAGAAGGAAGGGGGCGGTGCGAGGTCTGTCGGACTCGGAGCAGGACAGAAGCAGCAGCAGAAGGGGCCTGGCCAGAGCAGGTGGCCAGGAAGCGTGTCTTCCCCACCCACAGGCCCAATTCACAGGCTGTGTATAGACATTTCAAGTATATGCTGCAGAGGGCTCTGTCTTATGCCCGCTCAGGTCCCCTTGGCATAGGCGTCAGAGGTGTGCACAGGCATACACACTCACACACACACACTCTCACAGCCTCACACTCCAGCTGCATGGCTGACCGAAAGCCTTCCTGCACACATTGGGAGACACCGAGAGCTCAGCAGAACTAATTCCTTCATTTGTTAAAGTCTTAAGTTGAATACCACCATCTGTCCCTTTCAGGAGATGTCAGTTGTTTGAGGTGAGATGATAGAAGAGGAGAATAAAAACGGTGACCTGGGGCTTGGACAGACCCACTGCAGAGTTCACGTCCTAAGCACCCCAGGTGGCCCAGGAGCCCCTTTGTACAGTATCCGGCCTGTTAGCCCTGGGTGCGCAATCACGTTGCTGAATTTCAGTTGTGATGGGATGTGCCCAGATTTTTCCAGGAGTTTTGTGGAATTTTATTTTTGGTCTTAAGAGGCAGCTGTTGATAAGGGTGAGGCTTCAGAATGGAGCCGTGATGGTCCCTGTATCCCTGGGGAGGAGGACCCATCAGATCAGAGTGCGCGTCCATGGCGCACACAGCCCTTAGCTGCACCGAGGCACCGTGCGTACAGAAAGGCTACCTAGCAGCCGAAGTGCACGCAGCAGTGCTGGGCCCCAACCAGAAGGGTCTCCTTGCCTTGGGGGTCACCTGGTAGACCAGCTGCTTCAGCAGAGGTGCCACTCCCGAAGGGAAGCAAAAGACCCTCATTCCCCAGTTCTTGTTCAGCCCTCCCTGTTTAATGTAAAGATGCCTCCTGATATTTGCTACAGTTTTCTTACATCCTCATTGCGTTTTCTGAAGCACTTATCGAGAGCATCGAGTAAGTGCCAGATCCCATGCTGGGCACTGAGTGGAGTGAGGCAAGGTCCTTGCCCTCTGGGGGCTCCCAGCCTGAGGGGGAGGCAGTGACACAGGGCGGTGAGTGCTGTGATTCTGTACCCCAGGGCCCCAGCTCCAGGCGCCCCGCCAGACCTCTGCTGGGGCAGAGCTACCGAAGCTCAGGGCAGGCTGGTCCTGAGCTGTTGCTCTCCAGTAGTCACACAGAGCTGAGCTTTGTCTCCCTTATCAGCAGTCTGAGCTGCCAGTGGGCAGTGAAGGGAAAATAGATCTCCTGCCCCCACTGGCTCAGTCTGTCCAGCTCCCCAGCAGCCTTGCCAGAGATGGCATCATGGGACACACGCTGCCCAGGCATGTGGCCCCAGGATCAGAGTGTGGTCCAGGGCGCCTGTGGGCCACAGGCAGCTGCCACTCCATTCGCCCTGTTTGGTAGAGTCATTCTGTTCCTCAGAGTTTGGTTGGCCCACTGCAAAGCAGTGAGTTCTGAGACCCACAGCTCAGATGCAGCGAAGAGAGCCAGGCTCCCCAGAAGACACACAGAGAGCCCCGCTCTGCATTCTGACAGTGGGACAGCTGAGGTCTTGCAGCATTATCCTGGAGGTGACTTAGAAAGGAGTGTGAGCCTGGGTCCATGGCTGCCCGCCCTCAAGTCCAGTTCCAAGCAGAGTCCCTGGCATTTTCTCAGGGAGGGAGCAGGTGTGTCGTCCTAAGACATTAGCCACACATTTTTTAAAGGGGGGAGGGGATGTCCTCCCGGACCACTGCTTCCTTCCCAGTTCATTAATTCCTGTTCAATCTTTGATTTCTTAAAGCCAACTGAGAGTGAAAATATCCCTGTCCCAACTGCTCCACCCGGGGTAAGACCGGCCACTAGTGCCCAGGGGCTGGGCCTTTTCCTCGAGTTTATTTGGCCATGTCGAGTTTCCCCAGTGTTTCTGTACTCTCCATGATTGTTCTTCCAGAACAGTGTCTGCAGTGGTTTGCATTCATCATCAGTGTCCAGTACTCTTGACCAGCCCAGCATTCACCTCTTAACACACTAGACCACGTGGACATGCATGTGCTGTGTGGACGCAGTTTTCCATGCCCTGTGTTGTTAGCATGTAACTTCTCCTTTCATATCATGCCTTTCAAGGTGAAAAGGCCCTAGAAACACATCTTCAATTCTTACTTCTGTCACCTGTGTTTGCATCTGTTGCTGTTTTTCTGAAAAGTGTTGCATGTTCTACTTTCCATTGGGTTTGACCTCTCCATGATAACCCTTCAGAACTCTGAAGAGAGCAATAGAATCTCCATCACCTTTTTCCGTCTTTTCCGAGTGATGCGATTGGTGAAGCTTCTCAGCAGGGGGGAAGGCATCCGGACGCTGCTGTGGACCTTCATTAAGTCCTTTCAGGTAAGAGCCGGGCCACAGGCTTCTCTTTGTCTCTGAAGAGCCTATGCAAGTCAGTGATTGGCCCCCATCGTGGCAGATCCAGACTCTCTTCTGCATGACCACGGACCACCTAGGTCACGTGACTGCCCGGGTCACATGACCACCTAGGTCAATAGAGAATATGGAATGCTGGAGAGACCCAACCCTTTGTTACTTGGGTAAATGAAATAGGATTACCTCCTTAAAAGAAGCAGAAAAGAAAGCAGTAAGGACCTGCGCCTGAGAGTTCTGCACCATTTCCAACTCTGAGAGATGTGGAGCCTCTGAGTACTCAGTCTGGTCCTCCCCAGGTCCGGTGTTAAATGATGATGTCCTAGAGAAGTGCTGGGTCCCAGAAGACCCCAGAACCTCACAGCCTCTTGCTAGGGTGGCTTCTCCTCATACGGCTGCAATGGTCCTGTCAGCTGGTCTAGATACGAATCAGGGACCACTTCACCGGGGCCAGCACATCTCACCAGTGTCTTAGCCAGTGCCTGGGAGGGTAACGGAGATGAGGACACTTAGGCATAAGCCAGGTCTCATCGTCATTTGTGATTCTTCAGGCTGGTCAGCCCAGTTCTAGTCTATTCCTGGACAGAACCTGGCTTCTCCCGTGCCTTCCAGCACCCCACCTGGTACTCAAGTCCTCTGGACTGAGAGCAGTATAGATTCTTGTTAGAAAGGTACACCCATGTAGGGAATTTGTAGATAGGCACAAGCATTAGAGAATGAATCTTATATCTTGTTTTATTATTATTATTATTATTATTATTATTATTATTTGACTATTTTAATT
Organism: Myotis daubentonii; assembly: GCF_963259705.1. NCBI lineage: Eukaryota > Metazoa > Chordata > Mammalia > Chiroptera > Vespertilionidae > Myotis > Myotis daubentonii. The sequence continues at coordinate 18,327,441 of NC_081853.1, read as the reverse complement.
CAAAGGTAATAAATGCTCACATTAACAAGGGAAGCGATCCAAAGATATATAAAGAAAAAGTTTACACTGACCCCCACCACCTCTGAGGTGACCAGCATTGACTTCCCAGAAAGCGTTTTCCCACAGAGGGTAGGATGTGAACACATAAAGAGGAGAAGGGAGTAGATCCAGGACCTCAAAGAAGGAAAATCACAAGTCCCGGTGGGGCAATGTAGGAGGAGCCAGAATGTAGCTCTGAGACAGGAAGGCGGAGCAGGGCCTGAGGTGGGTGAGCCTGGTAAGGGATGAAACCCTAGACCAGTGGTTCTCAACCTTCCTAATGCCGCACCCCTTTAATACAGTTCCTCATGTGGTGACCCCCAATTTCATTGTTACAAATTGAACATAATTAAAGCATCGTGATTAATCACAAAAACAATATGTAATTATATATGTGTTTTCCGGTGGTCTTAGGCGACCCCTGTGAAAGGGTCATTCTACCCCCAAAGGGGTCGTGACCCACAGGTTGAGAACCGCTGCCCTAGACAGTTGTTATTAATATGGAGTGGAGAAAGCATCAGTTTGTGAACTGCTATAAAAACACAATGAATTCATGTAATAATGTCATTCTTACTTTTAAAGAAATTGCTAAACTTTTTTAACAGATAAATTCATGTCATGGAGTAATAGTTCATAAAACCTGAGAAAGGGTGCCAACAGAATTCTTAAATACTCCATAAACTAGGAAGAAAATGCATGTAGGTATAGGAAAGCCTGACACTCAGTGAACCGGTCCAGCCAGTGTTACATCAACAGTAACACCGCCAGGATGGTGTTACTGCCCCGAGCCGGTCACAGGTGCGGAGATGGCACACGTCAGGAAGTGTCACAGCCACCGGCCTTTAGCGGGCAGAAGAGGACGTCGATGCTTTAAACGTGTGCCTGGCATTAGGGCTAACAATCTGGGCATTCCCTGGAGGTGTCCCAGACACATGGACATCTGTCACGTGGGATGAGATAAAACAGCAGTTGAAGAACACTGGGTCAGAGGGCCAGGGTTCTGACCTGACGCACAGGCTCGTATCTGATGTTCCTAAGGAGAACCCAGGCTTGACGACCACCCAGGTAGCTCCTTTTTCCCTGGCCCAACCCCCAACTCAGTGGTTCTTTCGGAAAAGTGTGCATTTTAAGAAAAGTGTCTTTGTTTTCTACAGTGACAGCCAGAAAGTGGTTCTTTCCCTCTAGCCCAATAATTCCACTCCTAAGACTTCTCCTTAAGGGAGCACTTCAGCAGATGGCCAGGTGATGTTGCAAAGTGCTAGTCCTTGGCAAGGTGAGCTACAGGAGCCCCTCGCTCCCATGCACACAGGCCCACACAAGCAAGTGGGAGCCATCTGAATGTCTGAGCTGGAATGGTTTGATCAATTGTAGAGTTTTCACAAAGGAATCAGTGATGAATGTAAGCATTATTATGAGAGTGGAGTGTCAGTGGTGACACTGCCTAGGGTTAGGATCCACTGTTCACGACTGTGGGAAGCTGTCCTGCCTGCAGCTCTGTGACACTAGGTGTGCACATGGCTGGCATCTTCAGGACTGAAGCCATGGTGCTGGGCTAGGTTTTAAAAAGTCCATTCTCTCTGTGATGCTCTTTCCATATAACATGAAAGAGAAAAGCATGTGGGCCCGTGTGGGTCTTCAGTCTGTACCGAGCAGCACGGGGACTAGAGGCCACACTGAGCTGGGTGCTTCCTCTCTTGCAGGCGCTCCCATATGTCGCCCTCCTCATAGCCATGCTGTTCTTCATCTACGCGGTCATCGGCATGCAGGTGAGCTCAGGGCCCCGTTCGCTCGGTAGTCCCAGATCTGGGGCAAGATGCACCTTCACCAGGTGAAATGGAAAACCAACACAACTGCTGCTTAAGAGAAAGATGTGGCTCTAAAGAAAGGAGCCTGTGACAGAGTCAGGCTCAGAAGGACAAGGAGGGGTTGGACTAAGTCAAGAAAAGCTGGGTTTGGTGGTTCCCCTCACCTCCACTCTGAGTCTTGGGAGAGGCAACTGATCAAGAAAATCCATAGTTGATTTTAGCAACAGGAAATGCCAGGCTCAGAGAAGCCAAGATTATCCTATTTTCTGCATCTGACCTGGGACCACTGTCTTGCCTCAGTAGCACCCTGAGGAGAAGCATGTGACCCGGCTGGGGGGCTACAGGCTACTGGCCAACTCCTCCCGGGGTGGGGAACAGGACGGGGGCTTCGTCAACAGCAGCCCTGACCCGAAGCTGCAGTGGGCAGAGCCTCCAGGAGGAGGGGGAGGTGGGGAGCCCCCCGTGGAGCCGAACCTTGCTGGGTGGTGTCTGCCACGTACTCTGTGGGTTCGGTAGATGCCCTCTTCCAGATAAGGGAGGGGTGCGAGTGTAAAGAGGTGGTGTGATTCCAGAGGAGAGAAGGGGTCATGCTTATTTCTTCTATTCCGAAGGCAGAGAAGGATTCACAAGTCGCTAGGAATCCTAGCAGGTGTTAGGAACTGAGCGTCACACGCTAGGGTCCCTGTCATTCAACAGCATGTGTGCTGTGTGTGCCCCAAAAGGCCCTCTGTGGCAGGACACTCTCACCTAGCCCAGAGCTGTCTCAGAGAGCTGGGAACTGCATGCACCTACCACGCGGGAGGCTTAGCCTGCGCCACGCTCTCCTCAAATGTCAGTCTGCTTCTCTGAGTCCCACACGTATTTCCTAACTTCCCCTGACCCTGGAGGGAAAGCCCACCCTGCCCTCCGTGGCCGACGGCCCCACGCTTGTCTGCAGCCTGACCTTTGTGCACACCCATTCTCTTAATTTCCGGGCGCACCTCCGAGCCCTCAGTTCTGGGCCTTCATCTCACTCCCGGGAGCCTCCCTGACCCAAGGCCCCGCCTCCGCTCTGCGGACCTCTCTGTGCCCCCCTGTGCAGCTGGCCCACCAGCTCTCATCCGCGGGCTGCTGCCTGGTGCTTGCTTTCCTGTCCCTCCTCCAGGGTCAGAATCCCTGGTGCTTGCTTTCCTGTCCCTCCTCCAGGGTCAGAACTCCCTGAGGGGAGAATGTATCTGCCGCCTGTGGTCCTGTGGTCAGCACAGTGCCCGGCACATCTTGGTGAATAAATGAAGTGCCCGGCACGTGGGAAAGCCCTGTGGGTGTGGATCGAATTTGAGTTAGTTCTAAATTCAGACAGGAAGAGTTTCTTTTTTTTAAATGACAAAATCTATTCTTTTTTTTCCCGTAATAATTTCTCCACCTAGATGTTTGGGAAAGTTGCCATGAGAGACAACAACCAGATCAACAGGAACAACAATTTCCAGACCTTTCCCCAGGCGGTGCTGCTGCTCTTCAGGTGACGGAGCCCTGCACGGGGCGTGGCTCTAGCTGTGGGCTGCAGAGTGACAGAGGACATGAGTTACTCACCAGCGTGGCCGTTCCCAGTTGGTCCCGGTGGCTTTCTTGCTTGTTTGTTTTGTGTTCTTAAGCAGAGACACTAACCGCTCAGCCACAGGGGAGTGTTGCTGGCTTGTAGAAACTGCTGTGTTCATTTCGACTGTGGTGGTTTAAGGTTTATCCCTCTGGGAGTTAGTGGGTCTACCCGGGGAACTGGAAGGAGATGAGCATATGCATGGGAGGACCCACTGAAACACAACCGGGAAGACAGAGGTTTTGCAGGAGCACAGAAGCCTTTTGCACAGCCAGTGGTGGCACATCTTAAGATGTGGAATTTGAAATTTTACAGGGTTGCTGTTAACCCCAGTTAATTAACTCTGCAAACAAGGGTGCCTCAAAGTGAGAGAACTTTCTAGAAATTATACAAGTAATTGATAAGGACTCCGTGGCCAGATAGCAAGCCATTTGCAAGTTAGGCAGTTTCCAGTCCTTGGCTTTCAACAAGGTGAACGGGGTCTTATCAAGTTGTCAGATGTTAAGTCATGGATAGAGAATAATTGATAAAAACTTTAACATAAGGGTTTGAAGAAGAGAAGGCACAAAACCAAACATCTAATTTTACAAAAAGAACTGATGTGCTCGTATCGATTGATATAAATCAAAGGAAGTTACAGCAGCGCCTCCACTTATAGTGAAATAAATTGCATTGGAAAATAAATAGGAATTTCATATCTTCACTAATTCACACTGGCTTGTCGACAAATTCCTTGGGTGTTGCTGCAATGAGAAACTTTTTTTTTTCTTCTTAAAATGTTGTAGAGGTCTGAGCCTCAAATCCCTCTGCGCCTACTAATAGCCCTTCCTTTGCTCGCTCTGAAAAAGGTGTGCGACCGGCGAGGCCTGGCAGGAGATCATGCTGGCCTGCCTCCCGGGGAAACTCTGTGACCCCGAGTCGGATTACAACCCCGGGGAGGAGTACTCCTGCGGGAGCAACTTCGCCATCGTGTACTTCATCAGCTTTTACATGCTCTGCGCCTTCCTGGTACGTGAGCAGGAGGGCTCCCCTCTGAATCGGCAGGTGTGGTGTAGCATTGGGAATCAGACCAGGGACGGTGCCCCACCCGCCTGCTGGGGGTATTCCGTGCTGATGAGCAGCTCCCTCCACTTGGCAGGCGTGGCCGGTTTTTGTTTTAATTGTCAGTGGTAAGCACCTTCCTTGTGAGCAGGGCCTCGAGGCTTTGTCACGGGCTTGGGCAGTCCCACTGCTTGGGACTGCTGGTTTCTTTATAAAAATGTCACAGCCCATGCACAGAGCAGTGACTTAAGAGTGTGAGTTATTTGGTAGCAGTGAAATGATAACATTGTGGTGTGCTTCAAAGATCCAGATAATTCATCCCCCTGCCTGCCCCTGGGACTATACCAGAGCCACCCCGGGAAGCCAGAAGTCTGCTTCCAGCCGGGGTTTCTACAGCCTCTCTGGGGAAATGGGTTCACGGGTTTCGTGCCCCTATGCTGAGGGAGCACCCACCGGGGTCGGCCCGATTCATGACTGCCGCTGAGGCTCCTCCCTCTGGTTTGCTTTCACAGATCATCAACCTGTTTGTGGCCGTCATCATGGACAACTTTGATTATCTGACCCGGGACTGGTCCATTCTGGGACCTCACCATTTAGACGAATTCAAAAGAATATGGTCAGAATATGACCCCGAGGCCAAGTAGGTTGGGAAGGATGCCCTGGCTGTTTGTGGGGGGTGTTTCTGGGACGGGGGCCGTGGTTTGGGGAGGTGGGAAGGACTGAAAGCTCAGCGCTGCTGCCGGGACCTCACGCTCCGCTTTGTCTCAGGGGGCGGATCAAGCATCTGGACGTGGTCACCCTGCTGCGCCGCATCCAGCCGCCCCTGGGGTTCGGGAAGCTGTGCCCACACAGAGTAGCCTGTAAGGTGAGTGTCCCCTTGGGTGTCTGACGGCCTCTCTTGCAAAGACTCCCTGTTTCATTCAAAAACCACTCAGTGACCTTCCCTCGCACCTGCAGTCAGGCGCCCAGGATGGGGAGACGAATGACACCTGGTTCCCATCCTTGAGGCACTCCCAGGCGTGTCACTCGTGGGACACCCTGTCAGCCAACGATAGGAATAGGAGGGCAGTTATGTCATTCGTCATTGGGTGAAGGCCGGGGACAGTGACCTTTGCGTCAGGCATAGGAAGAGAGACGTGGGGGGTTGTCAGAGATGGAAGGAGCACAGAGAACCCTGACACGGAGGCAGAAAATGGGGCGTCATTGGTATGACTGGAACAGAAGAGGAAGTGGTGGAAGGGCACAGGTGCATACGGCGTGGCTGTGAGGAACCTTCCAGGCCATGCTGAGGTCCAGGGAAGAAGCACAGGTGGACTTCCGTGTCAGAGGGAGAAGTAAATGGGGGCAGGGGACACCCGGGAGAGCTGTGGGGACTGTCTGGGTGTGAAGTGACAAGAGCCAGAGTGAGGGCAGTGGGAGGGGAGAGAGAGGAGGTGGCTGAGGGCTCCACTGAGGAAGTGGAGTGGAGAAGACCGGGTCCCCGGGCGTTGCTAGCCTCTGTGCTGGTGGACGCGGCACCGTGCCCCCTGCGCCGGCGCTCCTCTCCTGAGCACAGGCGGTGGCCGGCCATGACTGCGTGCAGACCTCCCAATCCATTTCTGCAGCTCTCACCTCAGACCCTGCTCCCTGAGAGCCCTGGCTGAGCTCACAGTGACTCACCTGGAGTCAGCTGCAGCAACAGAAAGAAGTCCCTTTCTAAAAACTCTATCCTGTGGGAACCCAGCCAGCCTGCACTCCAGGGTTGCTGGGCCGGTTCTAGACAGACCCAAGGTAGCAGAGTCGAGTCTACTGTGTATTTCCAGCTTTCAGAGATTTTCCCAGCCACACCCATCGTTCCCTGCCCCGAAGCACCGAACACTTGCAGAAACCATGTGGACTCCACAAGGGTCGCCCCAGGGCAGGTCCTTAAAGGACACTCTGTGTCTGGCATAGTCACGTACCCTGCTGTAGTTGTTGGAGGACCTGAGTCCCCTGCCCTGTGCCTGGCTCATTGTACCTGGTACCACATTTTACCCTCACGACAGCCTGAAGGATGTGCCCAGAATAGAGGCCTGACCACAGGACATAGGGAGAGCTGGTTTTTGAGAAAGGGAGAAAAACGCTGGGACAGTGAGATGATTAAACAATCAAGGTGAAACACCAAGAGCATCCCACGGGCCAGCATCTGTGTTTCATGACTAAAAGCTTTGATCTTTGTCGTGTCAGAGCCCCAGCTGGTAGGTAGGTGCTCCTCAAATGGCCGGTGAGTTAAATTTGTAGGGTCGACTGGAAAAGAGATGAGGGAGAAACAGAATAACTACGGGAAAGGGCTGCGGCTGCCATCAGTCCTTCGCATGCTGGTAAGAAGCTTCTCTTTCTGTTTGCAGAGACTAGTTGCCATGAACATGCCTCTCAACAGTGATGGGACAGTCATGTTTAATGCAACCCTGTTTGCTTTGGTCCGCACAGCTCTTAAGATCAAGACGGAAGGTGAGCGTCCCCTGGGAGCAGGTCAGGGGGCAGAACTGGGAGGAGATGCCACCTCCCGCCTGTGTTCTCCCTTCTGGGCCTTTCCTTGTTGAGGGGGGGCCCTGGGAAGGGCATGGTGAGTGCAGTGAGAACCTTTGTGCTGGTGGACGCACTGTTCCCACCTCCCTCACCCCTCCTTTCCTTCCTTTATGTTTCACTTTGTCCCTGGGAGTTTTGAGGTGACTCAGGCCACTGCTTACTAGGGAGCGGCAATAGGTGGGAGATCAGGGCAGAGTTGGCACCGTCACCCCTGAGCTCCCTCCAACTGACCCTTCCTGCTTGTGTGACCTTTGTGAAGGGTTTTCCTGTTCTGAGCTGTAGGTTGTTCTCTGTGGGAAGGAAAGGAACACACCTACATCAGGGGAAGTCCTGGGGATGAGGTGAGATGATGCCTGCAGAAGCCCCTCTGCAGTGCTGGCCCGTGGTGGGAAACACTATTACGACCAGCGTCTTCCCAGCTGAGACCAAAGCACACGGGTCTCCGGGGCCACGCTCAGCCCTGGTAGAATAAGCCTGGAGCGTGGCCATTGCTGTTGTCTCGGTGGAAGCTTCAGAGGTGGCATGGAAAGCAATTGCAGCAGGTGGAGGGGTGACCATGAGGTGGAGAAGCAGAGACTGTGAGGGCGGAGGGGGAAGAGGGGCCAGCAGTGGACACTGCGGAGTCCATGGGCAGCTGTTTTCCCGCAGCCCCGGAGCTCAGGGTGACTCTATCCAGCAAAGCCAGTCCCCGCAAGCTCACGGGCTCCTTGCAGTGGGCTCCCCGGCCCCTGGCCCCCACCTGCATCAGCGAGGGATGCAGGAGGCGGGATGGCGTTCTGCACTGACGTGTCCGTTGAGGAGACAAACATCAGCCCAGCTGATAAGACCAAGATGATGCGGGTGCTACGGATGAGTCCACACAATGGGAATTGAAAGTCTTATGTGGGTGGAATTTAGTCTGGGTTTTCAAGGACAGAGGCAGGATTCGGCATTCTAGGCTGGGAGCAGGGGGAAAGGTGTAGGTGTGGGCTTGGGAAGGTAGAACATGGATTCCAGAGTAAAACGTGGTCCTTCCCATAGTGGAGTGACGCAGCTGTTAGGTAGTGTGAATGGCCCTGGCCGGGGAGCCTGCGGGGAGGGGCACCCATCAAAGGGCCGTGCTGCCACCTGAGGGCCATGCTCCTACCCAGGTCAGCTTGGCCGGGGGGGGGGGGGGGGGGGGGGGGGGGGGGGGCGGGGGCGGGGAGGGGGGCGAGCAGCATGGTCCCAGCTGAGGGATTGCTGGCCAAGAAGCAAGGCTTGTTTTCTCCTCTTGCTCTTTGCATCCAGGGAACCTGGAACAAGCTAACGAAGAGCTGCGAGCTGTGATAAAGAAAATCTGGAAGAAAACCAGCATGAAGCTGCTTGACCAAGTTGTCCCCTCCAGCTGGTGGTCAGTGCAATCTCTTTCCTAAGTAGCTCTTGGCCAACACGTGGGTTTCAGCGGTCGTGTCTGCCGCCAGCTCGGCTGCGGCTTGCTTTATGCATCAGCTAGGTCGCTGAGGCCAAGCGCTAAAGAAAGCCGCCGGCCCTCTGGCGTAGTTACTTGGGGTCATATGAGCAGCATTCCCAAGGAGAGGCCTCAGCGGGAGGGCAACCAGACAAGGTGGCTGGAGCTGGGCTTTTCTGCTGGGGGGTGGGAATTAATGTTAGAGGGCAAGCCTGCTGCCTCAAAAGGAAAAGTCTAGACTTTGGGGGTCCAAAATGAAATATTTAAAGCTAGTTTCCATGTATCCTTTAACATAGTGTTGAAAGCTTCTCACAAAAAAATTGATAGCTGTCAGAAAATGGTATTTTCAAAATGCCCTTGTCAAGACTGAGTTTACTACCATAACTAGCCAAAAAAGGTCCCTATCATTAGAATTTAAGTAGGGACAGAACTAACAGGCATGCTTTTTTCTTTCGTTATTTATCAAGAAATAACCGACTAAACTTTTTTCAGATTTATATATGTAAAGTTATACATATATAAAGTCTATATATATATAATTTATACACTGTTTCTCCACTTTCGTTTAAGTGCACATGGACTTAGAAGTTGAGGTGGTTGTTTTTCGACTTTTATTTTCACGTTTTAAAGGTGCAGGATCTGTTCAGGTCTGGACACGGACTCCAGGACCCTGGGCCAAAATGGTGGCCCATACCTCTCCCTCTGAGAAGGTGACAACCTCTGGCTCTTGGGGAGAGAGAGCCTTGTGCGGGCCGCTCTGGTCCTCAGCATGAAATGAGAAGCAGGGCGAGCTGTTGTCACTGCAGGGGACACCATAGCTAGCACGGTCATGGCCCGAAGCCGGGGAAAATGGCCCACAAAGGGGCAGCAGAAAGGCCCCCCAGACCAAAAAGAACAAAACCCTCAAACTCTCTGCCCCCCCCCCCCGAGAACTGGTCCTGCACATTTGTCCGCGGGAGAACTGTTACTGTTGTCCACAGAACTGATGCTGCACATTTAAAACAACTCTTCCGTTTCCTTCTTTTCTTCAGAGCTGCACACCCAAGTGCTCGCATGGCTGAGGTTAATCGCTTTCTCAAAAATTGTCGTAACAATGTGCTTGAGCTTTTTTCTGCAGCCTCCATTCCTTTCAACGCTCAGTCTTTCAGAATATTCTGAAGCAATTCTGTTTTAGGGTAGTGGCATGGAATCAGAGTTATCTCTTGCCAACTGTATTCCCCTACAATGTTTCTCGAAATGCAGATGCATGCTTCAGAATAGCGGTCTGGGCTGGCTGAGTAAACCTCCCCCTGAAACACCACCTTCATTGCAAACTAGCCTCACGCACATGTCAGGGCCCATCCTGGCTAGACCCCCTTGGACAGCATCCCGTGAAACTTCGTTTCTTTTCATGTGACTAGAAAAAAGTCCAGAATTTGGCTCAGGATCTAAGCTCCCTTCCTTTGAAAAAACTGGCCAGCTTTTAGTTCTACTAGACGTCTACTAAAAGCTACATATTCTCCCGCATTCTTGGCCCAATGACGGGCCTTGGCTTTTTCTCTGTATCTCTTTAAATGGAGTGGGTATTAATCTATTTCAAAATGGCATTAGGTGGCACTGTGAAACCCGGAAGTAGAAAAGAGGGCTTCAGGGGAAATGGGGTCCTCCAGAAGCCCCGTGTCATGGCTTGTGTATGTGCTGGGATAATGTTGTCGGGCTGAGTCTCAGATAAGCGCTGCTGCCACTGCAGAAGGTGGAAAGGCCTGGGCTTCTGGCTGCGGTGAGCAGACCCTGAGTGAGGTGCTGGGCAGCATTCTAATTCTGCCTCTTTGTTTTTGAGTCCTTCCCATGCCAGTCGGTGAGTGGTTCCCGCCTTTCCCTCGCCATGGCACACTTAGAAAGCGAGAATATTCGTTCAGCCCTCCAGGCCAGCAAGTGGGTAGCTCCCACGGCTGACGGGCTCGGTGCCCTCCCTGCTGTAACCTCACAGAGAGCAGCAGACGGAGCCAGGCCAGCTGTCCCTGCGCCGGGACTGGCTGATGTGGGGTGGTCAGGGAGGCCCTTACAGACCTGGTGACAGCAGGTGCCCATCTCAGGAGGAGTTGCTGGCACAGTGTGATGTGAGGTGCCCCAGGTTGTCATGAGCTTGATAGTAAGGGGCCACTCAGGACGGAGCCCTGGAATACCAGCCGGGACCTGTTCTGTGCGGGAGGCTGTGGCTCGGGAGGCAGCCTGTCTGCTGTCTCCGTCATAAGGCTGACGTCTCATTGCCCATCACTGACCCTTGCTCATGTTCTCCCCTCCACTCTTGTCACGCATTTCCTGGGTCCTCCCCTCCAAGAGGCTCTCCTTGCTTTGGGCCTTCGCTCCTTGACCTGGCTCTTGGGCCCCTTTTCCCTAAAGAGCACTCAGAGCCGGCCCCACCCCTTTCTCTCTAGTCCTGAGCCCAGACACCCTCCCTGCCTTCCTTCTCTTCCTTCCCTTCCTGTCCTGCTATGGCCAGGGGAGGGGAATGTCCGGCCCCGGGCCATATAAGGCCCGGGAAATCAGTTGCTCTGGCCCTGTGTTAGGGGTGAGTTAGTTAAATGTTTGACCAAATATGGCAGGCTAATTTTTAAGCTGATAATTCGTATGGCCTGCGAAGGATGCTATAAATATCCAAATGGCCCTGGGCAGAAGAAAGGTTCCCCACCCTGTGCTATGGCTTTCACTCTCCTGTTTTAAGAGCTCTTCCTGGGCTCAGTCTCAGTGGAGCAGCCCACGTGGCCCTTGCACCCTGCCCTGCAGAGCCCTGGATGGCTGTGCTCTGCTCCATGTGGCCCCTCAGGGAGAAACACGTCAGCTTTTCCCCGAGGACACTGTGGCCTGGCTCCAGGCCCGGGGAAGCCCAGACCCCCCTGCAGGAGCCCCGGGGCCCCTCCAGGCTCGCACAGTCCAGGCTGAAGGGAGGTGAGGGTAGGCCTGTGTGTGCTGGGGCATATCGGTGTGGCAGGAGGTGGTCTTCTGTGGAGAGAGAGGCATTTTTCCGCAAGCCCCCAGAGAAGGCTTGGGAGTCTGGACTGAGAGGCCGCTGTGGTGCAGCAGGCGGAGAATCCCCCGGGGCCCCAGGGACCTCTATGCAGTCAGCAGTGGGTTCCCCTCCAGATTGCAGCCCAGTAGCGAGAGAGACTTGTACTCTGGGAGAGGCCGCCCCACAGAAGAAGGTGGCCTGTGTGGCTGGAGCTAGGCCATCCCTCAGGGAGGTGGTGCAGAGGAAGAGGAGAGCTGGCTTGGCATTCATGTCCCAACCTGACTGGCCTGGGGCAAGTCCTTCAACCTTCTCAGCTGTCAGCGCGGGTGAGCAGATCCACCATCTCAGAGTTGTGGTTGAAGAGTCCGGGCAACCCGAGTGGAGCTCCCTGACTCAGGGCTTGGTACCTGTAGGTGCCCAATAGGAGGGGTGGCTGGAACTGGTGTCCAAACAGCCCCGGGCAAAACAGAGAGCAGCTCAAGGGCAAAGGTTGAAATGTGAAGACCCGCATGGTCTCTCTTCACCTCTCGCCTCCTTGCCCGTGAGGGCATCACTAGACCAGCCTGAGACAGGTGAGGGACCACGGTTTCACATGCTGCACAAGCCTGGGTTCACGTTGGTGGCCCCTGCACCCTTCCAGACTTGCCCAGCTTGGGTTTGGAAGGAATGCAACATGTCCTCGAAGTCCAACCACTCCAAGCATCTTCTCTCACAGTAACACTGAGTAGGTCTTGACCAGGGAGTTTGGAGAGGCAGCCCTGGATGGCCCAGCATTGTCCAGACAGAGACATCTCCCACATGGGCGCTAAACGAACCCCAGCCACGGTGCGTTAGGGAACACAGTGGGCCTCAGTGTCCCCCCACCTGTGTGCCCTACGATCTATTGCAGTGGATCTCACTGTTGGTGGGTGTGAAATGATAGTGATTCCCGTGGCTCAGTCATCCAGCCCCCAGAATGAGGGCCACCCCAGCAGGGGCTGCATACATCACATGCCTCTCCTCCTGTGGTCCTCACAGATCCTCTAAGAGACATAGCTCCTTTTATACATAGAGGTTGAGCTCCTTGCCCCAGATCAAATGAAACTCTTACAAGGGCAGCCTGGCCAAAGGTTTAGCTGTGCTAAAGCCTGAGTGCTAGCAACCATTCCACCCCCAGCCTCTGCAAATCATGGTCAGCGGTCCATGCCCACAGGAACCCTGGGCACACCGCAACCTGGGGGAGCAAGGCTTGTGGAGATCCTGGGGCACACGCACACTGCCAAGGTGGTTTACCCCAGACAGCCAGAGCCTCTATTCTGCCTCATGCATCACCTGTAAAATGCTCAGCAGAGTTCCAGTTGTTTCTGAACAAAGCAGAAGTAAGTCAGCTCCACCATGAGGTTAGTTGGCGCTGTCACTTACAGCACCTCCCACCCACCCCCCCAAAAAAAAAAACACCACACACACACACACACACCACAACTAGTTCTGAATTACAGACCAAGAAATGGCATATGGAGGCTATTGGCAGAGTCAAGGGGCACATGAAAATCTGGGTTTGCAGTCACTTTAATGAACCTTCCTCTTCTTCTGAGCTTGTCTGTCCCCTTTCTGAGGTCTCTGTCTTTATCTCCAGGCATCGGGATTTGAATGGTTAATTGCCCTTGGAGTTCATGGTAATTACACATGCAAATCCCTGTGCACAGGGGTGAAAATATGACCTAGGAAAGCCTTTTTTGTTGTGTAATTTTTATTTTAAGTAAATAACCAAGACAGCACTTGGTAATGTTACTAATACGCTGCTCTATTAAACTCATGACAAATGTTATTTTCTGCAATTTTGAGTGTCAGTTTATCTAACTGACTCTAACTTTGAGCCTTAACTGCTTTGCCGAACCCCGCTTTTTGCTAGAGCTAGTCTCCCTCCTGTGTTATAAGCCGAGAGCTCAGTGCCTCTGCGCTGTCCCCCGCCCCACCCAGAAGCCAGTGTGTAGGCTCTTGGTGCAAATGTGCTGATTCGGGAGAGCTGTGTCTGGTCTCTCCGTTTAGATGATGAGGTAACCGTGGGGAAGTTCTATGCCACTTTCCTGATACAGGACTACTTTAGGAAATTCAAGAAACGGAAAGAACAAGGACTGGTGGGAAAATACCCTGCGAAGAACACCACAATTGCCCTACAGGTGAATTGTTGTTTTGTTGTCTTATCTTTTCACTAACCACTTTACGAGCTTATTTGAAACATTAGAGAGCTGACAGTTCATGGTTGAGCAGTACCACAAGGATTTGTTTAAACTGAGATACTGCACACACCCTAAAATGTGGACTAGCCATTTCTGGGCCACCAGGTAAGTGCCTCCGTCTCCTTGCTTCCTCTGGCGACTGCTGCGGCCTGTGGCACAGGAACCCCGGGACAGCCCTGGGAGAGGGGAGTGAGCACTACCCTCGCGCCTCTCTCCTCCAGGCTTCTCCCAAGACAGTGCCCTCCCAGCAGGCACCCACCCACCCCAAGCCCTGGGCTCCAGCCCTGGCTGCCCAGGAAACAGCTTTCCATCTGAACGCAAGTGCTTTGTTTTGTTTCTGTTTGTTTCTTACCCCACTGCTTGTTGGTTTTTGGTCCATTTCAGTAACATCCATCACCTCCTGGTGTGTGTGTGTGTGTGTGTGTGTATGTGCGCGCGTGTGCATATGCATTTGTGCGTGTGTGTACATGTGTGTGTACGCCTGCGGTGTGTCTGTTTCTCTGTGTTGTCTCTTGATGGCCGTGAGGCTTGCTGTGCAAATGCTGCTCTCTCCCACCTGGCCAGCCTCTGGTCCCTACCCCTAAACCATGGCCCCGCCCTGGGCTCCTAGAGTGTGGAGGTGGCTTTCAGGAACCTCTGGTTCCAACCAGGGTGTGAGGATACGGAATCCTAGGTGAGCCCAGAGCTCTGGGATGGGAAGCAGGAGTGCAGGCGAAGGGAGTCCCAGTGGAGACCCGCACACAGGGACCAGGAAGGGGACTTCGTGAGTGCTGGTGGTGAAGAATGCAGGGTGAAGAGGGGGAGAGAAAAAGATGCTAAGAACTGGAAAAAGGGAACTAGAGAGGTTGGTGAGTTGTCAGAAACAGCTGTTTAAATTAATCGAAAGCCCTGCCATCTCTGCTACCCACAGTGCTTCGAGTCCATCGCGAATAGGATAAAGGATTTTTCCCTTTTTAGTTTACTCTAAAATTACTTTTCTGTCCCTGTTATCACCACGTCTTAAATTGGGCCTAACAGTTATGGGTAAGGATCAATGTGAAATAATCCTGCACTTTTTTTTTTTCTGGGGAAAAGTGCCCAGTATTGACTGTGTTCACAGTGATGGTCAGTACTGAAGTGAAGGCTTGTGTGTGATCTCTCTGAACAAGGGAATATGAACATGAATGATGATGAAAGAATGAATGAAGGAATGAGGGGTGCATATACATATGTTGGGTTAGTAGATGACCTTATGTGACCATGACCTGCTGATTCATGATAAAAACTTCTGCTCTACCCAGACAGCTGCAGGGTTGGCGGGGGGGCGGAATCAGCTGAATCCAACTGTAGGCTTCTGATCTTCCTTTCTCTGATCACATCTCCTAAAGGCAGCTTGGTGGACCACAGGCTCAGGCAGGTGGCTCATTGCTGTGTCAGGTTGTAGACTTGGTGAGCAAAGCGCTTTCACCTCTGGCTGATCCAGTTTGCAAAGGCGACAGCCCTTTGATCACAGTTCCTATGGAGCTTTAGATGAAGCAAAATGGCAAGTGTCCCTTTGACCTTATCTTGGGCCCACACGTTCTTGAGGGCAGTGTGGCCAAGTTGGATGCAAAGAGGGAGTGACGAACATGTTTTTGATGGCTCTTCCCGAAAGGAGCCTTGGGCCTGGAGGGCTAGGCCAGCCTGGTGTCAGAGTGCCCCGGTGCCCTCTGCTCGTGGGACCTGCTTGGTGTGCTCAGGGTCTAGTTGGTGGGGTCGATGGAGTTCAATGACTTTTCTGGAGGGGGAAATGTACTCTTTCATGGATAGCTGTGTCGTAATTTACATTAATCAGGTTAGCTCTGTGTTATGAGGCCCCTCTATTTATTTTCTGTGGAAGGCACGGGTGATGACCACCTCGCTACAGAGTTATCCCTTTGAGTCCCCAAAACTTCCCAATTCGATGGCTTCAGGGCTTGCTCTGGTGCCTGGATATAGTCTTTTGATATTTTAAAACCTGAAAAGAACACATAGCTAAACAATTTTCACATTTCACGAATGGGCTCCACGGAGTCTTCAAGTTGAAGGTTCAAATGATGTTAAAGCTGCCTTTTTAAACCATGGGTTAAAAGACTCTATTACATGGTACTACAGTAATGCTGAGGTGTGTTTCCCCCCCCCCCTCCTAAACATTTATCATTTTGTTGTGTATGGAAAGAGTTTCATTTCCTTGGTGAAATGCAAATATTTCCAGTTAAGTGGTAATATCAACACATTTTACATGGTTCCGGTGGGAGTTGATGTTGAGTGCACAGCCTAGAAAATTAAGTTGTGTTCATAACCTCGACAGATAAATTCTGAAAATGCATTTGGTTCTGAAGCAAACATCAAAAGTGGAAAAATTTTGTCTCCTTGGAGGACAATCCTAATTACATTTTTGGCTTCCTCTGCTCTAAAAATGGCTTTCGATGTGATTTGTCACTCTGCTTTTAATCAGCCGTAGGAGGCCCTTCCTTCCGGCATGACGAAGGGTAGGTGATGGTGTCGCAGTCAGGGAAACGCAGTCCAGTGGCGATGGGAGAACCGCACCAACAGTGTCAGTAGGACGAGCACACAGGTCCTCCAGGGCATGGCATATTGAGAGGTGGGGTGGCTTGCCTCTCCCTGTGCCAGGGTGCCACACGGCTGACCGATTGCTAGTGGCAGTGGAGTGTGGGCATAGGCATGTGCGTGCTTGTGCTGCGTCGAGTGCCGTCTGTCTGAAGAGCCTCAGAACTGGTCCATGTTCTGAGCCCCTCCCCATGGGACGGTTTTCAAGGACACACAGAGGCACTGTGGTCTCCAGCCCTGTGGGCTCCATCTGGGCTCCCCGTGTTCAGACCAACGGCAGTGTCCCCGTCTTCGCGAAGAGGAATGGCTTGAGGAGCTCCCGCGTCCACGTGTGGGCAGGAGCTCAGCCCCCAGTGTCCTCTGGCCTCTGTGGTCTGAATGAGTGTGCAGTTTCCACCTGTCCATCCATCTTCATCATCACGAAAGCCAGCCTTCTCTCCAGCACCTGTCCAGAGGGAGCTGGAGAGAAGCCGCCTCAGGCCTTTTGTGTTCCCACTCATCCCCTCCATGCCACGCTCACTTTAGTTTGACTCAGCATTTGCTCTCCATCCATCATTGCCGCATCCGAGGGACCTGCATGTTTCCACGAGGAGCAAGTAAATAAAGGAACAGAGCTCTGCGGACGTGAAGAATGTGCCCCCTCCCAGCAACTAGTAGCGCCCCATCAGACCTTCCAGGCGAGGGTCCTGGACACACATTTGTCCAGTGTCTTGTGGAAAGGGGGAAAAAAGACCCCAAAGTGGGAAAAGTTTTGTTCATTTCCTTTTCTTTCAACATTCAAGCATTTCCTTTAAGCAAAAGACGCTCTGGTGCAGTCTGAGGAGAGACTGTCCCTGGCTCATTGTAATGACAGGACGACTGTAGGGGGATAGTCTTTTCTTTGTTTTTAACCCGTTGGGCTTGAGGAAGAGACCAGTATTTCCAGCTGGTAAAGAGTCCGGTGGTCAGGTATTAGAATGTTGGAGTCTGTACTCCAAGCCAACAGATGGTGACGTTGGTGGTCACGTGGAAAGGTGGGGGGTACAAAAGAAGCAATGCCGCTTCTCCCCTGATGGGCCTTGACCCGGCTTCTGCAGGAGGCTCAGCGCATCCACACAGAGGAAAGTGGGATGTGCAGCAGACGTGTCGTCTGTGGAGTACAGACTCCTGTTTCTAAGTCACCATGGTCTAAAAAGGAGCAAGCTTTTTTATTGTTTTTTTTAAAAGCATGATTCCACCCAGAGCCGTAAGGCTTTTCTTTTCCTTTCTTTTTTAATCTGCGAGGAGAGCAGGTGCTAACAGATGGGATTTCACTGGCTGATTCATTTGTTTCAGATGCTTGAACGGATGCTTTAGAGTTTTCTGCCTGAGCTACAGCACCAAGCTCGTTAGTCGGAAGGCGTTGGTGGCTGAGGCCTTGCAAGGGAAAAGTCTCAAGTGGGCTTATTTCTACTGAAACCGCATTTCGGGAGAAATGCAGGAAAAAGCAAACCCAAGGCCCCAGGGAGACCCCTTCCAAGCAAAGCAGTCCTGCAGAAGGCGGAAGCAGGGCCGCGGCCAGCTGCGGAGCCATGGCCTCCTGTCGCGGACGCTGCTCACGGTGGCTCTTTTTCGTGGAAGGGAACATGCGAGGCTTAACCGGTTTCCCTTCCAAACAGAGACTCAGAGAAAGGGAACGAGGGAGAGAGCAAAAGAGGGGTCAGCCGCCCCACAGAGAAATGAAATGAACACAACTTCCTGATGCTGGCCAGTAAAAAAAAATTTTTTTTCAAATAACAAAAAGATTAAGCAGACCTGCCTAAGGTGGGCAGCTGACTCTGTTCCAAAGTCCTGCATCCCTAGTTTGCCCGGACTCCCAAAGACTGGCAGGCCCCTGGGCGCTGAGCTGGCAGAGTTCCTTTTGTATGGCAGCCAGGCCTGACCTGACCGTCGGCCGCACTCTCTGCAGTGACCCGGGCAGGACAGGAAGCTCAGACACACCCATTTAACTAACACATACACCCGCATGCCCAGACCAACCCAGGCAGCACCTCAGGTTCCATCTTATCGTGTCCACGGGAAGCACCACCACACCCCAACCTCATCCGACATTGTCCGTCTGTAGTCCGTGCTCAAAGCCAGTCCGGGGCTGCCTCTTTGGAAGCGGTGCGGTCTAGTTTCGAGGACACTGGGAGTCAGGGAACCTGGGCTCTAGTCCCAGCTCCAGCATTCGGTTGCTGCGTGACCTTGGGCAAGACACTTAACCTCTCTGTGCCTCAGTTTCCCCATCTGTAAAATGGGGATAACAATGTCGACCTACCTCACAGGGCTGTTGTGAGGAATAGCTAAGTGATTGTAAAGCACTTTGAACGTATAATTGCTTATTATTAAGACTACAACAATAATAATATCCTATGCCTGTTTGCTACCAGAACTTTAAGACATTTGTTTTTCTTTTATCTCTTTTCTGTTCTGTACTGTGGTGATCCGTCGAGAAAGTGAGTTCTCCCCTTCTTAAGATATCTGAAAAGGCATAAACAGACGTAAACAGAGGTAACTCTACAGACTGGGTTTTCACATCTTGTGAACAGGAGATTTTTGTCCCAAAAGTTGCTTCGTGAGGGCCTCCCCGCTGAAATTCTCAGCCAATGCCAAGCCCTGGTTGAGGAGTCTGTACATCTATGCTGAGCCCAAGATGCCCAAAGGAGCTAATTTGAGTTTTAAAGTCAATATTCAAAAGTCATTTTAGGGCAGAAACTTGCTGTTTCTGAAGTGAATAGAGAAAAGGAGCGTCCTCAGCCCCTTTTGCTGCCCTGGTCTCCGCGGACGTAGCAGCTGCGTGTGCGGGGCATGGAGGGCGAGCTGGAGAGTGTGGGGAAGCCGTGGACCGGCTGGGCTCATCCAACACCAGGCACAGCGGGGGAGCCACGTTGCCGGTGGGAGGGGAAGCCCTGCAGGCCCATCCCAGGCAGGACTGACAGGCTCCCGCCCAGCCTTGAGTCCTGCTCCAGGAACATCATGCGTGCTGTGACCTTTGCCCTTTGGCCCCAGTGGCTCATGATACCAAGTGGTGTGACCTGCCTGGACTTAAGTGGACTCCCTGGCCTCAGTATGGAAATGGATGCAGCCCCAATTCTGCTTCCACATGGGCAGGCTGTAGAGAGTGTAGGAGCTCGCAGCGGGTTTCACTGATTCTCTCACAGGAGACCAGGTTTGATTTCTTTGCAATCACCATGGTTGGTGATACGGGGATCGGGGTGAAAGCTGGCCAGAAAACTCCAGGTGGCCGGACCCTTGCGAGGATGCTGAGTCTGTACCCGCTAGTTAATATCTAAGCCCCAGCACCTCTGCAGACCCTTCTGTGACCCAGCAACTACAGGACTAAGCCTGGCTTTGCGGGGGCCTCTGGGACCCTGCTGTGGTCTCAAGTCCCATTTGTGCTCGGATTGGGCAGTGCCTACAATGCACCAGTTATTAAGAATAACTGTCCCTGTAAAGGAAGCTGGTCAGCCTGTGGGCACGGACGAGGAGCTAGTTAACCCCCCGACAAATGATCCCTCTTGGTCTCTGACCTGCCCTATGTCGAGTTTATTCCACACTACAGGCCAGACAGTATGCCCTTGCCCCACTGTCTGTGTCGCCCCGTCTCAAAGGGCCCGGGGGACCAGCTGACTGCTAGATCTGAGTCTCCCTAGGCCACAGTTTCAGCAGAATAGCCCCAAGCAAGTCACATGGCAGGTGTTTCCACATGCTTTTCTCCACGGTCCTTCCAAATAGTTAAACACTGCAAAGTGGTGACTGTCAGAAGAGACTTAGGGAATGGTTCAAATGAAACAGGCGAATCTCGCCCACTGCGGGCCTGGCTGTGTTTGCTGAGTGACGGCACTGGCTGTGGTTGGTAGCCAAGGCCGGTTGGTGAGAGACAGACAGAAATCGTGGGGGGCGCCTCTGGCCCAACCCTGAAACTTCGTTTACAGTCAGACTGCAGACACCTCTCTCCGTGCTCCTAAAATCCAGGCGGAAGAGAATAGCTTTAAATGTAGAACAGTTGTAGGAGACCACTCAAGTTTATTATCCTAGACTCTTCACGACTCACTCAGCAAACTTGGTACCCAACACCACAAACCATGGTGCTACACTTTAAAACTCCTGGCTGGAAGGCACGGCACAGGCCGGTACCCATCCCGGGAAACAGAAAAAAGATGGGGCATCGGGCTCTTAAAAAGCTGACACTATGGTGTGACCCCGTTAAAAATTACATCCACAGGATTACTGGGTCCTGGATCCTATACTCTTTCAGAAAAGCATCCCCGCTCTGGGAATAGTAATTATTCTTTTCAGAAGTCTTTAAGAAGACAAAATTGCTGGAAAGGAGTTACGGCACGTTACTTTATGTAATAGCAAAAGGTCTTAATTTTTGTAGCATGTTATTGAGTAATACCCACCTAGGACCCTTCATGAGCCAAAACGTGTCACAATTCAGTTATCCACAGGATGGAGCTTGCTGCCACTTGCTAATGGTCCCAAGGTTGGGTGGGTACCCGTGTTCTCCTTGGCACCCAGCAGACGCGAGAGAAATGGCTGTTTGGGGTGATGGAGGGGCACGTCATTCTAAGGCACAGGGAGGGCAACCTGATGCGAAGTGTCGAGGCCAGCTCAGAGAAAGGACATTTCTGCCCAAAGTGGGAAGAGTGGAGAAAGGCCCGTGAAATGATGGCAGTGCTCGATGGGTGAAGAGCCTGCCGCCTGAGGAAAAGGCGGTGTTGCCTGTCTGAGGACAGGTTAGCAGTTCTCAAATGCTCTGGTCTCAGGACCCATTTTTGCTCTTAAGAATGAATGAGGATCCTTGTGGATCAGTATTTACTGCTTTAGAAATTTAAAGTGAGAGGTTTTAAAAAACAGAATATGTAAGCACAAAGATGCCAGGTGAGGACAGCAGCACAGGCCATGCAGCCTTTGAGAACCCCCGTGTGCTCTGGAGGGAATGGCAGTGTGCAGGCGGAGGGCATCCTGCTTCATTATGCCGACTGCAGGGACCTCGGGGCTCCTGGCGCTGCCTCGGAGAGCCCCAGGGCCCCTGGAGCACACTCTGAGAACTGCTGCCCTGGGGAAATGATCCCACATCCCCCTAAAGGAAAGGGGTGCTGGAGACTTTATGACCTTCCTGGTTAAACAGCCTCTGTGTATACCACTGTCCCTAACTTGAACCCTCCGCCTCCTCCCAGGCCCCTCCTCAGTCCCAGGCCATTCACCTGGACACAGAGCCGCCTGTACCCCCAGTGTCCAGCTGCGTTCAGACCGAGGGTTAGACGCGACAGCCCGTCTCCCTGCCCGTGCTGATCTGGAGGAATGATGGTTTGAATTAGCGCGTGATAGACAGTGTTTTCCACAATCTCAGCTCCTCAGGGCACACCCGAGCCAAGGATGTGTGTGGAGCCTAAGATCAGTTTTTGTGACACCTTGTAATCGTTTGTCATTTCCGTGTGAACTTAGTGACACAGAGCTCGGCTAAGTTAGTGAAATGAGGTTGACCTTGATCGAGGGGCACCCACAGTCATGTAGGGAAATGGTCACGAATGAGCGTTCGATTGAGACTTGACCCCAGCATTCATGGACCCAATGACTTTGTCTTGGTGGTGGAAGGTGGGGCCAGCAGGGTGTCATGGGCACCTCACTGAGCCTTTGCTATTTGGGGCAGGTCACTGAACCAGACAGGAACAAACTGGCCCGCCCTCCCTCCAGGCTGTAGCCAGAGAAAGGATGTGAGCCCCATGGATAACGTGCAGGGTGACGTCACAGCTGGCTTTTCAGTGAGGGTTGGACTCACTGTGGCTGATTCATGGAGCATCATGCTTATGATTCTAACCCTTTCTATAACTCGAGGAGTGTTCATAATGGACACACCATCACATTTTCCCTGGAAAAGCGCTGGCAGAAGGAGGGGTGTGCATGCGGAAGAGGCGGGAGACAGCCTGTAGATGAGCAGGTGTATCTGTGAGAAGTTAATCGCCAGTTCCTTCTTTGAAGGGAGCTAGTCTAAAATCGTCCGCTGGGTGGGTAGGGGCTGAGTCCTGCTGAGGGATTAACTAGAACTGGCTGAGCAGGGCCAGCCACCGGGTGAAACTGCCAGTGATGGAGAGCCCGCCAGGCGCGGGCTTTGGGCTGGAGTCTGAAAGCCTGGCTCTCACTCCTGAAGATGAACGGCCTGGCCCCGTGCCGACTGGGGATGGGCATCTCTTACCTCCACTGCTACAGCGTAGGCTCAGAGGGGGTTGGGCGTGCCTGCCGTAGTCCCGAGAGCCGGCAGGTGACCGTGTCTGATGGCACTAGCTTAGGGAGACAGGCAGAGCAAGTGTTACACGCGCACCGATAGGGAAAACGTAACCTTGAAAATGGGTGAGAGGAAGGAAGGTAAACGAATGTTCAGTTTTGATGTTAAAATATCATGATTTTATGCTATTGCTTCAGAGATATTTAGAGAGATTTTATAGTTTGGGTTTTTTTTGTGTGTGACTTGATCATTTAGTAGAGTAAATATCTATAAAATCCCAATTAAATGGTGTCTAAATTTAAAGCAGCAGTCTACAGGCAAAGCGCCATTTCTTTTTTAAAAATATATTTATGATAACATCTAGCATTTAAAAATCAACCAGAAACTAGGCTTGATTCTGTTTAATATTTTATATGATTGGACATCTTAAGTCAATAATGTTTCTATTTTATAGCAATTCTGTGTTTATTCAAAACCATAATTCTACTGTGATGTTAATGGAATGACTTTATATGGCTTTAATTGTGTTGGTTTAAGCGCTATGACCACATTTCAAATTAAAATAATATTTTGGCTGAAAGAGGTAGACACAGATATGGAATAAGGAAGAATACACAATTTTACTGGTTGTAAAGTGTTTATTTCAAGAAAAAAATGTTCTTTTTTTTAGAGCTGTAAAAAAAAATATTTTTTTCAAGGATTTAAGATAGTTTTCTGAACTTGGGGGGATTGGAATTTGTGCCTATGGAATTTTTGGAGCAGCCTAAGCTAACTTTTAGCTCGATCTGTGTGCTAGAAAAAATTCATTATCCTGTTTTGTGATATGTAATAAATTCAGGGTGCTGTGCTTCAGCTTCGTTTTAGTTCGAGTTTGGTAACATCTCTTTCCCTCATTCCCAGCCCTGGCAGACACCCTGCCTGGCCTCCCCTGGGTCCCACTTGAAAGAGTCAAGTCAGTCCCTGACTCTTAGAAGGCGTGTTTCTTGCCGCGTGGAGCAAGCCAAATGTAACCGTGACTTCTAAGCCTCTGCTTTCCTGTCTGGGAAGAGGGATGCTTTCTCTCCTCCTCTGATGTCTCTTTAATAAATATGTTGTCATTACTTGTCTTTGGGAACGGCCTCTTGGGCCGCCTCTCGATTTCCTCCATGATTTATGTTGCAAACAAACGCTCTGTCCTTCCTGTGTCTGTTCACTCTGGTGTATCATTGATGACGTGCTGGAGACAGTTTTTGTTTTTATTATGCAATTGTGTTATATGTGTATTTCAGTGAAATGTCAACCCGTCAACAGAGGATGATGTTAAAAATTATCCAAATAAATAGTTTTCTATTCCTTTTCTAGACCTAGTGCAATCAGTTGGATGACAGTGATCAGGGTTATTTGTTGTTATTTAAGCTCCGTATTCCTGGCCCACGCTGCCTTGTAACAGGGATTAATGTACATCATTTAACTGGGGGTGTTGACGTGGTGCATTGTCACCTCTGTTTATTTTGTGGGGGCAGCAGCAGGTGTCTCAAGCCTGGTCTCTTCTTGTCTGGGAGCCTCAGATACGCAACAGCCCTTTCTCCCCATGATTCAGAATCAGCCTTGAACCCTGGCTTAGCTTCTTTTGCCTTGGTAACTGTGCCCTAGAAAATGCTGACTGAATGAGCCACAGGCTGTTCAATACTACTGGGCTCCACCTTCCTTCACATGCCTGCAGCCTTGCTGCGTAAGGGCTTGCACCCTTGCCATAGACTTGCCTTCTTGATGTTTCCATGAGAATGGCAAGTGAGTCCCCCTCCAAGCCCAATGACACCCTGGGCTCAGACGTGCTGGACTTGGGATCCCAAGAGAGGGAAAGTGTGTGCGTATATGTGTGCATGCATGTGTGTAAGTACATATGTGAATAAGTGTGAGTGTACGTGTGTGATTACATGTGTGTGGATGTGTACCTGTATGTGCCTGTGTGTGCATGTGAGTGCGTTCACAGGTGTGTGCATGTGCATCTTGTGCCTGTGATCAGAGGGACAGGAAAGGAAGTGGCGACCTCATTGACACACCACGAACTGTTCCGGGTTCCGGGTTTGGCTCTGGGACGTGTGCGGCTTTCCCCTGCGAGACCATGGCATTCCTAGCTAGGAACCTGAAAGCTTTGGTGCTGCGTGGCTCTCTCACCCCCACAACTCACGAAATGGAAAGACCCGCTGATCCTCTCTTAAAAGCCTGGTTCAAAACAGACCCAGGCTCATCTTCCTAGGCAGATGCTACTATGGAGGACGCCATTTTCAAAAAGAACCTGTTGGGAAGTTTTTGTACAACTTTATGTTCTAAATTAACACCAGCACCACTGATGTCTGCAAAGACCAATCTGAATTCCCACACCAGTGGGCCCAGCCCTGCTGGACCTGCCCACTGTCCCCTCCTCCAGCCCCTCCCCCGCCTGGCCACTGCTGGGCCGTCTCCAGTATGGTCATCAGGCCCCGTCTGTGTCCTGTGCCCACCGCTGCTGGGCATTGTGGAAGAAGGACAGGGAAGAGGTCCCCCTGACAACCCGCAGTTGGTTCATCCTGACATGGGTGTGTTAGCTGCAGGTGGAGCCCTACACAGCCAGCCTTCAGTGGCTGCTTGGTTTGCAGGCTGGCTGGCAGCACATGAGGGTGCCCCCCGATACACATGAGCAGCCTTAGACCTGGGGCAGGGAGGAAGTGCCTCTTTCAGATGGAAGTCTTTTTGTGGAAAAGGGTAAATCTGCTATCGTGTGCCTGTTAGTCTTTGAGTCAGCATGCTCCTTTTCCTCAAACGGATGGTCAGAACATCATCATTTTCTCAGAGCCAGGGACTGTACCTTCCCCATATCTGGTCCATCAGCATCCCAAGCATTTCCCTACAGAAGTTGGGAACAACAGGGAGGCTGCTCCCAGGCCCTGTCCCACTGCAGCCCGGGACCCAGGATAAGGAAGGCCAGTGTGAGGCCTCAGGGAAGGCAGAGTGTCTGTGAGGGGCCTGGGTGTCAGCGGTGGGGCCGGCACGGCCTCCAAGGCTGGTGAGCCCGTGTCCGTGTGCCGTGGTCTTCGAGAGGACGCCGGACAGTTGGTGTGGTCTCAGCCTGAGCACAGGCTGCGGCCAGGGTCCCACGATGGCCCCGGAGGCAGCACTGCACAGCGGCCCAGGTCTGTGTGCATGCCAGTCGTTCTGTCACGTCCTGAGTGTGCTGGTGGTTGCCGTGTGTTGTGTCCCTCCCTCGCTCCCATGCTTTTTAGCAGAACCAGTGGCCCAGGCAGCTGCTGGGCTGCTTGCCGTCCGGCACTTGCACCTCGGCTTCCTCATCCTGGACACCGCCAGCCAGCCCTCGCCCGCTCCCTGCCCAGCAGCCAGGCTGGGCGCCCCGCCCTGCCCGGGGCCTGGGAGATGGCGCTCTGCAGGATATCCTTCCGCAGACTGTCGCTTAGACCTGAGCATGGGCTCTTGGCCATGACAGACCTAGTACTAGTGACCAGGCGCGGTGCCCTGCTAAGGGGAGGGGGCATTTGAAAGGAGTTTCCTAAGTGGGGCCTTGAGCATCCCAGGCTCGACCATCTAGAACCCCTGACCACACCCTACAACCCTGAGGCTGCAGGAACTCCTGTGACGTGCAGACAGCGGTCAGTTTCCCAGGCTGTCCTGTGGAGACGCTTCCCTCCCACAGCTGAATCGGCAGGAGCAGCGCCCGGACCCAGGCCGGGCCAGGGCTCCCGCGCTGTCTGATCTGTTTGCCGTTCTCCTTGATCTAGGCGGGATTAAGGACACTGCACGACATCGGGCCAGAGATCCGGCGGGCTATATCGTGTGATCTGCAAGATGATGAGCCCGAGGAAACGAAAGGAGAAGAAGAAGATGTAGTCAAAGTAATTATTCTGCGCACAGCTACGCACCGGCCGCCTGGAAATAGTGGGGCAGGGCTCCAGTTGGGGCAGTTAATGAGCCACAGCAATGCCGGGAGAATGCAAGCCAGCCCCAGAGCGTAGGGGGCTTTCGGACCATGCCCTCCCCCCAGCAGCCCTCCCCACTCACCAGCACCTCCTCTAGGGCCAGGCCTGCCTCTCCAAGCTCACTCCCCTGCCCTGCGCTGGCAGCTCCAAGGAGCTTGGCCACAGCCACTGGCTGGAATGGATGAGCATCTGGGTGCTTCCAGCAGCTGCCTGCCCACACGGCCCCCTTCTTCTCCGGGCCAGTTCTTTGAGCTGCCAGGGGCCCTCAGCCTCCCAGTCCCCCAATCCCCAGCCCAGGGAGCATGCCTACCACCCAACCTCACTCGCTGGGGCTCCAGCCAGCCCTGCTGGGTATAAGTCACCTCAACTTGGAGCAACTGGAAGTGCACACGCGAGTGACAGCCGAGAGCTTGCTCCTCGGCTCAGGAATCGGTAACCTTCCTCGTTTCAGGGGGACCAGCCCCCACGCAGACACATTGAGGCCCTCAGGTCATTCTCCAGGGATCCTCCGGAGCTTACCTAGAATTTGTGTTACATGTAGAAAAAAATGACCTAACGTAGCTAGCCTGCATCAAATGCTTGTTAAATTACCTGGTGTGTTCTCCCATTATTTTGCAGAGAAATGGTGCCCTGCTTGGAAACCATGTCAATCATGTTAATAGTGATAGGAGGGATTCCCTTCAGCAGACCAATACCACCCACCGTCCCCTGCATGTCCAAAGGCCTTCAGTTCCACCTGCAAGTGATACTGAGAAACCGCTGTTTCCTCCAGCAGGAAATTCGGTGTGTCATAACCATCATAACCATAATTCCATAGGAAAGCAAGTTCCCAGCTCAACCAATGCCAATCTCAATAATGCCAATATGTCCAAAGCTGCCCCCGGAAAGCAGCCCAGCATTGGGAGCCTTGAGCATGTGTCTGAAAATGGGCATGATTCCTCCCACAAGCATGACCATGAGCCTCAAGGAAGGTCCAGTCGGAAAAGGTAACCTTTACAATGTGTTGGCACGTGGTGATGTTGTGTCTGCCCCCACCCCCATGCGCTGGCACAGGCAGGAGATCCCCAGCTGACATGGGCAGTGGAACCTGTGAGCGCCACGCGGTCACGGCCTCTCTGGGGCCTCGCTGCAGGATGGCCCTGAAGGACAGCGGGCCTGGCCATCCTGTGTCCTGCTGAGTGATACGCTCCTTAAAATGGCAGCAGGCGCCAACTCCGCCCTCCCCAGTTGTGCCAGCAGAACTGGGGTCGGGCTGGCAGACCCTTCCTGGGAAGGGCTAGACGGCAGGTGTGTTAGACTCTGAGCACCTTACAGTCCATTGGGTGACTCGGCTCCGCGGCTGTGGTGAGGAAGCAGCCACGACGGTCTGATAAACTTGTTTAATTTTGGACACTGAAATGTGAACATCATAGAGTCACGGGTGAAGAAATATTTTTCTTCCTTTGATGGTTTTCAGTCGTTTAGAAATATAAACACCACCCCTAGGTCATGGCCATACAGAAACAGGCGGCAGCCGTGTTTGCCCCGTGACCCACAGTTTGCCAGCCCACTCTAGGTAGTAGCCTGGTAACTGCATTTTAAATTCTGTTGGAAATATTTAACGTTTATCTTCTCCCTTCCTCCTTCCCTCCCTCCCTTGTTATGCATTTCCTGGATAGAGCCCGCTATTATGAAACTTACATTAGGTATGTGCCCACTGCCTGTGCTTATGTGTGAAATACTGTGTGTTATAAGTGTGACCAGTTGGCCTCTCTGAATGCGGAGAGATGAGAAGTTCCTGCAATATTATAGCTCAGGGCTGTGCACTCAGGAGTGTGTGTGTGGGGGGGGGGGGGGAAAGTGGCTTCTTTCTGCCACATACCAGGGGTGGGGAACGTCCGACCCGAGGGCCATATAAGGCCTGTGAAATGATTTGGTCTGGCCCTGCCAGGGCATTAGGGGTGAGTTTATTAAATATTTGACCAAATAGAGCAGGCTAATTTTTAAGTTGATAATTCTGTATGGCCCACGAATGATGTTATAAATATCCAAATGGCCCTGGGCAGAAAAACGGTTCCCAGCCCTGGGACCATTACCACCCAAGGACTGGCATTCACATGCCAGGTGCCCACAGACCAGACCCTGAAGACCTCGGGGACAGCACAGGGAGAGCCGCTGTGCACCGGTGCCCGGGCCTGTGACGTGGGCAGTGGCTGCTGCTTTCTGGGGTCAAGCCTCCTGCGGGGTGTTGGTGAAAGCATGACCCGGCCTCCTAGAGACCAGGGCCAGGTTTGCTCCTTTGCCTCCCACGCAGCCCTCAACACGTGCAGTGTCACCTGCTCCATGCCCGCTGAGCGGGTGGGAGGCGGTTGAGAGTGGGTGGGATGGTGGTTTTGCTGGTGATGGGAGGGTACGTCTGCTGGTTTAACAAGTGGGATCTTGGGTGCGAGGCCAGGGAGAGGGTACAGCACTCAGCAGGAGCACAGGCCTCTCCCCGGAGGGTGCACAGGCCTCTCCCTGGAGGGAAGCCGTGTCGCGGCGTGGCTGGTTTCCTCAGGACCCAGGCCCGCAAGGCTAGGCTTCAGGGAAGCATGAGGACTGCTCGGGGCAGCGGGCAGGCTTGGAAAACTTGGCGGACATCATGCATGAGAGTCTCCCCTGGGACACTGTATCCAGAACTCCTGTCACCCGTGTGGGTCGGATGCAGCAGGAAGTGGGTGGCCAGGGAGTCTCTTTGTCCCAGGCTCTGCCGTCGCACGGGGCCCAGGTAGGAAGGAGCGGGGATCAGACAGATGGCCTGGGAGCCGTCTTTTCCCTGGGACTGCTGGTCTCGAGGGCCATTTTCTTGCTCTGTTCCCCGAATTAGATCTACTCCTTGGCCCCAAGGCCCCTAGTCATCGTGGTCTGGCACCAGCATTATGCGAGGTACTGAGAGAGAAACTTCTCCTGGTGCGTGCACACACACACACACACACACACACACACACACATGCTGCGCTGTTGCCAGTGGCCTTAGCCCAGTCCTGGTTGAGGCAGGTGTGCCCAGGGAGAAGCCAGGTGCGCGTGGGCAGGATGCTGGCTGCACATGGAGGCACAGCTGCAGGGCGTGGCTGCCACCTGCCCAGGTGCTGAAGTCCTCTTCTCCCAAACACAGGTCCGACTCAGGAGATGAGCAGTTCCCCACTATTTGCCGGGAAGACCCAGAGGTCCAGGGCTACTTCAGGGACCCCCGCTGCTTGGGGGAGCCCGAGTACTTCAGCGGTGAGGAGGACTACGAGGAGGACAGCTCACCCGCCTCCAGCAGGTGAGGGCTCGGGGCTCGGCCGACGTCAGAAGGCCTGGCTGCTGCCTGTCCTCGGTGCTCTGCCTCTTCCTGACGCCCCGGCCCACCTGCAGCTGCTCAGGACCACAGGCTCCAGGCCAGAGGGAAAGCTGAGCAGGGGAAACGGGGCCAGAGGGAGGCCGAGTGGAGACCGTCCTCCCAGGCTGTGACCATTTCCCCCAGGACCTCTGGGGTCTCTCAGCGAAGGCCCAGACATGAGAGCTGGGCCCGGTGTGCAGGGTCAGCCTTCATCCGCTCCTTGTCTGCTGAGAGGCCTGCTACTTCGTGAGCGCCGCCCACGCTGAGCCAGGGCCCTGTCTGCCGAGCAGCTCTGCCAGCCCATCGCTTGGGGCCAGGGTGGGAGGGTGGGTCATAATGAACAGCACCTGTTCCCCACTCTCATGAAGGGGTCGCTCAGAGCTGCCTCTCCGGGCTTCTGTCCTGAAGGAAGAATGTCTGAGGTTCAAGGGGACACTTGCTTTAGGACACATCGTGGGCAGCACAGGGGGACAAGGCCACCTGCCATCCTCTTCTCTGTAAATTGCATCTCACCAGGACCAGGGGCTCACTGAGTGGACGTGGTACTGCCTGAGGTCCCTTCTGGTGTCGGAGCTGTTCTAACTGTTAGCCTGGTACCCCAGCCAGCAGCCATGGCCGGGCCCTCGTGCCCCCTTCCCCCCCTCCCCCGGTTTCTCCCGCTCCCTCCCTCCTGCAGTCCCTCCCGCCAGCCCCACTTCCAGAACCACTGATCCTGATCAAGTGGGCCCGACCTCCCTCGTCACTGTGCTTGTACCCCACGCCCACCACTTGGCCCCCTTTCCCGCTCGGCTGGCCTAGTCCCACCCTCTCTTCAAGGACCTGCTCCGGGGCTCTGCTTCTTCCCCAATGACATTGAGGTGCCCACGCCCCAAAAGCACAGCCCACCTGGGCCCCCTCTCCTCTGGCGCTGGCCTTTTCCATCTGCACCAGACGTCGTGCATGTGGCATCCGCTCAGCTCCTGAGGGGAGGGACTGTGCTTCATGCATCTTCGTGTCCTGGTTCCCAGCCCAGCACCTGGCTGAGGGCAGGTGCTCAGAGGGCTTCTAGGGGAGGAAGTGAGGGGGTGATCGTGAGCTTGCAGGAAAGCTGCAATTCACCTCTGCCCCAGGCCTGAGGCTGCCCCGGCCTGGGGGACACCACCAGCACCCCATTCATTACAGGCCTGCCTTCCTGGACCAGCCCTTGTCCTCCATCTAGAATCTTCTGTGAAGCTGAGGGCTGCCTTGTTCTCAGCTGGTCTTGCTGTGCCTGTGGAGCAGGGGCGGGGGGGGGGGGGGAGCTGTAGAGGGGTGGGCCAGGGCGGGAGGTCTGAGCTAATGAGAAGCTGTTAACTGGGAGCTCACATGCCCCTTCCTCTCCCTCTCGGCCTTTTGGCCACCAGGCAAAACTACAGCTACTACAGCCGACACCCAGGCAGCAGCTTGGATTTCGAGCGGCCCCGGGGCTACCACCACCCGCAAGGCTTCCTGGAAGACGACGACTCGCCCATTTGCTACGATTCCCACAGATCTCCGAGGAGACGCCTACTACCTCCCACCCCAACATGTGAGGCCAGATCTTTTGTTTGGGGTGAAGCTTCCCAGAGACCATGTGGCTCTCCTCCGGCCCCGGGGGTGGTGGAAGGTGGTGATGGATGAGGAGCTGCCATGTCAGGGACCTGAGTCTCAAGGCCAGGCCCTGGTTGGAGACCCTATCAGCTCTCCTGTCTCATCGTGTCCCATGTGTTAGAGCTCAGACCATGTCTGCGCTTCCGCGCTGCTCTGACTCCGGCAGCAGAGGAGATGGCATGCGGCCTGGCGTGGCCCAGCGTGGAGGGCCTGTAGGGGCTGTTTTGCATGTTTTCCTTGCCTTTGAGCTGGGGACCCACCCTCAGTGGGCAAGATGTCAGAGCCACTCTGGGGTTGGTTCACCACCCTCAGGGCGGAGGGATGGAGCTAGACTTAGCGCAGGTCTGTTGTGCCAAGGCCCACGCCTCTGGGTGCAGGGTGCCTGGGGTTCCTGGTGTCCGCCTCCTCAGGCCACACCTGGGTGTCTCCTTTCTCCCCTTTCCGCCCTCTTCCCTCTTGCCTTTGCCTCTGGTTTGCCAGGGCCCTCTGCCCATGGGGCAGGTTTTGGCCTGGGTGGTGAGCTCTGGCGTAGGCTCCCATCATGGGGCCCGGGAATCCCCTCCCGCTGAGCAGGGCCTGGGGCCGGCTGCTGCCCCACCAGGTTTTCCTGTGCAGGGGGCATAACTGGCGCTGCCTGGAGATCTGGGTCACCCCCGGGGAGGAGCTCCAGCAGCAACGGCCCTGCCAGCTCCCGGCTGGGCAGTTTGATTTTGGACATGTGGGCATTTGGACGATGGTTACATATCCACTTCTGGTGTTTCTAAGGAGTGAAGCATATTGTTGAACAGGACTTTAATCAGTAACCAAAAAAATAGCCAAGACACATTGGCTCCAAGTCTGCCAACTGCACACACAATACCGACCAGGGCTGGGTGGCGCCAGAGCCCTCTCTCTCTCCAGCGCCCACACCCCTGCTGGGCGTGCAATCAGACCCATTTCCATGGTTAATATTTAATTTTGCATCCTGAACACACAGCACTTCTAGCCTCCATAAATACTGGATGACACACATGCAGTGAGCTGGGTGGAGGCCTGACCTGTGAGTCCATGGCCTTCCTGGGACCTCCCTTTGGCGGCTGCATTAATGCCCGCTGTGCCCAGATGCCGCCCCTTGGAAGTGAGGAACCGAGTGGACACGAGCAGCTGCCCTCTGTATTTGCAAGGGCAAATAAAGAAAATGTATTTTATTTGCTTTACTGCCTGCAGGTTCAGAGCTTGGGCGGGGAGAGCATGGAGCTCCCCAGCTGATGTTCTCAGCCTCGGGAGGGTGACTTCCTCCAGCAGAGATGGGTGTGACCAGAGGAGATGAAGGGGGTGTGTGTGGACCCCTTTTCAAAACCGAAAGGCACTATCAGGGAGAGAGGAGTGTGGTTTTCCTTTCCTGGCCCTGAGCTTCCACACCCGACTTCCCCCATCTGATCCTAGGACGGGCTACCCAGGAGGCCTTTCTCCTTAGAACACTGAGAAATCCGGTCCCCGTGGTGCGTGGAGGGCGGCTGTCCCACGAGGAGGCCCCACCAGGAGTGCTGTCTGCCTTGTTCCTCTGGGCTTCACGCACTTGGGGGGCAGGGCCTCACAGAACCAGCTGGTGTCTGCAGTTTCCAATTCAGGAATTAGGGGGTGGCGTTTTGAGCAGGCCCTGTGAGCTCAGGGAGCAGAGGTCACAAAAGGAGCTGTTGAGGAGACCGGGCCACCCACTGTCTCGGGGGACCAGGCGGGCTCCTGAAACGCCTCCCCTTCCTGTGGCGGTTTCCCGGGGGGAGGCCTGTGGCCTGTGCTGGGGGACCCTGGACCAGATGGCTCTCCTGTGCGGGCGCCCCACGAAGCTGCAAGCTCTGGATCTCTTGTCATCGCTCACCCTGTGCATCAGCCTCTATTCAAAGCGACAAGCACGTTCTTTAAAGTTCGAGTTGTTCTTTTGTCTTGTCCTCATGGTGGAGAAGCTGGCTCTTCCCCAGCAAAAGACTATTCTCCTTGCCTGGCTGAGCCGATAGGTAGCGAGTCCCTCCCTTTAAGGCAGAGGTGTGAACGCAGGAGCACCCGGAGGTGCCTCAGGCCCAGCGACGCTTAGGGAGTCTGGAGGTGGGAGTGAGCGGGGCTGTCGGCAAGGGCCATGGGTTCCAGAGCGAGGCTGTGCTCTCGCCTGCGACGCCTGGTCCCCACCACATGTAGGGCAGGGGCTGTGGCAGAACAGCTTGCACTTCTTAAAACCCCTCAGGGGGCTTCTTCCTCATCCTCCCTCCAAAAGCCTGAGACCTCAGTACTGACTGTTGGACGTATCGCTTGCTGCCTCCGCGGCTCCCCGCCGGCCTCGGGGGGCCACCGGGACTCCTGGCCCCGGTCCTGCCTGAGAGCTGGTTCCACAGCTGCTCCTGTGCTCCCCCCTCAGCGCATCGGAGATCCTCTTTCAACTTCGAGTGCCTGCGCCGGCAGAGCAGCCAGGAGGCCGTCCCGCCGTCCCCCACCTTTCCCCACCGCACGGCCCTGCCTCTGCACCTGATGCAGCAACAGGTGAGCCGGCCCCCGGGCCTTGCCCCGATGGCTCCATGGGCACCCTGTGTGGGACCCCCTCGGACACCCCCTTCCTCTTGGCTGCCAGCCCCGGGGGGAGGGAGAGAACCTTCACATACACTGGGTTCCATTGTGTGACAGCCCTACGAATAGACCCTATCACCAACCCCATCACATGGATGAGAAAACATAACTGAGGGTAGGCGAGTGCCCGAGCCCACACAGGAGGGGAGTGACCACGCTGGCATTTGAGTCCAAGGCTGCCACCTGCCAAGCTGGGCTCTCCGTCTAGGCACAGTCTTCTCCCCACGTCTCCCTCAGCGATGAAGACAGGGCCTGGGTACAGCTTACAAGGCGGGGAGTGGCGGCCACTAGACCACCCTGAACAGCCGGCAGTGCCTTTATTTGCTCTGAGAGGTTCTTCCTTCATTTACGGAGCCCTCTGTGGGCAGGGCTCTGTGCTCACGGGGTGGGTGAGCCCCCAACCCTGCCTGTGAGGGGAGCGTGGCCCAGGGAGAAGGACCCCTCCACGGTGAGAGCGCTGGACAGGAGGGAGCAGGGGCCAGGGCCACTCACCAGGGCTTTGCCTCAAGGACACGGACTTCTTTCTGAAAGAGCACATCGGAGATGCTGTCCACTGTGCGAGTGGGGGAGAGGAGGGGGTGCAGGCGGAGGGGCTGCCTGGTCTGGCGTCCGCTCCGTGAATGTGTGGAGCCAGAGCTCGGGCAGGTTTCCCATCCTGGGTGTCCGGAGCACGTGAGCGGTAGCTGCCATTTCCGATCGTCTATTTGCGTCTCTGCCGCTCCGTCCTCCTTTGTCCTCAGTGTTTACGTTCATTTTGATCTGTGTCCTGCTTTGTCCGGGACGAAGGACAAGCCTGGGAAGGCCCAGGCCATGGAATGCCACGATGCCTTCCCTCCCTGCGCCCCCGGCAGGCCCAGCTGCTGTCTGCACGGCTCCCTGGCGGGCATGGCTTCCGTGAGGCCAAGGGCCTGAGCTGCCCATGGGACTGGGCTGGGGTGCCCTGTGCAGAGCCGTGGTGCCACCGAGGTGGAGAAGCAAGGCCTGTGCCCGGGGCTTCAGAGCAGGCAGGGGCGGCCGTGGGCACGTGCGCTAGAGCAGAGAACAGCTGGGCGTCCCTGCGCGCTTGCCCTGAATGTACTTCCACATTTCAACCAAGTGCCCGGCTGCCGTGTTCACACGCCCGGCTTGTGTGTCTTCCCTGATGCTTCGTCGTTCTGAAACAATCTCAGTTTTTCTTGGGAACAGTCATAGGAAATGGATTTGGGGGAAAAGAAAATATCATCTGTTGGAAAGCCCACTTCCCACTGCCGATCACTTGATTGACTCGGCGCGCTTCCACGGTCCTGTCCAGGGCTGCCCCGCAGAGCAGTGCCTCGTGCCGGGCCGCGGTGCGAGGCCGAGCCCAGGCCGCTGAGGCCCCCGTCTCCCCGCTCCCTGTCTCCTCAGGTCATGGCAGTCGCAGGCCTAGATTCAAGCAGAGCCCAGAAGTACTCGCCGAGCCACTCGACCCGCTCGTGGGCCACCCCTCCAGCGACCCCTCCGTATCGGGACTGGGCGCCGTGCTACACCCCCCTGATCCAGGTGGAGCCCTCGGAGGCCCTGGACCAGGTCAACGGCAGCCTGCCCTCCCTGCACCGCAGCTCCTGGTACACGGACGAGCCTGGAATCTCCTACCGGACTTTCACACCGGCCAGCCTGACCGTCCCCAGCAGCTTCCACAGCAAAAACAGCGACAAGCAGAGGAGCGCGGACAGCCTGGTGGAGGCCGTGAGTGCAGCTCACCCGCTGCCCAGGGAGGGCCGGCCTGGGACAGGCACAGCAGGGGTGGCGTCCTGAGAACCACGCAGAGCAGGAGCGGGCAGTGGGCAGAGGGCCGAGGGCGGGAGGGTCTGGAGCCAGGCTACCTCGCTTCTGATCTGGCTCCACCATTTCTTAGCAGCCAGGATGGTGCCAACAGCATGAGTATAGACCAGTGATGGCGAACCCTTTGAGCTCGGTGTGTCAGCATTTTGAAAAACCCTAACTTAACTCTGGTGCTGTGTCACATATAGAAATTTTTTGATATTTGCAACCATAGTAAAACAAAGATGTATATTTTTGATACTTAAATGCCATTTAACAAAGGAAAATCAACCAAAAAAATGAGTTCGCGTGTCACCTGACACGCGTGTCATAGGTTCGCCATCACTGGTAGACCCGTCACTGCCGAGCCCCATAAACAGCTGTCCCTGGGGTCACATGTGCTGTTCCTGCGACTGTTACCCGTTGACACTAAGAGAGTCTTGTCTTCCCCGGTGGGTTTCATTCTTGTTGGGCTATGTATAGCAGCGGTTCTCAACCTGTGGGCTGCGACCCCTTTGGCAGTCGAACGACCCTTTCACAGGGGTCGCCTAAGACCATCCTGCATATCAGATATTTACATGACGATTCATACCAGTAGCAACATGACAGTGATGAAGTAGCAACGAAAATAACTTTATGGTTGGGTCACAACATGAGGAACTGTATTTAAAGGGCCAGGAGGTTGAGAACCACTGAATTGTATAGTTTCTGAGCTTCGTGATATTTCAAAGCCATGTCCACTGGCATGTAGTTACCATGCACGAGATCCGGCGGGCACGGCTGGCCGCGCGGTGCCGTTGTGCTTGAGCTGGGTTTTCTGTCCTTGTCCCCCGCAAAGCTTTTCAGCCCATTCATGCCGTCATCCTCTTTCCTGCGCAGGTCCTGATCTCCGAAGGCTTAGGACGGTATGCAAGGGACCCAAAATTTGTGTCGGCGACAAAACATGAAATTGCCGACGCCTGTGACCTAACCATCGACGAGATGGAGAGTGCAGCCAGCCACCTGCTGAACGGGACCGTGCACCCCGGGGCTAACGGGGACGTGAGCCCCGACGCGAGCCGCCAGGACTACGAGCTCCAGGACTTCGGGCCAGGTTACAGCGACGAAGAGCCAGACCTGGGGAGGGAGGAGGAGGACCTAGCAGATGAAATGATCTGCATCACCACCCTGTAGCCCCCAGGCCGGGGGGGACTAGCTCTGCCCTCAGGTGGGGTGCCCGAGGGCCAGGGAAAAAGTGCCTCATAGTTAGGAAAGTTTAGGCACTAGTGTGAAGTCCGTGTTTAATTAGACTTTTGTGCAGGTGATGTCATGCCTCAAGGAAGCCATAAACCTGTAGGGAACAGCTGTGCTCAGAGCTGAGCCCCAGCTGCGGGGACAGCAGGTCCCGCCCATGCACAGAGGACGGGCGCCGGGCAAGCCTGCCCTCTTGTTCACAGCCCACGCGGGGCACTTGCCCACGCCCACCGCCCACAGGCACGGTGGGGAAGGTTAAAGGTGATGACGATCACCGTACCTGTGTCATTACCTCAGCCATTGGTCTAGCATATCAGACATTCACTGGGCCCAGCATATCCCTCCCAGACACCCTGCTTCCTGGCTCCTGTTCTGAAACAGTCAGTCAGGGCTACCCACCAGCCGTCCTCGCAGAGGGAAGCAGGACCTCACAGGCAAGGTTTTCTGTCCCGTGACACCAGTTGGCACGGGAGCGTGCCGCGCAGATGGTCGGTTTCTGACTGTCAGGCCAAGGGCAGCCGTAAACTGGAATCCTAATGCACTCGCAGCCAGGTCAACTTAGATACGCTAGTTTGTTTAAAACTTAGACTTACTGTACATGACTTGTAATATACGATCATTTGTATTTGTAAAGAGATGGTCTATATTTTGTAATTATTGTATCGTATTTGAACTGCAGCAATATCCATGGGTCCTAATAATTGTAGTTCCCCCCCACTGAAATCTAGAAATCATTGGTATTTTTACTCGGACTACACGGAAGTAGGAGAAATTGAGCCAATTCTCATTAATTCAGTGAAAAATCTTTTGGGGGGGTGAAATTTTAAGTTCAAAAGAACTTGACACTATATAGATTTTTCTAAAGTATTTTGAGTCCCTAGAAGATACACCCGATGACTCTTGGCGGTCTTCTCCCTGGGCAAGAGTGCTGTGACTGGAGAGGGTACCCTTTGCTCCACCAGGGGCGGTGTTACTTTCACCCCCTTCCCCGTTAGTTCAGGACAAGACCGACCCCGTGGCACTCCTCGTGGTGGGTTTGCCCACCTGGCCACACAGCACGCTCTTACAGGTGAACGCAGTCCCTCTGCTCGTGGCCCCTGGGAAAGGGGAGGCTGCTCGTCTTAGGAAATACTAGTAAGGAATGCCGGGGGTGGGGGGTGAAGGAAGCAAAGTGACGCGATCCTCAGAGGGTTAGAAGACCGGGGTCTGGACAAATAGTATCGTTGCCTTTTTACAAAACATTGCTGTACTGTGTTCTCTCCGAGGGCTTTCATATGCAACTGAATGAGGGCTGACGTTTTCTCTAGAATGCACTCCCACTGCGACTGTACTTCCCGAGAAAACCCTCTTTGGGATCGCTAGACCCGTCAAGGCTTCCTTTTCTGTTCACGGAATAATGCTGACTTTGTCGAGTTACCTTGGCAAGGATTCTCTGCAGTCAAAAACACACACAAAACAAACAGGTAGCAATTTTGGGGTTCAAAATTTTTAAATATTAAATAGACATCCTGTTAATGTGGATTTTCTTTTTTTGTAAATAACAATACTTTGTTATGAAGACCTTACAAACCTCTTCTTAAGACATTCTTACTCCAGATCCAGGCAAAAAACTCTTCAAGGTTTGTAAATGATTATTTCTTGACGTAAATCCTTTTTTTATTAAATGTAAAAATGTTCTTCAGAAGAAAATTGCGTAATAATTTTATTGTATTTGGGAGCTCTCCTTGCAAAGAGCTGGCGTTTGCCAGTGAGAGCTTGGAAGGGGCGGGCACTCTGTGAGGGCAGTTCTGTAATTGTGTAGATTCTTTTCTTATTCTCGTCGCTCCGTCGATGCCTATGGTAACTTGATACCAGCTGCAGAGAGCACTGTTTCTCCTAAAGGGCTAAACCACTGTTACCATCTCCTCGGACTCTGTTTCTCTCTTAGGTATTGGTCTTATTGTGTGGCTTACCATCACCGGTCCAACATTGTCTACCAGGACTGACTCTTCTGGGATAGGCAATGATGTTTTCCAGTCAGTACTTAAAAATGGGCATTTTTATGGGCTGCACCACTCCTAATCTCTGTCTGCTTTAAGCCTGGTTCAACCTCTCACCTAACATTAAATTTTTCTTTGTAAGAAAAATTTGAAGTTGTAGAGCATGTTTTTTCCCCCCTTGGTTTTAGGAAAGTTTTATGATTAAAAGTCTTTTCTTTCGGTTCCCCTTCCGTCCCCTAAAAAAAAAAAAATGTCACTTTGCTGTGTCCCCGGGAGTAGTCTTTAGTTTCTTTAACCTGTGTTTTCCATAGTCTCACAAAATGGGTACGGCAGCGCTGACCTAACTATCAGCAGGCAGGAGCGTCGTTAACAACTGTCTCCGTGGTTTCCATCCGGACTTGGCCGGATGGTGCTTCCCAGGTCGATTCCAAGATGTTGCGGCGTTAGCCCAAGGCCAGTGCACAGTGTGGGCCTGACCTGCTGGACAAGCCGCCTTTATTGCTGACCAGGTGAAAGAAACCAGGGCCGCTTATTTCATGTTGCTGTTGCTTTAATAGGCCACACCATGGGAGTAAGTGTCTTTGCCAATCATCTGCTTTTCTACAAAGGTTTTTATTGTTATGACGGGCAGTCAGTCAATTTGCTCTAAAAAAATGGTCACGCACA
This sequence comes from Myotis daubentonii, assembly GCF_963259705.1. Lineage (NCBI taxonomy): Eukaryota > Metazoa > Chordata > Mammalia > Chiroptera > Vespertilionidae > Myotis > Myotis daubentonii. The sequence goes on along the minus strand of NC_081853.1, from coordinate 18,287,849 downwards.
GCTCTGGCTCCTTTACGCAACGACCCAGCTCAGCACAGACTCCAGCTACACTTTCGTTTGTGGAAACGTTTTTACTTCTCTACGATGATATGTCTCGTCGCCTGGGGACTCTGAGGGCAGGCGAGACTGAGGACAGGCCTGGGGCCCTTGCTTCCACCGTGGGAACAAGCAGAGTGTGGTCTTGAGGACGGTGACAGGTGATGAAATGAGAGGACTGCCTGGGTCTTGAGGCCGGCCAGTGAAGAGCTTGTGTGGTTTTCTCCCTGATTTTTAAGAGAAACGGATCTGGGTGTTAGATCTGATGTTGAGTTGATCAGTGGAAATGGGAAGTGGCCTGTGGGTGGAGGGACGTGGTTTGGCTGGAGAGGAGCATCTGCCTGAATGTGTGGAAATGCCAGTTCTTGCTGGTGCGCTGGGAGAAGGTCGTTCCCCGGGCAGCTGCTCCTACCCGCGCGTCAGCCCTCGTTCGGTCAGGGAGCCCGTCTGCTGACTCATCGGCCTAAGCACAGGCTTCTCCAGAGGGGTCAGCGCTCCTCAGAGCCTGGGCCCTGGACACAAACGCAGCTTTTATGCTTTTAAACCATTTTTTGTCAATTACATTCATTTCTTTCAGCTACTGCAGGCTTTTGCTCAGGGGTTTAATGGGCAGTCTACCCCCACTCAAAACAGACTCCAGCTACGCTGTCCTTTGTTAACAAGCCTTTATTTCTCTAAAATGATACGCCTTGCCTCCTGGGAACTTTGGGGGGCAGGCGAGACTGAGGGGCAGGTCTGGGGGCTCAGTGCGGCCCAGCCTCTGCAGCAGCCTGGCTGGCTCCTCGCCCCACCTCTGGTCGGCACCTTCTGCCCCTCTGGCTTCCTCAGACAACAGCCCTCCCTCAGGCGGCAGGGTCCCCGTGGCAGTGGAACTTACGGGCAGCCTGGTGGTTGTGACGTGGCCGCTGCTCACTCTGCCCCGACGGCCACAGCGCTCGGCTGTCGGGACCCAGGGGACGCTGCTCTAAGTCAGAATAGTCCATCCCCGGTCTGAACCCCTGTGGGTTTCTGACATGTGACTCTCAGTCTTCTCTTTTGAAACTTATTTCTGCGGTGGCTAAACTGTGGGATCGTAGGAACAAGGCCCTGAATGCAAGAGTGGGAAGGGGGCTGCGGATGTGTTATTTGCTTAACTTACAGCACAGCCACGGTAGCAACAAGCCACTGTCTTGGAGACGGGACCATCCCCAGAACACACGATGGCAGCACTGAATGGCCGTGCACCTGCCATACCAGCACCGAGGTCAGTGCCGTCACCCGGACCCCACGCACCTAACTGTTCTTCTTGGCCTTCGGAGCAGTGGGCTGGCACCCGCACCCGCACTCCTGCTGCTCCTTCGCCCCTGCAGGCGGCTCCCAGACCCCAAGGTGGCAGCCCCGGGCCACGGCAGCAGCCTCTCTAGAACTCTCGTGGCAGATGTAGAATTTTCTTCCCTGACCCTTGCGTGGAACAGAAAATAAAGCAGGATGCGGGTACGACTTAACGGAAGGAGAGGGGGTTTTCTTCCTCCGGCCTTTCTGGAAGGTCTTTCTCAGAAACATGTGTGGCTGTCAGGCCTCCAAGCCACCTCCGTCCACTCTGGTCCTGGGAGAAGCCGGAATGTCCCGTTTCCCTCCCTCCCTTATTCTGGGCCAGCACGGCAGATGTCCACATAGCAATTCTTTTGTTCCCTGCCACAGACTGTGGCTTTGAATAACTTTAAAAACAATCAAATCAAAAATGCATTTAGTTTATTACCTTGTAAGAACAGTCTGGAAAAGATACCTCAGTTCAAAATAAATTATTGGATTACATTATTGAATTAGGAGAAATTTAAAGATCAAAGGACTGTTTTCAATGCTGCCTGTATCTGGTTTTCTTCCCTCCACCCCAAACTCAAATCTGACCATTTCCTTTTCTCTCTCAATCGCATTTTTGCAGGACCAAGCCGCAGTTTTACTGACCGCCTTTTCGGTCCGTTGCAGCCCGTCCCGCTCTGTTCCCGCGGACACCTGGAGAATGAGAATGAGCCGGCCTTGCCCAGCGCCGGGGGAAAGTGTCTTCACGGCCTGGCATGGAGCGAGGTCTGGTATGTGGGGTTTGCTCTGGGTTCCAGGTTTCCTGGTAACAAGAAACTCGTCTAAAATGCAAAGTCGTGAAACCTGTAGTGGCGAGGGGTCTTTGCAGACACTTCTCTCCTTGAATAAGACCCAGAAATCCTCTCGTCAGGCTGATGGTGTTCAGTAAGAACCAGGCAGGGGGCTGCCGGCCCCTCTGAGCACCAGCTCGTGCCTCCCTCTGGGGGTGAGATCAGGGAACCGAGGAGAGTGGAGAGGCTGGTGCTGTCCCTCACTCCACCCCGCAGGCAGTGCTCCCTCTGGACGGGCACTGCAGGCTCAGGCACAAGTCCCGGCTGCACCCCCTAACGTCGGCAGGACTCCTGGTCTCAGCCACAGCTCAAGCCCAAGGTGGGGGTGCCCCCTCGGAGCAGACAGCACCCAGCCTCTGCACGGAGCCTGCTCTCTGAGGGGCCTGCCTTCAGAGGGGGGTCTGGGAGAGGACACCTTCCTCCAGCCCCACCAGGAAGGAGGGAGGCAGCAGGCGCCCAGGTTGGAGGGGACCCAGGTAGGAGCCGAGTCTTGCACGGGCCTCCTGCCAGAATGCTGGCCTTTCCTCAAAGGCCCACAGCACAAGGCAGGGGGAGAGGAGCCTGGCTCACTGACCGGACTGGTCTCACTTCTTAAGAAATTGTCCAGTTCTCTGCCATTGAACCCTAACATTCTAGAGAGTTTCAGGAAAGAGCATTTGGAGCAAGGGCTCTCTTGGCTGGGTGGGGGGCTTCCCAGGCAGCGACTGCCTCAACGCTGGGTGGCCAGGGTCCTGGGTTTGTACACAGGGACGTCCTTGTCGCAGAGTGCAGGCCGCCCCCTGATGATGTCAGCTGCTTTCTCTGCGATCATGATCGTGGGGGCATTCAGGTTGCCGCTGACCACGCTGGGCATGATGGATGCGTCGACCACCCTGAGGTTTTCCACCCCGATCACCCTGGTCTGCGGATCCACCACGGCGGTGGGGTCGGAGGGCTGGCCCATCTTGCAGGTGCACGAGGGGTGGTAGGCGCTGTCCGCTTTCGCCCGCACAAAGGCGTCTATCTCTTCATCGGACTGCACGTGGCTTCCTGGCTGGAGCTCTTTTCCCCGGAACGGCGCCAGGGCTTCCTGGGCAAAAATTTCTCTGGTCAGCTTCACACAATTACGGAAATCGTGAATGTCGGCTTCTGTGGAGGAGAAGACACAGGTGAGCGTCCTCTCACCATGCTGGCCTCGCAGGCAGACTCTGGGCCGGGAGAGGCTCAGTCAGCTGCCCGAGGGGAGACCGGTCAGGACGCGGAAGTCCCGGCCACCAGGCTGCTTGGGGCCTATCCAGTTCCTGCCCTCCCCACAGGCGGTCACGTGCAACCAAGCAGAGTCCCATGAAGCCCAAACAGAGAGCATGCGAGACGGACACAGCTTGCCTCAGAGGCCCCGGATGTGAATGGGGGATCTGGATTTGATCTGCACGTTAGGAATCAGACCTCACACCTTGCCTCTGCCACCGCATGGCTGTGAGGGCCCCACACGTTATTACTGGGCATAACCCGCCAGGTGGGGAGCGGTCATCTCTGCTGTGTGCAGAGAGGCAGGCCGGGGAATAGAATTCGCTTTTAAAGGATGTTCAGTCACAGCAGGAAAAGTGCTCTGTGAGCTGTGTGTACACAGCCAGGCTACACAGCCAGGCCGCCGCCTTGAACCTCCGGTAAGTTGCTTTGAAAGCTTCACATCTCTCCTCATGTGTTACTTCAAGGGACCCCGGCCACCACACAGCAGCGTGTGCAAATGTACAGACTAGAACAGGGGTCCTCAAACGACGGTCCGCGGGACACATGCGACCCGCTGAAAACATTTATCCGGCCCGCCAGGTGTTTTTTGCCGCCGCTGCCTGTCCTGCTTAGCAGCCAGCTCGTCCGGGCCCGCTATACGCATGTGTGGAATGTCTGAGGGACAGTGAACTGGCCCCCTGTTTAAAAAGTTTGAGGACCTCTGGACTAGAATGATGGGGCGGAGGGAAGACAGAGAGTGACTTGTGGTTCAGGAACAAACCCATAAAGGCAGTCGTTCAGACAGTGACCAGCAGGCGCAGGCCTGGGGCACACGAAGGTGGCTGGGGAGTTACCTGTGGACAAGTAGTTGGGTTGCAGCACAGGGTGGTCCTGGGGGTTGGCACTTCTCAGTTTGAGCCAGCCCACACTCGTGCCCCGCATGGTCCCCACATGCACCTAGGTGAATCCAGAGGGAGCAGTCACTTCCATCAGCCCCCCAACTCAGTTTAGAGAGGTCCCAGGTTTCCTGGGGGTGGGCCTCTATAGCCAAAGTCAAATCTTACCTGCCCACCCTCCACAGTGATTAAAAACCACCTTGATGAATCACTCCTGCCTCTATAACTGAATGGCCAAAATTTTCAGGAGCTGGCAAGCCGTGGGCAGAGTTGGTGCCACTGGTCCATTGCTAGTGCTCAGTACCAAGAGCATCTGCCCTAAGCTGAGACGTACTGAGCAGCTGCAGGGCGCGGCACAGGCTTGTGCACTCCCCACCCTGAAGGCCCCGCTGCAGGGGGGAAGATGGAAAAGATGAGACTATCTGCTCACCTGGTAAGCCTCCTCCTGGGTGGGGACACGCCCGTGGTCAATCACTTGGGACGGCAGGAAGTGGAACTGGATGTCTGGGTGGGAGACCCCAGGCCGGCTCCTGATGAACCCACCTGTTTCCAGGTGGGCCGTGGCTCCATCCCCTGAGGATTGGAAGAGCAGTCAGTCAGAGCAGGGCATGTGGGCCGGCCTCAGGCCCCTGGTGCTCCTACCTGTCCTTCCTCTCCCCGCAGGTGGGCTCACTGGCACCACAGCTTCCAATGTCAGCTGCCTACCAGACGAGTCTTCAGCTTTGCCTCTCCCCCCCATCTCCACCACTGAGACTGGACTGTGAGGCCTCGTGTACCACAGGTAACCCTAACCTGGCCTGGCCTGTACTCCTCGTGACCGAGCCCTCTCCCCTCTAACCTCCCACCACGTGTTGCAATCTCTGGCCCAAATGAGATGCCTAGTCCAGGCGCCTTTGCACGTACTCTTCCTGCCTCTCAGATCCCCTGGTCTTTCTCTCACAGAACTTAACACTGAGCATGGTTACACGATTCTTCCCATTGTCCCCATCCGAGTGCAAACTGCCGGAGGATACCTGCCTTCCTGGGACTTCTCATCCTCTAGCACTAAGTTGGTGAGGAACAGGTGCTGAGTGAATGAATAGGATTTCAAAGCACCATTTCCTGGCCAAAGTTATGGAAACTCAGCATTTTCCATTTGTTTTTTTCTACTTTTATTTTTCTTTAAGTCGTTATTGTTGAGAGTATTACAGATGTTCCCCTCTATCCAGTTCCTGCCCTGCCCCAAGCCTTCACTGCCCTATTGTCTGTGTCCATAGGTAATGCATGTATGCATATTAAGTTCTTTGGTTAATCTCCACTGCCCCAGATTTGTCAGTCTGCTCCCTGTTTCCATGCCTCTGAGTCTATTTTATTCATTAGATTCTTTGTTCATTTATTTTTCTTTTCAGACTCAATTGTTGAAAGATATGGATTTATCTTTTTTCTGCTTTTGCTGTTTTTCTCTCGCTGCTTTTAAGATTCTCTCTTTGTCTTTAACCCTTGGCATTTTAATTATGATGTGTCTTGGTGTGGGCCTCTTTGGGTTCCTCTTGGTTAGGACTCTCTGCACTTCCTGGACCTGTAAGTCTATTACTTCCACCAGGTAGGGGAAGTTTTCTGTCATTTCTTCAAACAGGTTACAGTATCTTGCTCTCTCTCTTCTGCTTCCAGCGCCCCCATAAATGCGACTGATGGTACCCAGTAGTTTGCTTGCTTCCATTTCATTTAGGTTTTTTTTTCTGGAGATTTCTTCTGTTCTTTTATTTGTGACACCCTTCTTTGTCTCTGCATTTTGGCGGCTTCCCTGTGTTTGTTTCTATGTGTTATGTAAAGCTACTCTTCTCCTGGAACTGGCAGAGTGGCCTTGTCCAGTAGGTGTCCTGTAGGGCCCAGTGGCTCACCTCCCGTCACCTGAGCTGGGCACTTTGTGCACACAGCCCACAAGGGGTGCACCTAGGCTTGTCGCTGAGTCTTAATTGCTGTTGGCCAACTGGCTGTGAGGCTCAGCGGTGACTGAGTGGGAGAGCTGCTGTGCAGGAGACAGCCCTATGGAGCCGGACTTGCTTCAGAGGGACTTCGGTGCTCGCTGCGTGCCCGTGAGTGTGCTGCTTGTGGGTGTGTAGTTATAGCCTGGCGTGGTCTGAAGCTGTCCAGTGGGTGCACTGGCTCTGGGGTCTCCCGAAAGGTGCATAGTCAGCCGCTGCCTGGGGCCACCTTGCAAGAGCCACAGAGCGACCTACAGGTGGCCACTTGTGTTGGGTCCGGAAGTGCCCAGGTGAGGCCACACTGCCTTGGGCCTCTTGTGGATAGGTACTGGGCACGCTGACACCAGCTCTTGCTTGCTTGAGAGATTTTAGAAAAGCCTGATGCCTGAGCCAGGACAGGCCATTCATATGGAAAAGCTGCTGCAAATTGGATGTGGCGGGTCTCAGGGAATCACCAGGGCAGGGCAAACGATGTTGGCTAAGCTGATGGAAACTCAGATATCGCTGCCAGTCAGCTCTGCAACGGGAGGTCTTAGCACAGGAACAGTGACCCCTGCGAGCACCCCTGAGTTCTTGCTCAGAGACGAGGCAATCCAGTTCCTCCCCATAATCCCTGGCTCCCCCAGAGCCGCTGCCCCAGCACCAAGCGCAGATGGAGCGAGTCTGTGTAAGTTCATGTGCTGGCCCTTTAAGAGGAATTGCCTCCTTGTCACTCAGCCACAATCCCCGCTGGTTTTTACAGCCCAAAGTTACAGGGGCTTCTCTTCCCAGCTCTGGAACCCTGGGCTGGGGGTCTGGTGTGGGGCTGGGACCCCCTGCTCCTCAAGGGAGACCTCTGCAGCTGAGCTATTCCTCCCAATTGAAAAAAGGGGCCACACGTGGGTGTCAGACCGGCGTTCCGTGCCTCCGCCCCTCCTACCAGCCTCCCTGAGCGGTTTTCTTTACTTCTCTAGTTGTAGGACTTCCCTCAGCCAGCTTTCGGGCGGTTCTGAGTGATGTTCTGTATTTTAGTTGTAATTTTGATGTGGTTGTGGGAGCGGCGAGTACCACCTTTACCTATGCCACCATCTTGGTTCTCCTCTACTTTCTCCATTTGTTTTCTAACTAAGCAATGGGTGCTGACTCTATAGTCCAGCACCAAGTGCCTTTTCTCCTGGCTCCTTGGCCACCTCATGGTCTCCAGCACACGGCCATCCCCGTCCATCTGCAGGGAAGAGCAGCACCTAGCCCTTGAGGAGTCTCCCCCGGGTCAGGCCCTGTGCTACTGAGTCCGGTCCTCACACCAGCCCATCAGGCAGGAACTGTGTATCCCATTTTTCAGATGGGAAAGCTGAGGCTCAAAGAGCTGAGGCCAATGGCAGAGCTCAGCTTCAAACCAGCAATCTGGGGCCAGAGCCCTTGCTCAGCACCTCGCGATGCCCACAGACCATGTCTACCAACCTGTGAACTGCCAGAGCCACTCCAGACCAATCCGGACCTTCCTCAGGGGCTTCTGTGCTGCGTGGAGGGTGATGGGACGGGTGCATGCCTGCTGGATGTATATCTCCAGGTGGTCTTGCAGGTTCTGACCAACTCCTGAAATAGGAGGGAGTGGTGAGGAGCACTGGCTACCAAGGGGAGCTTAGCTGACCTCTCAACATCCCCCTGGTTTTGAAAACTTCTCCCCTACCCATTTATCTGCAGGCCAGTTCCTGCTCAGGCGCCGGATCACCTCCCAGGGACACCGTTCTGCACTCCTGGCCAAGTCCAGCCCTCTCCGATGTTGCCAAAGCCACCCATCCAGTTGCCTTCCTGCCAAGCAGCACCCTCCCTGAGGGCAGGGCCCACGTGTGCAGCAGGTACTGCTCAGGAAGCTGTCAGTGAACGGCCGACAGCCCCAGCCTCAGCCCTGGCCGGGGGAAGCAGGCCCCTCATGCTGTGCAGACCTGCAGGAGCTCATCCAAGCTCCAGGGGATGCTGGGCAGGTCACTCATGGCCCCGCACTTTCACAGACCCCTTAGGAGGAAGCCTCATGCAGAACGGCCAGGCCTCTGGGAGCGTGGGTTATAAGAGAGGGCAAAAGGGACAGGCCCCAAAGGGCATCAAAAAAAGTTTGTAAAATAAATGTCAGGCCCGGAGAACTGTCTTCATGTGAGAAGCACACCCAGGAGCACTGAGTTAGCATCTTTAACATCAGAGCAAGTGGGAAGGACTGGGGATGGAAAGCACAGAGGCCTGGACCCCTCAGCACAGAGCTGCCCTGGTGACCTGCTTGAACCTGGCCCAGGAGGCTTTACGGGCAGATGCTCCCTGCCACAGGGCCTCGCCTCTCAGTGGGATAGGATGGCCAGGGACGGGAGGAGAGCACCCAAAGACTTGGGGTCCCAGGGGACCTTCAGGCCCATGAGAAGCGGGACAGTTCTGAAAAGCACTGACTCCTGTCCCCTCCCCAGTCCATACTAATAAAATACAATAAACCGTTCTGTTTAGCAGAGACCCCCTCCAGGAGCAGTGGAGGAGGAAACTCACCCGGAAGGTGGCACACCACGGGGATGCCCAGCTTCTTGAGGTCGTCTGCGTTGCCGACGCCAGAAAGCATGAGCAGCTGCGGGGAGTTGATGGCACCTCCACTCAGAATCACCTCCTTGCTGGCGTAAGCCTGGAAGAGGCAGCGGGCCCAGCAGGTCACACTTCCCTTCCCAAAGGCAGACAGAACCCGAGAGCGTGGCCTCGGCATGGGAAGAGGATGCCCAGGGTGCTGTGTGAAAGCTCCCCACATGTTCGGCTCTCGCAGGCGCTCACAGATAAATAAATCATGATTATACTCAAATACTCAGCGACCGCCAGTTCGTCATGATGGTCTTAAAAACAGGACCGTGGGACTGAAACGAGAAACTGCACTCGAATGAGCGGTTTCCATAAAGCGAGCAGTGGGATGCAGGACATCCTGGCACACTGCAGAAATACGGAGTATGAGCAGAGTTACGGTTCTTAGAACCTATCAACTTCCAAAGAGGTGTGGAAGGTCCCGGGGACAGCGCCGAGGTGGGGAGCGGCAGACAGGCTCACAGGGGCGCTTATCTGGGGCACAACAGGCTCTGCAGGTGCCTAAACTGGCCTCCACCCCCAGCTAAGCCCTGGGAACAACCTTTCAGGCCATTGCCACCTGCTGCCCACTCCCCACCACAGCGCCGATGGAGACGAGAGCATGACGACTGCCCATTCCCGCCCGCCATCTGAGCTGCCTCGGCCTGGGGGTGCCTGGCTCACCCTGTGGCTCTGGCCGTTCTTGATGTACTCCACGCCCACTGCGCGGCTGCCTTCAAACAGCACCCTGCGCACAAACGTCCGGGCCTCGGCGGTGAGGTTGGGGCGGCTGAGTGCTGGGTGCAGGTACGCACAGGCTGCGCTCCAGCGCTTGCCTGCAGGACAGAGCGAGGATTTCAGGCACAACCCCTCGCCCCTGCCCAGGGCGGGAGTGGGAAGGGGCTGGAGAAAGGGGGAATTTGTCTTTCTCTGACTGTGTAAGCTCTGCCTTCCAAGTATGGCTGAGACCAAAAGCCCCTGTCCACGGAAACCCACCTGGGCCCCTGGGTGTCCTGTGCCTGCTTCCCCATCTGTAAGTCTCTGTTTGGCCAGAGAGCCGACTCCATTATCCACACCCTCATGGGCCAGAGACCCAGAGCATGCCCACGGTGTCACGTCCCCTCCAGCTCTGGCAGCCCCGGGTGTCCACACTTACTGACCAGGATGCGAACAGGAGGGAGGGGCTGCAATAGTAAATTTTTTTCTCCAAGGAAGAACCAGGGAGATGGGGGTGGGCACCTTACGCTACCTTTGTGGATGGTCATGTCCATCCAGCCGAAGCCTTCCTGCTGAAAGCCGTTCATGTCCTCGGTGAAGGGGTAGCCGGCCTGCTGTGCCGCCTCCAGGAACGCCCGGTGCAGCGGGTGGTTGGTCTTACCCCGCGACACATGCAGGGGGCCCTGGTCGCCGCGGTACCGGCTGGCACCCAGCTCGTGGCACTGCGCCTTGCGGAAGTAGGGCAGGCAGTGAGCGTAGTCCCAGTCCGTGGCGCCTTGGCGGTGCCAGCGGTCGTAGTCCTCGGCGTGCCCGCGGATGTAGACCATGGCGTTGAGGGAGGAGGAGCCTCCCCACACCCGGCCGCGCGGCCAGTACAGCACGCGGCCGTCCATGCCTGCCTGCGGCTCGGTGTGGTAGTACCAGTTGTACTTGTCATCGCACAGGTTGGCCACGAGGGCCGCGGGCATGTGGATCTTCCACAAGAGCCGCTTGCTCCCCGCATGCGTGTCCTTGGGCCCGGCCTCCAACAGCAGCACACGCTTATCAGGGTCCTCGGTGAGCCGTCCAGCCAGCACACAGCCCGCAGAGCCCGCACCCACCACCACGTGGCTGTACTCGTTTCCACTCCCGGAGGCCACACTGGCCAGAGCACGGAGGGCCGGGGGCCGCTGCTGCCCCAGCACTCCCCAAGGGCTCAGGTGCCCTCGCCTCCAGCCGCGCAGGACACACCACATGCTTCCAGTCCCAGTCCTCTTATGTCCACAGAGGGTTCGCTTTCCCTACAACAGAAAAACGGGCCTTAAATGTTTTCATGCAGACGGTGCGGCACAGCGCCTCCGCAACTCACCAAGCAGTCTGCCCAGGGCGGGGAGGGACAGGCCTGGCTAGCATAGCCCTGCCCTGGGGACCCAGGAGGGAGCAGAGGTGCACACAGTTCTACCAGTACTGCAAGGTCTGTGCTAGGGCGGGGGCACAGGAGAGAGGCCTGTCCCCAAACCTGGAGAGCCCCCAGAAAGGCTTCTCTGTGGCGCCTGTGCATGAGCCTATAGCTGGGCAGGAGTCTGCCTGCTGGAGGGCTGGGGCGGTAAGGGCTTTCCCGGCTTCCACTCACTCCTCATCCTTTCAAGACAGTTGCTGAGCCATTTCATCACTAGCAATACACAGAGAACAAGATACCTGCCCTCAAAACGGATGGTCTGGGGCCAGGGAGACAGATAAGACTTAAATAAGTAGCTGATAGAAAGTCGGAGTGAAGGGCTCTAGACTGTAGAGCTGAAAGCCTGTGACCTGAGGTTGCATGGCATACACTAGACAGCTTTTCATTGAGGTGGGATCAGAGCGACTATTTTCAAAGATCACTCTGGAGAATGCTAAAGTTCTGACAAACAAACAATGTCAGTAGCTTTTGCAGGTTCCTTTCCCAGCATGCTCAGTGCAGAGGTAAAAAGAACCACAAGAACTTCTGAGAAAGCCCCAGCCATGAGGCCAGGGCACAAAAAGCCTGCCCGAGACTAGGGCTGCCACAGGAGCACTGAGAAACCTCAAGAAAACCCTGATAAATGCCCCTGCCCCTCCAGGAGGCTGTACCAAGTACCAGCGGTGGCCTACCACTGGAGGCAGGCTAAGAGGTAAAGTACAGAGAAAGGCCTACTCCCACTGCCCCCTCCTGCAGGCACAGAGAAAGGGGCACCAGGGCCTCCTGAAAGCCATGTCTGAAGCAGGAGCACTGAGAAGAACCTGCCAGCGCTCCAGGCCCCACACTAGCCCCAGGTGGCAGCAGCTCAACTTCCCACTAGGTTAACTCAGCTCTCCACACTAATGACCTGATAGGGTAAAAGGCATGCCCTTTTCCAGGTGAATTTTATCAAACATTCAAAAATGAACTAACACCAATTCTTCTCAAACTATTCCAAAAATATCAAGAGCAAAGACTTCCAAGCTCATTTTGTGAGGCCAGTGTCATCCTAATTCCAAAACCAGATGAAGACACTACAAAGAAAGAAAATTAGAGGCCAATATCCCTGATGAACATAGATGCAAAAATTCTAAAAAAAATATTAGCAAACTGCATCTAGCAACACATTAAAAAGATCAGCCCGTGCCAGTTTGGCTCAATGGATAGAGAGTCAGCCTGCGGACCCCTTGGTCCCAGGCTCGATTCCGGTCAAGGGCACGTACCTTGGTTGCAGGCCCCTCCCCAGCCCTGGTCTAGTTAGGGTTCGTGTGGAATGCAACCAAACAATGTATTTCTCTAACATCAATATTTCTGCCTTTCCCTCCCTCTAAAAATCAATGGAAAAATAGCCTCGGGTGAGGATTAAAAAAAAATCATTATGATCAAGTGGGATTAATTCCTGGGATGCAAGGTTGGTACAATGTCCACAAATCAATTAACATGTGACATCACATAAACAAAATTAAGGATAAAAAGCATATGATCATATCAATACATGCAGAAAAAGCATCTGACAAAATCCAGCACCCATTTATGATAAAAACTCTCAACAAAGTGGGAATATAGGGAACATATCTCAATATAATAAAGCCCACATATGACAAACCCACAGCTAACATCATACTCAATGCACAAAAAACTAAAAGTGTTTCCCTTAAGATCAGGAATAAGACAGGGATATCTGCTTTCACCATTCTTATTCAATATGGTACTGGAAGTCCTAGCCACAGCAGTCAAGAAGAAGAAATAAAAGGTATCCAAATTGGCAAGGAAGAAGTAAAATTGGCATTATTTGCAGATGACATGATACGGTATAAACATAACCCTAAAGATTCCATTAAAAAAAAAACTAGAACTGATAAATTCAGTAAAGTAGGTTACAAAATTAATATCCAGAAATCACTTGCACTTTTATATACTAATAATGAACTATCAGAAAGGGAAACTAAAAAAAAAAAAAAAAAAAATATTCCATTTACCAGTATAATTGTATTTTAAAAAATACCTAAGAACAGCCCTAGCCGGTTTGGCTCAGTGGATAGAGCGTCGGCCTGCGGACTGAAGGGTCCCCGGTTCGATTCTAATGAAGGACACATGGCTCGGTTCCCAGTGGGGAGCATGCGGGAGGCGGCTGATCAATGACTCTCCCTCGTCACTGATGTTTCTCTCTCTCCCTCTCCCTTCCTCTCTGAAATCAATAAAAATATATTTTAAAACAAACAAAAATACCTAAGAATAAGAAAATTATAAGACACTGAAGAAACTGAAGAAGATATAAGCAAATGGAAGCATATACTTGTGCTCATGGATAAGAAGGACTGCCATCATTAAAATGTTCATAACTACCCAAAGCAATCTATGGATTCAATGCAATTCCTATCAAAATAATGGCATATTTCACAGAACTAGAATAAATAATCCAAAAACTTCTACAGAACCACAAAAGACCCCAAACAGCCACAGCAATCTTGAGAAAGAAGAACAAAGTATTACCCTACCTGATCTCAAACTATACTACAAGGGTATCGTTATCAAAACAGGATGGTACTGGCATAAAAACAGACACATAGCTCAACGGAACAGAACAGAGAGCCCCGAAATAAACCCACACTTATATGGCCAATTAATATTTGACAAAGTAGATAAGAACGTACAATGGGGAAAAGACAGTCTATTCAATAAATGGTGTTACAAAAATTGGACAGCAACAGGCAAAAAATAAAACTAGACCACCTTCTTACACCATATATAAGAATAAACTCAAAATGGATTAAAGACTTAAATATAAGACTGGAAACCAGAAAAAATAGGCAGTAAAATCTCTGACATTTCTCTTGTAATTTTTTTTTTCTGATATATCTCCCCGGCAAGGGAAGAGAAGAAAAAAAATAAACAAGCGGGACTATATCAAACTAAAAAGTTTTTGAACAGTAAAGGAAATCATCAACAAAATGAAAAGACAACCCACTGAATGAGAGAACATATTTGCCAACGATACATCTGTTAAGGGATTAATATGCAAAATGTATAAAGAACTCATACAACTAAAATCCAATTAAAATATGCGCAAAGGACCTGAATAGATGCTCCTCCAAAAAGGACATACAGATGTCCAGTAGACATATGAAAAGATGCTTCAGTATCACTCATCATCAGAGAGATGCAAATTAAAACCACAATGAGATAGCACCGCACACCTGTCAGAATAGCCACCATCAATACATCAACAAACATGTGTCGGAGAGGATGTGGAGAAATGGGAACCCTTGTGCACTACAGGTGGGAATGCAGATTGGTGCAGCCACTATGGGACACAGTAGGAAATTTCCTCAAAAAACTAAAACTGCCTTATGATCCAGCGATTAAACTTCTGGACATATATCCAAAGAAACCCAAAACACTAATTTGAAAGAATTTATGCACCCTTATGGTTCATTGCAGCAGGTTATTTACAATAGCCAAGATATGGAAGCAACCCAAGTGCCCATCAATAGAGGAGTGGGTAAAAGAACTGTGATACACATACACACACACACACACACACACACACACACACACACAATGGAATATTACTCAGCCATATAAAAGAATGAAATCTTCCCATTTGCAACAGCATGGATGGACCTAGAGAGTATTATGCTAAGTGAAATAAATTAGTCAGAGAAAGATAAATACCATATGATTTCACTTTTATGTAAAATCTAAAGGACAATATAAATGAACCAGAACAGAAATAGACGCATAGACACAGAGACCAGGTTGATGGTTGCCAGAGGGGAAGGGGGGAATAGGGAACTGCATGAAAAAGGTGAAGGGTTTGAGAAATTCAGATTGATAGTTATAAAATAGTCATGGGGATGTGAAGTACAGCATAGGGAATGTAGTCAATAATACTGTAATAACTATATATGATGCCAGGTGAGTAGAAATATCAGGGGAACACTTTGTAAAGTATATAATTGTCTAGCCACTAGGCTGTACATTTGAAACTAAAAAAAAAAAATAGTGGCAGAATAAACTAAAAAGAGATGGGACAAATAAAGAACCAATAATAAAACGGTAGATTTAAATCCAACTATATCAATAACTGCATTAAGTGGAAATAATCTAAATATTCCAATTAAAGTGCAGAGACTGTCAAATGAGACTTTAAAAAGCAAGGCTCAAATATATGTTGTGCACACACACACAAAAATCCACTTTAAA
The DNA here is from genome assembly GCF_963259705.1 of Myotis daubentonii. Classification (NCBI taxonomy): domain Eukaryota; kingdom Metazoa; phylum Chordata; class Mammalia; order Chiroptera; family Vespertilionidae; genus Myotis; species Myotis daubentonii. The sequence continues at coordinate 18,272,671 of NC_081853.1, read as the reverse complement.
AATAAAGACATGTAATAAATATGAAAGTTGAAAAAAGATGCACCACAGAAGCACTACACAAATAAGAGTTAAAGTGACAATATTAGCTCTAGACTTCAGTACAAAGAACATTAGCAGGGTTTAGAAGACATCTAGAAATGATAAAGGAGACAATTTATCCTAAGGCAAAACACTTCTAAATGTGTATGTGTGCAATAGAACTCCAAAATCATGAAGCAAAAACTAGATAGCAATGAAAGGAGAAATGAATAAATACATAATTACACTTGGAGACTTCAATACTCCCCTCATAGTAATAGATAAAACATCGCGGGATATGCTCATTAGATCGCTCCTTTCTGCTGGTGGACAGTGCCGAGTAAGCAATAAGCACCCTTAGAGTATCCCTATCACATCTAAGTCACAGTCTCCCGAGGAGTCCGGACAGCTGCAGAGGCTCTTTACTGGAGGTTTGAGCTTTGAGAGTCTGAGGAGCCATATTCAGCAGTGGGGACCACTCACAGACCGTGGTGAAGAGAGATCTAAACACCAAGCACTCCAGAGCTTTGGGTTTGTACATGTGCCACTGCGGAGGAGGTGGATGCAGCCATGAATGCAAGGTCACGCAAGGTGGACGGAAGAGCTGTGGAACCAAAGAGGGCTGTCTCAAGAGGAGATTCTCAAAGACCTGGTGCCCACTTAACTGTGGAAAAGATTAAGACTGGTAGTAAAGAAGACACTTAAGAACATCACTTAAGAGATTATTTTGAGCAGTAAGGGAAAACTGAAGTGACTGAAATCATGACTGACTGAGGCAGTGACAAGAAGAAAGGCTTTGCTTTTGTAACCTTTGATGACCGTGACTCTGTAGACAAAATTGTCATTCAGAAATACCCTACTATGAATGGCCACCACTGTGAAGTAAGGAGAGCCCTGTCTAAGCCAGAGATGGCTCATGCGTCGTCCAGCCAAAGAGGTTGAAGTGGTTCTGGAAACTTTGAAGGTGGTCACGGAGATGGTTTTGGTGGGCATGACAACCTTGATCGTGGAGGAAACTTTCGTGGTGGAGGTGGCTTTGGTGGCAGCTGTGGTGGTGATGGATATGGTTGGTGGCAGTGGGGATGGCTATCATGGCTTTGGTAATGGTGGAAGCAATTCTGGACATGGTGGAAGCTACAATGATTTTGACAATTACAACAATCCACCTTCAAGTTTTGGATCCGTGGAAGGAGAAAATTTTGGAGGCAGAGAAGTTCTGTCTCCTGTGGTGGTGGAGACCAACACTTTGCCAAACTGAAAGCAAGGTGGCTATGGTGGTTCCAGCAGCAGCAGTAGCTAAGGCAGTGGCAGAAGGTTTTAATTACCACCAGGAAACAAAGCTTAGTAAGAGAGCAGAGCGAGAAAAGTGACAGGGAAACTACAGGTTACAATAGATTTGTGAACTCAGCCAAGCACAGTGGTGACAGGACCTGAGAGCTACAAAGAAGACATGTTTTAGACAATACTGAAGTGTACGAGCAAAAAACTCAAGCACTTTATTTGTGACTAATTGTATAACCGGTTATTTCTGTTTTTGTTCTGTGGGAAATGTAAAGCATTCCAACAAAGGGTTTTAATGTAGAATTTTTGTACCCATGTTGTTGATTGCTAAATGTAATAGTCTGATCATGATGCTGAATAAATGTCTTTTTAAAAAACCCATCTAGATGAAAAAATCAGTAAGAATATAGAAGATTTGAACAGCATTATGAACTAATCTGACAACTAATCAACAGTTATTACTGAACAACAGCAGAATACACGTTTAGTGCAAATGTATATCACCAAACAGTCCTTATTCTGGGCCATAATACAAATCTCAACAAATTTAAAAGAACTGAAATGAAACAGTGTTTTCTCTGACCACCAAATATTTGATTTAGAAATAAATAATAAAAATATTTCTAAAAATCCCTAAATAGTAAAATTTAAATACACTTGTAAATAACCTGAGTCAAGGAAGAAATCACTAAAGAAATTAGCAAATTTTTATGGGTTTTTTTTCAACATTAGCTAGATTTTTTTTAAGCAATTGATTATCCCTATTTAAGAAATAAAAATTTTAGAGAGAGAAAGGGAGAGAGGGAGAGAGAGAGAGAGACATCAATTGGTTGCCTCCTGCACACGCTTGACCAGGGATCAAACCCACAACTGAGTATGTGCCCTGACCAGGATTAAACCTGCCACCTTTTGGTGTAAGAGACAACCCTCCAACCAACGGAGCCACACTGGCCAGAGTGCAAATTTTTGAACTGAATGAAAATGAAAACACAGCAGACCAAAATGTTGAATACAGGGAATGCAATGCTTTGAGGGAAATATATAGCATTAAAATGCTTATATTAGTAAGTCAGAACTCAAATTGATGATCTATATTTTTATCTTTAAGTAACTAGAAAAAATAAAGTCAATCTCACAGTAATTAGAAGAAAGTAATAAACATAATGGCAGAAATCAATAAAATTGAAAACAAATTTAAAAATAAAAACTTAATTAAACCAAACTATTGTTCTTTAAAACAATAAAATTAATAAATCCCTTCCCAAAGAAGAGAGATAACACAAATTACCAGCATCAGCAATGAGAGAGAGGATATTATTCCATATTCTACAGTATAAGAAATATTATGACAACTTTACCCCAATAAATTTGATAAATAAGATAATATGCATACATTTCTTGAAAGATAGATTATCAAAGCTCACTCAAGAAAAACTATATAACCTAATTAGCTATATACATCTCTTAAAAAAATAGCGTTCATAATTTAAATTCTTCCCACAAAGAAAACTCTAAACTTCATTGGTAAAATTTATCACATACTAAAGATGGAATAATACAAATTTTATAGAAAACAGAATAGTAGAGAACACTCCCCAACTCACTTAATAAATGCAGCATTATCTTGTTACCAAACTAGACAAAGCTTTCACAAGAAAAGGAAACTACAGACTAATATCCATCATGAACAAAGATGCAAATCTCTTTAACAAAGTTTTAGCAAATAATATCCAGCAACATACAAAAAGCATGCATTGTAACCCACTGGAGTTTATCCCAGGAATGCAAGGTTGGTTCAACATTTGACAATCAATCTTTGTATTTCATCACTAGAGGCCCTGGGGTCTATCGGCCTGGCCTGCGGGACTGGGCCGAAACCGGCTCTCTGACATCCCCCAAAGGGTCCTAGATTGGGAGAGGGAGCAGGCCAGGCTGAGGGAATCCCACTGGTGCACGATTGGGGCCAGGGAGGGATGTGGGAGGGCTCCAGGGCATGTCTGGCCCAACTCGCTCAGTCCCAATTGGCCAGACCCCAGCAGCAAGCTAACCTAGCAGTTGAAGCATCTGCCCCCTGGTGGTCAGTGCACGTCATAGTGAGCAGTTGAGCGGCCTTAGCATATCATTAGCATATTATGCTTTGATTGGTTGAACAGCTGACTGTACAACAGGACACTTAGCATATTAAGCTTTTATTATATAGGATTATATAGGATATTAATAATCCAAAAAAGAAAAAAACACATGATCATCTTAATGCATAAATCATTTAGCAATATTCAAAATCTATAAAATCTTTGTGTTACTTAAGGAATGAAAGAGAACTTCCTGATAAAGGGCATCTATGAAATACCTATAGCTAACTCTGTACTAAATGGTGAAAGACTGAAAGCTTTCCCCTTGAGATCAGGAACAAGGCAAGAATGTTCATTTTCACCACTTTTATTTAACCTTGTATGAAGGTTCTAAACTAGGAATTTAAGTTTAAGTAATTAGTTAGTTAAAATAAAAAGCATACCGACTGGAAAGAAAGAATTATAAATGTCCTTATTTGTAGACATGATTATCTACATAGAAATTCCCAAGGAATTCTTTTAAAAAGCTACTGGAATAAGTGAATTTAGCACAGTCATAAGGTACAAGTTAAACACACGAAAGTCAACTGTATTTTTTATATGCTCTTAATGAACAACTGAACACTTAAATGTAAATAAATGTAATAAAGAAGTCTGCATCCATTTTTGATGTTTGACCACTGACAGCTTTCAAATCCCATTCCTCACTCTGACTCCATATTGGGCAAGTCCATAAGAAAGTCCTGGCATTCCTGCCCTGGCTGTCAGTGGGGAAGTTTAAATTATGCAAATCAAACCTACATATGGGAATCATCACATTAGTGCTATTTTTCAAACATAACAAAAATCAGAGCTACTTGTCCCTCTCTTCACTCAAGACATCCCAGACCAAAATGGGTACCTACCTGCCCTGCTCTCCCCAGGAGGCCCCATTCTGAGAGTAATTAATAGCCTCTTAGTACATGTATGTTGCATCAGTCTCAATATTTAAAAATATTTTGAGTGGTGGTGGGGTTGATCCCACCCCACCCTCTGTGGGGCAACCACAAAATAAAACAATACCAATTTCAAGAGCATCAGGAAATATGAAACACTTAGGAATAAACTTAACAAAATATGTGTAAGACCTATACACTAAAAACTACAAACATGGTTGATAGAAATTAAAGATGGCCTAAATAGAGAGAGATATCATGAATAGGAAGATCTAATATTGTTGTGATGTCATTATTCCCCTAAAGTGATTGACAGGTTTGATGCAGTGCCAATCAAAGCTCAGCAGGATGTTTTGGGTTTGTTTTCTGGTTGTTATTGTCTTTTTTGTAGAAATTGACATGCTGACTTCAAAATGTATATAGAGGTACAAACGATATAGAAAAAGTACAGTCAATCAAAAAACCCACACACAACAGTGATAGCACTTCACATCAACATGGGTGAATCCTAAAAGTATATTCAAATATAAAAAGCAATCTACAGGATGGTATCACCTGAATGAAACCTTTGTATAAAGTTTTAAAACATGCAATCCATATATGTGTCAAACATCAGAACCCAAAAATATATGAAGCAAACACTGACAGATTTAAAGGAAGAAATACAGTTCTACTGCAATAAATGGAAACTTCTGTACTCAAATTCAATAATGGATAGATTAACCAGAGAGAACATCAATAAGGAAATAGAGGAATTGAATAACACTACAAACCAATTGTATCTTACACATAAAACACTCCACCCAACAGCAGCAAAATAGACATTTTTTTTCTCAAGCGCACATGGAATATTCTCTAGGACACACTATATGTTAGGCCATAAAACAAATATTAATGAATTCTTAAAAGATTGAAATCACATAAAGTATAATTTCTAATCATATGGAATGAAATCAATATCAGAAGGAAAACTGAAAATGTCACAAATATGTGGAAGTTAAACAATATACTCTTAAACAATCAATGTGTCAAAGATAAAAATCACAAAGAAATTCAGAAAATACCTTGAGTCAAATGAAAACAAAAACACAACATACCAAAACCTGGGAGATGCAGCAAAAGCAGGGCTAAGAGGGAAACATAGCTGTAAATGCACCCATTGAAAAAGAAGAAAGTTTTCAAATAATACCCCAAATTTACATCCTAAGAAAGTAGAAAAAGAGCAAACTAAACCCAAAGCTAGCAGAAGAAAGGGAATAGAGTAGAGATAAATGAAATTAAGAACAGAAAAGTAATAGAGAAAATCAAGCCAAAAATTGGTTCTTAAAAAAGCTGACAAATATTTAGGTAGACTGAGAGAGTAAAATCAGAAATGAAAGTAGAAACACCATTTTTTTTTTATTTTACAGAAATTAGTAAAATCAACAATGAAAGTAGAAACATCACTATTGATCTTATAGAAAGAAAAAGGATCATAAGAGTACTATAAACAATTTGTACCAACAAATTGCATAACCTAGAGGGAATGGACAAATTCCCAGAAATACACCATCTACCAAAATTGAATCATGAAGAAATATAAAGTACAAATAAATCTATAACTAGTAAGGAGGATAGAATCAGTAATCAAAAACCTCCCAACAAAGAAATAGCCTGGACACGATGGCTTCACTCATGAATTCTCCCAAACATCTAAAGAAAAAGTAACATCAATCCTTCTCACTTTCTTCCCAAAAATTGAAGAAGAGGAAAAATTTCCTAACTCATTACATGAGACTAGTATTACCTAGATACCAAAGTCATACTAAAGACACTAACAAGAAAACTACAGACCAATCTCTCTTGTGAATCTTGATGCAAAACTTCATCAGCATATTAAAAAGGATTATGCACCATGACCAAGTAGGATTTATTCTAGTACTTCAAAGATGGTTCAACCTATGAAAATCAATCAGTGTGATATACCACATTAAGAGAATGAAGGAATAAAAACCACATAAACATCTCAATTGATGCAGAAAAGCATTTGATAAAATTCAACACTTTCATGATTAAAAACAAACAGTAGGAACAGGAAGAAACTTCGTCAACATGACAAAGGCCATATGTGAAAAACCCTCAGCTAACATCATACTCAATGGTGAAAGAATGAAATTTTCACTCTAATATTGGGAACAAGACAAGGGTGCCCTCTTTTGCCATTTTTACTCAATATAGTTCTGGAAGTTCTAGCCAGAGCAATTAGACACGAAAAAGAAATAAAGTCATCAAAAGTTTAAAGAAAGTCCTAGACTAGTGATGGCGAACCTTTTGAGCTCGGCGTGTCAGCATTTTGAAAAACCCTAACTTAACTCTGGTGCTGTGTCACATATAGAAATTTTTTGATATTTGCAACCATAGTAAAACAAAGATTTATATTTTTGATATTTATTTTATACTAGGGGCCCGGTGCACGAAATTCGTGCACTGGGTGTGTGGGGGGGGAGTGTCCCTCAGCCTAACCTGCCCCCTCTCACATACTGGGAAGCCCTCAGGCGTTGACCCCCATCACCCTCCAATCACAGGATCGGCCCCTTGCCCAGGCCTGACGCCTCTGGCCTAGGCGTCCGCCCGGGCAACGGGGACCTGCAGTGGCAGCGGGGGGTGCCGCGATCGCACGGGCTCCGCCCCTGCCCCTGCAGGAAGCCTCTGGCTGAGGCGTCCGGCCAGGGCAGCGGGGACCCACAGCTGCAGCGGCCCCGCGATCATGGGCTTCGCTTTAGGCCCAGGCAAGGGACCCCTAGCTCCTGGGACTGCCAGCTTCGACCGTGCCCAGCTCCCATCACTGGCTCCACCCCTACTTCCTGCTATCACTGGCCAGGGCGGAAAAGGCGCCTGATTCTCTGATCATGGCTGGGGGGCAGGGCAAAGGCGGCCCCAGGGCTGCCTTTGCCCTGCCCCCCAGCTCTTAGCTCCTCCCTGGGTTTCCAATCACTGTCAGTGGCAGGGGGCTTCTTCCTGCTTTCCCTTTCGCCTCCCTGCATTGTGCCTACATATGCAAATTAACCGCCATCTTGTTGGCAGTTAACTGCCAATCTTAGTTGGCAGTTAATTTGCATATAGCCCTGATTAGCCAATGAAAAGGGTATCGTCGTACGCCAATTACCATTTTTCTCTTTTATTAGTATAGATATTAAATGCCATTTAACAAAGAAAAATCAATCAAAAAAATGAGTTCGCGTATCATAGGTTCACCATCACTGCCCTAGATGGTTTTGCTCAGTAGTTAGAGCATCGGCCCGCAGACTGAAGGGTCCTGGGTTTGATTCTGGTCAAGGGCACGTACCTCGGTTGCAGGCTTAATCCCCGGACCTGGTCGAGGTGCATGTGGGAGGCAACCAATCGATGTGTCTCTCTCACATGGATGTTTCTCTCTCTGTCTCTCTCCTCCCTCCCACTCTCTCTAAAAATCAATGGAAAAAATATCCTCGGGTAAGGATTAACAAACAAACAAAGTTTAAAGAAAGAAGTCAAATTATCTGTTTGTAAATGACATGATATTTAGAAAACCTTAAAAGATTGCACACACACTAAAAACTGGTATAGCTAATAAGCAAATGCAGCAAAGTTGCAGGATACAAAATCAACACACAAAAATCAGCTACATTTCTATACACTAAAAATGAACAATCTAAGAAAGAAATTAAGGGGGGATTCCATTTAAAATAGCATCAGAAAGAATAAAATACTTAGAAATAAATTTAACCAATGAATTAAAAGACTTGACACTGAGAACACAAAACATAGCTGACAGAATTTAAAGAAGACATAAAGAAATGGAAAAACATCCCATGTTCATGGGTTGGAAAACTTAATATTGTTAAAATGCCATTATTACCCAAAGCACTATACAGATTCAATGTAGCAATCCCAACAGTGTTTTTGTTTGTTTATTTGTTTTGCAGAAAGAGAAACCCATTCTGAAATTCATACGGAATCTGAAAGGACTCCAAGTAGCCAAAACAGTCTCGGAAAAAAAAAAAGCTGAAGGACTCAACTTCATGATTTCAAAACTTACTACACAGGAATAGTAATCAAAACAGTACGATGGTGGCGTAAGGACAGACATGCAGACCAATGGAATAGAGGGCCCAGAAATAAACCCTTGCATAGATGGTTAATAAGTTGTTTTTAAATGTTTTTTATTGATTGATTTGAGAGCGAGAGAGAAAGGAAGGGAAAGAGAAAAGAAGGGAGGGAAGGAGAGAGGGAGGGAGGGAGACCTATTTGTTGTTCCACTTATTTATGCACTCATTGGTTGCTTCTTTCATGTGCCCTGACTAGAGGTCAAACCCAAAACCTTGGCATATCAGGAGGTATCTTAACCAACTGAGCTACCTGGCCAGGGCAATGATTAATAGATTTTTTTATGAGGGTGCCAAGACTATTCAATGGAAAAAAGACAATCTTTTAAGCAAATGGTGCTGGGAAAACTGATATTCATATGCAAAAGCATAAATGTGGACTCTCACCTTATGCCATACACAAAAATTAAAATAGATCAAAGATCTAAATGTAAGAACTAAAATGATAAAACCCGTATATGGAAACATAGGGTAAAATCAATATTTTTTATTGATTTCAGAGAGGAAGGGAGAGGGAGAAAGAGATAGAAACATCAATGATGAGAGGGAAGCATTGATTAGCTGCTTCCTGCATGCCCCACACTGGGGATTGAGCCTGTAACCCGAGCATGTGCCCTAACCAGGAATTGAACTGTGACCTCTGGTTCATAGGTCAACACTCAACCACTGGGCCATGCCGGCCCAGCCATAGGGTAAAATCTTTATGACACTGAATTTGGTGATGATTTATTGGATAAATAAATCCAAAAGCACAGGCAACAAAAGAAAAAAAAACAGATAAATTGGACTTCATCAAAATTAAAAACATTTGTGCATCAAAGGCCCTCATCCAGAGAGTGAAATGAGAACCCAAAGAATAGAAGAAAATATTTGCAAATCATATATCTGATAAGGGATTAATATCTAGAATACAGAAACAACTCCTACCACTCAACAACAAAAAGCAAACAACTCAACACAAAAATGAGCCAGTAACTGGAACAGACATTTCTCCAAAGATATACAAATGACCAGTAATCATATAAATATATGCTTAACATCACTAATACAAGTTAAAACCACAATGAGATATGGCCTCACACCCATTAGGATGGCTATAATTTAAAAAAAAAAAACGGAAAATAACAAGTGTTGACAAGAAGTAGAGAAAATGGAACCCTTGTTCACTGTTGATAGCAATGTAAAATGGCACAGACACTGAAGAAAACAATATGTTGGTTCCTCAAAAAGTTAAACATAGAATTACCATAGGATCCAGCAATTCCAGTCCTAGGTATATACCCAAAAGAACTGAAAGCAGGGACTCAAACAAATACTTATACACTCATCTTTTTAGCAACACTATTCAAAATAGCTAAAAGGTGGAAATAATGCAAATGTCCATCAGCAGGTGACACGGAATATAATTCAGCCTGAAAAAGTAACTAAATTCTGCCTCACCCTGCCCTTCAGAAGCCAGGCCGTGGGCTGGAGGGAACTGAGGAGTCCCTCAGGCTCCTGGAGCACTGGGCCCACAGTGTTGAGACGTGGCAGGATCTACACATACTCCCTGTGCACAGTGGGAATAAGGGGATGGGTGGGGCTGAGGAGGGGGGCTGCTACCCAAAGGAACTTCCTTGGGAACAGGGACCCCTTCACCTCTAGTGCAGTGCTCCCTCAGGCTCCCATACCGGGTGGGTGGGCAGACTGACCAACGGGGGTGGGGAAGCGGAGGTGGCAGGAGACGCAGGGAAACAGCCCTTTCCATTTTCCTGAGCAGGGAAGGAGCCCCCTGGCATTGGCTGTGTGGAAAGTGAGGGGTGGGGTGGGGTAGGACGTATGGGACCAGAGAAAGATAGGAAAGCATGTGTGTTCATTTGAGTGAGTGAGTGAGTGAGTGAGTGAGTGAGTGAGAGAGAGAGAGAGAGAGGGAGAGAGGGAGAGAGGGGGAGAGAGAGAGAGAGAGAGAGAGAGAGAGAGAGAGAGAGAGTGTGTGTGTGTGTGTGTGTGTGTGTGTGTGTGTGTGTGTGTGTGTGTGAGTGTGAGAGAGAAATGGGAGTCCTACCATGAATGGAGGCTGAAGTAAGTGAGGTGGCATCCAAGGCTCCCTTTTGACTCTAGGAGCCTGTGCCCCTGACCAACCTGGGTGCTGTCTCTCCATTTCTGTTGCTTCGTGCATGGGGGAGAGGAGACTACCACCTGCCCTGCCTCCCAGTCAAGGAGAGAAGACCCTCAGGCCACACTCATCTTCCCAGGGACAGGGCAGCTCCCCCGAGCCACACCTTCTACCGGCTGGTCAGCTTGGAGCTGGGCACGCAGTCCCTGTGGCACTTTTGTCGGGGAAGTAAGACTTTGGTCAACTGAAGGCCACTGCCCTCAAGGGCAGTGGTGAACACAGCAGATGAGTCAAGTGCAGAGGTGACATAAACTGAGGGGTAACAAACATAGGGGCCACCACGCCCTACTGACTATGGCTAATGGATTTCATCACCATAGCACTTTGTGGCAACTAACAATTCTCATTTCAAATTCTCACATCAGTAGGTGAAGACTTGTATTGAAAAATTTGCCAAATTTCATGGTCAGGGTTTCATGCACGACAAGACAGAGTTCCATGTAATTCTGAGCTTGTGACCCATCCCACAAGTCCGATAATTTTGGTGGCCTCAAATGCAAAAGATTTGCAACCAGAATAAAACGCTTACCCACCATCTCAGGAACACCTGTACTTGGGACACAGCCTGCTTGCAGTCACACAGCTGGGGAGCTGACAACTTTCTGAAACTACCCTTTAAATAGGGTTCTTCCAACTTCTTGGCATGCGTGTGTGTGTGTTGCCCACACCTGTATCTGTGTGTGTGTGGTTCATTTTTAGCTTTGGGACAGTGCAGTTGGGGTTAGCTCCTTTGAGTCACTGAAGTCCTGGCTTTTGTGGGTCACCCAAGAAGAGAGGACAGAACCCTGGAGAGGGGTGGAGCAGTCTCAGCCAGACCTGCTTCAGCCTTTGAGCTCAGCTGCGGCGAGGCCCACAACAGTGATTCTGCTTTGGGCACAGCTAGGAAGCAGGTGAAACCTTCCGGAAGGCAATGGATGCATCAGGATTTTAAAGGGGCAGCACTTTGTCTCAGCAATCCCACTTTTAGGAATTTAACCAAACGAGAGCTCCACACCTCTGTGACAAAGCAAGCACAGGGCTCTGTCCTGAGCTTTTAAGCTGGCACCAATGATGAAAACCTGACTGTCCACCAGCAGGTATGGCACAGTAGAAAGTGGGACCATCCACAGAAAGGACCCAGTTAGCAGACCCTAACACAAAGCTCCGCTTCTCAGGAGCACTGAGGTCCTTAGTGCCCTGAGGCTGGCGCTGTCCCTGGAGGTACTTGGCCTTCACACCTGTCCCTATGCCTATGGGCCAGGCACAGTGTGGAACCCAGAGATCACCAGAAGCCTGGTGGCCTAGTGGCCAAGAGTTACCAAGATTTCCGCCTGGCAGGACCTGTACACAGAGCTGCAACTATTATCTGTTCACTTACAGTCAGCAGTGGAAGGCGCTCACAGCTCCCAGGGCCAGGCACATGACAGGTACTCAATAAATGCTTGTTATGTGACTGGCATATAAAAATACATTGCTCACTTCAGGAGTGGAGGCGAGCATGGAAACCAAGGCACAGAGAGGCAGTGACTTCTCGTAAGAGGGGTGGGGCCAGTTCTGTTGAATCTGCCCCCTTCTGCCCACCCCATGCACCCCTGCCTCGATCAGGCTCCACCATCCCAGGCATCCCCTGCTGGAGCCCTTCCGGTGGCATCTTAGCAGTGTCCCTGCAATCACAACCCCTTCCCGTGTCACCTCGCAATCTGCTCTCCACACAGCAGCTGGGTGATCTCGGGCCGAGGGGCATCCAGAACCCCCGGAAGATCGGCTTGGACCTCACCAAAGTAACGTTACACACAGGAGACAGTTAACAAAACAAACAACTTCAAGTCGAGACAGGTCTGAATGGGAGAAGGCCTATACAATATCCTTGCCAAAAAATTCAAACCCGAATCTGCTCACACCTCTAAATCCACCCACCAAATCAGAGGACAAAGGTCAGAGGAACATGTGAAAGAACGCCCAGGGACCCCATCAACAGGATCCAGGCTACGGGAAACTCCACTCATTTCCTGAACAACAAATTTAAGTGAAAAGTAAACCAGACAGACAGAGATGGATGGCAATCTATAGATTACGAAAGAATGTGTGCATCTTATTTAGAACCTGGGAGTGTGAGGATGTTAAGAAATCATTGCTTGTGTGTCAGATGTGACAAGTGTTGTTTTAGCACAACTCTTTCAGAAACACAAACTGAAAATTTGACAAAAAGAGAAAGGATATTTGGAATTTGGTTTAAAATAACCCCAAGGATCGGGGAAGGTGACAAAACAGGATGGCCCATGAGGTGATGAGAATATAGAGTTCGATCATCTTTCCTGGCTAGTTTTGTACATGTTTCAAGTTTTCCATAACATAAAGGTTTTTTTGTCTATTTTAAATCTCAAACATCCGTACTAAAGGAGGGAGGGAAAGGAACTAGGGCGGGAGGACCCCCCAGGTGAGAGCCAGGGCCAGGTTGAGGAATTCAAACCATTCTACAGAAGTTTAGGGTTCTGCAAAAGCTTGCTACCAGCTTCCTCAAGGACCCTTCCCAACAGTTTTCAAAATCTCAATTGAAAAGCACCCACCTTGTACCCAGATGTGACAGGATCCGGGCTCTGTGGCCAGTGCAGCCTGCGTGCTGTTTTTGATCGTCTGTGAAAGATAAGTACAGAATCGAAAGTCAGAGTTCAGAAACTTTTGCAGGAACTTGACACACAGTGGCTTTGTGTCTGTTGAATCTTATAAGACAATGGGCTTTTAAAAAAAAGAAAATGGGCTTAAATTTTATGTGTCTACGTTTTTATTATAACAACTTCTACTGCATTTTTTAAACGGCCTGTAAGAGATTAAAATTTAAAAACCTAACAAATGACTGGTCCTTCAGCACAGAGTTTGGGAAGCACTGCTGTGGACTGGACATGAACCCCCTAGAAACCAAACCCACCTGCTCAGGTGTCCTGCCGAAGATCCCAGGTCAAATCCTCCCTTCCCACGGCTGGGACGGCAGTCTGCCTATGAACCCAGCACTGACTAGACGCTGCAGAGCCCACTGGATTTTCCTCAGGGAGCAGCCTAGTGGGCAACGCCCACACTTTCCTCTATAAACCACTGGCACAGCCCTGGCCAGTGTGCTCAGTGGATAGAGCATTGACCTGTACAAGGCAGGTTCAATTCCTGGTCAAGGCCACGTACCAGGATTGTGACAAGTTCAATCCTGTCCCAGTCAGGGCGCATGAGGGAGGCAATGAATCGATGTGTCTCTCTCACATCAATGTTTCTCTCTTTCTCTCTTTCCCCCTTCCTCCCTCTTTCCCCCCGCTCTCTAAAAATCAATGGAAAAAATATCCTTGGGTGAGGATTAAGAATAACAATAATAATAAATAAAAAAGTTACTGGTGCAGCGGCGAGATGCGAGCTAGCCAGGCAACTTCCACACACTTTGGTGGGCTTTCACTGCCGCAGGCTCTAAGACTGCAAAGTGAGCTGCTTAAAACCTCCACTACTTCCTTGTGCCAACTACAAATTACTCTCTCACTGAACTAAAGTGCAGAAATCAGTCAGGCACCGGGGCTCGTGTAAGACGCCAACCAGCACCCTGGTTTCAAGAGTGTGCTCATGATAACAGGATCACTGCTCTGACTAGGACTTGAAAAAAATCACAGATGGGAACTTATAAGCACACTGATCTGCAGCCATCGCCTGCATGTGCTTTATATATTGGGGCTCCTTGTTCAAGTTCCACTACTTTAAAAAAAAAGTGAAAGGGACTGGTGGTCAAGATCCTTTGGGCTGCAGTCCTAACCCTGCCACCATTAACGGTTTAGCAACTCTGGGCCTCAGTTTCCTCATCTATCAAATGGGAACAGAGCCACCCATTTCATAGCTTTGTTAGAATGAAAAGTGCACACCACAAATACGTGCTACTCGACTTCCTTCATAAAATGCGGGCGGTGATGCTGCAACTATGCCCAACAATATTACGAATAACAGATGAATTAAAGTATTGCCAATCAAAAAATAGATCACTAACTCTGCTACATGTGCCCAATAGGGTACTCCCTGTTCCACCCCCTGAAGTCTCGAGAGATTCCCCCCTTTAGCCCCGTGAGACCAATTTCATCTCCACGTACAGATGGGGCTTTGAGAGAGCAATAGTAGCCGCCCCCTCTGCGTTTTGTACTTGATTTGAGACCTCGACGACACACGTGAAAATCAATGCAGGTAACTTGGGTTGGGACTTCACAGGGTTTCAGGAGGAGCAGTGGTATTAAGGTGGAGTTAAGCCTGTGGCCTGCGCCTGTGTGTGCTCCTGGGCCAGCCCCTCCTTTCAGGAGCAGAGAAAATGTTTGCAGGGCAAGTCCTCCGTGTGGCTTCAGGGTCCCTGACTCAAAGCAGGCAGGACTGCTGACTCTGTGGAGCTCAACCAGCTGGAGCAGAACGTGGGTGGGGGGAGAACTGGGGGCAGCGCGCTCCCAACGGCCCCTATCCCAGCTTGGGCAGGTGCCAGGGCCCTGGAAGGCAGCCAGTATTCGCCAGAAACGGCTTGCTCTTCACAAGACAATGAGTCCACTGTTAACTGGCAGGATCTTGATTAATATTTGCAAAAGGAACCAAGTGGAAAATTCCACCTGTGAGGGCGGAGGCAGGGCCTGGGACATGTCAACAACCCTAATGGCCCTGCTCTCCCAGGATGGCTCCAGCGGAGATACAAAGGTCTGATAACAGTGACAGAACCTGAGAGTGTCCTTGCACCAGGTCCAAAGGAATTTCCCTGTTTGGATCATAGACACATTAACTTGTTCTTTCCTGTCCTGCCTCCCCTGCCCCTAAATTTACGCAGCACCTTTAAATCTTTCAACTTTCCTCCCATCTCTTCAGAGTCACCTAACAGCCTTGCCAGTCCAGCAGGGCTGGTGTCAACCCCATTTATGGATGAGAATAACTGAGGCTCCAAGACACCAAGAGCCTCGCTGAAGGCTGCAGCGGGTGAGTGAGTAGCTCAGCCAGGGGATGAGGAACCCTGCCATCTCGACCCCTAGCTGTGACCCAGAGCCTGCCCCAGAGGGTCTGGGGTCAGGGGCCACGGGTACTGGACAGAATGGTCCTCCAGCTCCAGCAGAGGCCCTGACCTTCACCCACCTGAGGAGGAAGAGGAACAAGCCCAAACCAGCTCTCCCAGTTGGGTAGGCTTGGGTGCTGGCCTTGGAGGAAGGCAGGCATTCACTCATGCATCAAGCATTTAAGGAGTGCCTACGATACCCGCATGAAGGCACACTGCACGGTGGCTCTTTCAGACACCAGACCTGGCAGAATTCATGACCCAAGGGGGAAGGTAGGTCAGAGTATTTCCAAAGGTCACATCCTCAGACTTGAGTCACCTCATTTAGCCACTGCCAACACACTCTCACCTGCTGATTTTACAGAACAGGAAAGTGAGGCTCTGAGAAGGGGAGAGCCTCGCCCGAGGTCACAGAGAGAGAGAGGCTGACACCTCCTGACCCGCAGTGGCCCTGCCTCCAGTGTATAAAGCCTCCACAATCCTGGGCTTAGGCTCAGCGGGTGCCCAACAACCTGTGGGTCGCAACCCCTTTGGCGGTCGAACGACCCTTTTACAGGGGTCGCTTAAGACCATCCTGCATACCAGATATTTACATTATGATTCATAACAGTAGCAACATTACAGTTATGAAGTAGCAACGAAAATAATTTTATGGTTGGGTCACAACATGAGGAACTGTGTTTAAAGGGCCAGAAGGTTGAGAACCACTGGCTTAGGCATTCAAGCAAATGGTGTCCCTCCCACAGGCCTTCTCAGACACTGCACCTTTATCAATAAGGGCCTCTCACGGAGGTACACTTTTCTCAATGGCCTTCAGAGCAGCGTGGCACCCCCTGAGAGGACAGGCAGGCACACCTTGTTTGCCCACAGAGAACACCAGGTGTGGCTGCCGGGCTCACCTCTGGGCCCGCACCCTGCCATCCTGTCTGCAGAGCACGGGCATCACTGCCATCCTACTGAGGGCCAGGCTCACAACAGTGTCATGCCTCTGTGCCTGCACCCCAAGCCTGGACCCAGGGCAGTGGATGGGGGGACTCAGTCTGTGTCCCACACCAATGCCCAGCATCCCTTCTTCCCCTCCTACCCACATGCTCAGAGACCTCTACTTCACCTCACCTTCCCCCTCTCCTTTGCCCAGCAGTTTCTTCCCCTGAAGAACCTCAGCCTCTCCAGTAGCTTAAAAAAAAAAAGCCACCCCCATAGTCCCATATCTGAACCCACTTACTCCCATGCCCCTCTCACCCCCTCTAGACAAAGCCACATCTAACTGCCAGTGATGTAGGCCAGGGGGCCCCTGAGATCAGATGCAACCACAGAAGGCAGGGCTACTGTGGGTCAGGAGGTCTCACCTCCTCCCTGTGTGACCTCTGCCCCACTGTCCCTTGAGCTGCCTCCTCACTCCTGATGCAGTCCCCCCTAGCCTCACCGCAAAGCTCTCCTCCCCCAGGGCCCTATTCTCCTCCCCTCTCTAGCACCCCCTAGAAATGTCTGCCTCACAGATCCTGTCTCCAGGCTTGACCTCTGCACCCCCGGTTGTCCCCGAAGCCTTCGCACTCAACAGTCCCAAGTTCCCACCGAAAGGCCTGCTTTGGCGCAGCTGAAACCCAGCACAGCTCCAGCCTGGCCCACCGCAGGGATTGAGCTATGTGAAGGGTTTCGTTAGCAGCTCCCTCCTTGTGGTCTCCGAGGGGCTGGCCTCCCACTGACCTGTACAGCCACCCAGGCAGCCTTTCTAAAACTGAATACTGACCACCACCTCAACCTCTGCTGGGACTCCTTGCCACCACGGGACAAAGTTCATGATCTCAAGCTGGCAGACGAGGCACTTTCACAGCAGGGCAGGCACATGCCCTTGAACATACTCTCGCCACACTCATCCTCAGTCCAAGACGGCCCATGAGCCTGCACCCATGTGGTGTTCACCTTTGCACCCAGTACTGGCATCCTGCTAAGAAGACAGCTATTAGAGCTGGACATGATATCAGGAACCACAGGGCTTAAAGCAACTCACAGAGGTTGGGCAAGGTGTCCAGGGTCACCCAGCCCCAGGCAAGGGTGAGGCAACCTCACCCGAACCACTCTCCTTGGTCAGGAACTGGAAATGTCACGTAGAACCCCGTATGTATGCATGCCAGAACCCACCCCCAGGTGGTCTTGAGGCTTGGCCCACTCTATGCAGGCCCAAATCTGAACCTGGCAGGAGGCCAGGCCTGGCACACAGTAGGACTGCAGCTAAAACAGCTGCTTGACTAAGTCAACCTCTCACCAATTCCATCCATAGGACCCACATCCCTCCCTGAGTCTCCTCATCTGTAGAATGAAGCTAACTTGGGTTACAAGTTTACGTGCTCTTGATTGGTCACCCCAACCTTGTCCTTTGCAAACAGAGAGGGCTGAAGCAGAATTCCAAGCCCTGTGATCTACTGTTAGCCCAGCTGATTTTTGTTAACCTTCCCCTAAACCAGTATGTCTCAAAAAAACAGTCCCCCACCACCTGTGTCAGATTTACCAGGGAGGGCTTGTTAAACGCAGATCTCAGACCCTGCCCCATCTGAGGGTCTGGTAAGAATCACTGAGAAAGGACCGGATTTGCATTTAAGGCAATGCTGAGAATCCTGGGCAGTGAAACTGGAGAACCAAAGTTGCAAACTAGATCAATACTCTAGAAATGTGACCCCGAACCCTCATATATGCATGTCAGAGACCCCACCTGACCTTGAGGCTGGGCCCACTCCATGCAGACCCAAAGCAGAACCCCGCAGGTGGGCCATACCTGGCACACAGTAGGACCACAGCAAAAACAGCCTTGGGAGATCCAAGTGTTAGTGCCAGCCCTCATTTTGAGGAAATCTACATTTAACAGAAAAACCTGGGGGGAAGGGAGGATTTCTGTTACCCTAAATAACATAGAACTTAGTTCCTGCAACAGGAACTACTAGCTCCAGGAAGAATTCAGTAAGACTTGTCCCACCCCTTTTGCTCCAGGGGGTTCGCCTTTGCATAAAGTGGGGTCCCACTCTCAGCGCCCAGCCGGGGTCTTCCTGACTCACCAAACCTCCGGCCGCCGGCTGAGGCTGCGGCCAGGGCCGTGCGGGGCGGAGGGGACCTGAGCGCGGACGGCGCCGTTGTGGGCTGGGTCGGCGGCGGTCGGGGCTCGAACCCTGCTGCTACTCACCCTGGGCAGCTGGGCCCAGTGCCTGGACGGGGCAATGGGCTGTGCGGAGCTGGATCAGGAGCAGAGGCTGAGCTAGAGGAGCGGCGGCGGCGGCCCCTGCCCCGCTGCACTTTAACTGCCGGCGCCCCGCGCGCTCTCCGAGGCCAGGAGCGGAACCGCGGGCGGCGGGCTCGGGCAGCGGGGCGGGGACGCAGCGCCAGGCTGGCTGCTGGCTGCTGGCTCGGGCGGGCCGGGCGCGCGCCGCCCGAGGCGGGAATGCAGTCTGCACCTGGCTCACAGCACGCACGTGTGCGCGGGGTTGGCGCGCGCCTCTGCGGCGGGTGCTCTGGCCGCGAAGGGTCTTGAGCCGCTGGGACCCGCCCATCCCTGTAAATCCCCGCAGGCGAGGGCTCTTCCAAGTTCCCCACCCGGGGAGGGGGCGGCGGGGCCAGGGTGGCGCTGTGGGAGGCGGAGCCCGGAGGGGTGGCCAGGGCGCCTTATAAGAGCGCTATAGGAACCTGGCGAGGACCGCGCGGTGGGGGGCGGTGGCCCTGAGATGTCGCTGGTGTTGCTGAGTTTGGCTGCGCTGTGCCAGGGTGCCCAGCCCCCGGAGCCGGTAAGCTCCCCTTCGCGCCCCTTCCCCGCATTTCCATCCCTTGAGCCTGGAACTTGAAGTTGGCCAACCGGCCAGCTCGAGCCTTGTTAAGGCGTTTGCGGAGGGCCTTCTGGAGAGGGCAAGTCTGCACCCTGGGGTACCCCAACTTGTCCTGGTCAGGCGGCACCGGGCTTCCTGCTGCTTGGCCAGACAGACGGAGGTTCAAATGCCACCCTTTACTCTTAATCCAGTCATTTATGCTCATTGAACCTCCGTGTCCTCGTCTATAAAACAAAGGGTAACACCTAACTCACCAGAATCTAGTGAGGAACAGGAGGGCCTGCCGCAAAGAGCCCAGCACGCAGTAGGTGCTCAGCACTGTTACTGCTTGGGCTCTTGAAGCCTGCCTACCTTTGGGGGTGCAGGATCTGCTTCTCTATCACCACTCACTTTTGTCATGTTGATTCAGGCTGTGCTGAGATGCCTGGTCCCTGGAGCTGGTAAGGGCTGTCCTCTCCTGCATGAGTATCCTTTCTTCCCCAGTGCCTTGAACAGCTGAGGGAATGTTCTGCATCACTAAAAAGGAAAAAGCTCATTCGCAAAGTGTTTGAAATTATACCCCTGCCTTTTCAGCACAGCATGTCACATAAAAGCACGTAGTTGTGGAAAGACAAACCCACTCGGGCACCCTGATGTCTTCAGCTGCTGTCCTTGCCGCACCTGTCTCGGTCAGGCACCCCGTGGCCTTTTCCACTACAGGAAGGACGCATTGCCTCTGCGGTGGTTGCTATTAGGCCAACAGTTTGCTCTCTAACATACAGATCTGTTGCTTTGCTTCTTCCTACAACTTGTCCCACCAGCCTTTTGGTGACCGATTTGTTTTTAAATTTGTCTGACATTATCCCTTGGAGTTCAGCTTCAAAAGACAAAGGTGAGGGACTGACAATTGCACCTAAACCCAGATTACCCAAACCATCAAAAGTCTTGCCTTCTGTCTGATGCGGTGTTTGGAAATTTTGAGGTGAGAGAAATCAGCTCCTAGAGCCTGGTGGACCTATGGCATTGAGTCTTGTCACTAGTACTTGTTGCTGCCTAAAAGGTTCAGTATTTTATTCCAAAACCAAGCTACTAATTGTCTTTTCTTATTAAAAAATAAAAATAAAAAATGCCCTAGCCGGTTTTGCTCAGTGGATAGAACGTTGGCCTGCAGGCTGAAGGGCCCCAGGTTTGATTCTGGTCAAGGGCACATGTCCAGGTTGTGGGCTCACTCCCCAGGGGTTAGGAGGGACATGCAGGAGGCAGCTGATCAATGATTCTCTCTCATCATTGATGTTTCTTTCTCTCTCTCCCTCTCCTTCCTCTCTGAAATATATATATATATATATATATATATATATATATATATATATATATATATATATTTTTAATGAGCAGTTAACTCCAAGAGGATCAGGTACTGGCCTTCTTGGGCACCGATGATACATATTTATTTTTTAAAGTTCTTTTATTTTTTTTAAATATATTTTATTAATTTTCCACAGAGAGGAAGGAAGAGGGATAGAGAGTTAGAAACATCGATGAGAGAGAAACATCGATCAGCTGCCTCCTGCACATCCCCTACTGGGGACGTGCCCGCAACCCAGGTACATGCCCTTGACCGGAATCGAACCTGGCACCCTTCAGTCCGTAGGCCGACGCTCTATCCACCGAGCCAAACCGGTTTCGGCTAAAGTTCTTTTAAAAAGGTAACATGATGAGCTCACAGTTGCTTTATGACTTTGTAAATAACACAGATGAGTCTGTCCTTTTGTATTAGAAGAATATTTTCAAGAACTTGGGGAAGGTACCATGAACTGCATTCGTGGCATTCTTCTGTTCATCTTCTTAGCGTAGCCAGTTCTTAACCTGGGAAAATAAAAAGATACAATACGCTAGCTGGCCCTGAAAACCTATGGTTCAATGTTAGAGTGTGAAGCGGTCTTCGCGATGGCCCAGAGCCATCCCCTCCGGTCTTTAAGTGAGGCGATAAGCAGACTTCAGGACCTAGTATACTGATAGCTGACCCATGGTCCAGCATAGCCCACATGGGGCAGCTTAGTCTCCCCCAAACTGGGAAGGGGAGCCAGCCCAGCTTTTTTAATTTTTTTGAGCATTCGGCACTTGTATTTGCATTTAAGAAAAAAGCATAGTGTTTTGACTAATTTGGCTTGTGGTTTGCTGGTATTCAGCATGACACTTGGTTTCTTTCTCTCTTGCAGACGATTCAGTGTGGCTCTGAGAATGGTAGGTGACTGGGGAATGGGTATTTGGGGTTTTACATTGAAATTGAAAACACAGTTGGACTTATATGGGGCCCGAATCCAGGCAGTGGGTCATCAGAGGCCAGGCTTAGGGTGAACTATTGCTTTGTTAGCTGAAGCACATGCAGCCTCTCTCAGAGCTCCCAGTGTTTCAGATTGGGGGGGGGGGGGGGGCGGTGTCCTGGCCAGAACGACAACAAGAGGGGACAGGCAGGCCAGGAATGGCTGTGCAAGGTAGAAAGTGAGGTCTGCCACTCCTGGGAAGGAGAGCAAGTGCTGTGGGAGGGCGGTCACTTACACTTAGAAACAGGAAGCGAGTATTTTAGAGGAGTGTTTGAGAGTGTAGCGTTTGAAGACTGGGTGGATTTCTGTCCAAGAAATGTGGATGAAGAGGGCGAGCTGGAGGAGAGATGGTACCTGCAAAGACTAGAAAGTGGGAAGTATGTGGGCCAGCTGAATGGAGTCCAGGCTGAGGCATGGGGAAGGCAAGACTGATTCTAATAAACATGTCAAATACACTAAATACATACATGCACAGACACACAGAGGCACCTAGGGTGGTCCCAAGTGGTCTGTAGGTTGGGGCCAGGAGATTGCGTCAGTTAACACTGAAAAGTGTCAGGCTGCCTCAGCAGGGAGAAGCGATGGACTGTGAATGAGGGTTGGATCAGGGAGAGTCGCTTAGAGGAGATGGCGTTGAATTGGGCGAGGGAGGGGTGTGTCACGGGCAGTCTCCCCTCCTCCCAGGACCTTCTCCAGAGTGGATGGTCAGTCACACTCTGACCCCAGGAGACTTGAGGGACCTTCGAGTGGAACCTGTGGTAACGAAAAGCTCTTCAATTCTGATGAACATAAGCTGGGTACTCCGAGCAGATGGTAAGTTTGCATCAATCAAAGTTAAGGTAGAAATATGCAGACTATGTGATCCTTTACTTTTAACCCTAGACATATACCCAGAAGAATATATACATACATGCACCCAAAACTACAGACTAGAATGTTCATAGTAGCATTATTCATAACAGCCAAAAGATGGAAATGCCTGACTAGAATTGTAATCACAGATTGGAATCCAATAGAGCAATGAGCACGAACAAGCTGTGACAACACACAATGTGGATGAATCTCACAAATCCAAGAAGCCAGATTCAAAAGCATTTCTACGTTCATATCTGCATACATGCCTATCGCCGTGTGTACCATGATTCCATTAATAAAAATGCTGAACAAACAAAACTAAGGCAAGCAGTTGGGAGTCAGATAGTGGTTATGCTGGGCTGGGAGCGACTGAAAGGAAGCAGGAGGGACACTCCTGGGGTGTTTCCGACCTGGGTACTGGCTATCTGAGTGTGAACGCTCATCAGGTGGAGCCCTTCTGATCTGTGTGGCTCTCGGTGTGTAATGTCACACCTGAAGGAAGAAGACAAGTTGAGGACAGAGATGACTCTCCCAAGTTTAGGAAAAGTACCTCTTGGGTGGTGAGCATACAATATACAGATGATGTATTACAGAATTGTACACTTGAAATCTAAATCATTTTATTAACAAATGTCACCCCAATGAATTCAAGGAAAATTTAAGAGGGGGAAAAAGGAAAAGCACTGGCCTAGATGACTTCCCCACTTCTCAGTAGCTTGTGGAAATCCTGGCAGCCCCCCAAGGCAGCTTGTGATGAGCCAATTCCAGGGACCTAAAGGTCACGTCTGTGGTTCCACCCTAAATTCAGTTAAATTCCATTTGGCCAGGACTCTGGGAGTGCCAGGCACAGAGAGGTGCGTCAGCTATGGACATGGGCACAGGGACAGTGCTCGGAATCCCAGAAGGAGCTGTGAGTCGATGGGTGCCTGGAAGAGAGGAGGGCCCTGGTGAGGTCACTTTAAATTAGATGTTGCAATAACACGATTGGCCCCATACTTACCAGAGTGAGCTCTTGTATCTGTCAGCCGTTGCTATAGATATAAGTTGGGCCCTGAGGGAGCAAGCCCTGGAGAGGCAGATAGGAGAAAAGGGCACTCCAGGAAGAAGACTTGGCATGAATGAAAGTGCAGTCAGAGCAGGCATGGTTTGGTGATGACATTCTGGAAGGTTCTTCCTTCTGAAGAGACTCAGAATAGTGCAAGCTAGAGTCACCTTGTAGGTATCCTGTGAAATTCAGGCTTAGCTGTGATGAGGAAAGCATTTGGGCTTTGGAATCTGAATCCATATTCTACCCAATGAGCTTTGTGAGCTTAGGCAAATCTCCCTGAAATTCCCTGAATGTCATACACCCCATCAGTGAGCTGAGGACAACAATGGTGTCTACCTTTTAGGTCTGTTGTATGAAATGAGATGAGGCATGTACACTCTCAGCATCAAGCCGACCACATAATGGGTGCTAAATAACCAGCTGCTCTCGTCTCTCTCAGCCAGCATCCGCTTTCTGGAGGCCACCAAGATCTGTGTGTCAGGCAAAAGCAACGTCCAGTCCTACAGCTGCGTGAGGTGCAATTACACAGAGGCCTTCCAGACTCAGACCAGACCCTCTGGCGGCAAAGTAAGCACTTGGAGACACTTGTCCTTAAAACTAGGAAGGCCCTTTGCTAGGGTATATGGATGGAGTGCTGCACACACAGGCTGGTGAGCACCTGCAGCTTCCAGCCTGGAGCACGCTGTCTGGGTTCAAAGCCCGTTTTTGGGTGCCTTGGGCAAGTCAGCACCTCTCAGCCTCAGTTTCCCCATCAGCAAAGTGAGGGAGACTGAACTTATATTTTGGTTCTAAAATTTTACACTTTTTTGCTTCTGTGAGTTACACTGACAGATTGTATGGGGACCATTCCCTAGGTCAGGGGTGGGGAACCTTTTTTCTGCCAAGAGCCATTTGGGTATTTACATCATTCACAGGCCATATAAAATTACCAAGTTAAAACTTAGCCTGCTATATTTGGTCAAACATTTAATTAATTCACCCCCAACGCCTTGGCAGTGCCAGATTTCAAGGGCCTTATAGGGCCCGAGGCCTGACATTCCCCACTCCTGCTCTAAGTAGACACTGACTAGAGACCTAAGTTTCAGCAGTAGGCTAAGGAATGAAACTATGAATGAAAAGGCCACACAAAGGTACTATGTTCCTGTATTGCCATGTTTCAGAAATTTAGGGGTCCTTCCTTTGCCTTTCAGTGGACGTTTTCCTACATTGGTTTCTCTGTGGAGCTGAACACACAATATTTCATTGGGGCCCATAACATCCCCAATGCAAATATGAATGATGACAGCCCCTCATTGTCTGTGAACTTCACCTCACCAGGTAAACTTCCTCCGTCTTCTGTTATTCTGTCTTGCTGGGAGGCTTGCTCTGGGGATGTGGCCTGGTATAGGGAGGTCAGGGTACCCTGGACAAGACGTTTGGCCTTACCATGTCTTGTACTATGGACACCACAGTAACTGCACCTTAGAGCAGAGGGGGTAAAATTGGGGAAAAGCCCATTTCCGTGTGTCAGGCACTATGCTGAGCACTTGGATGCATCCTGTCACATAAGCCTCGAAGAGTCCTGAGGATGGGAAAGCTTTACAGGTGAAGACATTTCTCCAGGAACTTGGCCTGGGTCACACACACAGTAAGAGAGAAGCTGACATTCAAACTCTGGTCCTTGTTGGGCCATGCACTTTAGCCACTCTTTGTCACTGATGCAAAACGTTTGTTCCAGCCCTGGCCAGTGTGGCTCAGTTGGTTGAAGCATCATCCCATATACCAAAAGGTCATAGGTTCGATTCCCGGCCAGGATGTGTGTGGGAGGCAACTGATCAATGTTTCTTGCTCACATCAATGCCTCTCTCTCTCTCTCTCTCTCTCTCTCTCTCTCTAATTCTAAAATTTTTTTTTTAAAAAAAGGTAGATTGATATATTTGAAAATAACAAAATGTTTGTTCAAGTCTTGGCTTCCTAGCAGGCTGTGTTGTTTGAGAGCATACTGCAGGGTCTCTGAGGATGTACAGCCACCAGGTGTGTCCCTGAACTGTTGGTGCAGGCAGGTGGCACTGTGTTGAATGTTGGGTTCTTTCCCCTGCTTTACATCATTCCATCAGCTCCCCAGGGTCACACCTGCAATGTCACACACAGGGCTGGGGTTAGGATGAGACAGGATCATGGGTGAAGGTGCCAGCATGGTGTCTGGCTGCAGCAGTTCCCACAGCACCCCCATCTGGAATGGGTCACCTGTTCTGTACCCCACTCCTGCTCTGTCTCAGGTGAATTTCCGATCGTTGTTTTTTTGAGACTGTGGTCCAGGGTTTTCTTGGTGCCACACCTCTTACTACACAGCAGTTTCCAGCTTTCTTGATGAGAACAAACCTCATCTTAGACAATACAAATGTGTTTGTGTTGGAATGATTTTAAATTTATAGAAAAGTTGAAAAGATAGTTCGAAGAGTTTCCATTTACCCTTTAATGTTTCCCTTATCATTAACATCTCACATTACCATGGGACATAGGTCACAACTAATAAACCAACGTTTGTACATTTCTATTAACTAAGCTCCAGACTTTATTTGGATTTTGCCTGCTTTTCCATGAATGTCCTCTTGCTGTCCCGTCTCCTCTGGTCTGTGACAGCTTCTTAGTCTTTGTTCCTCGTGGCCTTAACAGTCTTGAGGAGTGCTGGTCAGGCGTCCGTATAATGTCCCCCATCTGAGGATACTCCAGGGGTGAGGCACCCTTCTCATGGCACCCCATCAGGGGTAGGTGACCTCCACACGCCATTGGTAGTGTTGACCTTTATCACTTGGTTAAGTGGCACCTGCCAGTCTTCTCCATGTAAATCTACTGTCTCCCCTTCCCAAATCTAGTTTTGGGAAACAAGTCACTATGTCTCCCCCACTTGGGATGGGAGTGTGTCATAGATTAAGCTCCACCACCAGGTAGGGGCAGTATTCACACGTTACCCAACCTCATTTTAAAGGCTGGTTTGAATCTTCTTGGGGGATCATAGATCCTGTTGTGATAAAGGCTGCATTTAAGTTAGACTATGGTTATCATTTCACGGGTAGATAATCTTCTGTTCAACAGTAAAATGTTCGTGTCCCACTTAAATCTGCTATCTTACCTCACATCTTGAATGTTCTGGCAATTCGTATGGGGTGTGGTGAGCATATATGTGTGTGTACTTGTTGGCAAGGGTGTGGAGCACAGATACCTTTTCTAAAATGTAAAAAGTTTCATTCAAATTTCCAGGCTGCCTAGACCATCTAATGAAATACAAAACCCAGTGCATCCAGGCAGGTAAGTGAATACAGCACTTGCTTTTGTTATTTGAAGGAACTCGTAACTTGAGCCAACAAGCTCAGCCCATCTTCCATGAGGAACGGAGGCGAGGGCAGGGGACTATGTATCCAAGCGGCTCAGGCAGTGAATGCTGAGCCGCCAGGGCTTTGCCCGCTGAATCCCGCAGCCAGTGTGTCCAGGAAGGACAGACCTGAGTGGGTTTATGTAGTAAGCAAGTCACAGAACCATGCCACACCCTGGTGACTGAACCACATTTTAGCTCCAACCACATATGGTGGTGCTGATCGAAGGCCCTTCCTGATTGGAGGGGAGTCTGTAAGCCCTTCCACCTGCTCAGGCACCTGTATCTCTGACCTGTGGCCGTGGGGCCCTGGGAACCTTCTGTGTGGATTAGCAAACATTCCTGGTTCGAGTACTAGCTGAAGCAGTGACCTGAAAGCATGTTCTCAACCTGTGTCCTCATAGGGGTCACCTCTTACATGCGAGGCCACTAGAACCTGCCCCTACCCTTTCAATTTTGAAATCAGCCCCTTCAGGACAAACAGTCCCAAGTGTCCAATTTCCAAAGATTGTAGGACTTGTTTAAATTTCTGGGTGATGTAGTGTGAGGATGCTCAAGAGGCTAGTGGTATTTAGCAGAATTGGTCCCTATCTTTTAGGCACCCCCATCCCACAAGGCATCCCTGTGTACCCTGTCAGGCTGAGCGGCACGTGGTCTCCTTGTTAGCAGATGTAGAGGACATTGCAGGTGTGAAGAGGTCTGAGGACCTTCAGCCAGTCCTGGAGCTGCTCCTAAAGACCGCCTGCGCCTGGGCCGGAAGTGGTCTCCTAGATGGGGAAACAATGCATGCTATTATACATCACCTTCCTGGAAATTAACCTCGTGCTGATTTGCAAGTCACATGAGTGAAACAACTATTTTCTTTCCATAGAGTAGACCTGAAAACTTGTATTTGTTTTTGTCAAGCCCTTTTTGGGGACTTAAATGAGGGAAGAGTTTGCAGCTTCATCCATGTGATTCTCTCTCCACTGATAGGAAGTCTGTGGGATCCAAACATCACAGCTTGTAAGAAGGATGAGAAGACGGTAGAAGTGAATTTTACAACCAGTCCCCTTGGAAACAAATACATGGCTATTATCCTAAATAAAAATGTGATTGGGTCTTTGAATTTGGAGGTACTCTCTCCCTTCCTTTCCTTACCACCACCCCATCCTCAAACCCAGCTTTCCTTACCTTGCTGAAGAGCAATGTGGACACTCTAGGATTCCTTTCTTTTGAGAGACCCCGGGCAGGACTGTTTCCTGTCCAAATGTGGTGGGTGTTTCTTATTCATTCAATAGAGAAAAACAAGTCCCTGGTGCTTCCCTGGAAATGTCCCTGTGAGCCTAAGTTGCAACCAAGGTAGAGGGTCCGACGCAGGAAATGAATCCATGTTCACATAGTCTGATGCACTGAAGGAGTTTGGGAAGAGTGGTTTCTTCACTGGCCGTCTTTGATCTACTCACTCACATGGCACATCGTTCTTGATTTTGTCTCCCTTCTCTGCACCAGAGCAAACTAACTCACGTGTCTGTCATGGTTCCAGTGACCCAGGAGAGTGAAGGTGCTGTGGTCCAGGTAAAGTTCAGTGATGACTCTGGGAGGGGAAGATTGTTTCTCCACTGTTAGTGGCTTTTGATGAGTCCTTTCAAAGTTGTAGTAGTGAGTTTGCATCCTGTGCATTTCTGCAGCTGTCACACATCAAGTGATGTTAATGGGAAATCCTTGGCTGGTCTAGGGGTGGGGAGGTCAGGAGGCTGACCTTACAGTTATGGCCCCTTTTGCTTTTATTCGTGGATGTTGACTTTCCAAAGGATTTTTGTTTTCATTTTCTGTTACAAAGCCTATGAGTAATTCTGAGACAAGAGTACCATTTATTTTCCCTAGCCTGTTTTAACTGCAAAATGAAGTAACAATGTGAAATGCCAAGACTTGGGTTCCTGATTAATGTACGAGCTTTGGAGGGCAACTTCCTGTCCTGACAGGCCTCAGTTTACTCAGGTGGAGGGGAGGAAGTTGGACGAGTAGATGCTCTCCGGTCCCATTCAAATCTGAGTTTATGATGTGGGGCTGTGGAGGGTCTCAGTGGGGCACAGCCACACCCAAGATAGGAGGAGCTTTTACTTCCCATTCCATGGAACATAAAGGCAGTGCCCTGCCCTGCCCTGCCAGAGGGAGCAGACGCCTGTCCGCACCCTTTTCCAGGGAACCAGACTTTCCTAGTCCCTTTCTTTCATGAAGTGGAAATTAATAGGAGCCCTGCTGCCGCTTGTTTGAGGAACTATTTGTGTATATATGGGATGTGACCTAACCCACATAGATATGGAAAGTAACATGTTAGCAACATGTACAAAGTTCAGGTTCAGACCCCAGGAGACTTAGAAGGTGCTTCAGTCTTGGGTCACTGGTTTGGAATTTAGGGCTTTGTCACTGAAGTGTGACCAAGGGGAAAATGTCGTATTACAAGGGGTGGGGGAGTGGGGACAGGGTTGAAACCAGAAAAAAAGGGGAGCGAAGTTTTGGTAGAAGTGGGAATTGTGCTGAGATTCTGCTCTGACACATGGTGGTACTTTCTGAGCCTCTCCTTTTCCCTCAGTTGACTCCGTATTTCCGCACCTGTGGCAACGACTGCATCCGTCGCAAAGGAACCGTTGTACTTTGTCCACAAACAGATACGTCCTTCCCTTTGGATAACAGTAAGTGCCCAGTCACTGTCACCAGATGATCAAAGAGGTTCAGGACATGAGGGCCACTGTCACCTCCCCGCCCCCCATCAGTATCACAGGATGCACATGGGGGTGGGACAGAGTCCCTGCCTGTGGATGCTAAACTAGCGGGCAGGGACAGATGTCAGAGCTGCCCAGAGCCTGCAGTTGGAATAAGAATGAAGGCTTTATTTATAAAATCACCCCAAGTCCTTTATGAAGCAGGATATATACAAGAAGGGGAAAAGTAAACAGTGCAAAATGGATGTTCAGACCCACAAGGATCTGCTGAAAAAAAGTCAAGAGCGTAACAGGACTGAGTGAATGAGAGAACGTGCACTTCCCTACATTTATCTTATTAGTCCCAGTGGCCCAGGCCTCCGCTGTGGCTGTAACTTGATGGGGTCACATGGCCAACATTTGGATAACAAATTAGGAATACTGGCACCAGAAGACACGCCTCATTGGAACGGAGAGCAGCATGTTCTGGAAAAGGTGCCTCCGGATTTAGAGATGTTAGTGCTTCCATTTACAGTTCTGGAATTAGCCCAAGAGTGGAGTCAACACTTGGAAGGTGTTCTTGAAATGCAGCCAAATCAACTGAAGACAACCCAGGTGTTGAACAGTCCTGAATGTGTGGCCGCAGTGACTGTGGGTTCTGAGCACATCTGTGTGCCTGAGCTGGCCTGGTCCTTGGCATTCCGTGCGGGGTGGCAATATCCCCCACCTATCCAAGTCTTACAATACAGCCTTTAAAAATGCCGTCTCTGTTTACCAGATATTAAGTATCTGTGCCCAGAATAACATTAATTTGTCAAAGAACAACAACAACAAAAAATGAATGTGAACTCTGGTTACCACGGTGTAAACACGGAGTGGGAAGCCAAAGTGATCTGAGAGGACTGTTCTCCGCCTCCTCCCATATCCCTCTTGAGAACTGAGTGAAAGATGTGGACACTAGGAAAACATACCATTCTGCAGACTGAGAGATCTAGTGGCCCTTGGTTTTAAAGGGGTCTAAACTTCTGCAAAGTATAGAGTAATAATCTTGGTTTCCAAACATGAGGTCATTTGATTTGGTTTTGTTTCTGCAGGCAGAAGCATGCTCAGTGGCTGGCTGCCTCTCCTCCTCCTGGCCCCACTGGCAGCCACGGGGATGCTGGCGGCTGGGACCTGTCTCATGCGGAGGCATGGTAAGGGCAATAATGCTGTGCTTTCAAGAAACCTGGGTGAAGAAATAACACTTTGAATGTTTTTAAAGGAGATTCCTCTAGAGGCCATCCCATTTTGGCACTGAACAAGAGTCAGATAGCATTTACTTAATGCCTAGAGCTCTCCTAAAAAGACTGACATAACGATTGGTTAAAACTGCTGAGCTAAAGCAGGGATTGAATCTCCAAACCTGTGGCTATCATCTGTTTTATTTTTACCATTGAGGCATGGACAGGTACTGAAAAGGGCAAAGACAGCTAATAAGGAATGGCACTGTACCTGTGGTAGGTCCTCTCTAGTTCCTATCCTATATAATAAAAGAGAAACATCCAAATTAACCGTCCCTCTGCTACGCTCAAGCCACACCAGCAAATCCATGCCTACCAGCCAATCAGGAGCGAGTATGCAAATTAACCAAACTAAGATGGCAGCGGCCATGGAGCTGGAGTGAGCAGGAGACTTGGGTTGCCCCCGGCGATGGAGGAAGCCAAGCCCTCAGCTCCACTCAAGGCTACAAAGTTTCAATTATAGAAGATAAATAAATCCCAGAAAAAAAGAAAAAAGAAAAAAAGGAGAGGCTGGGAGTTTGGGTGGCCGGGGGGCGTGGCCAGCCTGAAAACGGCCATCAGCCCCTCACCCAGGATGGCCAGGCACCCCAACGGGACCCCCACCCTGATCAGGGACACCTTTCAGGGCAAACCAGTTGGTCCCCACCTGTTCACCAGGCCTCTATCCTATATAATAAAAGGGTAATATGCAAATTGACCCTAACAGCAGAACTACTGGGAATGACTGGTCACTATGACACACACTGACCACCAGGGGGCAGACGCTCAATGCAGGAGCTGCCCCCTGGTGGTCAGTGCTCAGCCACAAGCCAGGCTGACGGCTGCCAGCACAGTGGTGGTGGCGGGAGCCTCTCCTGCCTCCTCAGCAGCACTAAGGATGTCCGATTGCAGCTTAGGCCTGCTCCCTGCTGGCAAGTGGACATCTCCCGAGGGCTCCTGGGCTGCCAGAGGGATGTCTGACTGCCAGCTTAGGCCCGATCCCCTGGGGAGCGGGCCTAAGCCAGCAGGTGGACATCCCCTGTGGGGTCCCAGACTGCAAGAGGGCACAGGTCGGGCTGAGGAACTCCCCCCCCCCAGTGCACAAATTTTTGTGCACCGGGCCTCTAGTTTTTAAAAATAATTCTTATAAGGCATAAGAACAGTGGTAACTTGGATTCATATATTCTAAGGGCCTTGCCAACATTAAAATATTGAGGACTGACTATAGAAACCCGAGTAAAAAGACACCCAGCTAGAGGGTGGTACACTGAAAGAAGAGAAAATAAAGGCAGTCTGTGTCTCATCACAGATAACGTAGATAAAACAAGCTTAATCTCATGATCTAAGCTAAGAAGACTGTGGAACTAGGACCTCGGGAATACTTGTACTTAGAAGATATTGTGTGGCCTGAATTAGCTATAGTACTTTCAAAGATGGTTTCTGTTCTATAGCACACATAGGGCAGCTTTTCAGTTACATTCCAGCTGAAAGGGGCGCCACTTAACCCTATGGAACTATAAAGAAACTCTACCACCTGCTGGTAGAAAATGGAATTACTACTGAATTGACCCAAAAACGTGAAGGGCAGAGGCCAGGATGTTCCTGTTTATACAGTATATGGTACTAACAATACTACAGTTACAACAACCCACCTAAAACAGAATACCTCAAACCTTTGAATTTACCTGAAAAGGTATGGCTTGACTAAGAGACTGATTTAGTAATAAGGACTTACAAAATACAGCTTTTACAACATCTTCATAGCAAAAGCCTGCCATTTGCTACTTATAGATAACAAATGTTTTTCTCTCTCCACAGAAAGGATCAAGACTTCCTTCCCCACCACCACGCTACTGCCCCCCATTAAGGTTCTTGTGGTTTACCCACCCGAAATATGTTTCCATCACACAGTTTGTTACTTCACTGAATTTCTTCAGAACCACTGCAGAAGTGAGGTTATCCTTGACAAGTGGCAGAGGAAGAAAATAGCCGAGATGGGTCTGGTGCAGTGGCTCACCACTCAGAAGAAAGCCGCGGAAAAAGTAATTTTCCTTCTTTCCAATGATGTCAACACTGTGTGTGATGGTACCTGTGGCAAGAGCAAGGGCAGCCCCGGTGAGAACTCCCAAGACCTGTTCCCCCTGGCCTTTAACCTCTTCTGCAGCGACCTGAGGAGCCAGACTCATCTGCACAAATACATGGTGGTCTACTTTAGAGAGGCTGATATCAAAGACGATTACAATGCCCTCAACGTCTGCCCCAAGTACCGTCTCATGAAGGATGCTGGCGCGTTCTGCACAGAACTGTACCATGCCGAGCAGCACGTGTCGGTGGGGAAAAGGCTGCGAGCCTGCCACAGCTGCTCCTCCATGTAGCCCACCCACGAGAAGCGAGAACTTGAAGCCTTCATACCACTCCGGTTAGAAAAGCTTCTGTGTTGGTTCTGGAGTTTACTGTATAGGCTACTTGTAGGGCGGATTGTATGTATATAACTGCTTTAGTAATAGGGAGGACTCATAACAGAACGTATACGCCTTAGTCTGGTAATTAACAATTTTATGCCACTAGTTACAAATATTACTAACTACTGTAGTACTAACTGAAGAATGGAAACTACATTTATAATTATAAAGCTAAATCAATTTAGTTATAACTAAAAATAATAGTTATAAAATGAAACCGTACCATCTGACAATGCAACGAGAAGGCCTCTTCCAGCTGAACGTCCAGTCTTGAATAGTCCCTGCCCTGCATTGTAGGCAGACATGTTTAGCTTTGTAACGTGCCAAGATTAATTAATGAATGCCAAATTTAGTAAGCCCTAATTCACTCAATAATTTCTTAGCTAAAAACTCGCTCTCACACACATCTTTATTTTTAACAAAAATAGGAACAACAGGCTGAACCATCTTTGCTGACCAGACGACCTAGTATATTTGTACTAGGCATTTGGCATTTTCATAGGACCTTCCCTCTCTGAACTAGGTTCATGTCCTATTTGCCTCTTGTACAGGTGACTTTCACATGAACACCAAAATATACTTGCAGACCTGTTGTCTACTTCTGTCCAGTTACCTATTAGAGGTCACCGTCAGAGTTCAGTTTCTTGATTAGGTAAATTTTTGTGTTTAGAACAAAAATAATTCCTATTATGTTGGAAGACAGCCCTCTTGAAGTAATTAATCTTATGAGTTTATTATAATGGCTTACTTAGGTAAAAACAAACTACTATGGAGTTACAGAATACAAGAGTTATATGGTATTTTGAGCCTTCTAACTTTTTAATTTTCCTAAAAGCATCTTTTTTACTCCAGGTCACCAAAAGGTTATGTATGTTAGTATATGTATTTTTCTGGGAATGCCTGTCCTTTCACACAGCACAATACTAAATCTGCTCCAGAATGTGGACCAGTTTCAGGTAGATGACTGCTAAAATGTATTTGTTGAGTATTCTAATACATGTCCTAAGAATAAAATAAAAACCAAAGTGCATAAGCATAGAGTGAAATCTCACCGTGTCCAACTTCACCAGCAGATACTTAGTAATGACTCAGGCAATATGTTTAATGTGGCAAAAGTCCCTTATTTGTCAAGATTAATCTTCATGGTGCTTTAAAGTGCTGGTGAAAAAAGACGGGACATGGCTATGTCAAAACTCGGACCAGAAGCCAACTTCCTCTGAATCAACATCTACCAGTTATAAGAGCAATATACTATTACATGAAAAACTATTGCAAACAGAAATAGCCCTGGCCCCTGTGACTCGGTTGAGCGTCGTCCCATGCACCGAAAGGTCACTGATTCGATTCCCAGCTGGGGAACATGCCCAGGTTGCAGGCTCAATTCCTGATTGAGGTGCATTCAGGAGGTAACTGATAGATGTCTCTCTCACACTGGTCTCTCTCTCCTTCCTTCCTCTCTGAAATTAATAAACATATTAAAAACAAACAAAAAATTATATTTTTGGAACTAGATAGCTAATACTAAATTGTGTTGAAACAGCTCAGAAACATAAAATCTTATGTAATTATTGTTTAAAAATTTTTAAGTCAAAGAACATACAATTTTCAAATTGAAGGCATACAATCCAAATAGTACTAGCAGGTTACATTTTGTTATACCCCTGTTCCTAACCTACTGGGCAGATACATAGGATACTCTTACTAATGCAAAATGCTCTGTTACCAGCACTGCTCCATGTCTTAACACTTATTACCATCCTCATTCTATACTAGAGGCCAGGAGCATGAAATTCATGTGGAGGTACCATCTCTAGGCCTGGCCTGCAATCAGGCCCATCTTCCCTGGCTGCCCGCAGCCAGCCCCGCCCCCCGCTGCCACCCACGCCTGGTTCCCCGTCTGAGAGGTTAGCCTGCTCCCGCCAGCCCTGCTCCTGCTGTGGGTTGCTCTCTGTATGTGGGGTGGGGGCCTTGGCCTGGCGCCAGCGGTGTCCCCTGCCACCCACCCCCAGTTCCCCGTTCACCATTGGGTGATTGGAGCCTGCTGGCCAGGGAAAGGGACCGAGAGGTGGTCAGTGCATCTCATAGTGACTGGTCGAGCGGTCATCTGGTAGTTCCACCATTAGGGTCAATTTGCATATTACCATTTTATTATATAGGAATCCACTCTTATTCACCCCTTAACTGTCCCTACGTGTCTTTGCCCCAGTCCCACCTCCAGTTCTTTTTTTTTTCTCTTTTAACTTGTTTTTTTTTTTTAATTAAATCTTTATTGTTCAGATTATTACATTTGTTCCTTTTTTTCCCCCCCATAACTCCCCTCCTCTCAGTTCCCTCCCTACCCTCCGCCCTCACTCCCCACCCACTGTCCTCATCCATAGGTGCACGATTTTTGTCCAGTCTCTTCCCACATCTCCCACACCCCTTTGCCCCGCAAGAATAGTCAGTCCATTCCCTTTCTATGTCCCTGATTCTATTATAATCAACAGTTTATTCTGTTCATCAGATTATTTATTCACTTGATTCTTAGATTCACTTGTTGATAGATGCATATTTGTTGTTCATAATTTGTATCTTTACCTTTTTCTTCCTCTTCCTCTTCCTCTTCTTAAAGGATACCTTTCAGCATTTCATATAATCCTGGTTTGGTGGTGATGAACTCCTTTAGCTTTTCCTTATCTGTGAAGCTCTTTATCTGACCTTCAATTCTGAATGATAGCTTTGCTGGATAAAGTAATCTTGGTTGTAGGTTCTTGGTATTCATCACTTTGAATATTTCTTGCCACTCCCTTCTGGCCTGCAAAGTTTCTGTTGAGAAATCAGCTGACAGTCGTATGGGTATTCCCTTGTAGGTAACTGAGTTTCTTTCTCTTGCTGTTTTTAAGATTCTCTCTTTATCTTTTGCTCTTGGCATTTTAATGATGATGTGTCTTGGTGTGGTCCTCTTTGGATTCCTTTTGTTTGGGGTTCTCCGCGCTTCTTGGACCTGTAAGTCCATTTCTTTCACCAGGTGGGGGAAGTTTTCTGTCATTATTTCTTCAAATAGGTTTTCAATATCTTGCTCTCTCTCATCTTCTGGCACCCCTATAATTCTGATGTTGGTACGCTTGAAGCTGTCCCAGAGGCTCCTTACACTATCCTCGCATTTTTGGATTCTTTTTTCATTTTGCTTTTCCGGTTGGATGTTTTTTGCTTCCTCGCATTTCAAATCATTGACTTGATTCTTGCGCTCCTCTGGTCTGCTGTCGGGCGTCTGTATAATATTCGTTATTTCAGTCCGTGTGTGCTTAATTTCTAGTTGGTTCCCCAATATAAGATCGAGGGTCTTATTAGTTTTCGTGTAGATCTCATTAAGTTTATCGGCAGCTTCTAAACAGTTCTTGAGAGACCTTAAAAGTGTGGTTCTGAACTCTATTTCTTCCATTGACAATTTTGTCCTGTTTCTTTGTCTCCGCATTTTGTTATGCTTCCTTGGTGCACCCCCTAGTGGTCTTTGTTCGCAGTCTTATAGATAAATCTTGATTACTGTAGCTAATTCCAGGGAGGGTTTGACCTCCAGGCCAAGTGGCTATGAGATTCAGCTGTGTCAGCGGTGAGAGAACTTCTGTCCTCTAGGGAGGTGCTAATCTAGCCTTTGCCTGAGGCTATCCAGCAAATGCCTCTGTGCAGGGCTTGGGCAGGGCGGGTCGAACAGGATCAACAGCGTGGGCCGGAGAGAGCAGTTATGGCGGCTCTCAGTCCTGTCCCAAGGGGCTCTGCCTCTCTGAGTCCCAGCACCCGCTGCAAAGCTCGGAGAGAAAGCTGCACTCGCTCTGACCGAAGCCAGACAGTCCCGCTTCTCCCGCCTGAGTCTGGGTCCCTAAAGACTCGCCCGGATCTGGAGCTCAGAGTCTGCGACTCCCTCCCGATTGAAAACAACAACCGCGCCCTCCGCCGCCAGCCCGCTCCGCGCACTCCGCACCTCAGAATTTGACTTCAGCACTGCGCCTCCTCTGAGTGTCCGTATGCGTTTCTCTTTCCTCCTAGTTGTAGGACTTCCACTCAGCCAGCGCCCCTGTGGTTCTGGGTGATGTCCCTTCCGTTTTTTGGTTTCACTTTTGAAGTAGTTGTTCAAAGCAGCAAACTCCGGCGTTAACCTATGCCGCCATCTTGGTTCTCCCACCTCCAGTTCTTGACGGTGAGACAGTGGAAGCAAGTGCAAGAGACTGGCAGGAATCAGGCACTGCCCAACCCTCCCAGGTCTCAGGGCCCCCAGGCTTTGCTCACTGACTGGCTCCCCTTCCAGCAGACAATGCCTTCTCTTCCGCTCAGGCTTCCCTAAGGCCTGGACCACTGGTGGTGACAGCTGTCTGCTTCAGACTGCTCACAGGTTAAGGTCAACTGATCACACTGAACACAAAGAACTCCAAATATTTTCACTGGTTCTTCAGGTAAAGAGAATTGTTAGCAGTAATTGTAGCAGTTAGCCTGCTTATCTGTACAACACATGCTAACAACTCTAAATTATACCCAAGTCATTCATATTGGCCGTATCAAAGAAACAAAATTCCCTTTTCTGCTCTTGTTCTGTTTTGGTCAGATGACGACTGTTTTCTTTTCCTTGCCCTAGAGTATGTTGGGTAACAAAAGCCAGCCAGCCCAGCCTTAAACCTTTGCGTTGACAAATCTAGACCTGAATCTGCCCTCATCATTTTTGTAATCTAACAGAAAATTAAAAAAATAAAACTTGTTCCTATTTGAAATTCCGAGTCACATCATGTGCTCCCTGTTCTAGCCAAGAGGGAAAATGCCATGACCACACCATTTTCACAATCCAGGCGCCGAAGTCACACACCCACTCCTCAGGGACGCAGGAGACTGTCTCATGTCGCTTAGAAGTCAACTTCAAGGAAGAGCTTCACCACTGGACAACTGCTCAACCACTCACATCACCGTGGAGTTCCTGAGACCCTGAATGGGGCAGGGGACCTTAGCGCATTTATTCTCAAACGTCTTGACTGCAGAAGCAGCTTATAATTTCACACCAAGGTCATGTTCTCAACACACAAGTTAAAATTCATTTATTTTCCACGAAATTGAAGCACTTAGGGTAATAAATTAAAAAAATATATATACATATATATATATATATATTCTCTAAGAGTCTTTTATACCAAGAGGCTTGTTTGGGGTCTCCAAGAGTGACTTTTCCTGCCCATTTCACCATACGAAGGCAGCTCGCTCTCGTAACATGCGGACACCAAAGCGCTGCCATTCTCGCTGGTAGATCCACAGTTCCTGTGTCGTATCCAAACAAGCCAGCACTGCGCCCCCTTTCCATGAAATCAGCCGAGGATCCATGTCCTAGAGCAGCGGTACAGATAGGTCAGCACAAGCAGACAAGATGTCCACTCAATCATTTATTTGAATTGGGGGCGTGGGGGCGAACCCCCCGGGCTGAATCAATACCTAATAAGCCAGATTTTAAACCTGCATTAAGGACTCATGAACTACAGGCCTCTTTCTGTTTCAACTGACAAGAAAACTTTTTAGTTTGTATTACGAAAGCTACTATTATTCACTATTATTCCACAAATAGTCAGTTCTGAAGACAGAACATATGTAAGGAAATAACTTACTTTGAAATTGGAGTAGAATAAATATATCCCACAATCTCTCCCTCAGGATTAAAATTAAGTGAGAACATTCCCAGGAAATGCCAATGAGATATGATGAAGTATAGGCACAATTTGTTTCTAAATTCCTAGGTTTATACTTCAAGACAGTTCAAGCCTAAATGATTCTTAAAATCACCTGGTCTAGGGACCAGTAGCAGATTCTCAGCAGGAAAGATAACACGGGAGTTGTTCTGGCTGATGGCATGACATGGGCCAGTCTCCTCCAGGTCCCACTGTCCTACAACGGCACCCAGTCTTGCTGGCTTTGGACAGCACAGCAGGGACTAAAACCCAGAATCCAGTCCCCTTGCCCAGAGCTCCTTTCTCCACATCTGTGACCTGCTGTAAGTAACATTTCCACTTGCCCCAAACCCTCAAGAACTCCCAGACATATGACCATAACTTCCAGGATTTTATCTGTCCGCATACAATAGAATTAGAAATAATCAATGCTTGTTTCATTTACACAGTCCAACTTGTACCATGAACAACATACCTTGGGCCTTGTGATAACTTCCACATTTTCAATAATTCGCCTGAATGAAGGTGGCATTTTGTTGAGAATTCTGTGCTGCAGAAATTCTTGTGCTTTATGAAACATCAAACCACCTCCCACCACCAGGATGGAACTGTACATCTTCTTTTTGGTGTCATCAGATGCTGCAAAGACAGTGATAGCCCTTCCACGCTTTTTCTCCATACCCACCCCACCCTAGGGATATCCACCACCACCTCTTGCTTAGTTAGATAATGCAAGAGCCTGCTCAAGGATCTCTCTCCAACCCAACAATGCAGCCAGAAGAACCTTACAAAACACAAAATGAGCATGTTGCTGCCCACACCCTGGTACTCGCAGAAAGATCCAAATCTCTGAGGAGGCCTAAAAAGTCCCATGTAGCATGCACTCTCTTCTCTAGCCTCCTCTTCACACCGTGTCCCAGCCACACTGGCCCTCACACAGGCTAAGATCTTCCTCTGGCTAACCTCCACTCACCGCCCAGATCTCTCTCAAGTGGTTTTGTCCCCGACTCCCCCACTCCACACCTCCCCTATAGAGTAAAACACCCTTATTAAATCCCTCATTCAGAAGCTCTCAGTGAGTACTATTTAGTTCAATTCTGTTGCACCTGCCACAGTTGTAATTTCACATTTGTGTGATAACTTGCCTTATTTTGGTCTCCTCCAACAAGGCCAACGACCAATTCCCAACACCCAATAGTGCAAGCACAAGGTAGGTGCTTGGTTGTTTTGAATGAGTAACGCTATGGTACACTGCACAGCCACCCCTAGCTGCAGCCAGTTCATGTAATGGCTACCTCCCGGCCTCCCGAATGTGCTTACAACAGCAGTCTATGCTATGAAGGATGGCTTTATCCAGGCCTAGGGCTTTCCCTTCAAACAGCGAGATGGCAGTCTTCCTGGACATCAGCGCAGTGAGGGCCTCCTCAGAGTCATTGCCAGCCATCAGACAGTCTCCCTGGGAGGATCCCAAATCCACCTCCTGGGAATGGAGTCTTTCGGGAAGATCCGAGGACTGCCCACGAAGATCCCCTTCAAATCCAATGGGCTTGGATGCAGACTTGCGGTCAGCAGTAGCTTTTGCAGACTTTAAATGAAAAGGACAATCAAGTAGATGGTATGACTAAGAACACTGTCCATGTTTTCCAACTAGACCCCCTCCCCCTGCTGCTCCCTCACTATGCACTACTATACACGAGGGCCTGCTGCTGTGGTGCAGAGAGGAGATACACCAGAGTATACAACCACCCACCTGAGAGAGAGGATGACAGAAGAGGATGCACTATGACAATTCTAAAGCAGTCTCTGGCAGGGAGGGCGATCTCAGCACCTTACTATTACAGGCTGGATTTTAAAATTGAGATGTCAGTGCAGCCTAACTTTTCTCCTTGAACTGAGTTTTTAAGCGGAGTATTTCCGTGGAATTCTTGGGCCAGTGTCTGTTATGAAATCCTCATTTTCAGACCTTTTCTAACCACCTCGTGCTCACCTTTGGGGCAGGAATGAGAACTAGAAAATACGGCCCTCTTCTCTTCCCCATGAGCTGCCGTTTCATTAGCAGATAACAGCTCTAATTTGTGCCCCGGCATCAGCCATCCTATTACTAGCATCAGCTCTGGACAAAGGAATGCAACTCTTTGCTTATGCCACACAACCCTCATACCTTATAACTAAATAGAGGTGAGATTTTACTGAAAATATTTACTATGGATAAATATTCAAAAGTCACTCCATTAAATTTACTTTTAAATGTGTGGATTGGTATTCTGAAAAATGGATGAACGCTTGCTGAACCAAAAAAGATCTGCCACCCAGATTTTAAATTTAGACTTCATTTCATCTACAGTTCTAAAACAGGATCAGCTTTAGCACTCTGTCAGATGGCAGTGACTGCATTGATCCATCAATCACGGGCCAACTTCTCCTGCAGGGACAAAACCTCTCCTCTCACACCAGAACCTGCGGACCTGCTCTTGCTTGCTCTGTGTGGCCAGCAGGTAGTGCTCATCATGCGGGTCTTCAGGGTCACCCTGCGACCTGTGCTGCAGAGTCGTCATTTTTTGTCCAACGATTCCAAAGGTTGCTGGATAAAACAAAGCCATTGGAGCCTGTGTGTGGAAGGAAAAGAATAATCACCTGAGATACTGCCTCCTGAAAAAACTGACCCACTAAGTTTTGTTCTTCCAAAAAAACAAAACTGGCAGATTAGATCCGAGAAGTTAGATTGTGCAGTGTCCTTTTTTGGGAAAAGCATTATTTCTTCAGTGCAGACAGGCAGAAAACTCACTTATCATGCAAATTGAATGGGTGACATGACACCACAGGATCTCAAAGCAAATGTTACCTAGAAGAATGGAATCTCTCTCTAAATGACTTAATCACGTAGTGACTAATTAAAAAGATGGTTCTCAGATCTGTTCTAATTTGATTTAGTGAATAATCTACACGAGTTCACATTCTGCCCTCATGAGGTTTCCAGCAAGGGACCGAGCCTGGCTGGCTTTCTTTCTAGCCGTGAAAATATATACCCACGCGTTACCTGGAGCTTTTCGTCTCCTAAGCGAAACTGGTAAAGCAGGGCAGGCGAATCTGGATGTCGAATCTGAAACTCATGGTCCTGAAGCCCAGAGATGTCCTGATTCCAGGAAAA
This sequence comes from Myotis daubentonii, assembly GCF_963259705.1. Taxonomy (NCBI): domain Eukaryota; kingdom Metazoa; phylum Chordata; class Mammalia; order Chiroptera; family Vespertilionidae; genus Myotis; species Myotis daubentonii. The sequence goes on along the minus strand of NC_081853.1, from coordinate 18,230,471 downwards.
GATGACGTCAGCAAATCAGTAAAAGTGCATGTAAACTCCTCTAATTACAATGAAGCCTCCCTATCATGTTAACCTCACCTATAAAAGGGCTGCCCTACAACTTTCTACCACACCCACTGGAACTTCGTAAGAGTGACTTGCTTTCCTTTTAACATTTGTGAAATTGACACGAATGTTAAATGTTTTGTTTTCTTCATTATCGATAAAACACTAATATAATGATCCAAATCAATCAAAAAACGCTCTCAATAACTGAGGAATGTTACCTAGATTTATATTTCTCAACAATTTTTATCAGAATTATATTACTTGAAAAGGGGAAAAAAATCTAAGAGTATAAAAAGGTAGCGCGCCATATACAGCAATGATAAAATGTTGACTGCTCACAATACCAAGAAAGTGCTTCAAAAGGTACCATTTTACTAAGTGTCTGTACCTACATATTACCTGCTACTATTCTTCACACCTAAAGATTCATCCTTCATCAGAATGACCACAGAACCTATAGAGAGGTATCTGCTAAACTCTTAAAAAAAACAAGCAGTCTCCAGAGCCTGAGACACAGCTATACAGCTCTGACCCCACCAAAAAATTCACTCCTACAGGCTTCAGCTTCAAGGCTTTATCAGCTTAAGTTGAAAGGGTGGCATGATATTGTTACGTTTTTCCTGAAAGCAAAAATAATCAATTTTGATTTTGTTCCCACCTGATCTAAATGACAGAAAGTTTCCTTTAGGTGCTGCAGAAGAAGGCAATCCATTTTATTTGTTAACTGGCATTCTCTATAAGGGAATCCAGCTCGCTGCATCAGCCAGTAAAAACATCTTGATACGTCAGACCCTCCATATGCCAGACAGAGTCTAGAGTTAAGAGAAAGGGCGGATGGGTAATCTCTCAGTTCAGAAGGTGCAAAGGATTCAAAAACTCCATTAGGCACGGTAAAAGAGCAAGTTTCAAGAAATGTCTGTTGAAGGAATAAATTAAAGAATGAAAGAACAGCCCTAGCTGGTTTGGCTCAGTGGATAGAGCGTCAGCCTGCAGAATGAAGGGTCCCGGGTTCAATTCTGGTCAAGGGCACATGCCCGGGTTGCAGGCTCGATCCTCAGTAGGGGGGTGCAGGAGGCAGCCATTCAATGATTCTCCTTCATCATTGATGTTTCTCTCTCTCCCTCTCCCTTCTTCTCTGAAATAAATAAAAATATATTTAAAAAAAAGAATGAAAGAACAGATAAATGGATGGGAGGGTAAAAGGGAACTCTGGAATAAACTAGTGGTACAGCACTTAGAAGCAGTCATGCTATTTGCAAAAACTATCTAAGAAATAGAAAACACTATTAAGTCCAGCTCATTTCCAACATTCACCGTTTGACAGTTGTTTGCCTATGTATATTCCCCAGCAAATAAAGGTGACAAACACTGTAAGACAAAGTTATGGGAGAAATCTGCGAGGGTAATATCCACTAACTGAACGTGTCTACAATTTGGAAAGACCATTGCTACATTATTTCAGTGGTTAGAGAGCTGAAATCCAGTGTTTTCTTAATATCTTGAAAACCACTGGCATTAGACAATACAAACAATGGATGAGCCAAACTAAGTCATACTGGGCTTTAGAATGCTTTGTAACTTGAGGTGGGAGGCAACAGATTAACCTTTCTCATGAGCGTCTTGGGACCTCTTCTGTATTTGTTTCTATACTTTGAGATTCAAACTACCTAATGTAAGGGACAAGAAGAATTCATGCTTCCTGGAGAAGCCATCCTGGGAGCACACAATGCTGCAAGGAGCCCACATGAGCACAACCAGAGTGTGCTTGCTTACCTGTGCGGCGCTTGTCTCAGGAAGGACAAGCAGCAAACCTGCTAGTTATTTTATTGACTCTCGTATCAGTGATGACACATGAAGGGAACTAACCACCATAAAGTTACTCACCGAACACCATTTATGGCAAGAAAAGCAAATACTCAACATGCTAGCTAGCTAGAGAACTCAAACCTGAAAACCTATTTTCTCTTACACGACTTGCCTAAATTGGTGTCTCTAGGCCAGACCACAGCAAAAGACACAGAGGTAACCTATAAGCTTCCTCTATGGGACAGCACAGCACACGCTAGAACTTTCAGGAGCTGCTGGTGTGAACTTACACTAGAGAGTCCCAAAGGAAAGGGTAAAATCGGCTGTGTATATAGTCTTGCTGGAATTTGCACTTCCACAATATTGCTGGTTTCCTATGCAAAATCGGAATATATAATTCCTTAAAAATAATTTCTTTCTGACTGGTGGTGCTTTATAGTTGAACAGGCTGTGAGGGGAGAAGGATGGGGAATGCCACCTTCCACGTCCCTTACCGAGTATTCCGATGAGAGACCCCATCCTCCACACAGCATACACTTGTCTTCTGGTCCCCAACATCTACAATACACGTGCTGCTTAAACCACTTCCAAAAGTGGCACACACAGACTCCTGATGGACCACAATCCCTAAAACAAAAGGCAGAGGAGCAATGAGCTGGGGAGCAGCAACACTCCTAAAACAAATCATCAACTAAAGTCTAGGAACTTCTGGGCAAATATTCAAGCATTGCCGAATCTCTCAAATAAATACTTCAATAAAGCAGTAAATTGGATTAACTTTGTCACTGAAAAAGACTCTCATTTCAAGTAGGCTTCACTGGAGTATCAGACATACCTGAGAAACCCATCTTCATTAGGATCATATTCACCAATTCTTTCACATGCTGCTTATTATAAATATCAGGAATTAACAAGATACACCTATAATACTAAGAAGAACAAAGAAAAAAATACTAAATGGTTAACATTACAGTCAGGTCAAATACATTTCACACTTGTCTTCAGAGAGGATTCTCTCTAAAGCAGTAGCAGTAATGGTTAGAGGCCCAGAATAAAAGCTCAAAAATATCTTTTGGGTTTCATGAAAAAATAATGTTGATTTTTTTCTTTTTCTTTGAATTATTTAACTACTAGAGGCCCGGTGCACGAAATTCGTGCACTTGGCGGGTCCCTCAGCCCGGACTGTGCCCTCTCACAGTCTGGGGGCCTAAGCCAGCAGTTGGACATCCTTAGCTCTGCTGCGGAGGTGGGAGAGGCTCCTGCCACCACCACTGCACTCACCAGCCATGAGCCCGGCTTCTGGCTGAGCGGCTCTCCCCCTGTGGAATCACACTGTCCACCAGGGGTCAGCTCCTGCGTTGAGTGTCTGGCCCCTGGTGGTCTGTGCATGTCATATAGACTGGTTGTTCCGCTGTCGGGCCAAAACCGGCTCTCCGACATCTCCCAAAGGGTCCCAGATTGTGAGAGGGCGCAGGCCTGGCCAAGGGACCCCACCGGTGCACGATTGGGGCTGGGGAGGGACACAGGTTGGCCAGCCGGGGACAGACCGCAGGAGGGCTCCAGAGCATGTCTGGCCCGTCTCTCTCAGTCCTGATTGGCCAGACCCCAGCAGGAATCTAACCTACCGGAGTACCTGCCCCCTGGTGGTCAGTGCACGACTTAGCAAGCAGTTGAGTGGCCTTAGCATATTATTAGCATACTAGGGGCCTGGTGCACGAAATTCGTGCACTGGGTGTTTGTGGGGGGGGGGGGGAATGTCCCTCAGCCCAGCCTGCCCCCTCTCACATACTGGGAGCCCTCAGGCGTTGACCCCCATCACCCTCCAATCACAGGATCAGCCCCTTGCCCAGGCCTGACGCCTCTGGCCTAGGTGTCCGGCTTGGGCAGCGGGGACCTGCAGTGGCAGCGGGGGGGGGGGGGGGGGCCACAATCGCGTGGGCTCCGCCCCTGCCTTTGCAGGATGCCTCTGGCTGAGGCGTCTGGCCCGGGCAGCAGGGACCCACAGCTGCAGCGGCCCCGCGATCGTGGGCTTCGCTTTAGGCCCAGGCAAGGGACCCCTAGCTCCTGGGACTGCCAGCTTCGACCATGCCCAGCTCCCATCGCTGGCTCCACCCCTACTTCCTGCTATCACTGGCCAGGGCGGAAAAGGCACCTGATTCTCCGATCATGGCTGGGGGGCAGGGCAAAGGCGGCCCCAGGGCCGCCTTTGCCCTGCCCCCCAGCTCTTAGCTCCCCCCTGGGTTTCCGATCACTGTCAGTGGCAGGGGGCTTCTTCCTGCTTTCCCTTTTGCCTCCCTGCATTGTGCCTACATATGCAAATTAACTGCCATCTTGTTGGCAGTTAACTGACAATCTTAGTTGGCAGTTAACTGCCAATCTTAGTTGGCAGTTAATTTGCATATGGCCCTGATTAGCCAATGAAAAGGGTATCGTCGTACGTCAATTACCATTTTTCTCTTTTATTAGTGTAGATTATGCTTTGATTGGTTGAATGGCCAACTAGACAACCGGATGCTTAGCATATTAGGCTTTTATTATATAGGATTGCGCTTTGATTGGTTGAATGGACGACCAGACAATTAGCATATTAGGCTTTTATTATAGAGGATTGTGAAATGAAAAATAAGGTAACTCGTGTCTGAAAAAGGTCCAGAGAGAAGGCATAAACATGAGCAAGCTTGCTGCCTGCAGAGCAGGAGAGACAGACATCAAAGAAACAAACAGAACACGAAAAAGAGGAAGCTTTAAGGGAGATTAGATTCAGTATAGAAAAGATATCTTCACCTGAAGGCCAAGAATGCTTTTAGGACACTATATTTCAAAGAACTCAGTAATGGATACTTTAATTGACCAAGAATCTTTTTTTTTTTAAACATTTTTTTTAGAGAGAGAGGAAGAAGGGAGAGAGATAGAGAGAGAATAACATTGATGAGAGAGGAACATCATCGATGGGCTGCCTCCTGCATGCACCCCTACTGGGGACTGAGCCTGCAACCCAGGCGTGTGCCCTAACTGGAAATCAAACCAGTAACCTCTTGGTTCCTCTGTCAACACCCAACTGCTGAGCCCCATGAGCCGAACTTTTTGAAAAATATATTTTTATTGATTTTAGAGAGGAAGGGAGAGGAAAAGAGAGACAGAAACTTCGATGATGAGAGAGAATCACTGATTGGCTGCCTTCTGCCCCTACTGGGGATCAAGCCCATTCAACCCAGGGATGTGCCCTAATGGGGAATCAAACAGTGACTTCCTGGTTCATAGGTCAATGCTTAACCACTAAGCCACATCAGTTGGGCGACCAAGAATCTTAAAGACAATCCAAGTAATTGGGAATCTGAGCTCACCTTTAAATCTTTCAATGGAATTTCCAAGTATTTTTGTATTGCATGAGACCATATTACTTCAATATCTGCCAGAACAGCTGTAAGGGAGCCCCCAGGTCCCGGGTGAATATTTAACTGACCTCTTCTAATAGGCCAGTGGATATTGTAACAGTCCAGTGGATTAACATACAAGGCCTAGAAGACAGGGAGATGAACACATTAAAACTCTTCTCTCAGGGTTTTCTGGATTCACACTCAAAATTCTAAGGCTAGAAATCATCATTAACACTTGCTGAATGTTCTAAGTGTTGAGGGTGGAATATCTATTACTTCAAGAGCCAATGTGACTATCTGGTCCTCAAAGTAGAATTACGGAATGCCAGGGAACTAGAACTGGATGGGAAAGTAAATGAATTTCAGCATTAAGACGAGGTTTTCTTCTTCCATTTCACAGTAAAGAAGTTTCCTACCTCTTCACCGACCAAAAACTCAGGGTGATGAGATGTGTTTGTCCATTTATTTCCAGAACAGTGATCTAAAATTGCAGGTCGCATCTGCTTGTTGTAGGAGCGTGCCTGAAATGAAATTGCATCATTGATTCTCTGAATTTAGGCAAGGGGGAAAAAAGGGTGTGTATTTGAGTCCTCTTTTCTCCTCTCCCTCAGGGACCACATATAGTGGCAAATTTTAATCACAAACCCAAGATATTTGGGGGAATATTGACTGGTAATAAAAGGATTATCTTGCCCTTCTCCACAATCTAGATTTTCCCTGTGATTTTTGACACCTAGGCTGTGAATCACAGCCAGTCCAAAATTAATACTGCACTCTACCTAAAGTTGAATACAAATTTACATATCATACTGACTCATAGCTAATTGTATTGGTTTACTGCATTAAAATAACTATTACAACAAGAATACAGCTTCCCACCAAGGTCTTGGAATTACACACTTAAGACTCTCAGGTAAACTGTAAATTTTATCAACTTGTGACAGGAAATACCACCTTATAAATCATTTGGCTTGCCTAAGCATTTGTGACACTGATTCAGGTATTCCATAGGTGATTAGGAATGGTTTTTCCTCCTTTTCAAAGGAAATCCCTTATTGCATTTGCATAATGAAATAGGTAGAGCACATGAACAGCATTATGCTATAATAGCTGTGCTAAAAGAATAAATCTGAAGAGTTGAAACTGAACCTGTTCAGGGGACACAGGAATCCGCCTTGTACCATTTGACATCTTTTTAGACCATATCGCTTGATCCACCATTTTAAGACCATTTTGTCTTTGTTCGTTACTTTCAGGTTTCTGGGGAAAAAAAGAAGGAAAGATGAGTGGTACAATGGACTTAGTGAAAAGGAAAGGCAAACTAGCAAACTACTAATTTAATGCAACAATGGGAAATGCTCCCTTGTCAACAAGTAGCTTCCCTAATCTGTCATATGTATTAATCTTTGGAATTTAAAGTAATCTTTGTATTATTTATAAATAAAAAGTCATAAAAGAACCCTCACTATAAACCAATTCTTTGCAAAAATCTATAACTTTGAGTAACTTTGGGTTGATAAAAAAATTTCATACTACTAATGAGAGCACAGCTATTTTTACATTTACAAAGTATTTCAGACTCATATAATTATATCATTTGCATGTTTAAAATTTGTAACAATGTTATACTTCTTCATGTGTTATCTTGCTTAATCAATAAGTGTTCAAATTACAGTGATACTGTAAAGAATATATCCACACCTTTTTTTTAGAAAATATTATTTTCTTTCAATTTTTTTTCTCTAAAGTCAAATCACTCAATGATAATGTGATTTTTAGATTCTTATATCATTAAGTTATATAAACTTAAGTAAAGTTGGCTAGTTATGCTAAAAAATGGAACCCTGGGGGGGATAAAGACACATTTGTAATACCTTAATCAATAAAAAGTTAAAAAAAACAAAGGAACCCTAAAGCTTATTATCAAAATTACAGAAACTGCAAGTTCCTAAAACTACCCTTGATTTAAAACTTAAAAGTGGATTACAGTGTAATATACACATTTAACACCTATCACAAATTTTTTCTGATAATTACCATTTGTAAAATAGAATAAAGTAAATGTTTACTATGAGGGAATACTTTTTGTTTTTAAATTATGATTTGACCTAAGATTGTAGTAAGTGATTTGTGTACAATTCAATTTGCTTATGAATTGAAACATGAATTTAAACTCCTCTAAATATCTGGAAGAAAAAATATCTGAATGCATCATTTTAAGAAAGTGATAAGTCTGTATCTTCCGTTAAAAATCACTCTCCTCAATATCCAATTCATCCCAATGGGTTAAAAAAAATTGAATTATCATATTTACTTCTTTACAATTTAACATTGCTAGCTCAGATGAAAAATGATATTTGTAACCCTGAATGATGCTATTCTTTAAAAACATAAAGCTATGAAGGTGTTTATTCAAGATTACTGCATATACTTGAATGTCTAAGGCTTCCCAAGGAAGCAACCTTGGGCTTTCTCTCCAGTCCTCCATTTCTAACTTACATTTAGTCCTTCCCTTAGGAGCCAGTTGTCTTTGTACAGTGGCTGCCCTTGTTGCTTGTGTCTTCGTGCAATGACATGAGGAATGCTGATAGGAAGTGTGTCTGTGGCTCGACCAATCCTTAAAGTTGTTGAACCCGGATGTATGACAACAATGAAGTTGCTCTGGATTTGCTGCAAATATAACACATAGGAGCGTGACCTTCGTTAAGTAATACACAGGTAACAAGTTAAATAATGTACAGGTAACAGGAGAGACTAAAAAGTTAGTTTCCTGTGATGGTCATCAGACTCAAAGGTATCAAAGTAATTTAGGACAAAGTAATTTTGAGAAGCATCCAATTACTGCTCTCTACCTGAATACAAACTCATTTTATAGTTTTTGTTCCCAGGATCTAATTCAAAGTACATAGCCCAACAAATATTTGCTTAAATGAACAGAACCATGATAATCCAGTGCAAATTAACCTATTGGGCATTTCTGCGCCAGGCACTGTGGGTACAATGGTGACCAAAACAAAGTCCCCCAAATCAGAGAACTTTCCATGTAGGGAAGATAGTTAAACAAGGAATAAGAGTAGGAATACTCTGATTAGTGAAATGCAGGGTTCCCTACATCTGAATCACCTAAAGATGCTTGTAAAAAAAGACTGACCCCAAGCTTTCACTACAAATTTTGCAAATCACAGTCTCCAGGAAGGGAGAGCTTAGGAATCTGCAATTAAAGCTCCTGAAGTGATCAGTATGACCACTCACGTTTACACTACTGGCTGAACAGGTGAGGGAGAAATTAATGTAAGGGTAGAATTACTCTTTTGTAATACTGGAAAGTTTTACACAACTACTTCTTAGTGTGTGCATAAACTGTGCTTTGGTTACTGTTTTTGAAAAAACTTACCCTTGTCCATTCTGTTCTATTTACCTACTCTGGCCAAGAGTCTGGGGTTGCAAAGCCAGAGCTCACACTTATCCTCATAAGTCAGAAAACTTTGCTGCATTTCACAATCCATTCTTGGGAGATGACGAACAAGGACTGACAAGGTGGTACGAATCAGGGCAGTGGACGGCTGTCAATTTTACTTTGAGATAACTGTTTTAGACCCAAAATTCCAAGGGGGCATAATATAATCTGCATCTCTTGGGGAAATTTTAGCATGCAAACCTGTTGAGGGGGACTCAGTTTCAGCAGCACGTGGGTGAAGGAAAAAGGGACTCTGACAATCCTTGAAAACAGGATCCCTCTGTTAAGAACCACCACCCAGCCTGACTCCTTAGCTAGCACCTACTCTGCCCTGCCCTTGAAGCAACAGTTGTATTTTCTTGGTATGTTTCCATTTAAAACATTTCTATCCCTTGCCAATAAAGTCCAGACCTCCCTGATCAAGACCCTGCCTACTTCTCTAGCCTTACTCTAGTCTAGAACCACTTCCTGTTGGTCAGTATATCCCACATACCATTTCATGGATATTATTGTTCAAGATGAGATAGACTTAACAACACAGGTGCCACAGAGGACATGGAAAAACCAAAGGGTGTGCCCAGCCAGTTTGGTTCAGTGGACAGAGCTTCCACCTAAGGACTGAAGGGTCCTGGGTTCGATTCTGATCAAGGGCACGGACCTGGGTTGCAGGCTCAATCCCCAGCAGGAGGCACCTGATTAATTATTCTCTCACCATTGATGTTTCTCCCTCTCCCTTCCTCTCTGAAATCAATAAATATAAGTACTTAAAAAACAAACGAACAGAGGGTGTTATACAGCTGATGGACAGTCAGGAAATGTTGCTAAAGTGGTTAAGGACCCAGGCTCTGGATTCTAAGAACTGGCTTCCAATTCAGACTGTGCTGCTTCTTTGGTCTGCACGAAGTTTCTACCTCACAGAGTAACTGTGAAGACTAAATGAGTTAGTGATCACAACGCTCAGTGTGGCTAGCTCTTCCGAGGTTCTCCACTGCCTTCAGAAGTAGCCGCCATACCTCTGGCTTGTATGACCCTCGTGATATGGCCCCTGCTAATATCTCCACTCTCATGTCTCGTTCCCTTTTCTCCCTCAATTCCAGACATCCGCATCTCCAAGGCTTCATATCCTCTCAGCCCAGGTCTCTTCCAGGCTCTTCCCTCCCTCCCTGAGATGTCCACCCCCACCGCGCCCCCCAACCCCACCCAGCTAACTCTGATCCTCCTTCAGCTCTTGATCCAGATGTCACCTCCTTTGAAGAAACCATTGGCTATCAGGGCTGGAGGAGGTACCTGCTGCGTGCCCAACACTTCCTCATGGTCCTCTGCACCAGCCCACCCCACCCACACCATGCTCAGATCCCCCCTCCCGTGACCCCAACAGTCAGCGCCTTCAGCCGCCCCCAGAGGGGGAGAATCCCGGAAGGTGGGCACCAGCAGCCCTTACAGACCCTGCGGTCACCTCTCAGCTTAAGTGGGAAGACTGAGCCCTGACCACAGTAACCGCCACCCTGAGGGCTGACCAGGGGTGGCCGAGCCATGTGCTTACAGCTGCCTGCCCAGCGGGGCATTAACCTTCCCAGGAAGGACCCTGCCTGGGGTCCAACAGGAAGTTCTGAGCACGGACACGCCTCTTGACTTCTGCTGTGAACTTAATGACCCTTGCCCATTTTCCTATGGGAATGCGGGTGTTTTCTTCACTGATTACTAGTAACATGATAGATATATGTACATACATATGTATATGTACATATAAAGGTCCTTTGCTTACCATGTACTGCAAATAATTTTTCTCTGTTATAACTTAAACTTGCTCTTCACACACACGCATCTAATGTCTGCCCTTTCGTTGCTGTTAAGCTCGAAATGACCTCCACTCCCTGAGACTTCTTTAACAAGGAAAAAGCCCGAACTCTAGCTGTCCCCGACCCAGTGCCCGCAGGCTCTCCCTGTCGCCAGGCCCGACGCTAAACAACACGTGCGACCACGGGACCTCACAGGTCTCGGGGGCAGGTGACTGCCTGTCCCGCTTCAGGGCCGGGAGGCTGCGGCTCGCCCAGCGGCTGGTGCGGACGGACGGTGGGGACCCAGCGCACACCGACCCGGAGGGAACGAGAGGCCCTGGGGCCCGAAGCTTCCGTCGGCCGCCAGCCCCGCGGCGGGTCCCATGCAGGGTACCGGCCCTCCCGAGCCCCGCCCTCGGCGCCTCACCTCCTGCAGCGACTCCGGCACCTGCGCGGGCACGATGGGCCGCTTCACTCCACGCTGCTCCTTTTCCTTCTCCCCGCCCTTCTCCTTCCCGTTTTCTGCGTCCCCCTTCTCCGCTTGGGTCATCGCGGCAGCAGCTCCACGCGCTTCTAGCTCCGGGGCCGCGCAGCACCAGCCGGAACTGAAGACCCCCGCGCAGACGCAGTCCCCGGCCGGCTGCCCTCAGTCAAAATGGCTGCCGGGGCGTCGCCGGAAAATCCCCGGAAACGGAAGGGCGGAGCCGCCCGCTGGGGACGGGCTTGTGCGTGTGAGCGGATTAAGTAAACAGATGGTGCTGGGATTGGTCCTGGCATACCCTGCCGGCAATATCCTGTGCTGTGTTTTGAGTGCTTACCGTGGGCCATACCGGCATCTCATTTCATCCTCACACCCATCTCTCCTGGCAAGAGGATTCCCAGACACCAGACATGGGTTCTCATATTTCACAGGCCCTGCTCAGTCAACCCAGATGTTAGGGTTCTCTGGAGCTGGCCCTCCTCTCTACACACTTCTTGGATGACTCTGCTGCGCCAGCATGGCCAGGGATGAACCCAAGTGGGTGGGGTGGGGGGGAGGGGGATGAAAGGATTAAGAAAAGACAGACAAGAGAATGAAAGCTGGGTCTCCGTGGGACGCTGCTCCTCTGATGGATAGCCCAGCGCCCACAAGCTGTGTATTTTATAGCAGATGCCAGAGGCAAAGTAAGGGCATGATCAAGATGTTTACAACATTCTCGTGGGTTTCAATCCTACTCAACTGCATGCACCTGGACTATATCACTCAGGCACGTGGGGCCACGTGTTGGGACCATAGGTTCAAGTTTACCACTATGGCTGTTGGCTATAATTGTGCTGAGGGTTCTGCCCTCCAAGCTGGGACTTGCACGTGGCAATGAGAGGACTGTGCCCTCTCCTAAGTCCAAGGCTTGAACCTGTCCAAAACACTGTAGCTGCTCCCCACAGAAGCCTTTATCCAGTTTCATGGCATTAAATATGAAGATAACTCCCAAATATATGTTTGCAGTGTGGACCTTTCTGAGATCCATTGATTATTTGGTATTGCCACTTGGATGTGGACAAGGCATTTATGTCCAAAATGGAACTCATCAATTCCCAACACCCCCTCAAAACCTACTCCCACTTTTACCATCTCTGTAAAAGTCACTTTGGTATCATCCCCATTTCATGGCAAATAGGGTTGAATAAATACTTATAAATGGATATAAAAATACTTTTATCTCAACACTTCTGTTGCAAAGTCTGTGAAACATTGGAATTAGAATTATCTGTATTATTCATTCTTCCAATAAATATTTCAGTGCCTATTACATGTCACTGTTCAAAGTATTGGGGTAAAGACAAAATCTCTAACCTCACAGAGCTTCCATTTTGGTGAAAGAATGTGAGTTACCAGCATTCAAGATGAGGTTAAAGACAAAACAACTCTTTAGAATTCAAATTTGTCTAGATAGCATTGAAGTCCGTACATTTAAGGACCACTTAGTCTTCATTTTGTATCTTCATTTTGTAGTTCAGTTTTGTTGGTTATGGCTTTATAAATACTCCGATAATTATATACAGCAGCAAATCAAATACCTTGTAATAAAGACTTATGGGACAAATGTTTCTATATAAAAATTCAAAAACACAGATGTATGCATACTACTGAAATAAATACAATGTGATTTATTTATATATGAGAACAAATTAACAATGAACATTTTCAGAAGTTGAAAAGGGACACCAACAGTACTAAATACATAGCCTTTTAATTTTCTTCAAATTTGGAGTTTTAATTATATAAAGATGAGTAGTCAATTATGTAACCTAAAAATATTTACTTATTAAACTATATTAACACTTTCAATAAACTATACAAAAAGATAATGAGACAAACATGTGCATTTATAGAATTGCATGTCAGTCATGCCAGATCCCTGTCAGGGAATTCCCAACACGACCTCATTCGTCTGTGAGGACACAGAGTAATTCTTGTTTAGACATACACATTCATTTACTTGTCCAGCCTGGTCAGCCCTCCACTGCTAGATGGTTTCCTTCCGCTATGAATGTGCATGTCCATTTGTCTGCTTCTTAGAGCAGACATTTACCTAAAAGAAAGTGTTACAATAATTAGTTGCTAGTTATTTATTCAGATCTGTCTGAAAAATCCAACAACCATTACATGTTATAAACCTGTTTCAGAAGATATTTTGATAATAAAAGCAAAGGATTTTTCAAGGATTAGGATAGAAATATTTTTCCAAATAATGTGGTAGGCAGCTTCTATTTTCTTAAAGACCTTCCTAAGGAGGCATTTACAAAATAAAATCCCTGTAGAATAATTTCAAATTTTAAGTTACCTTCCTCATCCACCAGCCATTGGAGGAGGACTGGGGCCACGCAGATGATTAATTCGACCCATTCTTCTGGGAGGGTTTCCTGGGGGCCTAATAAAAGAAAAAGTTAATTTCTACCGCTTAGCAGACATCTTAAATGGGTTCCTTTTAAACACTCAAATAGACCCTTTTATTTAAAATACCATTTAGGTCAGAAATTCAAACTTTGACAGGGGCCAGACATATAAAGCACATGAGGAAAGTGAGTCAGGCAAGGACTATGATGGACTGAGCAGCACTTCCTGTAAATGCCCAAATAAAGCCCAGCTCCAGTTGATTTTTGCCACATGGAAACACAAACCTAACCCCTGCTGCTTGATCTTCTGAGTTTTTCATTAGCAGCTGGAAATCTAGATTCTAAAGTGAAATCTCTAGATTTCAATATTGGCTCTCAGTTTTTATCCTCTAATTTAAGTATTTCCCATCGGATATATGATGTATATTTTAGCTTTGCCAGGTTGACTATATTATCAAATCAGAGGCAACTTAACTTATTTATAGTAATGCATTAATTTTGTGAAATAGAATTTAAACCTTTAATTTCCATTAAGTCTGTCTATCTATCTATCTATCTATCTATCTATCTATCTATCTATCAAATCAACCTAATCTAATCTGATTAAAATATACAGAAGGGTAAAAACACCTATTATCAATTTAAAAAGCTATATCCTCTTCTGAGGCAGCATGGAAACCTGGAGAGTATTATGCTAAGGGAAATAAGCCAGTTAGAGAAAGACAAGTATCACATGATCTCACTTATATGTAGAATCTAATAAACAAAACAAATTGACAAACAAAAATGATCCAGAAACATGGAAGCATGGAACAGACTGATGAATCTCAGAGGGAAAGGGGGGAAGGGTGGCAGGAAGAGATTAACCGAAGAACTTATATGGATGCATGCATAATCCATGGACAGACAATAGTGCAGTGAAGGCAAGGGGAGGGGGGGTGTAGGGGATCAATGAGGGAAGGAAGGTGGGACATCTGTAAAACTCTCAACAATAAAGATAAATTTTTTAAAAAATCAATGACTAAAAAAATAAATAAAATAAAATGAAGTGGGGGTTAAACTACCATGATCTTGAAAGTTTATTCATTTTCCCCCATTTTTCCCTTAGAGTTAAAGGTCTAAGAGATACATATATAGATATAAAAATAAGTACAAATAAAAAGCTGTACCCTCTTCCATCATCATATCTGGAATCAGATGAGTTTCCGTAGCCTCTTCCCTTTTTCACATCTTGCTGAAGCAGAGTTTTGAAACTGAAACAAGGGGCAGAAAACAACAGAAGAGCCACTTTCAGCATTATAAAATGTAGTTCATGATTTCGACTATCATCTCTAGGTAGACAGTTAGCTCCAAACCCACATTTTGAAAAGCCATCGTGACACCACCATCTAAAACGAGCACTTGTCTCAACAGTGTGCGCTATGTTCCGTGCCAAAGCCGCCCTTCCTATCTTCTTATTTGCTGATAACTCTCCCGGACAGTCATCCCAACTTCTTCCTCTACATCAGCTGTCACGGCTCAGTCTGGTTTTACAGTAATGCACACTCATTGCTAGTGCATTTCCCCCACTGACAGCCTACCTTCCATTACCTTGGGCAGGGAGGGCTAAGAGTGGTATGCCAGAGGTGCAGACCTTCTGGGAATCCATTTAAATGAACTTTTATTTATGAAGGAGGACGAATTTAACTAAGTTAAAACAGTATTTTAATAAACAATACGGAATAGATAAAATTTATAAAACTATAAAAAAGTTTTGCTCTGGGTAACTTACTTAAGTTGGAGCTGTCGCTTCCATTTCACCCTTTCTAATCTATGCTAAATGCAGCCACCAAATTAATCTTTCTAAACCATAGCAATAATCAAATTAAGTATAAAGATCACAGACTGATATTCAAACTTCTTTGCCACCTTTCCTATGTTTCTTCCAACTGGAATAACTACCTCTGATGTCCACCTCCCACAATCATGCCCACCATTCCCCCATATAATATAAAGATATTTACTGATATTAAAGTCAATGAAAGGACTATCTCCCACATCTCTGCATCCCTATCGTCCTCTATCCATGAGGCACTCAAATATATATTCAAACTTAGGATAAATAAGACTTGTTAATAATTAATGGATAATTTTCATAAAATACACAGCAGGTCAAAGACCAAAAAGTGCATTTAATTAAGAATTGCTTGAAATTATGGTGAAGTTTAAATTTGTCTCCTCTGTATTGATTCTAACCTTTAATTATTAAAAAACAAGAACAATGTCCTAGCCAGTTTTGTTCAGTGGATAGAGCGTCAACCTGCGGACTGAAAGGTCCCAGGTTCGATTCCCATCAAGGGCACATGCCCAGGTTGTGGGCTTGATCCCCAGTAGGGGGCGTGCAGGAGGCAGCTGACCAATAATTCTCTCGCATCATTGATGTTTCTATCTCTCTTTCAATCTCCCTTCCCTCTCTGAAATCAATAAAAATATATTTAAAAAAAACAAATTAAAAAACAAAAAAGCCAACTTTGTATAATAATGAATAAAATTTACACATACACACTAAAGCTGGGAATAGTAGACAGAAAGTGGGTGCTGTCATTAGCTATTAAAATGGGCAGGCCTGGCTCCAGAGCTGCAGGTTGATATGGTTACCATCAAGACTAAGGTACCGTGTCAAGCTTACCAACTCAACTAACATATTCATAGTCATAAGATTTCTGGTGGCATTTCCTTTAGTAAAGCTATTAATTTAGAAAACATTAAAAACTGCTTCAGGAAAGCTGAGCTTATTTATGATATGCAACATAATGTACCTAAGTATCAGGGCTATTAAGACTTCTACTATACTTACAACAAAACCACGAACTCAGCTATTCCCCAGAAGAAATCTGTTATCAAAGATAATCTCCATGGGGACTGACTCCTGCTGTCCAACACTTGTCCTACAGACAAGAATAAAGAAACTTTAGTTAGTACTACAAATCCCTGACAAAAGACACATTACATTTAATAAGTTAAGTAACAATCATAGATTCCGTTTTCAACTTGTCCATTATTCCAAATAGTCAACAAAAAAGAGAGGTCTGTTATACACACTATTCTAAGAAAGGATTCAGAGAAGTAACTCTCTGTGATCTAGGGGCCATTCCTTTACTATGTCAATGCTTTCCGAAAATTTGTAATTTGGGGGGATGATCAAGTATTCTCTCTCTCTCTCTCTAATTGTGGTAAAAATATACACACACAAAAATCTACCATTTGAAGTATACAATTCTATAACATCCTTCCTATATAATAAAAGCATAATATGCAAATTGACTGAACGGTGGAAGACTGGTCCCTATGACTCACACTGACCACCAGGGGGAGCACCGCTCAGCCAGAAGCCAGGCTCACAGCTGGCGAGCCCAGTGGTGGTGGCAGGAGCCTCTCCTGCCTCTGCTACAGATGGGTGGTAAGGAGTGAGGGGTCCTGGACTGCAAGAGGGATGTCCCCCTACCGGCTTAGGCCCGATCCCCAGGGGGAGCGGGCCCAAGCTGGCAGGCAGACATTCCCCAAGGGGTTCCGGACTGTGAGAGGGAACAGGCCAAGCTGAGGGACCCCACCCATCTCCACCGCAGTGCACAAATCTTGTGCACCAGGCCTCTGGTTAAGTATATTCATGTTCCTGTATAACCATCACCACCATCCATCTCCAGAACTTTTTCATTGTCTCAACTGAATCTCTGTACCCCTTAAACACTAATCTCCATTTTTCCCTTTCCCCAGCCCCTGTGAATTTTCTGTCTTTGTGAATTTGACTACTCTGGAAACCTCATGAGGGCTCACACAATATTTGTACTTTGGTGACCAGCTATTTCACTTAGCATGTCTTCAAGGCTCACCCATGTTGCAGCATATGTCAAAATTTCCTGCCTTTTTCAAGGCTGATTAATATTCCATTGTGTGTGTGTACTACATTTTGTTGATCCATTCACCTGTTGATGGACACTTGGATTGCTATTGTGAAAATGCTGCTATGAACATGGTGCACAAGTATCTGTTTATTCAAGTATTTTGAGGAAACAAATGGGTAAATGTAAACTCACATCACTTCAATTTTTCTAAACGTGTTCAAGGTACTCCTTTTCACTTGCAAAGCCTCTTGCCTGCACAAAAAGACTGTTTACACATACTCTTCCAGGTCTTAGATTCAGTTATTTCGATAAAATTTTTAGAAATCAAAGAAATCTGTGTGCTCTAAGTATTGAAGAGAATTTGACTTATTCATTAAAATGACTATTTTTCTGTTAAAAAGCTATTCATTCTAATTATAGGCTTCAGCTTTATCTTAAACAAAAGAGGATCTATTTTTTAAACCACTTGAAATGATAAAAGCTATAACCTGAAAAGTTCAGTACTCTAGAGTTTCAGACTTGCAAATCAAGAGGTCAGAATATTCTGGAAGAGCTGCCTGTCAACTACCTCTCCTCTCCATTTCCCCAAGGGCTTCTCCATGCTTTTTACTTTCTGTCCTCCTTTGGCCAGTTTACTGTCAGGTGTGTCTACCACACAGAGCTACTGAGAAAAAAGGGCCACACTTAAAGACAGAGCATGGGTGACAGGCTCTGCCTCTTACTGGCTCTGCACCGTTGGCTGATGTGACATTTTCCTTCTCTGAGAAAAAACATTCCAGGGCTAATCGTACAGAACTGTTTGGGAAGAAGTAACATGACAGTAAGAGAAATGTTTTAACTCTGAAGTGCTGATAAATACAGTCCTCCTAAGAAAATAGATCTAATTGGAACCCACCAATTCTTCCTGAGTGGTTCTAAGGAACTTATTGCAGGCACTTGCATCAT
Source organism: Myotis daubentonii (assembly GCF_963259705.1). NCBI lineage: Eukaryota > Metazoa > Chordata > Mammalia > Chiroptera > Vespertilionidae > Myotis > Myotis daubentonii. The sequence continues at coordinate 18,212,302 of NC_081853.1, read as the reverse complement.
TCTAGCGATTTGCACTTTCCCTTGGTTTCTGAAGGCAGAAACCTTCCCTCGGAACATCCTTAGAGGAAAATGAGTTGCGTGAATGCAAACTGGCATTTCCCAACTATACACGTGAAATAAAAGGCCTTTGTGTTATTTAAGTGGATCAAATATGATTGTGCATGCACACTAACACACCACAAACACAAAGCATCATTCAACAATGCACATATAGAAGCGGCCAGCCTTGACCACAAAGGATAAAACACAAAGTTTGCAAGTGCCCAAACGAGGATGAAGCTTTAATTTTGGCGTGTGTCCATCAACCTACCCGTTTCAAAGAGTTTTAAGTGGGAGAAAGGAGAGAGAGATTTTGAAAAGCAAAGAGATACAAAGTGCACGCACTGACTATCATCTCGGAAGATAGATGATTCAATACAGCCATCCACGAGCTCCTTGCTAAGACTGCACCTAGGCGTTCATTTCACCTGAATCCAACAGGTGGCCCAGTCCGACTGCCTCTCCTCTCCAGGCATTTTCGTTGTGACCTCACGGGATTGAAGTCTCTCTCGGATTCTCTATCCCGGGACTAACTAACTTGCTCTCCAGGGATTGGTGTTCTTCCTGCGCCTCTTGAAATCGGGCAAGAACCGCCCCGTATGGCTAGTTCCCCTCTCCCGGGAAAAAGCCCGCCCAGAGCGTCCCTCTGCTTCTCTTGGGTCAGTTACCGAAAGGCAGGCAGTGCGCCCGGTCATGGCAGGACGCGGACGCCAGCCACCTGGGTTCGAATCCGCACTGAGCCATTAGCTACCACTGTCACCCCGGACAGTGGGATCTACCTGCGCCTCAGGCGCCATCCGTAAGGTCGGGAAAGTAAAATACTAGCTTCCTAGGGCAGCTAAAAGGACGGGATGAGAGGGTAAGCCAGCGGTTCTCAACCTGTGAGTCGCGACCCCTTTGGCGGTCGAACAACCCTTTCACAGGGGTCGCCTAAGACCAACCTGCATATCAGATATTTGCATTACGATTCATAACAGTTGCAACATTACAGTTATTAAGTAGCAACAAAAACAATTTTATGGTTGGGTCACAACATGAGGAACTGTAAAGGGCCAGAAGGTTGAGAACCACTAAGCGAACAACGCTAAGACAGTGCCTGAGGCACAGGCGCTACGCAGATGGCATTAATGTTGCTATTTCTAGTTAAGGACACAGACGCCCCAGACTCAAGACCCCTTCGGCGAGACCCACAATAAAAATTAAAAAAATAAAAATCAGAGGCCCGACGAGGGCGCCCGTCCGGCCGGTAGACCACGGGGACCTCGGCCGTCGCCCACCCGCTCCCGGACGGTCTGCTGACGCGCCGCAGGCCGGTGACTCCACCTCCCGGTCCGCCCGGTCCGCCCGGCCCGCGGCGCCACGTCCCGAAGAACCGCGGGAGCGCGGGCCGCGGCGAAGGTGGGGGAAACCCCGACCCGACGCCGGCCCAGCGGCCCTTGTAGCCCGGCCCCCGCTCACCGTTCGCGATGTAGACCATCTTGATCCCCGTTCCCTCCTCCGGGCGACGGAGCGGCCTTCCCACTCCCGTCCCTCCCTCCACGCCCCGCCCCTGACGTCACAGGCACGCGGTGACGGAAGGGGAGGTGGACGAAGCCCATTGGCTGCGGAGGACACGCCCCCGACTGGCATTTTTGCCGCGTCACGCCGGCGACTTCCGGTAGAGGGAGCCCACCGGGAAGGGGGCGGATGTGACGTTAGGGGTTGATTCTGTGGGCGAGATTCTCCGTCTCCTTTTGCATCGGATCTGGCGGGGCCTCCTTGCGACGCCCGCAAAGAGAAGCTGTTTCCGGTCGTCCGAGGCCCCGCGGCGGGGAGGCAAGGTTGCGCCCTGCAGCGGGAGAAGCGCTGGCACAGAAGTTCCTGCGAGTGTTTAGGACTGTGTGCGGATGGGCGGGGACCGGGCTGCGGGGAGCTTTGTTGTGAAGCCTTTGGAAGCACACACACAGGCACCCGCTAGGTGTGTTGATTCCGTCCGTGGACGAAAAGGGGCCACGCACTAACCCTGACACGCTCCGGGGAGGCCTGCATGGCGGGCCTTGGCCTCGGACCCGAAGTAACCGCCTATGGTCTGAAACGCAAACTTACTCATTTAAAGCAAGTCCTGGCGGGCAGTCTCGTCCTGGGCCTGGGCCGCTATCTTACCTGACAAAGGTGGGTCCTTACCTTCACTGATCCTGCTGATTGTCTTTTTGCACCGAGGATAGCATTCCCTTGAAATAATCAGAGTAATTCCCTTTTCCAGACCCCTCAGGGCACAACCCCTGAACCACAGTAGGAGACCGCAGAACCCCTCACTTTACCTTGTCCCCCCCATACCATCGCCATGTGCTGTAAAGGAGCTTTTCTGTGCCCAGCAATGTCAAAGAAATATGTGTCTCTCCATTTTACTTTTTATCCAATTCCAGAGATCCCCCTCCCCCACCCTGCCTTTGCGTTCTCCATACCCACCAGTGGGTTTCATGTACCTCCCCTTGTGGCTTTCCTTTGATTGTAATGTGTAAACGAAGCAGTAAAGCTGCTGTTCCCCAGAGCATTTTCTCCATCTGCTGAGATTTTTGTATCCCAGCAATTGTCATCAGTTTGACTCAAATAAACTGGTAAAATTTTTCTACAGGTTTGGATGATTCTTATGTTGAGGCATTTTAAAGCAGTGTTTTTGTTCTTGGGACACCAGAAGTAGCTGGTGTTTTTTTTATCAGCACTTATTGGCACAGGCCAGTAAGCCAGGACAAGAGGAATAGGGAAACTGAGACAGCTGAACAAACTAGCAGAGCAATTCACAGCAGATACAGTAGGTCACGTCCCTAGAAATAACATCGAGGCTCAGGGCCGGAAAAGCAGCAAAACCAGGTGGGCGACACCAGGACCAGCTGTGATGACCGGTGACCCCCTGCCCTGACACTGACCAGTCAGTGAAGACCAAGGCCCTGGAGGAGCACACCTAGCAAACGGATGAAAATTCTGCTAAAACCCTCTCCTGAGACCTCCGCTAACTTTCCCACCTTCCAGAAGGAAATAAAGCCTCAACACAGAGGACCCAGGGTGTGCTCTCCCTCGCCTTTTCCCCTCTACTTCTTCCCCCACAGGCATGCATCACCTAACTCCCACAGGAACCCTCGAGGCTTGCAACCTGGGGAATACAGGTCAGCGGCAGCTCTGCAGGCTAGTCCCCTAAACCTGACCCCAAGGCTCTCTTCTCTGACTTCCCAGAGAGCTAGGGCAGCCCAGCCTAGGCTCTCCTGTTGCTTCTTCTATGTTAAGCCCTTTCTTGTTTTATGTCCCTGAAAGAATAAAAGAATGTTACAAACTGCACAGGCCCAGCTGCCAGGCCTAGCTGCCTGTTTTATCTCAACTCCCCAGGTTTCTCACGCTAGAGATAGGAACGGAAGGGAATGACGCCCTCCCCAAGGCTATTACAGGAGATAGCCCCAACAAAGGATGGGTTGAGTAAACCCAGCTTCAATCAACCTTGAGAGGAACAGACTGTAAGGAGTGCCTTATCCCTATCAAGACACAAACCAGACCCTTTTGGCCTCTTACCCTCCTGCATGCAACCCCTCCCTGATGTGTGATTTTAGCATATAATTAGCTGAAAAACCCCTTGCTGGGCGCACAACTCCTCTGCTCTTGTGTGAGTACGGGTTGGGCCCCAGCGCGCTGGAATAAAGAATAAAGCCTCTTGCGTTTTGCATCAAGTGACGTCTCCTGCGGTTGATTGGGGTCGCCGTCGATCTGTGGGACAGAGTGAGGGTCCCGCTTCGGGGGCCTCACATTTGGGGGCTCGTCCGGGATTAGACGACCACCCCTCATCCGCGGAGCCGACCTTGGAGGTAAGAAGGGGTACCCCGAGTTGTTTGTCTCTGTCTTGTGTTTGTCAAGTGGTCTGGATTTGAGTGCGCGCTTTCGGTTTGGCAGCCGTTCGGCAACTCGTGAGAGTGGCCGAACAGTGGTCGGTAGACGTGCCTGGAGGACCACAGGTTGCAGCCCTGGGGGACGCCCCAAGGGTAGAGGAGGAGTCAAGGGACGCCTTGAGCCCCCATTTGGTGGGGTGTAAAAGCCCCCATTTGCTTTGTTTTCAGTTTTTCTTCCGCGGGGTCGGAAGGCTGTTTTTAGGTGTCTTTGTTTGTTTGGTGTCTGTGTTCTTTTGTTTGATTTTGTGGACTCACTGGACGGACGCTATGGGACAGACTCAAACTACTCCTTTAAGCATTATGGTCATTTTAAAGTCAAGGGCTGGGTCAAACCTGCTTGCCAGCCTCAGGTGTGGTTTTCCAGAACTGCTGAGAACTTGGGACCTTGAAGCTTAAAAATGTTACTGATTGAGAAAAACTGTGTGTTGTGGTAGCTAAATGCCTTTGCTGAATGAATGTCTGGTCAAAGTGTGCATGTGTGGAGGGAGGGGGCCTGCCCTCTCCTCTCCTTTGTGTGGCTCCACAACTTTGGTCAGACGGGTACCTGAGAAAAAATCTAGGAGGGAGAGCAGCTGAGGAAATGGTTAATACAGCTGTCGGCAGGGAAAGCAGACCAGAAGTTTTGTTGATTTTTACTTATCTGCTGGACTCAAGGCCGCAAGCTGCTAAGCTCAGTAAGTTTCTCTCTGCCCCGTTTTGTTCTCTTTAACCCTTCCAAGACTAAATTAGACGAATACAGTATACTTGAAATTGCATAAGGAAGGAAGCACCTGGTCTTAGTAATCTAAGAAATACTGGCTGTTTACTTTATGGTAATCATTCAAGGATTGAGGTTTCTAAGAATAAGGAATTACTGAGTAGAAGGTCTGAGGCATGGTTATGCATTTTTTAAGGACATAGAAAGTAGGTTTAAAGGCTAATTTGAAAGTATAAAATTTAAAAAGGTTGTGTATGTGATAAGAAGGAGAAGAGAAATGTTGAAAGAAAATTAATCAAATGATACAGGCCAGTAGGTCAGAAAGAATAAATAACTTACATTCTGCCTCCCTAAACAGAGGGTAAATAGTTATGCCAAAGTACTTAGGAAGAATGATAAAAGAAATCTAACAGTTACAAGGAAAATCAGAAGATCTTAAGGCAGGTCAGTGGCTTTTTCTCCTTATGTAATTCCTCCGAAATTTGGCAATGCTTAATAAGTCATGGCAATACATTTCTTTGCATAAATTCAATAAGACCAGTTTCCAGTAGTGGTTTTATTTAATGAAAACTTTGACTGGAGTATCATGTTTTAAAGAAACCTGTCTGAGCTCTGAAGTCTTGAGGCCAAAAAAAGGTGCCACAGGAAAAGCCTGGTATCCTGCTTGGGAGCCCTGAAGATGGCTGGCGCTGGAGCGTCAGGCCCATGCCCTACCATCACTGGCGGTTGGTAAGAGTAGAAGGGGAGCAATAAGGATGCCTCTGCATCCCTGCGAAACCCCCACACACTCTGGGCCGCAACGAGTAGGAGGGCTACTGAGATGGGCCTTAAAGCCTAGAGCGTGGGCTCAGGTGGAGTTGCTACAGGTGAGGAATTCACCTAACTCAGCAGATACTGCAGGCAGGCCTGATGGCATCTGGATGGCTTGGCTTCCTGGCCCTACGGGGCACATTAAGATTCAATCATGAAATTCCAGCACAGGTAGTCAGTTACCATTCTTGTTGTATTTATGCAAACATCAGGCCAAATTGAATACAGTAGATAAATTGATCTTGATTTGGCTTTTGGATAGCCATAGAGGAGTTTTAAGGAGAAAAATCCTATTTCAACAGAGGTTATTAAAACTGAAATGTTTTCTTTCCCTCCCACCAGACCATTTGTTACAGTTTGTCTCTGCCAGGTCACAAGCCCACCTCCTTCTGTGCCCAGGCCTCATCGTCCCTCTGACAGATAGCAAGGATCTCTTGGCTCTGAGAGAAACTTCTGTCCCTCCTCAGCACGAAGCAGCTACAGAAGAGAATTCAACGCCCATTTTCCCTGAAAGAATTCAGAGCCAGGATCCTTGAGGTAATATAATAAGCAGTTAGACAGACATGAGCAGAGCAAGGACGATGGGTCAACTGGCACTGACTCCCCAGAAGCAGGAGGGAACTAGGCTGCAGACAAAGCAGCCCAGGAGGCTGCCCTAAAACCAGTGGGGCCTTTACAGATTCTAGTGACTCTTCCAGACCCTGTACTACTCATCTCACCAGTTTACTCAAGTTCTTTCAGGTTTTACAGTCTACCCAGCAAGCAGACCAGAAGCACGTCCAAGATGATCTGCCTGTATCCGGTTCATCCCTTCCAACCTGGTGACACTGTTTGGGTAAAGAAATTTGCCACCCAAGGACTGAAAGGACCACCCCCACGGTGGTCAGGTCGACGGGATCCCGACTTGGCTTCATCACACCTGGCTTAAGACAGCCCAGGCAAAATAAAGAAGTCTAGGACTCAGTGGACCCTCATATCCACCCTTATGGGTCCTCTTATTATATTGCTTTTAATTCTTACTTTTGGGCCCTGTATCTTAAACCGACTGGTCACCTTTATCAGAGAAGGAATAAGTGCTGTGCAGGTACTAGTGCTCAGGCAGCAATACCAGTCTCTCCGCCAGAGAGATAGTTTCGAAGAGGAATGTCTAGAGACAGAAGTTCCATGATTAGAACTTACCAAAAAGCAAATGGGGGAATGAAAGAATAAAAGAATGTTACAAACTGCACAGGCCCAGCTGCCAGGCCTAGCTGCCTGTTTTATCTCAACTCCCCAGGTTTCTCACGCTAGAGATAGGAACGGAAGGGAATGACGCCCTCCCCAAGGCTATTACAGGAGATAGCCCCAACAAAGGATGGGTTGAGTAAACCCAGCTTCAATCAACCTTGAGAGGAACAGACTGTAAGGAGTGCCTTATCCCTATCAAGACACAAACCAGACCCTTTTGGCCTCTTACCCTCCTGCATGCAACCCCTCCCTGATGTGTGATTTTAGCATATAATTAGCTGAAAAACCCCTTGCTGGGCGCACAACTCCTCTGCTCTTGTGTGAGTACGGGTTGGGCCCCAGCGCGCTGGAATAAAGAATAAAGCCTCTTGCGTTTTGCATCAAGTGACGTCTCCTGCGGTTGATTGGGGTCGCCGTCGATCTGTGGGACAGAGTGAGGGTCCCGCTTCGGGGGCCTCACATCCCCAGCTTTAATAAATGTTCCTCATAGTGATCTGGACTCATGTTGTGAAACTTCCTGCACGAAGTCAAGAACCCACACACTACCGGCCGGCCCTAGGCAGACCCGACAAGGGCCAGGTCTCCTTTCCGGTAACATTGTGAGGCAACTGAAAAATACTCTAGACCTCTGCTTATTCCTTATCGATAGCTCCTGCATGCCAGCATTGCAGAGGTGACAGGAATAAGAAACTATGTCTCAGTCATTCATTCAGTACGGACCACATACTATGTGCTGCTGTGTGTGTACACCCCTGCACCATCCACTGGGTTACTTTCTGTTCCCTGGGTGTGGCGAGCTCGTTGCTATCTCAAGGCCTTTGTACTTTGTATTTTGTGTGTGTGTGTGTGTGTGTGTGTGTGTGTGTGTGTGTAGTCCTCTTAATGGCTGCTTGCATTCTTTTTTTTTTTTTTCTCCAGTTCTCATCATGTCTCATCTCAGAAAAGTTCCTAAATCACCTTATCTAAAATGTAAATGAAAATTACATTTCGGAAGTTATATTTTGCACTTATAACAATGTTGGAAAGAGGAAGGGGACTTCTGGGTGCCAAGGTTTAATTTCCTAATGAACTCCCTCTAGCCTCTCTCACTCCCTTCCATGCTATATTTAGCTGCTTATTTGATGCATCTTGCCACTTGCCTGCTGACAAACTTTGTTTCTCCCCACTACCTGAGAAATGGCACCCAGACTCTGCGGTGACCCGCACCTTGGAGAGGGTCCGACGGGTAGAGGTGGCGTGGGACTAAATACAAGAGACCACGAGACGGGGTTGGGAGGACTGGCACAAGGCACCAGCAACTTTATTTTTTACACACACTGTTTTATAGCTAAACTGTAGCTGGTCATGCTTCATAGATCACTGTTAGGGCCTGGCCTGTTCATAGGGAAGTAACAGATTGTTACAGGCTGGGCAAGACTGGGCAAGCTTTGTCTAGATCTATCTATGTTTGACAGTTACTATGGCAATCAGGTTACGGTTACTATGACAATCAGGTTATGCTAGCTTAACTACACTTTTAGCCACAGAGGTCATGCCTCGGTCAAGCCTTGTCTAGTTCCACTTTGCTGCAAACTCTAATAAAGCCTTAAACCTTTCCTGAGCTTTGACCTTAAAACCTTCCAGGATTGACATAGGGTAGAGTCCAGGGCTTTGCCATGTCCTCTGGTCAGCTTAGACTTTGCCAGCAGCATGACGGTCCCCAACATCTCCCCCTTCTTTGTTTTTTAGTCGAAGCTCATGGATGGAGGTCTGGATAGCTCGCAAGCTGGCTCCGAGGATTCGGATGCCGACTGGCAAGAAACAAAGAATAATTAATATCACACCAATTGTCATTGCAGCACTCCATAGTAGAGACAAACCATGAAAATGAGAAAACCACCCTTTAAGGGTGTCAAAGATTTGCTTGGCCATTTTTGAGGGTGGAAGCAAAGGAGACTCAGAACTAGATATAGCCATAATTTCTTTATGTAATTTAGCAATGTCTAAGGACATATTAGTATGTTGCCAAATTTCCATTAAATGCATGCGGACTTGCTCCCAAGACCAAGCTGATATATTGTAACGCTTGGGAGTCACGCAAATGTTGTCAAACTCAGCATGACACGAGAGGCTAGACCTGATTTTCAGGGCTTCTAACTGATCTCCCAAAAGGAGAATGGTCTGTTCTAGGACATCAAGACGCTGCTCAAGCTTCCTATCAATTTTCTCCTGTGCTCCCAGCGCAACGCTAATATTTTTAGCCAATTGATCCACATACTGAGCTGTATGGACTTCCTGCGTTAGGGCAATAGCTGCAGTGGTGGCCGTGGCCACTATTGTCACCAAAGCAACTATCCCTGCTATCAACATACCAATGAATCTCTTAGGCCTGTCTAAAAGTCCATGCAACTGCTTCAGAACTTCCAACCCTGTATGCTGATACCACTTCCCAGTCACATTCACAGGTATCATTACAAAGGCAGGTTGGTGCAAGAGCATAACATCAAATGGTCCCACCTCAGTGGAGATACAGTTAGTAAGGTTACAACCCGAACAGGTGATCTCAAACCCTTGATCCCCATGCACAATAGATCAGGGGTCCTCGTCAGCCCCTTGTCGTCCACCATCTGGAGGGCCTCCATGGTCAATCTCTTCACCTGCCCCCATGTCATCAGGGCGGCTCGGCGAGTTCCCTGGGTCGTAGGGCGGCGGCGCCTCATACGATGACGGTGTAGGCTGAGATTCCTGAGTCCCCCGGCAAGTGACTTCACCTCGTCGTCCGGGGGTGTTGCCATCCTCGGATGTGAGGCTGGTGGACTCAGAGTCCACCTGTCGGACAAGCCGGGCGGGAAGCCATCGTGGGGCGGATTCATCCCTAGGAAAAACACAAACACTCCCCCGGGCCCAAATCAAAACCGGATCGGGTCCCCTCCACTTCAGGGTAGCCGGGTCTTTCCACCGTACCAGGCCCCGGGCGGAGTCTCGCCACTGCCCCAGTGACGCTCAGCTGCTGATCTATGCTGCTTGTCCAAATTTAAAAAATTAAGTGTAAAGAGAGAGTGTGACAGGATGTTATGGGGAGTTAACAGGAAACCCCCTGGCTCCCCCTTTTTTGTTTTTTCAAATTGAGCTTTCAGAGTCCTATGTGCTCTTTCTACTATTCCCTGACCTTGGGGGTTGTAAGGAATTCCTGTTAAATGGGTGATCTTGTACTGTAAACAGAATTGTTGAAATCCTTTACTGGTGTAAGCTGGTCCATTGTCTGTTTTTAAAATCTTGGGTACACCTAAAACTACAAAAGCAGCTAGACAGACAGCAACAACATGCTTGGTCGCTTCCCCCGTCTGTAACCTTGCGAAAAGAAATCCTGAATATAAATCTACAATAACATGAATATACCGCAAGGTTCCAAATGGGTGATAATGGGTGACGTCCATCTGCCACATGTGCCCAGGCTGCAACCCTCGTGGGTTGACCCCTTCAGACCGTGGGACATGGTTAATGTCCCCACAGGTGGCACACTGTCTGACTATCTGTCTGGCTTGCTCTCTCTTAAGACCAAATTGTTTTCTTAATGCTAGACTATTTTGGTGGAAATATTTGTGGGAAGCTTGTGCTTCCTCAAAAGCTCCTAATACTTGTCTGATAGCTTCATCAGCCTTATTATTACCTTCAGCTAATGGACCAGGAAGGCCAGAATGAGCTCTAATGTGACCTATAAAACAAGGATATCTTTTTTTTCTAATTAAGTCTTGAATAGATAATAAAAGTTCTATGACTTCTGAATGATCTCCTGCATGAAGGACAGCTGTTTCCAAGCGAGGCACTACTGTAGCTACGTAGCGACTGTCAGTAAACAGATTAAAGCCAGTGTCAGGTAAAGCAAGGAAAGCTGCATTGACTGCTGCGAGTTCGGTTCGTTGAGCCGATCTAAAATTGGTCTGAAAGACAATAGGTTGGTTATTTAGAACATAGACAGCTTTTCCATTACTGGATCCATCTGTAAAGACTGTGGGAACCCCTTTTATGGGGGAAGATTTGACTATGGATTCAAAAACAATTGGATTTTTAGTCCAAAAATCTAATAACTTAGAAGCAGGATAATGATGTCCTAATTGTCCCGAAAATTTTGCTAAGGAAAGTCCCCATTCTTTTGATGTTTGGTAAAGCCATGCAATCTGGTCTGCCTTGTAGGGCAGCACTATAAGTGCTGGCTCTACTCCAAAGAGCTGCTTGGACCTTTGCCTGCCCATACGTATCAGGGTGGCAACAGCCTCATAATAGGTAGTAATTACCCGCTTGCGTGTGGAAGGCAAATGGAGCCATTCAAGGGGGCCATCCTGCCAAAAAAGGCCTGTTGGTAAGAAGGGAGTAGAGAGAATAACTCCAAGTCTTGTTATAATCTATCCTGTCAAGAAATTGAGTGGCAATTATGTCCTCTACTCGTTGCAGAACAGCCTTTGCCTCAGGAGTTAATTCCCGAGGAGAAGTTGGATCTGGATCCCCTTTTAAAATCTCAAAGAGGGGTTTAATTTCTCCTGTTGTTAATCTTAAAGAAGGTCGGATCCAGTTAATATCTCCTAGTAGTTTTTGCCAATCATTTAAAGTCTGTAAATGCTCTGTTCTAATTGAAGTTTTTTGTCTTTTGATTTTCTGGCCATCTATTATTTGTCCTAGATATTGGTAGGGTGATTTAGACTGAATCTTTTCTTCTGCTATTTTAAGGCCTTGATTTTCAAGCCCTTGCTGAGCATGCTTGAATACTTTAGCTAATAACTCAGGACTAGAGGCTGCAAACAAAATGTCATCCATGTAATGTATTATATAAGCTTCTGGGAAGTTTTCTCTGGTCTTAGCTAATCCTTCTGCTACAAATTTTTGACATAAAGTAGGACTATTAGCCATGCCCTGTGGCAAGACTTTCCAATGATATCTCTTCATAGGCTCTGTCAAATTAATAGATGGAACAGAGAAAGCAAAACGTTGACAGTCTTGTGGAGCCAGTGGAATAGTATAAAAGCAATCTTTGAGATCAATAATTAATAAGCAATAATCACGAGGAATTGCCACAGGTGACGGCAATCCAGGCTGTAAAGGACCCATCACCTGCATGGTCTTATTGACCCCTCTCAAATCTTGTAATAACCTCCATTTTCCTGACTTCTTTTTTATAACAAAAATTGGACTATTCCAAGGGCTGTTAGAAGGCTCAATATGACCTAATTGGAGTTGTTCCTGCACCAACTCATTTGCAGCCTGTATCTTTTCTTTGGTAAGGGGCCACTGCTCTATCCAGACAGGATTGTTATTTAACCATTCTATTGGATCTGCTGTCTTGGATGCAGGAAAGAGAGCAGCCCCTACAAAAAAGGCAATTGATCTTGGGTGAACATCATCATCCCCATCTGTTGCAGGATGTCTCGACCCCAAAGATTCGCAGGAATCTTTGGAAGAACATATGGTTGAATTTCTCCTGAATGCCCTTCATCATCTCTCCATTTAAGTGGCAAGGTGCTTCTCAAAGGACTATTTGTTTGCCCTATACCCTGTAATTCTGTGACCGCCACAGTGACTGGCCAATTCTTAGGCCAATAATCCAGGCTGATTACTGAGACATCTGCTCCTGTGTCTAGAATGCCTCGAAAAGCTTTTCCATTCAGAGTCAAGGTTTTCAAGGGACGATCATGAGAAATAGACTGTACCCAGAAAGCAGCATCGGAAGAACCGAAACTTCCAGTTCCTCTCTTTGGTTGTAATGCTCTACCTACTTTTACCAAGGGCAGCAAGACTAATTGAGCTATTCTATCTTTGGGCTGAATAGTAATAATATTTTTTGGCGCAGAACACATCACTTTAATTTCTCCCTGAAAATCATTGTCTATCACTCCTGGCAGTACTTGGAGACCTTTCATGGTTAAAGAACTGCGCCCTAATAAAATTCCCACAGTCCCTTCTGGTAGAGGGCCAAATACACCAGTAGGAATAGCCTGCGGGGCGAGTTCAGGGGTGAGAACTACAAATTTAGTAGAGCTTAAATCCAATCCTGCGCTTCCCTCAGTGGCCCGTCGTAGGTCTTTGACCCTGACCTTTGATTCATCTGCATAATCTCCTGATCGGTCAATGGCTGTCGGCCTTGCTGCAGCATGGAAACTGCCCCTATTGTCTGCCGGGCCGGGGCTTGGCCCCTTTTGAAGTTTCCCTGCAACGGATTTCCATCCTTATCAGTTTTCGATCTACAATCATTAGCCCAATGTTTTCCCCTCTTGCACTTTGGGCAAAGCCCTGGGGATTTTTTGTTGTTTCCATTATTATTACTCTGCCCCTTTTTCCGACACTCCTTTTTCATATGTCCCTTCTGTCCACAGCCAAAACAAGTCATCCCTTGGCTACTAGTTTGCCTGACGATGCCCTCTATAGTTGTTTCCTTGAGAGCAGCCGCAAGTGCAACCCCTTGCAAATAAGAAGAACCAACATCGGCGCAAAGGCGTATATAGTCCTCAAGGGTTCCTTTTCTGTAATAAGGCCTAAGAATAGTCTGACAGGCTGTATTAGCATTTTCAAAAGCAAGCTGCTTAACTAGCAGAGTTCCTGCTTCTCCATCAGCAACAACTCTGCCCACTGCTTGCAATAATCTAGAAACAAAATCTTGATATCTCTCATCAGGTCCCTGCACAATCTTAGAGAGTTCCTCTGTCCTTCTCCCCGAAGGGAGTTTTTTCCATGCCTTTAAAACACAAGAATTTATTTGAATATAAACCTCAGCTGGGTAGCGTATCTGCACATCAGTTCCAGCAAAATTACCTTCTCCCAGTAACATTTCTAAACCCCAATTCTGCTGAGGATTCTGGCCCGATAGATGGTTCCTACGAGCCTGTTCTCGAGCATGTTCTTGAAATTCTGATTTCCATAGTAAATAATCTCCCCCAGAGAGACAAGCTCTGGTTAAAGTTCTCCAGTCATTAGGAGTAGTGGCTTGGTCAACTAAACTTTCTAATATGCTAACAGTAAAAGGAGCCGTAGCTCCATACTGCGCACATGCCACTTTTAGGTCTTTTAAAGTTTTTAGGGGGAATGGAATATGTTCACGAACTGTTTGACCTGGATTGTTAGGATCAGGCACCTCCTGGACAGGGAAGGCTAAGTTAATGCCCTCTATGTCCTCATCTCCTCGCTCCCGGGCCCTGAACAGAGCCTCTTCTAATGGAGAGCGAGTAGCTGACGGAGCTGTCCCTAAAAGAGGGGGTGGGGGAGGCTGAGGAGGAGCTGCTGGCCCCTCTCCTTCATGCTCATGCTTCCTTTTACTCTTTCGTAGTTTTTTCTGAATCTCATCCAATACTGTTCTCACCTGCTCAATACTATCTTTTGTTATGAAGGTCTCTTCCTCATCACCCTTCTCCGGGAAGTCATACAAATGATCTTCCTTAGGAGTGGGGAACTGCTCATTATCTTCCCTGGGCCGCTGAGGTCTCCTGTGAGAAGGCCCCGTCAGCGAATCCAGAGACCGAGAACGACATATGGACTCTGGCACAGACCCCAAGCTGTCCCTTACCAAACCCCAGATGGAAAATGCATCCAACGGAGTATGGGTCGGATTTCCAGCATGAAAGTCCTTAAGCCGTTGCCCTACTCGCTCCCAGGTCTCTGGGCCGACAGTACCCTCCTCAGGGAACCAGGGACACTGCTCATGAACAAACTTTAAAAACCTCTCTACTTGAGCAGCTGAGACTTTCACTCCTCTACTAACTAACATTGACTTTAACATCTGAGCATAAAGCAGCCTTTCTCTGGACTCAGATTGCCCCATTTTTACTCCCAATTAATAAGAATTAAATTTCCCCAGGATAACTCACTTAACACTGAGACTTCTGACTTCGCCGGCAACTCTGGGGTCCTCACGAAGCCCACCTTCAGGTCCCTGTTCGGGCGCCAATCTGCGGTGACCCGCACCTTGGAGAGGGTCCGACGGGTAGAGGTGGCGTGGGACTAAATACAAGAGACCACGAGACGGGGTTGGGAGGACTGGCACAAGGCACCAGCAACTTTATTTTTTACACACACTGTTTTATAGCTAAACTGTAGCTGGTCATGCTTCATAGATCACTGTTAGGGCCTGGCCTGTTCATAGGGAAGTAACAGATTGTTACAGGCTGGGCAAGACTGGGCAAGCTTTGTCTAGATCTATCTATGTTTGACAGTTACTATGGCAATCAGGTTACGGTTACTATGACAATCAGGTTATGCTAGCTTAACTACACTTTTAGCCACAGAGGTCATGCCTCGGTCAAGCCTTGTCTAGTTCCACTTTGCTGCAAACTCTAATAAAGCCTTAAACCTTTCCTGAGCTTTGACCTTAAAACCTTCCAGGATTGACATAGGGTAGAGTCCAGGGCTTTGCCATGTCCTCTGGTCAGCTTAGACTTTGCCAGCAGCATGACGGTCCCCAACAAGACTCCTTGGTCTGGAGACTGTTGAGGGCTTCCCTGATACATTTTCTTAGGTTTCTCTCCCTGACTTCTACTTTCCTAATAGACCCCTGGTTTTCCTTCCTTGTTACTTCTGCTCATTTGTTTCCTCTTGATGGGACTTTTCCCCACCTCCTATAACATAATCCATCCTTCAAGGTGAGGCATGTTCCTATTGTAATGTACTCCTCGAATCACAGACGGATGCCTCAAGAATTAAAGAGTCACATTTACTGCAATCCGGGACTATGAGAGGCCATTCCCCAAATCTCATAGTGATAAGATGGCCGCAATACCAGATTTATATAGGCAAAGATCACAAAGGTATTGATTACATCCCAGGGTTTGGAATGAGGAACCTGATTTGCAAAAAGCAGTTTACAGAAGCAAAGCGGCATGTTATCTAAATTATAGTTTTGGGTTTCTGGATCACTGAATTGACAGAAACACATTATCTAGAGCCCTCGGGTCTGGAATGAGGAACCTGGTTTGCAAAAAAGCAGTTTACAGAAGCAGAAGCAGCATGTTAATCTAAATCACAGTTTTGGGTCCCCAGAACACTGAGTCAACAGGGACATGTTAACTGGAGCCCTCTGACCTTGGGATAATTGTGCTGTCCTTCCCAGGTAAAGGAAAATGTGCTTTCTAAGACCAGAATGACCAAACCCATGGGATATTCACATTACAATCAATAGAGTATTTAATCGAAGGGGATAATTTATATAATTCAGAAAATCAAAATAACTTTTCTATTATTTTAGCAAACAAATAAATACAGAAACCAAACAGTAGGGTTAAAGTTAAACTATAGTTTCTACCTGAGATGATTGCTACCATACTTCACTATCAAATGAAATAATGAATGTAAATGACTTTAGAATTTGAAAAAAATATTACGTAATTAGTAGCAAGATGGGGTTGGGAACAAAGATGACATTTCCCCTCTTTCCCTAACCTTTAATGTAAAGAACGGCATGCTAGCTACTTGCCACATATGGCTGTTGAGCAGCCTCAGTGTGGCCAGTTTGATTGAGATACGCTGTATGCACAAAATACATGCTAGATTACAATGCTCTAGAATAAAAAAAAAGTAAAGTATCTCAATTTTTATATTGATTATGTAATGAAATAATATTTGGATATCGGATTAAAATATTTTATTAAAAGTAATTTTGCTTGTTTCTTTTTACTTTTTTAACGTGAGTGCCAAAAAATTTTAAATTACATATTTGGCTCAAATTTATGATCCATATTTGGATCACATTTATGGTTCACATTATGTTTCTTTTGGACACGGCTGATCTAGAATGAAGACATTGATGGCCTGGCACAGGAAAGGCACTCAGTAAATATCTGTTGAATAGATGAATGAATGAATGTTCTCAATAATGGATGGGTAATCGGTTTCACTATGTCCTAGGCCTAGGCACTGTTCTGAGCACATTACACTTGTTAGTTTATTTATTCCTTACAACAACAATAGTTAATATTTATATAGCACTTATCCTGTACCAGGAAATGTTCTCAGTGCTTTCCATGTATTAATTCATTAAACCTCAGCCTTATGAACGAGGGTCTACGATTCTCATTTTACAGATGAGGAAATTGAGTCATAAAGAGTTCTAGTGTCCTGCCCAAGGTCATATAGCTAGTAAGCAGAACTGAGATTAAGACGAAAGAGTTTGGCTCAACAGTTTGTGCTGTTAACTCCTGTGCTGGGCTGCCTCTCCACACTAAGCAGAGGCATTGAAATAGGGGGTGTAATCCAATGTGGAAGTCACAGTATAGAAGGGGAGGTGGTTTCTGGATGCTGTTTGAATGTACCTCAGTTTTCTCAAAGTTGCAAAATAGCTCCCCACATTTATTCTTTCCTGGATAAGATCCCCCTAAGGCAGTGGTCGGCAAACTGCGGCTCGCGGCTCGCGAGCCACACGCGGCTCTTTGGCCCCTTGAGTGTGGCTCTTCCTAAGCCTTAGGAGTACCCTAATTAAGTTAATAACAGTGTACCTACCTATATAGTTTAAGTTTAAAAAAATTGGCTCTCAAAAGAAATTTCAATCGTTGTACTGTTGATATTTGGCTCTGTTGACTAATGAGTTTGCAGACCACTGCTAAGCATCTGGTTAAAAAGAAACAACAGACCTAAAAACTGAGTCACTTTTGCTAAGCACCACCAAGACTTAATACCTCACCTAATTGCAGTTTCAGCTTCTCCCAAGAGTGGACTTGTAAACCAATCAGCCTGGAATTTCCTGGTCAGTACTAATGACATGATCTGCCAGAAAAGACCCTTTGCCTTCCCCTAAGCACCCTCCTAGTTGCTAGATGGGATGCTGCCCAATTCATGAGTCCTTTAATAAAAGCAACCAGATCTTCAAATTTACTCTGTTGAGGTTTGTTCTTTCACAAAATCGATGATCTCAAAATCAATTATCTTCCCATCTCTGGGCCAATCCCCTGGGCAGAGGGACGGGTGATTCTGAATGACAGCTACTTCTGGAGCCGGAGCCAGAGCCAGTCCCACTTAAAAGCAAGCCACGTGGCTTGGGAGGTGGAGGGAAAGTGGTGGGGGGGTGGGGGTGGGGGTGGGGGGGTGTATACCACAGATAGTGATTACATAAAAACAACAAGATGCCCTCAGTACTGCCTTTAGGGAATATAAAAAACAGATGGTACTTATATTCTTTATTAACCTTTTATGTGTTTGTTCTTGTAGTTATTGCCTTTGTAGTCCTAATTTTATCTAGGCTCAGAAATCTTAGCTCTTTAATTGCCTCATTTTTCTACCTTATACTCTTTATTGCTGCTTTTCACAGTAATTTTTTTATTTTATTTTAAGTTATGCAGTCCCAGACTGGACATGCTGTGCAAATCAGGGGCTTTTTTGAACCAATAAGCATCCGCCCTTCAGGTGAACTGATGGTTATATTTCTACAAGTCACTTTCTTAAACTACTTTTCTGTATCAAACTCATTTTCTGCATCAAACTCATTTTCTGCATCAAAATGGGGAAATTTTCATAAAAATTCACAGTGCTACCTTCCTGGGAGAATTTGATTGACTAAAAAGTTTGTGTCTCACAAAGTAAGTTCATTATCACTTTCATTAGTGAGCCTGTGTGGTTAAACAGTCTTATCTTTAAATGAAGGAAAATATAGATTCAATTTTGTGGTTCCATTACAGGAAATGAAACACTATTCCAATTATAATTTCTAATCTTTTAAATGCATCCCAGTTTTAGCAATCTTGGTAACTGTAATGGAAACTGTTATAGTGATAAATGGAGGGGAATGCTTGTCCAGATTTGTAAAGCCGTCAGAGATTTAGGTATTAGTTGCCTTCTATGCCAGAGGCACTGACTGATCATTTGAAGCAAATATTTAATATTTTTAGAATTGCACGCTACAGTACAAAAAGTATTTCTTTCTAAGTCTTATTGTTAGCAGACAGGTCTGCTTCAGGCTGGTCTGTAGTGTGTGGATTGTTGACTTCATGTAGGGAAGATTTCACAACACAAGTCCAGATGGGTTGGAGAGTATGTTTATTAATGAAACAAAGGAGGAAATTGGGGTAGAAGAAACAACAGGGAGAGCCTAGGTAGTGCTCTGCTTTGGTTCTCTAGAAATGATTGGGGAAAGAAGTGAGCCAAGGTGGGGCTGCTATGAGCTCACTGGGAAGTGAAGGTCACAGTGACAGAGGTGAGCCAGGGCAGGGCTGCTGTAGCTCACTGGGAAGTCAGAGCAAAGGGGGCCTTGGAGATAGGATCAGGGGGTGAGCCCCGGTTGAGCTGCCATGGCCCACTACTCCCCTGGCTGCAAGTCTCGTAGGGACCCTTAAAAATAAAAATTTCATGCCCAGGAAGGGGCATGAACATGCTCTGGAGCGAGTCCACATTCTTCGTCCTGAGGACTTTATATCCATTTGTTTTTCTGCAGGCGAGCATTTTTTAAAAAACGTATTTTTATTGATTTCAGAGAGGAAGGGAGAAGGAGAGAAAGATAGAAACATCAATCATGAGAGAGAATCGTTGATCCGCTGCCTCCTACTGCAGGCGAGAATCTTAGGGAGGTTTCAGGAGAATATTCATCAGCTTTCTAGGTGCATGTTAAATAGCTGATGTATTAAAATGAGTGACTAGGGGAGTTTCGGATTATTCTTTGGTCTGTTTTATTATTTTACTTTTACCTGTCGGCTTTAATGGGGTTTTTGTTATTTGTTCCCTAACTTCATCTGTCCTTGGGTTTAGCTGGCACAAATGTCATTAATTGGGTCTTTTTCCTTCTATTTTCCCAGGCCCAGGTGATTTAGGCTATGCATTTTCTGATTAGGGAGGAGAGGTATAAACCATTTGTTCTCAAGTGTCCTTGGTTGGGGAAGATATGGTCTTGCACTTCACAGGCTGGCTGCAAGCTGCCCAAACTACTTGGCCTTTTAAATATTTTTGTCTCAATTTCCCCTTCCCACTTGCCCAGGGATTTTCCTAGCTTCTTACTGTCCTGCCACATTATCTCTAGATCCCTAAAATGGAGTAAAGAAATATAATAGTGCACAGCCTATTACTGTGTTTATAATTCTCAAAATAATATTGATTTTTATATTTTGAAAAATTAAGAGTATAGATATGTGTCCATTGATTTTAAGGAACATGTGATTTATTATTCTTATTCACAACATGGTTTGGAGCAGAGCATTTGATAGTCCTTAGATATTTTTGTTTGTTTTAAGGGGATTCCTGTATATAATAATCAAAATCAAAAGATACAAATGGATATTATATGAAGAGCAAGTCTCCTATGTTCCCCTGGTCCCCAGGATTCTAACTTTTGATCCCCTAGCTTATAAAGGCTGATATAAGCACTGTATGGCAAATTCCTTTTGGGCAATAGTAGCCTCATTCCTTTTGGGCAGCGGTAGCCTCAATGACAGGCTCACCTATCTGAAGTAATATCTTCTCTTGGATCTTGGCCAAACAATTTCTCACTATCTCTTTAATGTGTGTTTTTTTTTCTTTTTAACATTAATCACTACCTGAGGATATTTTTTTCATTGATTTTTAGAGATAGTGGAAGGGAGGAGGAGAGAAAGAGAGAGAAACACCAATGTGAAACACATGGATTGGTTGCCTCCCCTGCAACTGGGGGGCTGGGAGTTGAAAGTACAACCCAGGTACGTGCCTTTGACTAGACATTGAATCCATGACCCTTAGGTCAGCAGGCAGATGCTCTAACCACTGAGCAAATGGCCAGGGCTCTTTAATGTTTTTAAAACATTTTCTCCATTATTTTTTTAAAAAATTGTTCCTTGTTATTTATTTATTTTTAAAATATGTTTTTATTGATTTCAGAGAGAGGAAGGGAGAGAGAGATAAAAACACCAATGGTAAGAGAGAAGCATGTATCAGTGGCCTCTTGCATTCCCCCTGCTGGGGATCGAGCCTGAAGCCCAGGCATGTGCCCTAACCAGGAATCGAACTGTGATTTCCTGGTTCATGGATCAATGCTCTACCACTGAGCCACACCAGCAGGGCCACTCTCCCCATTATTTTGTCCAGATTTTTTTAGTTGTCCTCAAAAGGAGATTTAGTACAAGTTATGTAATCCTTGGTAACAGAAGTGGAAGTGGATGTATTTACTTAATCAAATAAATATGACAATTTACATTAGGTCTTAGATTGAGCACTGTTTTGCCTTTGATTTTAAAACTTCTGTTATTTATGTATAAATAAAATTTCAGGAACAACTGCTGTTTTCCTAATATAGTCAAAAAACATTATTACTTATAAACAGAAAGGATCATTATAAGTAGTAAATTAAAATGTGTGGTTAATTAAAAATCATTTATTTTGCCAATAAACATTCTGCTTTTAATCTTTCTACAACCCCAAACAGATGAATAAACCTTACTTTGGTGTGACATTCTCGGTCCTTTTAAAAATATATTTTTAATTTATTTCAGAGAGAGGAAAAGAGAAGGAGAGATAGAAACATTTATGAGAAACAGTGATTGGCTGCCTCCACGGCCCCTGCTGGGGACGGAGCCAGTAACCCCTCGCATGTGCCCTGACCAGGAGTCAAACCAGTGATCTCCTGGTCCATGGGGCAACACCCAACCAACTGAGCCACTCTTGGTCCTTTTAATGGTAGGTTTGATGCAAACAGGTTTATTTTATAGTATCTTAGGGAAAAGAACCTTCTGGCCAGTGAATACTATTCCTTGGAAAGATCGTTAACTAGACTCAAAAGGATAGGGAGGTTGCTATGGCCTCACCTAGATAGTTAGGCAGTCTGTCGCTAATGCCTCAGCATCACTTTATTTTTTCTTACTAATTATATAATGCAAGGAGCTTGGTTAATATCACCCAAGGTCAAATATGGTTCTCATTTTTAAAATATACTCTTTCATAATTATCAGTAATTCACCTTTTTTGTTATAAAACTTGAACTTATTATTATTATTTTTACAAAGAGAGGAAGGTGAGAGAGATTTATTGTTCCACTTATTTACGCGTTCATTGGTTCATTGCTTGCTACTTGTATACTTGTATGTGCTCTGATCAGAGAGCAAACATGCAACTTTGGCATATGGGGATGACACTCGAACCAACTGAACTCTACCCAGCCAGCGCTTGAACTTAATTTTTTAAAAATATATTTTATTGATTTTTTACAGAGAGGAAGGGAGAAGGATAGAGAGTTAGAAACATCGATGAGAGAGAAACATTGATCTGCTGCCTCCCACACACTCCCCACTGGGGATGTGCCCGCAACCAAGGTACATGCCCTCGACTGGAATCGAACCTGGGACCCTTGAGTCCACAGGCCGACGCTCTATCCACTGAGCCAGACCAGGTAGGGCTGAACTTAATTTTTGATGGGAAGTATGAAACAGAGACTGAAAATGGAACGAACCTGGCAACAGGAAAACTGCTCTTGCTGTTATTTTCTCTTTTCGTTTTGGACGTATTTAGCTAGTTCTGGGTGGTGCCCAGTCCTTCACATTCAGACTGAGACATTTCACAAGTGTGTTGGAGACCATATGTGCAGAAAAGGGGGAAAGCCAGTGGGGATGGACATAGTCACCTCGGGTTGCTGACCGGATTGGTTTCTTCAGTTTCTGTGCCATAGTAAGCTGACTGGCAAGGGAGGGGAGCGGAGATAGAGGCTGCCAGCAGGGCTGGCACACAAGACAGGAGGCTGCTGCTCAGGCCTATTGCTGCAGTGGTGGCGGCAGCATACACCGTTCACACCGGGACTTACCGGGCTGTCTGGGAGCTAAGCTTGGGACTGTTCCTGCATGAGGAAGCCACCCAGAACATAGCTCTCACCATTTCAACGGAGTCACAATTTTTAGAAATGCAAAATCCCCAAGAATCCCTGCTAAATTACATTCTCCATCATAAACCTTGAAAATGTTCATATCCCTAACCCAGCATTTCCATTTTTAGACTTCATTCTAAAGAAACAATGAGGGCCCTGGCCAGTGTGGCTCAGTTGGTTGGGCATCATCCCATGCACCAAAAGGTTGCTGGTTCGATGCCCGGATTGCAGGCTGAATTCCCAGTAAATTCTTTAAAATATTTTTTTAAAATATATTTTATTGATTTTTTACAGGAAGGAAGGGAGAGAGATAGTTAGAAACATCGATCAGCTGCCTCCTGCACATCTCCTACTGGGGATGTGACCACAACCAAGGTACATGCCCTTGACTGGAATCGAACCTGGGACCTTTCAGTCCGCAGGCCGACGCTCTATCCACTGAGCCAAACCGGTTTTGGCTAAAATATTTTTTTGTTTCTAGCAGAAGTAGGGGATGTGCAGGAGGCAGCCAGTCGATGTTCCCCACATCAATGTTTCTCTCTCTCCCTCTCGTTTCCTCTCTAAAAATCAATACAAATATTAAAAGAAAAAAAGACACAATGAGAGACCTTCAGATTTATGTGCAAGGATATTTACCCCATTGTTGGAATGAAAAAAAAAAAAGAAAGCCATATAACTGCAACAATGGGAGACTGGCTAAAGTTTGGAATATAATAACATACTGTACATCAAAATAATGGAAAATCATTCATGACATATTAAGTAAAAAAAGCAGATTACAAAATAGTATGTGCAATATAATGCAAAAAAAAGAAATGTGTATATGTATATGGGAATACACTAAAAGTTGGGTTATGGGAGCTGTAATTTTTTTCTTTGTTCTCTTCTATAGTTCCCAAATAAATATGTAATCTTTTTGTAATTAGAAATAATTAAGTTACATTGGTTAGAACTGAGGGTTCATCTCTAGTTTCATTTTAATGGCATGGTAAATTCTTTAAAATATATTTTTTTTCTAGCAGAAGTAATAGGAAGTTAAAAACCCACGAGTTTACTCAGGTACTTGTTAAATTTTGGAGCACATTTTAAAGGCCATTTTACTTAATAAAGTTACTCTTGCTTTTCCTGATTGCTTCTAAACACGCAAGTACACACATGAGCACCCACCCAAGTGTATTAGTGTGTTTTGATTTTCCCTAAGTGTGAATAGAGTCTAGTAAGAACCAAGTAGACATATTTCCAAAGTCCTTGCCAGTGAGCTCAAAGTAATCCTGACTGTTGGTCAAACTGAAGACTTATATGTTCAAATATTGTGAATAATCCATTGGCAAAGTTACTGAATAAAAACATTCATTTTGAACATGTGCTTTTTTCAAAGAGTCTTATCATACTTCTAAATAAATTTTTTTAAAAAAGAGTTCAAATAGGGCTATGAACCTTTGTAGAGCTTTAGTCCTTTGGGTAGTTGACTGTCTATAGACAGTGGAATCATCTTACCAGTATTTTGTTTGTTTTTTTTTTTAAATATATTTTACTGACTTTTTACAGAGAGGAAGGGAGAGGGATAGAGAGTCAGAAACATCGATGAGAGAGAAGATTGATCAGCTGCCTCCTGCACACCACCTAC
Organism: Myotis daubentonii; assembly: GCF_963259705.1. NCBI lineage: Eukaryota > Metazoa > Chordata > Mammalia > Chiroptera > Vespertilionidae > Myotis > Myotis daubentonii. Next base: position 18,188,234 of record NC_081853.1, on the reverse strand, counting down.
TGGCGATGTGCCCGCAACCAAGGTACATGTCCTTGACCAGAATCGAACCTAGGACCCTTCAGTCTGCAGGCTGAGGCTCTAGCCACTGAGCCAAACCAGTTAGGGCATCTTACCAGTATTTTGAACATGCTGTAAAAAAATGGCCCGTGAACAAGAACAATTGATGGAATTTGATATGATGGCAAAGAACTTGAAACAAATCCTCAAAATAAATGAACAAAAAACAAACCCAAAGGTTGCTGTTTGATCTAATCTGCCTTCCAGTAATAGACTTTAGAGGGTATAAAAAATGCACTGTGGCAACTGAGTCTTATTTTTAGGGGATGCAGTCAGAGTTCAACTAATTGATTTTTGCCTCCCAGGTGGAAGGTCCTCTCTGGAAATCCCACGCAGAGAATCAATGCTGAAACTAAGTAATTTCTGAAACTAAGTAATTTCTTTTAAGAATGGATACAGCGAAATGCAAGAGATGAGCTGCCTTTGAAAACAGAATCGAGCACTGACAGGGTAGCTCAGTTGGTTAGAGTGTGTCTGGATACACCGAGATTGTGGGTTTGATCCCCAGGTAGGGCACATACAAGAATCAACCAATGAATGCATAAATAAGTGGAACAACACATGGATCTCTCTCTCTCTCTCTCTCTCTCTCTCTCTCTCTCTCTCTCTCTCTCTCTCTAAAATAAAAACAGTAGAAGAGGGCTGCAGAGGCTCTGGTTCATTTGGGAGATATGTCCACACAATGCCCACCAAGTGGCCTGGAATACCCTCTAAGGACAGTTTGTTTTCTTCAGCTCTCACTCCTAAATAAGCAATATTTCAGCTATAAGGATAAAGAAACTATTTTTGAAATCTAAGACTAGGGAGGAAAATGGCTTTCTTTAATCCTCAGGGTGATATGGGGTCTCTCTATGAGCTTGCCTAGTTTTTACAATATGAGCCAGAAAAAAAACCCCACACACAAAAAACAAAAAAGCACCTCTGGTTGCTTCAAGGTGTTCTCTTTTTTTATCCTTTTAAATAAGCTGTAGATTTCAGGAGAGAGCTTCAGAAAAGATTGGGGCACTTTTGTTCTGGGTCCTTCCTGGTAATTCAGTTAAACTTGACAAACACATATTAGGCTCGTACTGTATATGAGTCATGCTAGGCAATGGCACAGATAATAATAATAGCTAATATTTATTTAGTACTTTGTATGGGGTACTGACTTATGGTTTGTGATTAACAATTTTATTTTTGCCTCCCACCCCTCCTTTACATTTTGTTTGTGAAGTTCGTTCTATGTTCTTAAATGAAGACTGGGGCAAGCCTCATGACTTCTCTGACTTCTCATAGGGCACACACTCCGTCTCAATTTAATAATAACAAAGTCCAGTCTAAGTAATAGTAAAACTCCTGATCTCCATGCAAATTAAGGCTTCTCCTTTCCCCCTGTGAGGCTTGCTGTAGCAGGAAGTGTGTGTGACTAGACGAGTCCCTCTTCTTGCCCCCTTCCCCTACCCTGGGGTTTTTACTCCACGTGGCTCCTGGAGCTGGCTCCTGGAGCGGCTTACTGGTTTCTGACCCATCTGGGGTTGGGAGGGGAAGTTAAGGAGGCCAGAAAACCTCTTACCTCTGGTCCTTCATGGTCTGGGAGGGTGGTCTCTGTACTAAGAGTTTGCAGTTATCTGGAAATTCTCTCAGTTACTGGGCATCTGTCACAGTCCCCTTGGTAAGGCCAAAACACCTCTCTTCCTGGCCGCGGCTGGCTCACAGGTCCTTCCGCTGTTCCCGGTAATCCACGGTTTACCTCCAGCCTTTTCTGTTGAGGTCCCTCCGCCTTACCAGGCAGCCATCTAGACAGGACCAGGTCCACCCAATACCAGCTCCCTCTCACACCTTTTGCCTGACAGATGCTAGGCCTGCCAGCCATGGCCAATCCAGCACGATGCCTTCCTCCTGCTTTTAAGGCAACCATTCAAACCAACACTCACCTCTTATGTTTCCCAGGCAGGAGTCAGACAGCAGCCCCGGGTGTCTGTTATAGGGGCATTACCTTGAGGTAGAGGTGCACCGCTAGGCAAGTTATCCCAGAGGTCCCAGAATAGAACCACGCACAGATCAAACGGGAAGCTCCAATGACACGGCTTATTCAATTTAAAACACAAAGAAAAGCGAAAGGAAAGAGACGGGTAGGTTTATGAAAGTGTAGGACAGTATACAATGAATCCTTTGTTACTCGTTGGTCATATGTCTTTTCTTGCCCCAGGAGCCCCTGCCACATCAGCTTCCCCATTGATGTGTGGTTATAAGAACCAGACTCAGGCCCTGGCTGGGTAACTCGGTTGGTTGAAGTGTCATCCCAAGACTCCAAGGTTGTGGGTTCAATCTCCAGTCAGGGCATGTATAAGAGGCAACCAATGAGTGCATCTTTAAGTGGAACAAGTCAATGTTTCTCTCCCTCTCTCTCCCCACCCCCCTCTCTCAAATCAATAAATAATTTTTTTTAAAAAAAGAACCAGATTCAAACATAAGCAGAGTGGGTCAGCATATAGAAGGTGCTTACAGCCCACCAGGGAGGCACAGGGGCCTGGCCATTAGCCACAGCTGGCCAATGAGCATGTGGAGCAGCAATGGACTTAATGTGCATCTCTGGGTATGCACAGTGGGTTCATAATGGGTATCACAGGTGGATGAACAACTTAGGGATAACAGAGTTGTTCGTCTGGAGGTGGCTGATCCACTACCTACCTATGACTAGGTCTTTCCATCCTTTTCTATTCATGAGATAGACCCTTGTTCCGTCTTTTGAAAAAATCGTTTAATTCATTTATCCTTTTTATCTTTAACATGTCTTTAACATACTGTCTTTTTAACATCCATCATATTTGTATTTATTGTCTTCTATAACAGAATTGCATAGTCTTAAATAATACAATAAACACACATTACAGGCCTTCCAAAACTTCTGCATACGTATTCATCACTCTTGGTTTCTTAAAGCCTCTCTCTCATGAGAGGAAAGTAGTGACGCTCTCCACCCATCCTCCTTAGGGTTGGAATCACAGAATAACCATCTCCAAAGAAATCTTCTTAAAAGTTCTCCTAACTCTATCTACTCTTGAACCCTTCTGTATCCCCACGTGGAGAAGGGCCCAAGAGTTACGAAACTGGTTGTCAGATGGCTACTTGGAAAAGATTTATTCTGCTCAATTTTCTCTTTCAAAATGTTGCATGTATTTTATCCAGTTGCCTCAGTCAAAACTTCCATTTTAACATCCTGTCACGCATGTATTACTCCACTGAATCCCCATGACCCTCTAAGTTAGTCTGAGCATCATCTCCATTTTATAGATGAGGACATTGAGGCATAGGGAGATTTAGTAACTTGTTCACAGCTCACAAGTGGTAGAACTAGGATCGAAACCCAGGCAATCTGGCTGCAGAGTCCCTGATATTAAGAAACTTTCATTCTCCACAAGGTGTGTGTGTGGGCAGGGGGGATTGGTTGATGAAAGCACAGATGACATAAGACTGAAGTTCAAGTGCCATAAAAGAATCACATGCTAAATGCCCATGGATGTGGGTGGGGGAGGGAGAATGCATGCTACCTGGAGGGAAGCAGGAAAAGATTCCCTACAAGTGATAGTGGACATGCATCTTGTAAGATACGGAATATTTTGAGGGTAGCAGAAAAGAGCTAGAAATGAAATAAAATGAAGGATGTGTGATGGGATTGCATCTGTCATTCAGAAATCCTCTCACTTCAGCCAAATCCCCAGGTGATCACACATCTCACATCGAATAAGATTTATGATGGGATTAACTTGAATTGACTGACTTTCAAAGCATCCTGTTTCCATAGTTTATCTTATGAAAGACAATTGTTTTGTCATTGACTGAGATTTCTTGTCTACCTGTTAAATCCTAGCTGTTTATAGCAGCATTATTCATAATAACCAAAAAGTAAAAACAACTCAAATTTCCATCAACTGATGGATAAACCAAATGTGGTGTATCTATACAATGGAGTGAACTCCCTCAGCTTTTGTTTATCCAGGAATGCCTTCATTTCTCCCTCACTTTTGAAGGGCAGTTTTGCCAGGTACAAGATTCTGGATTGACACTGCACATTTTGAATATACCCTACAAATTATTCGTTATATGCTGAATGGCGTACACCCCCAAATTCATGTGTTAAAGATCTAATCCCCATGACCTCAGAATGTGACCTTCTTTGGACACAGAGTCCTTGTAGAGGTAATATTAAAAATGAGATCACTAGGGCGTGTCCTAATACAATATGACTGGTGTCTTGAGGAAAAGGGGACATTTGGGCACAGAGATGCACATAGAAGAAAGATTGTGTGGAGAGACACAGGATGAAGACAGCCACCTACAAGTCAAGGAGGAAGACGCGGATCAGATTCTTCTCTCAGAGCTCTCAGAAGGAACCAACCAGCTGACACCTCACTTTTTTGGACTTTGACATTCCAGAACTGTGAGACAATACATTTCTATTGTTCAAGCCCAGTTTCTGGTACTTTGTTACAGCAGCTGTAGCAAACTAATATATTACTTGCATGATTGTTTTGAAGCCAACAACTATCTAACAAAGCGACAGAAGATTACAGAAGTTGAAATATTTTGGGACTATTTTAATTTCGCCATTTTTAAAGTTCACAAGAATTTATAGATTATTTCTATGCCAGACACCTTTTCTCAGCGATCTGATTTTACGCAAAGAGGAACTAAACATTGCACTTGCTTCATTTCTTCCCTTTATTTAAAAAGAGCCCTGTGATGTGATGCTGTATTTTGCTCAAAGGGAAGCTCACTTTTGATGTTGTTCTACTTAGGACTCATCAAAGGTTTCGGAGCATCTCCTTCATGGTTCTCGGCAGAATCGCCTGCAACAGAGCCAGCGAAGCCAGCAGCCTCACCGTGCCTCGCAGGCTGATTTGCAGCTTGCTGAATATAGCTACATTGAAAATTGCCCTATTTGAAAGGAAATGGATGCCATCATTCCCTCCAGAACATCAAAAGCTACAGGAAAGATAGCTTACAAAATACAATGACTGCCTAGAAAACCACCTGTAGGAAAGGCAGCCAGTGCAACCTGCTGGATCTTAATCATTTACATGGCAGGTTCGCTATGGAATCATTTCACGTTAAAAGCCTCTTTTACATTTCACAGCCCGTGTGGTAACATGCATAAACCAAGAAAGAGAGAGGCCTCCCAGCCTTGTGGAATCTCTCTGTGAGACTTTTATGAAACTGTGACCCATCTTTTACTATATTCCTCAGGGAAGAACAGATGCAGCAGGCCTAGAAGAAAGTAGCTGGTTCCAACTGATGACATGACTCACTTGGTTGGCCGTGGCAGTGAACTTTCAACTCTCCTATTCCCAGTTTGTTTGTTTTTTCATAGACTTGGGCCTCCAAAATCTTTTGGTATAGTAGCGTCTTCTGAATTCCTACATTAATCCAGAGATATGTGCTTTTATGAGGATGGGGGTAGGTGGGCCTGTCAGATCCTTTCAAAGTTACCAAGGTGATCAGAGCTGCAGAGGGAGCTTTCTTCGTGGGAGGACTTGACGTTTTTGTGCAGTGACTCTAGCACTAGATTTAGGCTCTGGAAGATGAATGCTATTTCACATTGAATGACTGGAGGGATACAGATACAGGCTGTCATCTCCTGGGAGGGCATGGAATAGGATTAGGAGGCAGATAGGGGAACTTTCACATTTTATCCTATATGCTTCCATTTGATTTGATTTATTTATTTATTTTTGCAAAGTAAGACATATTTGTATTATGTCATTTAAAATCAAATGAAGGTAAAAATATAAATCTTGAACTGAAATGAAAACAATACTTGGGTAATTAACACCAAACATTTTGAATGCTTTTTGGGAAAATGGTAAGAGGGTGTGGGCTGATTAACAGAAGCATAATTTTCTTTCCTCCTTCCTGACACTCATGTTACACTTTTTAAAATGCTGTCCCACAATCCATAAAAAAAAAACGGTAGCCTGCATTTACTAGGCATTATTAACCTAATGTATCGGGCACCGTGTAAAGCGTATTACTAATATCTTCACCTTTAATCCTCACCAGAATATAAAGGACAAAAAAAGGGGTGAATGTTAGAGAGTTATCCACATAGGTACCATCTACAGCATCAAAAGCATTATTCTTAGGAATACGCTGTAAATACTGAACTCCACAAGACATCATTTGGAGATACTGTCTTTTCATTGGATTTACTAGCAACTTGATGAACTGTTCAAACACAGTAAACATAATTATCTTCTCTTTCAGTCATCCTGTTGCTGCTAGAAAATGCATCTGTGGTGGTCACCTTGTGCTGTCTCTCAATATCCCTATAGAGACAGCTGATGTTGTGGAATCAAGGCTAGAAGGTTATATCCCAGCTAGAAGAAACAAAATGTTAATATCCATCCAGAAGTGAATTTAGTAATATATGATATTCTGAAAGAGACTGGGCTATTCCACATAGTAAATCCTTGAGATAGCTGATGTTCAAGCATCAGAACTTTTAATGATTTATTCTTTCTATTGGCAGTCTTTCAAAGTTATTTATCTTGCCTTGTGGTAAACAGTATACTACTTGTAACTTAATCTTGATAACCAAACTTATCATTATGAACATCCATACTGTTCCGTGCTAGAATGTGAAATAATGCAATTAATTTAGAGGGCTCTTTTAATGTATACCTCTGATTGGATATGATTCTTTTCAAAACAGTTATCTTGTGAGGTTTTATACTATTCTAACAATGCTGGTACTATGTACAACACATTTGAAACTCTTCCTTAGGAATGTTCTATTTAGACTTAGTCATATTACTTTAGATTTCCTTACTGGTGGAATGATCTCATTTTTTGAAGGTAAATTTGATTCTTGGAAATACCTTGTAGTCTCCTAAATGAAGTCTAAATTAACATCTGGGCTTAGAGAAAAACCCGTGATTACTGAGGAAGGAATGCAATGTCACTTGCTTTAGGTCTTTGTATTTTCACTTGCCTTCACCTTTGATATCTGCATTTGAGATCTTGTCTTTCATTGAAAAAAGTAGATACATATTCTTACATGCTAGAACAGAAGAATAATTCATGTTTATAATGATAAGCCAGGTGTGGAACTTTGAAGAAATAGATGAGTAGAAAATATTTAGAAGGTTTTGCTGGGTGTTGTGTGACATAAGCTATCCCTCCCAAAAGGCCTTCAATAAAGACTCATACAAGCTTTCAACATTTTATGACGAAGTTTTTTTCAAATATCCAGAGAAATTAAAGAACTTTATAGCAAACACACGTATCTTACCTCCTAGTTTCAAATGTGTGTGTTTTTTAAAATTATACTTGCTTTATCTCTTTATCAGTCCATCCCTACAGCCATCCATCAGTATTTCATTTTTTTGGATTAATTTAAAACTTCCCACTTTGCTTTTGTTTTTCAAATATCCTTTACATTTCTATATACATTGTATCTTATTAAGTTTTATGTTGCAATTACAGTTTACATTCAATATTATTTTGTGTTAATTTCAGTATATAGCATAGTGGTTAGAGACAATCGTATACTTTATAAAGCATTTCTATAAACATTTTTTAATCAGTTTGCCAAGTTCTACAAAATAGCTTACCAGAATTAAAACTGAAATTGTGTTAAATGTATAGATCAATGAGAGAATTCACATGCTAATAATATTGAGTCATCCAATTCATGAACACGGTATGTGTCTTCAATCATTTAGATTTTTAAATTTGCTCAGAATGTTTCATGGTTTTAGGTATAGAGGTCTTACATGTGTTTTGTTAAATTTAACACTAAGTATCTTTTTCATAGTATTGGTAATGGAATTGTTTTAAATTTTTATTTTCCAATTGTTTGCTCTTCTGTATGAAAATATAATTAAGTTTTGTACATTAACCTTGTATCCTGCAGTCTTACTAAATTCACTTATTCATTCTAGTGATTGTTTTGTAGATTCTATAGGATTTTCTATGTAAATGTAGGGAAAGAAAAAACTTCCTTCTACCTCTTCGGTCCTGTGGTGAACCTAAGAATTAAATGAGATGAGAACAGATGAACAGGAGAAAAATGTAAACCCTTTATTTTATATGTTTACATGTCCACAGGAGTCTTCAGAGGAAAATGAAGACCCGAAGGAGCCATTAGATCCCAAAGCTTATATATCTTTTAAACAAGAACATTAAATTGTGGGGATGTAATAAGACAAAGGGGCTTGGTCAAGGGGCAGTAGATTGTGGAACGGTGATAGGGAATATTTGGGGGAAACTAATGGAAGATAAAAGTTATTTTAGTAGGTTTTTGTACAGGCCCATTTCTTGTTACCAAACTGAACTGGTGGGCTCCCTGGCATCTTGCACAGAAACCCAAAGCCTGAGGCAACAGGTTTTTCCGCAGAGAAAGGTGTATTTGTCAGGCAGCCAGACAAGGAGCCTGGAGTTCAAACTCAATCTATGCCTCTGAATTTATTTTTTCTTGCCTCATTACACTGGCTATGACCTCTGGTACATTGGTGAGAGGGGTCACCTGTACACAATCTTAGCATTCAATATTTCACTATCTGGTCTGATGTTAACTGTAGGCTTTTCATAGATGCTCTATTAGATTGAGAGTTTCTTTCTATTCCTAGTTTTCTGAAAGTTTATAAAAAAATCATAAATTGGATGTTGTCAAGTGCTTTTCCTACATTTATTAAAATGGTTATGTGGATTTTTCTCCTTTATTGCCTTCAGATTGTGAGTTACATTGATTAATTTTTATATGTTAGGAGAATCTTGCATCTTGAGATAATTCACCCTTGACCATGATCTATTATTCTTTCATGTATTTTCTTACTCAAATATTTCATACAATTCACAAGTCTATTCTTCAGCTTTTGAGGGTGATGTTTCTGTTTTTATAAAAAGTTAAAAGGCTCAGTTGAGTAGTTTGGGCATGGCAAAAATTACTGAGGAAGATTTTAAAAAAGAAAAACTACCCTGAGAACTTAAAGCCAGAACCCGGGCAAGAAAGACTATGGGAGTGTATGATATAATAAAAAATAAATATTCTGCCTTAGTCCCTAGTTCCTGACACACAGCTCCTAAAGCTCTTGGAAATTCTGGAGTGATGAGAGTGTCTTTTGTTTGCTAATTTATGGCTGGGGGCTCCTAGATGGCTTCAGGGTAGGAAATGGTAACCACACAGGAAAGCCTGAAGCATGATTAGAGGTTTGGAGGTTCCAGCCCACTTCCAGACCTCTGGGAGAGTGAGAGGGGCAGGAGGGTGTTACTCATTGATGGCCAATGATTTAATCAATCACGCCTATACAATGGGACCACCATCAAACTCTCTATACATGATGGGGTTCAGAGAGCCTCTGGATTGGTTAATGCATCCATGTACAGGGAGGGTGATGCACCCCACCTCCATGGGACAGAAGCTTATGTACTCCAGAGCCCTTCCAGACCTCGTCTTAGGTACCTTTTTATCTGACTGTTCATTTGTATTCTTTATAATAGCCTTTGTAATACACTGGTCATAGTAAGTAAAGTGCCTTTCTGAGTTTGGTCGTTCTGGTGAATGATTGAGACTGAGGGAGTTGTGAGAACCCCCCGAGGGTATAACCCAGCCGTGGGCAAACTACGGCCAGCGGGCGGATCCGGCCTGTTTGAAATGAATAAAACTAAAAAAAAAAAAAAAAATGACCGTACCCTTTTATGTACTGATGTTTACTTTGAATTTATATTAGTTCACACAAACACTCCATCCATGCTTTTGTTCCGGCCCTCCGGTCCAGTTTAAGAACCCATTGTGGCCCTCGAGTCAAAAAGTTTGCCCACCCCTGGGATAACCTGTCAGTCAGAAGTGCCACCCTGGGACTCGTGGGAGGCACATGAAGAGGGGCTCTCTTGGGAGGCTGAGCACTTAACTTGTGGACTCTGGTGCTAACTCCCGTGTTAGCGTTAGAGCTGAATTGAATCATAGGACACTCCGCTGGTTTTGGAGAGTTGGAGAAGTGGTCTCGGGAAAGACACTATGCATTTGGTGTCAGAAGTGTGAGTAAAAGCAGTTGGTAGGATGACAAAAGTGTCTTGGGTTCCTCCTACTTTCCTCCCATAATTCCCATCTCTCTCCTCTCAAGTCCTATCCTTCTTCCCACAACTGTGTTTGCTCCTTTCCCTCAGGGCCTAGATCTCGGGTAGTTGCTACGACCATACGAGGACCTCTGGAGGTCATCAAATTTGATTCAATATACACATCCCCTTCTAACGTCTTTAGTGAGTAGTCAGTTGGTCTCAGCTGTGACTTACCTTCCCTCCTCAGAATGTTAGGAAGGCTTAGACTATGTATTACCCACGTCAGGTCATTTGCACTCAGTATGTATTACTGAGGGCTGCAGAAAGTTTTCCAGTGCCAAAGGAATGAGCTACAAAAGGGAGGAAATCCAGCCCTTTGGATTTGGGTGAGGAAGGAACAGCTCGAGAGGCTGAGGAGTCTTTTCAGCTTCCCCAGGGTTAGACTACATAGGTTGCTTCCCAGTCTACCCTTTCTTAACCCGCCAGGCCAGCCCTGGGGCCGCTCGCTTTAAGTGACATGATCACTGCAGTCTTTGAGTGGCTGCCTTCAGCTTCTCTCGGGCGAAAAGCAGGTGTCATTTCTCTGGGAGAAGTGTTTTGGACAGAACAATGTTCCACTTCTCACCTCTCTGCCTTATTCAGGCCACAAGGTTTTAAAAGGAGATAAGGCTACACCTGTTATCAGCCCTGGAGGAAACACAACAGAACTTTTCAATTGGAACTGGTGGCCCTGCCCACCCCAAGGCGCAGTTTCTAGAACTTTCATGAAAATGGAGTTATCAAAAATACACATTTTTTTTTTTCAGGTTCCTGCTTGGGTGCGCCCCTTCTTTCTCCCACCAGGTGTCACCACACTACACAGTAATGAAGGCACATGACCTCTAGTGAGAGGCTCCTGGAGAAATGATTGTGTTTAGGTTAGCAGCAGATTGGGTGTAGTTAGTTTATGTAATAAACTGTATCCTTAAGATATGACTATCACATATAATCAGGCCATAAAGTAAGTTACTTCATTCATCCATTCTCTTAAAATGCCATCAGTTTTGGAAGCACAAGCAGAGAGCTGCTTACAGGCACTGACTCCATCTGCAAAATCCTGTCTGGGTTAAATCAGCTGATGACCCCGCACAGCTGAGTGCATCTCACCACTCAGGGTAGCATCTCGTTGTTGAGAGCTTGGATTACTGCTAGATCCCTTTATCACCAGAGCTGAGCTCCCTGGGCTGCTGGGGATTAGACATGATCCTGCTCCATCCACCGAGCTTTAACGTCCTTCCTCCTCCTGGAGCCTCCTTTGGGGTCACTCTCTGTGAAGTCGAAGATAAGATGCCAGGGCTGAGGGAGGAGTGAATGTGGCAGGCTCCGCAGCATGGCATTTCCAATGCCCCAGCTGCCAAGCTGTCCCACTGGTCGCTGCTGGTATAAAAGATCCTTCCTATTCCCTGAACATCAGCCTCCCCAGGCCAGGCAGTGAGTATCAGCTTGATCTCAAATCTAATTTAGGATAGCGGGACGGTAGGTGGGAAAGAAAACAGCTAATTCTGCGTCTCTCACGCTTAGCTCCAGGAGGCTGGCCCCTTCCAGCTCCAAGACAGATCCCCCTAGGTGCCTCCTTCTCGCTTCCTAGGGACAATGACTTAACATCCAGGGGTCCGTGATTACTCTGCGTTCTGTTCTTTGACAAGGACAAGATGCTAATGACATCTAAGCTTCCTTTTGGTTAAAGTCTCGTTTTCCGTAGGTCATCTGAAATTGCAGTAAAAAATGTCCTGGGAGTCTGCAAACTCTCAGGAGAACGGAGATTCAGTCACCATCATTAGCACCAAGCGGCATGGGTTAAAGTAACTGTGTCTAACTTGCCATACATAGTTGTGCACAACTCTAGGGGGTGCTGTTTGCATCACTGTCTGCATAACCACAGGTGGTGCCGGGCAGCACCCCAACATATAAAGCAGTGTTTTGTTGATATAAAAATTGTGTATTCCAATTTTAAATCTTTATTTAATAGCCAATCAGTGGGAAATAACCATTTTGATGAAAATGAAAATTTTAAATTGTGAGTTATGATCGAAAGTTGCCCTTTCATCAGCATTGGCACCTCAGGTCATGCAGATAAGAGTTGAAATCTTGCCCGGCCGGCGTGGCTCAGTGGTTGAGCGTCAACCTATGAACCAGGAGGTCACAGTTTGATTCCTGGTCAGGGCACATGCCTGGGTTGTGGGCTTGATCCCCAGTAGGGGGTGTGCAGGAGGCAGCCAATCGATGTTTCACTCTCATATCGATGTTTCTATTTCTCTCTCCCTCTCCCTTCCTCTCTGAAATTAATAAAAATATTAAAAAAGAAAAAAGAGTTGAAATCCTAGGGGCACTTTAATAAAACCAATTCAGACACTCACACGTAAGAGTCAGGGATCACACATTTTGAAATTTGAGTAATCTCTGTGGAGGGGCAGGAAGGAATATCTATCAAATGCACACCCTGTTTAACCCAGAAATTCCACTTCTAGGATGTTATCAGATATACTTTCAAATATGAAAAAATGATCTATAGGCAGAGTTATTAATTGCTGCATTGTTGATAACAGCAACAGACTGGGAACAACCTCCATGTCCAATAGAGGACAAATCACGCAATGAAATAGTTGGCAGCTCTCGTAAGGAGTGAGGCAGCTCTATGTGTGAAATGGTCTCCAGATGTAGGTTCCTAGGAAAAGAGGAAGGTGCAGAAAAGCGTGAATAATACGTTACCTTAAGTGTGTGTGTGCATTTATTTATCTGCTTATATGTGCTTAAGAAATTTCTGGAAAGATACCCAAGGAGCACCGTTTGCTTCCAGGGCTGGGAGAAAGGATACTTACTACATACCTTTTGTATTTTTGGAATTTCAAACTACGGGAATGTATTAACTAATCAAATAACCATCATAGTAGGAATATTAATAAAAGCCAGATTCTCTCCACTACAATGAAAAACCCACATCCCAAATGCATGATAATCGTTGTAGTAGTCTAAGATACAATATTCTCTCTGTGTAGCCCAACCCAGTCCTCATGCACTCACTCGGCTGGTGCAGCTTCACACCAGGGCCCGCTTACTACCAACCTGGCAGGGTAATTTACTGCTAGGGTTTGAATTCTGTCTCCAGTACTTATAAGTTGTTCGACTTAGGGCAGACCTATACAACGTCTCTGTGCCTCAGTTCCTTTTTAAATAACTGATAACAAACCCTACTTGGAAGGGTTATTGAGAGGACTTGACAAATTAGTATCTGTTAAGTTTCCAATGAAATGTTTAAAAAGGACAGAACAGAACAAAGAACCCCACTGTGCCCAGTATTAGTTGTGATGTACAGGGCTGCCGTGGTATGACTGATAAGCGAGAGAATATAAGTGTAGCCCTTGACACATTGTAGATATTTAATAAACATTCATTCCCTCTTCGCTCATATTTAATTGGGCTGCCAGGGGCTTTATGGACTCTGTGCAGACTGAGCAGTAATTTTCTACTGGACGTATTTGCGATCTCTCCGTTTTAGTCTGCAGATGGACCCTTTGAGCTGTCTTAGACTGGGGTCAGGATGCTTTTAAAATGAAGAAGCTGTTTGGCTTTATTATTTCCATGTCAGTTTCCTGGGCTTATCTAAGTAAACATTTCCATATTTTTTGTCCAAGTTTTATATGGGTTAAATCGGTGCAGTGGAACCGTGCCATACTGTGAAATGCAAAGTTTGTGGCCATGACCGCAAGCATACATTGAAAGGAAGGCACGCGGAAATCACAGGAATATTTTTCAGAAAAACAGAAACAAAAACAAAAAATAGCCAACATTTTTAGAGTGGTAGGGATCAGTGTCAAACACTTTCCAAGCGTTAGCCTTAATCCCTTTGAGGTACTGTGATCAGCTCCAGTTTACACTCGAGGGAACTGAGGCAGCTTGTTCAAGGTTACAAGGTCGTAAATGGCAAAGAAAGGATTTAAACCCAGGTCTGGATAATTTCAGTTTCTAAATTTTGTGTGTATGCCTTTTCCTAGGAGGGAAATCATCATGAAACTAAATCGATAAGCCTTCAACAGAAATTGCTGATTGATTTTAGGATGTAGTTTTCTTAGTAAAGGGACTACCATCTGTTTGATTTCAGTGTGTGCTCAGGTCCTTACATGTATTGTCTTTTATTTGTAACATTTATCCTGTGAGTTAGGGATTATCCTCTTGAGGTAAGGAAAGCAGAACTCAGAGATGTTCGGTAACTTGCCCAAGATTGCACAGCAAGCGGAGAAGAAGGTATTCAAACCCAGGCCTGTCACCTTACATAGCACTCAGACTTACAGTTCTTAAGAGCTTCTATTCATATTCATTCCTGCCTTGTTTTTCCTCAAACACCCTGCTGCACTACAGTCCTGTGTAAGATCCTTGAGACTGTCTCCTGGAGTTCTTCCTCCTGGTTATCTACCCGGGTGACTCGATGTAGAAAACAAACTTTCACATTGAGATGAGTTAAGTCTCTGACTCTGCATCTAGATTCCGTTTACCCTCTCTTTATCTCACATAATATTTCTCCTCACAATATACACTTGTGGCATGATTCTTATAGCAACGCAATAGTTTCTGCAATTCTTTGTAGTCTGAGTTGTCAATGCCTTAAATTAGGTGGAACAGAATTCCTTTCAAATTAGAAATATCTGACAGGGTTTGTTTGGATTTCCTTCACACAGCTGTTTACAGTTAGATTTTTCCCGAGTGTACAGACCTGAGGGGACTGACAAGTGATCATGGGAGACCTTGTCAGGGACACTCATGCAGAAAATGTGCCTGAGAGAGGCCCCTGAGGGGGTGGAGAGAGGCTGGGACAGTGAGTGGATTGCTGGCTCTAGGATCCCACGTCTGCAGAAGCGGGTTGGGGCAGGTGATCTGCACAGGAGATGTGACATCAGGACTCTGGATTACGGCCTCTGACCACAGATGGAAATATTCTCCACATATAACTGAGTGCTGGCCATGTGCCGAGTAATATGCTAAGTGCAGGCAAGGGACTACTTGATACCCTCACACAGCCCTGTGAGGCAGGTTCTGCTAGTACCCTTATTTCACAGATGAAAACTTTGACTCTGAGAGGTTCAATCACTCACCCAAAGTCCCTTAGCCAGTAAGTGGCAGAGTGGGGTTTCAAACCCAGGCCCCCTGGCTCAGGAAACTTGAACCTTAACCACTTAACCACTACAGCCCTGAAGCTAATAGAAGTACTCATCCTTTTACTGCCCAGAGAGAGTCCATTTTCTGTGCAAATCTATTCACATGTGGGTAGTAGGCAAAACTGGATCCCACTGCATGTCTTATTTGGTAATTATTTTTCCCCTAACAATACACTTGGAAGTTTATCGTCATGTTTAAGGTAAACCCCTCACACCCCCCTTGCAGGTGTCGCCCTGTTCAGCTAAGCAGACTGAGGGGTGGATGCGAAGAAGGGTACAGAGGTAGCAGAAAGCTCGCTGTTAAAAATACATGCCAAGGTCTTTAAATGACCCCCTCACACAGCCAAATCCTATTCAGCAAAAGGAGAAACAGAAAAAGAACTTTCTTGGCTGTGTTTTGGAGCTTCCATTAGCTTAACGGTCATCAAGAACAATCCTGAGTCAGGGCCTGAATTACTTTTACTTTTTCTTTGCGTGGGTTCCTGCCTTTGGCTGGTGGCCATTCTCTGCATGCCACAGGCATGAAGACAGGTCTGCACCTCATCCATCTCTCAAGAAAGGTGATAGATATTAGATGTATTTTAATGGGGAATAGCATATGAGCTAGGAGAATGCACTCAAGTCCCAGCCTCAACACTGTCGAGCTGTGTCCTTGAGCATGTTATTTAATTCAGAGCCTTCGTTTCTTCATCTGTAAAGTACAGATTCTGAGTGTGCCTCTCTCCCAGGGCCATTGTCAGGGTGCAATGAGATTGGCCTGGAAGGTGCTCAGCCCGGGGCCAGGAGCAGCCCCACTTCTGTGCTCTGCAGGGCCGCCTGGGATCCTGTTGATGTCCCCAGCCCAGTGGTCGGCAAACTGCGGCTCGCGAGCCACATGCGGCTCTTTGGCCCCTTGAGTGTGTCCATGAAGTTTCAATCGCACTGTTCGTGCGCGCCTGCATGTGGTATTTTGTGGAAGAGCCACACTCAAGGGGCCGCAGTTTGCCGACCACTGATCTAGGGGAAATCTGTCTTCCTCTTCAACGGGAATTTGGCTCAGAGAGACAGGGTGCAGGGGCATTTCTCAGGGATGCGTCAGCATCTATGATTTTTTTTTCCTTCTCTTATTCTCCACTTGCTCCTTCCCACTAAGGTGACGGAATTTTGATCCAGCCTGGCGTGAGGGAGGAGGAGCTTCGGACAGGAAAGCCATCTCCTACCATCATTCTTGCAAGTCTTTAAGGAGAGGCTTTTGAAACTCAAAAAGCCAATCACTGATGCCTGTATTTGTCATGTTCTATTTCAAAATAGTATCCTGCCATAGCTGCTTGGCTTTGTTTTATGGAGAATGCTAAGCAACTCAATGCCCTTGGTGACCTGGCTAATAGCTGTGCAGTTTGGCTGTTTTAGAGTCTTGGTGAGCACAACCACCAGGAGCCTGTGAGCTGCAGTCCTTGGTTCCCAGTACAGTGTCTGTCTGGTATGCAGTAGGCACCTTGTATATCTGCCTACTGCACACCCAGCACGCCCAAGGGATATTCTGCTCTAACTGGTTAAATTAGATTTTTAAGGTCCTTGGTAGTTTGTGAGCACAGAAGAGATTATTCATAAGTGACTTCGACTTTTAAATTAGTCTTTGATTGAGTAAAGTTAGAAGTAAAGAACAAACCTTGAATTTCTTAAGCTTTTAAGTTTACGGTCCAAATCTTATTAGAGCCATGCACACTTCATGACAGGGATACTTTCTGAGAAATGCGTCATTGGGCTATTTTGTCATGAGAACATCACAGGGTTCACTTACACAAACCTAGATGGTATAGCCTCTACTCTAATTGTATGTACTATACTTTTGTACAACCAGCAGCAGAATAGGTTTGTTTACACGAGCATTACCACAAACATGTGAGTAATGCAGTGAGCTAGGACTTTATGATAGTTACAACGTCTCTAGGTGATACAAATTTTCAGCTCTATTAAAATCTCATGGGACCACAATCATATATGCAGTCTGTTGTTGACTGAAACATTGTTATGTGGCACATGACTGTATGTGCAATGATGAACATTCGCTGTGATGTTAGCTTTTCATGTGCAGTAGATGCTCTACTTTTTAGTAATTTTGCTCATCTTCATTAGCCTGAATGGAAAAATCATAGCTGTGAACAGAAAAATATGAATTTCAGAATTTTATGGTTAAGACCTTAGAGATCATCTAACCTAACCTCATCCATATTTTTTTAAGTAAGTAAAGAAGACAAGAACCCTAAGAGGGTAGTAGCTTTAGCCAAGGTCACACAGGCAGCTGATGGAAAGGCGGTCATTGAAATATAGTCAGGACACTTGGCTAGTGTGGCTCAGTGGTTGGGCACTTACCTATGAACTGGGAGGTTATGGTTTGATGCCCGGTCAGGGCACATGCCCAGGTTGTGGGCTTGATCCCCAGTGAGGGGCATGCAGGCGGCAGCTGATCAATGATTCTCTCTTATCATTGATGTTTCTATTTCTCTCTCCCTCTCCCTTCCTTTCTGAAATCCAATAAATCTATATTGCAAAAAAAAAAAAAAAAGAAATGTAGTCAGGATGATTGGGGGGCAAATGTACAGAGGAGAAAAAGAAAAGAGAGGGATGGTTGTTCAGGATGGCATGGTTACTTAATTTAAAAATAAGCACAGTAATGTTTAAGACTCTCAAATGTGGTGTATTAATATTTTTAGGTTAAGGAATCTGTGCATTTTGGGCATTTTATATTTTGGCATATTTCAACTTATAGTGTTTAAGAGAATTTTGCCTAATGGAGCAAGAGAGCATCCTTGTGATTCTAATTTTAAATGTGTACTTGATTTAGACTTGTGATTTTAAGTTTAAATTTTAATAAGTTTATTACAGAATTGAATAATTTAATAGAACTAAGGATTTACCATATTTATAAGTTTAATGTATTAGATTTATAACAGTTATTTGAGTATTCAGGAAGGTTTTGTTAAGCCAGATAATTGCAGTACTCAAAAGGACATTGAACACATTAAAGTTATAAAAGCAGTTTAAAAGGAGTTAAGCCAAGTTTGTAAATGAAACCCAACATTTATCAAAGGCCCCTTAAAAATGACTTTTATAACTTGCTGGGCTTCTGAAGCAAGTATGTATATAGAATATTCTAAGGAATACACACACACTAACACAACTGTTAGAACTAGCACACGAGTACAGCAAGGTTGCAGGATACAAGATCAATATACCAAAATCAGTTGTATTTGTATATGGAAGCAATTAAAAATTTAAAAAGGAAATTAAGAGTATAATTACATTCATACTAGTATCAAAAATAATAAAATACTTAGGAATACATTTTAAAGAGGAAATTCAGGACTGGCACACTGAAAATTACAAAACTTTGCTGTAAGAAAGAAGATTTAAGTAAATGGAAGGACATTCCATGTCCATGGATTGGAAGACACAATATTGTTAAGATGTCAATTATCTTCAAATTGATCTATATCTACTGGCGAAAGCCAATTCCAGCATGTCAGCAGGGCTGAATCATCTGGAGATGGCTGACGGCATTTTCCCAAAACTGAAAAGGATGCATTAAATGATTGCTTGCTGCCAGACAGCTAAGGGCACTTCAATCTACATGTTATTGCCTCCTACTGGCCAAACACCTGAACAGCCATAGGCAATTTTCCCCAATCTGACAATGGATTCTGTATAGTAGTCCTACCCTTTGATTTGTCCTTGCCTTAGGACAAATTGTGTTAATAAATGGCAAGGGGTCCTGAGACAAGGAGAACTTGGTTTCTTTAGCCAAGCTCCTCTGGCCCCCCAAATGCCTTCAAAATTATGTTTCGTCTCTGGACTCTTGATTAATCTACACACAGCACCTTCTCCAGATTCCTGAACCCTTCTAGATGCCGAGAAACACACACCGGCAATCTACAATGCAATTATTGTCAAAATTCCAGCATGCTTTTTTGGGGACAGAATTGACAAGCAGATCTTAAACTCTATAAGGAAATGCAAATACCTAGACTCAATCAGTTGTGAAAAATAAAATGTCATTTCCCAATTTAAAAAACGTAACTATTAAGTTACACTTATCAATACAGTGTGATATTGGCATACATATACTAAAGGAACAGAATTGAGAATCCAGAAATAAATCCTTTTACAGTATCTAGAGTCAACTGATCTATTTTTATTTTACAGGATGCCAAGCTCATTTACTTAGGAATGGATACTCTGTTCAACAGTGGTGCTGGGAAAATCAGATATCCATAATGCAAAAAGATCGACTTAGACTCTGAGCACATACCATATGCAAAAACCACTTGGTGCGGCCACTTTGGAAACATTTTGGCTGTGTTCTCAAAAAGATAAACATAAAACTACTATATACAATGTGATTCCTCTCCTATGCAGAGAGAAATAAAAACGTAAGTCACATGAAAACTTGCACACAAATGTTCATGACCGTGTTATCCATTATAGCTCCAAGCTCGAACAGCTTAAATGTCCATCAGCTGGTAAATGGATCGACAAAACATGAGGTATTCACACAATGGAACACTATTCGGCGATAAAAACAACAACTAACTACTAACATGCTAATAATGAGCAAACCTCAAAAACATGATGGTAAATGAAAGAAGCCAGACACAAAAGACCACATAGAGCCTGATTTCATTCATATGAAATGCCCAGAAATATGGAGACAGAAAGTAGATTAGTGTTTGCTTGAGGCTCAGAGTATAAACAGGGATTAACTGTAAGTGGGCACGAGGGATCTTATTGGAGGATGAAAATGTTTGGAACTGATTTATAGTGGTGGTTTACCACTTGGTAAAGTTACTAAAAAATATTGAATTGTACACTGGAGAGAATGTATGCTATATGAAATATACCTCAATAAGGGGTGAAAGAAAAAGCATGTGACTTTGGGCAGGTGACTAACTTCTCTATGCTTTAGCTTTCTCTGTAAAATGGGGAGAGTGAAAGTACCTCACAGGGTCACTGAGCAGATCAAGCGAGGACATATGTACCCTGTGTTTAAAGTGAGAGTGCCTATCATATAGTAAACACACTGAGAAGTATTGGATCCTATGATTATTTCTTTTCATGTTAAAAAAAAACAAGTTTAATGCAGGTCGCTCGTTTCATAAAGAATTTCACAGGCACTTGAGACCCCGAGCAACTACACGTTGAGCGTGTCAACTCCTAGCACTGCCACACAGACACCCCAGGTGGCCCACGGCCAGACCCCTCCCACCATCCCCATGGTATACACACATGCCCACCTCAGTCAGGGGACTTCAAAGGACCTGAGTAGCATGAGTTAACACAAAACAAAGCTTTTAGGAAACAGCATGATTTAGTGCAAAAGATTCTTCTCCGCTCTGAGAAGGGGGTCCCCTCGGGTCAGCTCCTTGAGCTCCTTCTCCAAGGGGCCTCTCCACTGACCTTAGGCTGACAACCGTCCAGCAGAGCTGGCTACAAACTGAGGGGCACAGTTATAGCCAAGTGCTTTTTGCTTTCTCTACCTGAATTGGGTTTTCTTCCAGTGGCACATAACTGTCTGGACAGTCCCCCCGAGCCACTGGCCTGCCTGGCCAGGCAGAGTCAAAGGGGCCACTGTCAGGGAGGTAAAGGGGCAACTTGGGGTGAAGCAGCATCGGCCCCATGCCCTGTCCCCTGTCTCTGCCTGTTGTCCCAGCAGAATTATTCAGAGTGCCCTCCTACTTGCCAAGGAGGCCCACGGTGGCCACTGAGCGACATGGCCACCCTGTCCCCCTCACTGCAGAAGGCCAGAGGAAGGGTCTGGACCAGGGGTGGGCAAACTTTTTGACTCGAGGGCCACAATGGGTTCTTAAACTGGACCGGAGGGCCGGAACAAAAGCATGGATGGAGTGTTTGTGTGAACTAATATAAATTCAAAGTAAACATCATTACATAAAAGGGTACGGTCTTTTTTTTTTAGTTTTATTCATTTCAAACGGGCCGGATCCGGCCCGCGGGCCGTAGTTTGCCCACGGCCGGTCTGGACAGACGCTGGCTCTGGAGTGTGTTCTCTGTGACCAAAAGTCCCTCAGGACCACCAGCCCTTTGCTCTTTCCCGGCCACAGTCCCTGCCGACATTCATTTTTGCTTTTCACTCCCCAGCTGCTCTCACAGCCCCCAGGGCAGGAGCAAAGGGGTGGTCTGGCCCCTCGCCCAGAGATCCAGCCCTGGGCCACCCCTCGACTCTAAGTGGTGCCTTAAACACAGGTGTGCCCATATTTCGTGGTGCACACTCAGAGCGCCCGGAGACCTCCAGCATCTGCTCCAGACACACGTCCCAATTCTGTGTTCTCTCAAAGGAACAGACCAAAAGCAGCCCCCAGAGCCAGGAAGAAACGGAGGTGCCTCCCCAGAAATCCACATGTGAAGGGGCCTGACATTCCCCGACCTGCCCAGGAGGAAGACGGATCTGCCCTGGGCCGGACCCCAGTCTACCACCTGCCGGGGCCCTGACCCCCCGCTGGACTGAGCCTGCAGGGTTCCAAGGTGACCCTCAAGACTGGCTAGGACTCAAGACCCCAATACCTCTCAGGGTGCCGGGCGGATGAAGGTCTGTGAGCTGTGCCCGACCGGCGGTCCCGCGGCAGTGTGGTGAATGGAGCCGGACGCTGCCCTAAGGCTGGGGCAGGGGCAGGGGCCGGGGCTGGGGCCAGGCCAGGAGGACCCCTCCAGATTTGCTAATGAGCAGCACACCCCTTGGGGGGGTACCCCCTACCCCACTGGGAGCGCCAGTGTCCTGGAGAATGGACGGGGACACAGAGGCTCTCCAAGTACAGACGGATGGGGCAGCCCCGCAGCACGGCTTGGATAAGTGCGGTTGGAACCCCGGGAGGTGGCCAAGGGGGTTGGAACCCCGGGAGGTGGCCAAGGGGGTTGGAACCCCGGGAGGTGGCCAAGGGGGTTGGAACCCCGGGAGGTGGCCAAGGGGGTTGTACATACAGGCGGGTCAGCGGGCGGAGGGCGCAGCGTCTGTGCGCAGAAGTCGCAGCCGTCCCTCTCCTGGGCAGAGACCCAGCTGCGGACGGGAGGGAGCGTGACAGACCAGGGCCCTGACCTACCCCGTCAGGAAGCGGCTGGTCGCAGGCTTCCGCCCTACTGGTCACAGTCACCCAGCCCGGCCCAGGCCCGGGGCGCTCACTTGCACACGAAGACCATGAAGCACCAGCGCAGGGTCACGTGGATGGCGTAGACCAGCAGCTCGTTGAGCAGGCGGAAGTCCCCGCGCCTGTGGCCCAGCAGCAGCAGCAGCAGCAGCAGCAGCAGCAGCAGCAGCAGCACTTGAGCTGGACGCGCAGCAGGACGCACGCCCCGGTAGGTGCTGCAGGCCAGCGCGGCCGACCGGCCATGAGGAGGCTGC
Source organism: Myotis daubentonii (assembly GCF_963259705.1). Classification (NCBI taxonomy): domain Eukaryota; kingdom Metazoa; phylum Chordata; class Mammalia; order Chiroptera; family Vespertilionidae; genus Myotis; species Myotis daubentonii. The sequence goes on along the minus strand of NC_081853.1, from coordinate 18,165,563 downwards.
AGCTGAAGTTGTACTGGGTGCGCGCCAGGCGGGAGGTGCAGAGGGGCCCCGCAGGCCGCATGCAGACAGGTGGCGTGCGGGCCGGGGAAGGAGCGCACCCAGCTCGGGATGGGCATGACCTGCATTGGGGCCTCGGTGCTAGCTGGTGGTGGTGGTCAGCGTCGTGGGCACTTAGGCCTGCGAGTCCGCAGTTGAGCCGCGGGGGAGGCGTGGGCCATGGCTAGTAGGTGATGGCAGCCGCCGGCTGGTGTGTCAGCAGGACCCAGGGCCTGCAGGCTCAGCCACGAGGAGAGAAGCAGCAGCAAGTGGCTCTAGTTTACGTAGTAACTGCCCTTTGAAGGTTGTCTACATCTTCGATGTGTCTCGGCCTCGTGTATGTCGCTGGACTCTGATTATTTTGAAACACCAGGACAAAGGTCTGAAAGAATAAGAAAAGTTTTTCTTTTATGGGCTATAGCTATACTGACATATTAAAAACCACTTGAAAAGACACAGGGAACCTTAAATGCTTTTTACTAAGTAAAAGAAGCCAATCTGAAAAGGCTACATACATGCTGGATGATTACAAGTGTATGACTTTCTAGAAAAGGCAGAACTATGGAAATAGCAAAACCATCCGTGGTTGTCAGGGGCTGGTGGGGAGAGTGGGGAGGGTAAGATGAATAGGTCTTTAGGGCAGTGAAAATACTATAAAAATAGGTGCATGTTATTGTTAACTAATCCAAACCCACAGAATGTACAACACCAGGAGTGAACCTATGGGTTTTGGGTAATAATGATGTGTCTATGTAGGTTCATCAACCTACATGAGTGTATCCCTTATGGAGGATGTTGATAATGGGGGAGACTATGTGTATTTGAGGGCTATGTGGGAATTCTTCCAACCTTCCACCCAATTTTTCTGTGAACCTAAAACTATTCTGAAAAGGTCATCTTTATAATAATAATTAAAAAGAAACACACACAAGCCCAACTTATTTCTTTTCCAACCTGAAATTGTCTGTAGCACAGAACCGCTGGTATGAAAGAAAAAGAAAAATGTGTGGAAAACATAAAATTTGGCTTTCCAGATCGAATAGGCAAACATTCACTTTAGGGGATAATGAAACTAGAAAGATTTATTATTTCTATTTATGAAGTTCCAACTCAGTAGAAATGAAAGATTTTGTTAGCCAAATTAAACTTCAATCAAGACACAATAAATATATTTTTAAAATTTAATATTTAAGTAGGTAATATTTGAGTAGGTTTGTAGGGTTCTAAAGTCAAAACTACACATCTGCTATCCCCATTCCCTCTACCTTATCTCCTTCCCTCTATAGGTAATCATTAAAAACAATTTTCTTTTAGTTTTTGGATTATCCTTTCTTTTTTTCCGATATAAGCAAACAAGTATATTTTATATTTCTTCCCTCCCCCTTTCTCACTAAAAGGTAACAATACATCCTGTTGATTGTGCCATGTGGTTGAAATAGCGCCCATTCTTTTGTTTCAGTGGCATAGCACTCATTCCACGGTGTAGACACCACGGTTTATTCAGCCAGTGTCTTGATGATGATCATTTGGGTTGTTTCCAGGCTTTTGCTATTATGCTTAATGCTGCAATGCATCGCCATGAAATTGCAGTAGATTTAAGGTGCAAACTCTGAACATTCCTTGGCATCTGAATAAGTCTGTCCTTTCTTTGGCAAGGCAAGCTAGTAGCTATGGCTTACGTAACCGATCCAGGACTGTATGTGAAGAAATTCCGTTTGGACTACCTGTTGGTTTGAATCCCTTTGAAAGTGTTCACTTTTCTAGGCTCCTAAACTATTTTGGAAATAAGTCCTTGATCGTAAATGCCATTTCTTATTAACCATTAGATATAAACTAGAGGCCCGTTGCACGAAGAGATTCTTGCAATAGGCCTTTCCTTCCCCTGGCTGTGGGCCCCAGTTTTCCTCCGGCACCCGGGACCCAGGCCTTTGCTCCAGATGGAGCTTTCAGTCTTCCCTCCACCCCTTCGCCCCTATGTATGCAAATTAACCACCATCTTTGTTGGGTAAATTTGCATACTCTCCTGATTGGCTAGTGAGTATAGCAGAGGGATGGTTAATTTACATGTTTGTCTATTATTAGGTAAGATATTGAATTGCTTAACATCTGCAACCAAATTGTTTAACTATCTTTACCTAGTATTTCTGGGGTTTTTCTATTTCATTGTGTCACCTCTGTGAACAGTCTTTCACTTGTTCAAGTGTGGGAATTTGGGGGCTAACAAAATTTACCAAGTCAAATGTCAGGTATTTGGAGTTTGACAGAGCCCTTAGATATATTTTGCAAAACTTTCAAATGTCTTGAGTCTTTTACAAACATTTATATTTTTAGCTTTGCACATGTTATTGTGTTTACTGAAGAAACATTAGGAAATCCAGACAAGCAGAATAAAACAACTGCCTGTAATCCCAACCTCCAGAGATAACCAATATTAGCATTTGGATGCATATCCTTTTAGACTTTTTCAATGAACATAAACAGTCTCCCGCCCCTAACACACATGCATATGTAATTTCTCCCTCTCTTATTCTACGGGTTTAGGGGGAGGGCACAAGTAGGTTTATAGTTGTGAATATGTAAAACACAGAGCTCATTCTTGTATTATGTATTAATTATTGTAGTATTTTCCATATGAACAACTGTAAACCTATACTTGCCCCACCTTGTATATCTTTTTCAAGGGAAATCTCATCTTTTCTATTTATTAGAATTTATCCTTTCACTTTGCTGCTTGCCTTACACACCACATAGATGTTTTTTCTGTTTCCACATCAAAGTTAACTCTTTGTATTTCTCTCTGTATTGTTTATCTTAGGAGTGGAAAATCAAATTGTGTTTTTCTTTCTGGACACATAAACTGAAAGTCACCAAGATTTGTTTTCCATGCTTTTCTAAGTCCTTGACCTTCCCTCTGTGTGGTTGCCTAGGGGCAGTTTACTGACTCCTGAAGGGAGACAAGTATATGAGACAGGTGTCCTTGGAGAGGTTGGTTATGCAGAAATGAAAGCCAAGCAGCTTCTCCATGATCATTGTTATGCTATTCAAAAGATTTCTTGGAAAAAAAGAATTCTTGCAAGTGCTTCCTGTGGTCATGATTGCCTGTATCTTACCGTAACTACTAACACTGAACATCTAATTAAAACCTGAAAAGTTAGATATTTGCATGTTCTAGCATCATGTACCAGAAATAATATTTGGTACTGAACTGGATTTGAAACTTTCTATATGGATGAATTTTGACATGTTGCACACCAGAGTTGTGTGTAGGGGGTGCAGGAAGGGCATTTTCCCTGGCCATGGGTCATTGGAATCAAGGGCCACATTAAAGTAATTTTTTTATGCTTTGTTACTATTTTTTAGGGAGACATATGAAAAAATAAAACTACCCAATTACTTATTTAACAAGAGGAAACAGAAAACTTTCATAGTATGTTAAGATTTAAAATATGCTTTTGTGTCATGTTATAGTCAGTTAAACAGGGCAGTGAAAGGATGGTGAGATAGATGTAGACAGAAGTGGAGAGTAGACCAGGAAAAGTGAAGAGGACAGAGAAGAAGGGCAAAGGCTGGGAGACGTAATCTAAACACCACCCCCCCAAAGTGGGAGAGGAACACATGCAGAGAAAAGACGCTGCTTAAGAAAGTCGTTTGGACTCACGGACCACCGGTTGGAGACCGCTGGTTTGGAGAGCACTCTGACAATGTCTATCAGATGTTTAAGTTCCTAACTCTTTAAACCAGCAGCAGTTTTCTGCAGTAGCAGTCCTGGGTATCTATACACAGAACTACTCATGGCAGCATGCAATGATGTTTACTGCAACACGTTTATAACAGCAAAAAAAAAAAACTATAGGCAATTTAAATGTTGAGCAGTCAGAAACTGGTTAAATAATAAGAGTTCACTCATTCAGTGGAATTCTAGGCAATCACAAGAATAAGGTAGATTTATACACATGTGATAAAGTGCAAGAACCATGTTTCACAACATGATGTGTAGTATAAAACCAATTTTGTAAAAAACAAAAGTATGTCAAAAACAGTCTAGATAGATACATGCTAAACTGCTGATAGTTTTGGATGGGAAACTTTGAATTGTTACAATGATATTTATTCATTTTTGAGGAGATGAAATAATGTATGTGTCTGAATGCCTACAGAAGAGATTTCACAACTGGGATTGAGTTGTTCTGAGTTCCAGAAGAACCCAAACAAATTCAGTTTAGGACTGAGCCAAGCCTGCAGTTTTCTGTCTACCATTTCGAGTGGACATAGAGCCTAGACCTAGGTAATTCTGTGTGCGGATATTAACAGACAATTTTTGTTAAAATTGTGGGATTTTTGGGTGAACCTCTGGAAGAAAGGAGAGTTCCTCATTTATAATTTAGGGATAATAATAATCCTTGCTTTGAAAGATTATTTAGAGTGTTAAATGTAGTCATATATAGAAAACATGGTCAGGATTCATAAACCGTCTTCACTATTGTTACTAATGTTTTAGAGAGATCCAGAATGAAATTCCCATTTTTCTAGGCCTTTATTTTATTTGTATATGCTTCCTACCCATGTAGCATAGAAAGCAATTTGATATATGGAATTGGAGGTAGACAAAATCACCTAAGATTTCATACTTGGCCATTACAGCTTATGTGATGCGTCTATATAAAAAAGCATATTTTGTTCATTTTTTCCTCCTCTCTCATCGAGGCTCAAGTACTTATGTGACAATTTGTATTAGTCACTAAGGCGTCCCTGAACAGGTATCTGCTTGTCTCCTGAATATAGACATTTAATTTTTAAATGCCTTACACCATTTTGGGACATTTAAATTTTTTTTAATGAAGCAACTTTTGACACATTAAGTTTATTCCAAGAGATGATATTAGGCCATGTCATGTGCCTGTTCCCTTGAGTCGATTTAATGTACTTCCACATTCTTAAACCGTTTTTATAATAGCTTCATAATTACGAGTGATGTTTCTGAAATGTGTTGCCTTCTCAAAAAAGAATGACTCTGACTTGCAGTGTTCGTGAATTTTGCTAGTTCCTTAATGCATTAGCTTTACCAGCTTGTGGAAAGAAAAGGTCAAGCTGCACAAATAGCCAGGTCAGGGCAGAAGTGATGAAAGCCAGGCAGAGTCGACACATGGTCATCATGCATGGACGGGTGGAGGCTGCTGTTCCTGGTCATATTGGGAAATCATGAAAAAACAAAACAGTATTAAATCAACACATGAAATGCAGAGAAGATGGTAAAATATGGATTTCATTTCTAATTTAAATTTTTTTTTTTGTTAACCATCACCCAAGGATATTTTCCCATTGATTTTTAGAGAGAGTGAAAGGGAGGGAGGGAGACAGAGAAAACATCGATGTGAGATGCGAGAGAGAGATATCGATTGGTTGCCTCCTGCATGCACCCCAACCTGGGCCACGGATGAAGCCTACACCTGAGGTACTTGCCCTTGACCAGAATTGAACCTGAGGACCCAATGCTCTATCCACTGAGCAAAATGAACTAGGGCAGTATGGGTCCCATTTTTAGATGCGTGTTTCCTTACCAGCTCCAGGGTCCTATTCCTGTCCCTGTGGGGCCCCACTTTGGTGTAGTCACCTTAGTCCTCGACCCTGGCCAGGCTTCTGATTGGCCTGTTTGTGTGAACGTGGACGTCCTGCCTATTCATGAACTTGAGACATGCTCAGGTATAGATGTGGCCCAGCAGGTGTGTGTGAGCGTTCTCACGATGCTGTCTGTGTCCTTCTGCAAGAGCCGCCAGCTCCTTCTCTCTTGTTTGTTGCCCCCTGAGGTGCCCTGGCAGCCCGAGGCTTGAAGCAGGCACCCTGGACAGCAGTTTCCAGGACAGCTCAGTTCCTCAGGCAGTGAAGGTCATGTCATAAGTGACTAATTCATTCTCTTTTATTTAGAAAATTAGAGAAGTTTTTATTGAAGTAAAATACCTTACAACAGGACTTTTGATCTAAGCTGTCTCTTAATCTTGTGTTTGATAAATAATTAGTGGCTCACAGCTCACACTATTCAACGATTCCTAATGCCTCATTTGCATATGAAATTAATATTCCATATGGTTGGTCCGGTCATTTAAGCCTAAGCCAACAGGAAGAAGCATGTTGCTTTGAGCAGAAGTTTGGGTTGCAATGGATTGAACTATTGGCTCAGTATCAGTACTTTTGTGTTCTCATGGCCAGTGCTGGAGGCATGCAACAAGGCAAATTTTTTGTTTTGGGGGCGGTTCCTTTGCAATAATAGACTTGTTCTGGATACAAGGTGTCGTGAAGATCATTCTATCATTCAACAAATAATTTTTAGATTCTTATTGTGTACATACCGCTGTGCCAGAGCACCAACCATTCTAATGGTTGTTAGCCAAGCAGTAAAAAAAATAAAAATAAAAATTTTAACTGCACTTTAATATGGAATTGTTTTCTAGATCCCAAGCACAGACTATGGTCAATGTTTTGAAACTCTAAGGGGGTTCCTTGACATTTGTCAGCATTTTATAGTGAGCCACCTAACCGAAAGGTTTTTCCCCAAATCTTTGGTTCATCATCAATTATGATTATCAATTATGACTAAGTTCATCATCTATATTCTGTTAATAAGCAAAGAATATTTTGTAGAGAGTTCCAAAGCTCATTTTTATTAAGAATATCTTCATATAAGAATCTTCATATAAGAATATGAAGATTAATATTTGTTCCTTGCCATATTGCAGTGAACTTTCATAAATATTTTAAGAGTAGAATCTGACAGCTTGGGAAGTGTGTCAGAGAAACTCCAGCTTGAGTGTCCTGCCAATAGTGTCCTTAAATGATACTGCTATTATTTTCCTTCTTTTGGTGGTGTTATTGAGGAGGACACTTCTAGTTCAGATATGGGCCATGTACCAAACAAGATAGGCAATATTTTGTTATGATAACTGTAGGGTTAATTTTTCCTCTACCCTCTGAGTTCTTGTCTGGGACCCCTGTAATAAGAGATAAGTTAACAAGAGAAAAACAAACATGTTTATTAACCAACTAGAGGCCCGGTGCACAAAAATTTGTGCACTCGGGGAGGGAGGGGGGGGTCCCTCAGCCCGGCCTGTGCCCTCTCCCAGTCTGGGAACCCTCGGGAGATAACGACCTGCTGGCTTAGGCCTGCTCCCGGGTGGCAGAGGGCAGGCCCAATCCCTAGGTGCAGCCCCTGGTCGGGCTCAGAGCAGGGCCATTTGGGGAGTTGGGGCACCGCCCCATGTCATGCACAGAGCAGGGAGGATCAGGAGGTTGCGATGCCACCCTCAGTCACGCTCAGGGTAGGGCCGATTGGGGGATTGGGGCACTGCCCCCTGTCACACTCAAGGCAGGGTCGATGGGGAGGTTGCGGTGCAACCCCCTGTCACGCACAGAGCAGGGCCAATCAGGGGGTTGGGGCGCTGGCCCCTGTCACTCACAGAGCAGAGCCCATCAGAGGGGTTGGGGCGCAGCCACTCTCACACTCAGGGCAGGGCCGAAGGGGAGGTTATGGCTCTACCCCGTCACACACAGAGCAGGACCGGTTGGGGGGGGGGGGCGGGGGGGGGGAGGGGGTTGGGGCACTGCACCCTGTCACACACAGAGCTGCAGAGCGATCAGGGGGTTGGGCAGCTCCCCCCTATCAGGTACAGAGCAGGGCTGATCAGGGGGTTGGGGCGCCTTCCCCTGTCCCGAACAGAGCAGGGCGGATAGGGAGGTTGTGGCCCCGCCCCCTGTCGCACACAGAGCCGCAGGGCGATCAGGGGGTTCAGGGGGTTCGGGCACTGCCCCCTGTCACACTGATGCCGGTGCCGGGAGGCCTCGCGGCTCCGCTGATCCCCGTGCACTGGGTGTGTGTGTGTGTGGGGGGGGTGTCCCTCAGCCCAGCCTGCCCCCTCTCACATACTGGGAGCCCTCAGGCGTTGACCCCCATCACCCTCCAATCGCAGGATCGGCCCCTTGCCCAGGCCTGACGCCTCTGGCCTAGGCGTTCGGCCCGGGCAGCGGGGACCCGCAGCTGCAGCGGCCCCACGATCATGGGCTTTGCTTTAGGCCCAGGCAAGGGACCCCTAGCTCCCGGGACTGCCAGCTTCGACCGTGCCCAGCTCCCATCGCTGGCTCCACCCCTACTTCCTGCTATCACTGGCCAGGGCGGAAAAGGCACCTGATTCTCTGATCATGGCTGGGGGGCAGGGCAAAGGCAGCCCCAGGGCCGCCTTTGCCCTGCCCCCCAGCTCTTAGCTCCCCCCTGGGTTTCTGATCACTGTCAGTGGCAGGGGGCTTCTTCCTGCTTTCCCTTTGGCCTCCCTGCATTGTGCCTACATATGCAAATTAACCGCCATCTTGTTGGCAGTTAACTGCCATCTCAGTTGGCAGTTAATTTGCATATAGCCCTGATTAGCCAATGAAAAGGGTAGCTCGTACGCCAATTACCATTTTTCTCTTTTATTAGTGTTGATGCCGGGAGCCGGTCCATCCTTGCTGTTTCAAGGGACCTGGCATATATGGCATACGGTTCTTAATATGTTTGCTCACCTTCTTGGCGCTGTGTTTTAACCAAGGTCACCTCTCCGAGAAAGGTTGAATCCCCAGGTAGGGATTTTCCCCTGAAGTTAGGGAGGGAATAAAACCCCTCAACTAAGTGCCAGGCGGGTAATTAATCATTTTAACTACGAACAATCATGCTTAAGCTACATAATCTTTACTCCCTGGAATGGAGATAAGAAACGCCCTAACCTTTGGAATAGAGATTGATAGGATTGGAATCAACTGGTATAAATACAGATGCAACAAGACAGCAAGAGACAGAACTCAGAACACAGAACCTACAAAGAACGTTCTCTAGAGACAGAAGAACTTCGCTGGAGAGAACATGGCAAAAGATCCTGTACAGAAACTGGCAGAACTTCGCTGGAGAACCTGGAGAACCTAGCAAGACAACATGGACACAGAACCTGGCTGGAGATCCAGACCAGAACTTGGCTGGAGATTCTGGCTAGAGATCCTGGCTAGGCTGCTGATCAACTGAGCGCTGTCTCTGTGTCATTCCTTCTTCGCCGACTCCGTCCACACCTTTGGGGACCCCTGTATACACGGAGATGCTCAGGGAAATGAGCAATATAATTACATGGGTCCTTTACAGTAGGAGAGGGAGGTGGGAGAGGAGGTCAGAGAGATGGCAGCATGAGCAAGACTTGGGCTGATTTGCTGGCTTTGAAGACGGAGGGAGGGGCCATAAGCCAAGGACTGTGAGTGGGCTCTAGAGACATGTAAAAGGCAACGAAATGGTTTCTCCCCTAGAGCCTCTAAGGAATGCAGCCCATTGAAACCCATGTCAGGCGTCTCATCTCTAGCACTGTAAGATAATAAACTAATAAACTTGTGTTTTTTAAAAAATATATTTTATTGATTTTTCACAGAGAGGAAGGGAGAGGAATAGAGAGTTAGAAATATCGATGAGAGAGAAACATCGATCAGCTGCCTCCTGCACACCTCCCACTGGGGATGTGCCCGCAACCAAGGTTACATGCCCTTGACTGGAATCAAACCTGGGACACCTCAGTCCGCAGGCCGACGCTCTATCCACTGAGCCAAACCGGTCAGGGCAACTTGTGTTGCTTTAAGCCACTAAGTTTGTGGTAATTTGTTATAGCTGCAGTAAGAAATTAATACATGTTCCACGGCTTCTCTAGAAGGATAGAGGCAGGAGGTTGGCATTTCCTGTAAGACTATGCGTGGAAACTATAGAATTATATTATCTTCTTGTCAGTATCCTCCCAAATAGCCTCAAACATTCCTGGAGGAAAGATAGAAAGCTGTAAAAGTGCATTTTCTGGGAAAATAGTAAAGACTTATCTTTTCCATCCTATTCATAAATAGGTTTGTCAATCTGTTGAGAAACTTGTGCAGAGTAATAGGAGAAGAAGAAAACAGAAAGCACCAATTTTATCATAAATTCACATGACCTTGGAAGAACTAAGAGTTTATGGCTAAAATTTAGCAAGTATTCAGAGGAGCGGTCGATGGATGGTTTTGGAACAGCTGAGGGTTGGGGGTGATATGCCAGAAAATGGCTTTGTGTGTGATGCTTTATTTGTGTAGGGGAAAAAAGAGATTAGGATTGTGGATACAGTGCTCAACCTCTCTATCTTGAATCTAGGTAGGGTGTAGCCAAGGTGAATAGCAAAGTTCCTAGTTTCTAAGGAACACTATATATTCCATCACAAAACTATCTTTGCGCTAATGTATGACTGTATAGTCTATAAATAAATATATAAATTGATGAGAACATATATGAGAAATATACACATATATAATTCAGTTCATTGAAAAGATTCCCAAAGAATGTAAAATACAACAAAGTTGTTATCCTATTTAATAAAAGCCCAGCAACCGAACAGTGGAACGATCAGAACGACCGCTCAACCAGTCGCTATGATGTGCACTGACCACCAGGAGGGCAGATGCTCAATGCAGGCGCTGCCCCCTGGTGGTCAGTGTGCTCCCACAGTGGGAGCACCACTCAGCTGACCAGGATGAGCGGTGCTCCCACAGCAGGTTGATCCCCACAGGCCACACCCCCCACCAGTGCATAAATCCCATGCACCAGGCCTCTAGTTTAGAATAACCAGCAGCTGGAACATATAGAGAAAGACAAGAATTTGGCTCAAAATAGAAAACTGTTTAAGACTGCTCAGTGAACAGCCCCCAAGATCACCAATGGTAGACACCTAACTTGACTTATTTTAACAATCATTGATCTTTTATCAAATTTCTACAAATAAGCATCCTTTTCTATGTGCTAACATTCTGCATTGAACAGAATTAGAGAGACTTTCAAAGCTCCTTTCTGTTGATGTTAACCTATGCCACCTGTCATTATTCTCTTCCCTTCTCCCTGGCTCCCCAGAAGCCAGGTTCTGCTCAAGAGCATTATATTTTAATCATTAGTAGCTGCTTTACAATAATGATGACAGAAATTAGCTAATAATTCTGTTTATTTATTTTCACTCCCACAAAAAAGATTTAAGGTGGGTTGCAAAAACATATGCAATACAACAAGGTAAAACAAAGATGAGCAAAGTGAGGAAATTAGGGCAAATGGAAAATAAAGGTGAGAAAACAAGAAACTGGGAGTACAAAATGTGCTCCCTGAGGCTCTGAGCCTTGTCAGGCGTGGACCCCAAATTTGTCCCTGGCTGTCTAGCAGTCAGCTCAAAGGGGAGAAAATAATCGGTCTCATGAGTCACAGGTCAGTTGATTAGAAATAGCACAATAGTTCCTGGAACTTCCCAGAGAGAAATTTCTCCCATAAAGAGGACCCCTGTGGAATTCGGAGAGCTGAGTCCTCAGTAGCACCTTCCTGGAAGAAAAGAACAGACTCCTCAGGGCTGAGTCTTGTCGCATCCTTCAGTATGGGCCTGCCACACCGAACACCAGCCGAATCCAGCAAAAACCCTCGACAGATGATCACAGGGATGTATTCTAGCTTCTCTATGCATTGCTGGTTTGACCAAAGCTTAGGTTGTCTAGAGGAATGGATGGGTGAGCAATCCTCTATGAACACTTTCTTCTCAGCTGAGCCCTGCAGAAGTTAAATGTGCGTGTCCTTCCAGGAGCTTTAGTGAAAGGGTGAGCAGTTGAAGGCATTTGCAGAGAGCTCAGGGCCTGGGAAAGCGCTCTGGCTCCCTTTTTGTGTTTGGAACTCTCGAAGGAGAACCCTTCAGGCCCAGCAGAGGCGCTGGGAGGAAGGAAGGTACCTGGCCTGTGTGATGTGTTACAAGGGGTGGGGGGCAGAGTCATGGTGCTGTTGGGTCTCAGGTTTTTCCCAGGTGGGGACAGTCCTCTCCCAGCGCATGCAGTTTAGCTGTTTACCCTGTTGCCTTCCATGGCACCAGGTCTGGTGAGCCGGCGGGCAGAGCAAATTCCCCTCTGTGTGCTGAGGACCCAGAGTGGTGCCTATGAGCCCGCTTGGCTGGGGCCCTGAGCCATCAGGGAGGTCTTTCTTCAGGCTCCCTCCCACGTGCAGGCCTCTGGTGAGGCCCCTGGTGTTCATCTGGCTTCCTGATCCGTTGTAAACAAAGATCGCCAACGCTGTCCTCCTGCAGCGTGGCACCTGCCTCTCAAAACTCCCGAGGCCTCAGTGGGTTTGGGAACCTCTCCAGGCTCCAGCAGTGGGCCACTCACATTTCCTCAGCAGCATCGTCGTCCTAGTACACTTTTGGCAGAAAGGGAAAATAATGAACATTTGTCTTTCCAAGAATACTACAATTTATTCTCCACAGTACAGACACTGTGATCTTTCTAAAACATAAATCTCATTATGTCACCCTGGTGAAAACCCATCCATAGCTTCCCGGGCCCTTCAGGATAAAGCTGCAGGCTTGTAGTGTGGCTAACCAGATGCTCAGCTGATCTCTACAGCCCTCCCCTCCCCTCTTCTCCTTCTTCCCTCCCAGCCCTCCCCTTCCTTCCTTTTCCTTCCCTCCCTTCCCCTCCCCTCCCCTCCGCTGCTCTCAGTGGTCCACAGTCTTCAGTTCCTTGAACTTCCATATTCTCTTTCTTTCCCCAGGCCCAGGCACCTGCTTTTCCATCTTCTTGGGAAACTATTTTTACCCTTTATCCATTAGGCTGGCCTACGCCTACTTATGTGGGGCAGGACAAAAGTAGGTTTACAGTTGTTCATTCAGAAAAGAATTCAATAATTAATAAATAATAAAACAAGAATAAACTCCGTGTTTCACATACTCACAGCTGTAAACCCACTTTTGTCCACCGTATATTTCAGGGTATAGCCCAGAAATTAATCCCTCTGGGGACTGGTTCTAGAGGTGCCTCTGTGGGGGGCTCCACAGCACCCTGTGCTTCCTCCAATGGTAGCACTGGGTTAGTTAGAAAAATGCAAGCTGCTGAGACAAATCCCAGCATTTCAGTGGCTAATGCAACAGAATCTTCCTTCTCCCTCATCTAAGCATTCAGTGCAGTTGCCCTGAATGTTAGAGTGTTCTCTCCAGGGTGACCAAGCCCCAAGCTCTTTCCATATTGTGGCTCTGCCATCCTCCAGGGCAGGAGAGGGACAGTAGCTGACAGGCACATCTGTCCCTTATTGTCCTGACATGGAGGCATTCTGCATCCCTTCTGCTCCCATCCCACTGGCATGAACATGACCAGGGGCAGCTGCCCTCCAGTGACAGTGTTGTCCTGTGGGAAGAGGGTCATACAAGCTCCTGAAGTTCCTTATTTGAAGTGTCTGTGATTCAACTAGACTCTAAGTTTGATGAGGGGAAAGAAGGTGATGTCATTGCTTGCTCTTACATCCCTTTGCCAGCACCATGCCTGGTAGTGGGGTGCAGAGACTGCCCCATGAGTCAGAGCCCTCAGTGCTGGCCAGTGGGAGGGAGTGGGTCACTAGACTGTGGTCCTCTTGAAGCCCCGCCCCCACGTGTGAGTGCTGGGAGGAGACAGCCTGCAAGCACACAGGGCTTCCTTGCTGCTGCCAGCAGGCAAGCCCCCTGCAGGGCATCACTTCCCTCCACAGAAAGGCATTCATTGTGAACAGAGAGGTTCCGTAGTCACAGGTGCCCAGAAAGGCACGGACTTCCTCGTGGATGATGAGGCCTCCTGATTAAAGACTTGTGTGTGGTACTTTTTGGGGCGAGAGATGTGCTCCTGTTAGAACTGGCACCGCAGCTCCACAGCACATCTGGCACCTGCCTCTGAGTCCCAGGAGATGGGTGTTGAATGCATTTCCCCCTCTTTATAAGTGAGCTACGTCTTTAAAGTGTCTCTTCACAGTCAATTTGTGTGTGTGTGTGTGTGTGTGTGTGTTTGTGTGTGTGTGTGTTGGTGTGAGCGCATAATAGTGAGAAGGCAATCATGGATCAGATTGTCTGGGTAGAAAAGAAGGAATGAATAGACATGATGTGTAATTGACTTATGAAATTGGGGAAATATTCATGATCTGAAGCCGTGTGTTCTAGCTCTGAAAAGCCTAAAGTAAGATAGTCATGCTCTGACTTGTGAAATTGGGGCCTTCTGCATTACAGTTCGAGTCCCCCAAAGTGATCCAAGGTAATGATACAAATGAATACACCAGTGGTTCTCAACCTTCTGGCCCTTTAAATACAGTTCCTCATGTTGTGACCCAACCATAAAATTATTTTCGTTGCTACTTCATAACTGTAATGTTGCTACTGTTATGAATTGTAATGTAAATATCTGATATGCAGATAGGCGACCCTGTGAAAGGGTCGTTCGACCCCCAAAGGGGTCGCGACCCACAGGTTGAGAAGCGCTGGAATACACTCACGTGTCCCATCCCCACAGTCCTATGTTGGGAGGAAGCCTGTACTCCTCTTCCCAGGGCCCCTTTCTTCTGATAAGTCCAAGAACCCCAGGGGTCCGTACACATTGCCTCTGGTGTCACGGCAGGAAACAGGGAGTCTGTGGTCCTGGGCAGCCCCCTGTCTATTGCAGGGCCTGGTGCAGGCTGAGGGGCAAGTTGCTATCTCTGGTCTTGCTGGTTTCCTTGGGGTTTGGGGGAAGGAGGAAGCCTCCCTTCTCCCTGGCCAGTGGTCCACTCAGCTGTGGGCACTGCAGGCCAGCAGCAGGTAGTCAGGTTACAGCCCTCTAGTGAGATTATTGAGCTCCTGGAGGTGAAATGTCCATCTCCATGAGAGCCAGGGCAGGGCAGAACGGCCTTGTTTGATACCCACGCTGCCCTGGGCCTGGTTCTGTGGACCCTCAGGGTCAAACTGATGATAATCTCACTGTTTCTCCCAGCCCACAGCTCTGGTTATGGCCACTCCAGGCCTAAATAGGTGCCTATGACTTTTAACCTCAAAGATGTTCATGGTTTTTTCCTCTAGGACAGCGGTTCTCAACCTGTGGGCCGTGACCCCTTTGGGGGTCAAACGACCCTTTCATAGGGGTCGCCTAAGACCATCGGAAAACACATATATAATTACATATTGTTTTTGTGATTGATCACTATGCTTTAATTATGTTCAATTTGTAACAATGAAAATACATCCTGCATATCAGATATTTACATTACGATTCATAACAGTAGCAAAATTACAGTTATGAAGGAGCAACGAAAATAATTTTATGGTTGGGGGTCACCACAACATGAGGAACTGTATGAAAGGGTCGTGGCATTAGGAAGGTTGAGAACCACTGCTCTAGGAGGACCCAGGATATCCCACCCCTTCCCAGGGACCTCCTCTGAACCATGGATGCCTACATGCCTTACCACAAATAATAATCACGGACATTTATGGGTGCTTACCATGTATAAGGCATGGTTTTAAGTCTTTAATATGGATTAACTCATTTAATCTTCACATACACTCTATAAAGTAGGCCTTTATGTCATCCTCATTTTATGTAAGAGGAAATTATAGACAAAGTATTTGACCCAAATTATACAGTGTCCATGCCTGGCTCTTAGCCTGCTCCTTGCTGCTTCATTTATACAAGAGTTGAGTCTTCTCAGAAGCCAGGTGGGCTCCAAGGCCACTGGACTTTACTGCTGTCATTATTAAAAATTTAAACTATGAAGAAGTTTAAAAAATAAAATATGAAGTAAATCCTGCCACTCCCCATATAATCATCCCTTATCGGAGGTGCGTCCTTTCAAACCTTTTTCCAGCGTTACAAACATACCCGTGTGTTTCCACAAAACCATTTCTACAAAATAAGGAGTGAAATAGGGGGCAGTGTGTTCTGCAGAAAATTATTTTGCAAGAAAGTTCAATCTCTTTGGCCTGAGCACCTCACTGTGTTTATAATTCAGAGAGGTTTTCACTGACCTCCTTAGTGAAAGTAGCACCCCTGCTATACACCGGAAGTTTTGACCCCCCCAAAATTTATGTGTTGAAATCCTAATGTCCAAGGTGATAGTAATAGGAGGGGGGGGGCGCCTTTGAGAGGTGATTAGGTCATGAGGGGGGAACCCTCAGGAATGGGGTTAGTGCATTATAAAAGAGACCTGAGAAAGGTCCCTCGCCTCCACCCCCTTCCACTATGTGTGGGTGCAAGACAGCTGTCTATGAGCCAGAAACCCAGTCCTCCCTGGACACGGAATATGCCTAGTTTTGATCTTGAACTCCCCAGCCTCCAGAACTACTAGGGATAAATCTTGTGAAGCCACCCAGCCTATGGAATTTATTTCTGGCAGCCCAGAAGGAAATAAGACTTCCCCCTTCAACTTTACTCTCAAGACCCTCTGTGTTTCCTTCCTTGTATTGTGTTGGTTTGGTTTTGAAAAGAATGTGAGTACCAACAGATTAATTCCCATTGACACCCTGGGGGTGACTCGTTAGCATATGAAGCGTTCTAATCTGAATCAACCCTTTAGGCCTGGTTAATAAGCATAGGAAGATCAGATGTAATTTTTTTGTTTTGTTAATTCTCACCCAAGGATATTTTTTCCATTGACTTTTAGAGAGAGGGTATGGGAAGGAGGGAGATAAGGAGGGAGGAAAAGAGAGGAAGAGAGAGAGAGAGAAATATTTATGTGAGAGTCATATGTATTGGTTGCCCACTGGGGCCAGAAATGAATCTGCAACCCAAGTACCTGCCCTTGACTGGGAATCCAACCTGAGACCCTTTGGTGCGTGGGGCTGACGCTCTTACCTTTGAGTCACACCGGCCAGGGCTAGAGATAATTTTTGACTGGTGAAATGTGTGGTGGTTTGGGTATGCAGGATGGGCTACATAATTTGCTGGGTTCAGTGAAAAATGAAAATATGGCTGCTTGCTCAAACAGCAGGAAAAGTGTCGTTAAGGCATGCCTGGCAGATATGACTCAGTGGTTGATCATTGACCCATGAACCAAGAGGTCACTGGTTTAACCACATGCCCAGGTTGCAGGCTCAATCCCCAGTAGGTAGTATGCAGTAGGTAGCTGCTTGATGATGTTTCTCTCATCGATGTTTCTATCTCTCTATCCCTCTCCCTTCCTCTCTCTCTAAAAATCAATAAAAACATTTTTAAAAAAGATACTAAGACATAACACTTTTTCCTTACTTCCGTGGTCTCTCTCTTGACCTGTGATAGCATTTTAGAAATGCCCTATTTAATCCCAAACTCCCTCAACCACAGGGCCACATATGGAGGAGTGCAAATCCTCATAGGCACCCATGGGGGATGAGAGGTCCTCTTCTGGGACTGATTTGCTCACAGGATCTGTAGTAGGCAGTTAGACAAGCAGGAGCAGAACAAGGACGGTGGGCCAGGTACAGAATGCCACCAGGGTGGAAAGCCCCAGGTGCCTGGCAACAGACAATTGTAGGGTGGGACCTTGCCCCCAGGTAACCTTTCCTCCCTTGCATATTGCTGGTCATGTGGTAGACCCCCTTGAAGGAGGAACAGGGGGGCCAGAGAACAGCTTCAGAAGACTCCCATACAAGCCTTTGCAGGAACACTCCCCTAGAGTTAACACCTAAGCTTCAGTTGTGTTTCAGCCTCAGGCCCAGAAAAGCAGCAAGGCCAAGCAGGGCATTAGGACCAGCTTTGATGACTAATGACCCTTTGACTGGTGCCCAGTGGGGGACAAAGGGTAGCAGCAGCCTGAGGTGGAGCAAGGTGGGAGTGGGGGGTGGGGCATGGACAGGGGTGACAGGTAGGGTCTAGGACACCAGGGGGGGAGGGAACAGACATTATGTATATTAACACATTGCAGGTGGATCTGGAGCATTCTTGTGTTTTCATATCACACAGTGTTTTACATAAATGTTAAAGGCACGCCTTAAAATTAAGTGCCCATTGCATTTTGAAGTTGTTTATTACATGTTTTTACAAGCTAATATCTTTTTAAAGTATGATACTTCGTTCAATAGAAACTTATCCGGCCACTGGATAAAGCTAGCAGTAAAACTACTGGAGCACAATGTGTTAAGATACCAGTACAGCTCCTGGCACATGGTAGGCAATCAGTATACAGAGCAGCTAATATCATCTTAAAGGCAGAAGAGAGAATATTAAGTGACATTTGATTTGGTATTTTTCATTAGTTTCTTTTTTGCTCCCTTTATTCTAATGTTAGTAGAATAAATAGGGAGCAGGAAAATAACCCTAAAATATCTGTGACTTAAGACCACGTCTTTTCCTTCCTTCTCCTACACGTCCCTGTCTGTAGACTGGGACCCTGCTCAGTATCACCATTATTCTCCCTGAGACCCAGGCCCATGGGACTCTGCTGTCGCTGTGGCAGAGGGAGCCCTGGAGGGTCTTCTCTCAGCCATTAAACGCTTGGCCTAACAGTGACACACAGCATTTCTGCTCACAGCTCGTTGGCCAGAACTGGTCATGTGTGTCTGCCCAACTGCTGAGGATCAGGAAGTGTAATCTTACCATGTGCTTAGAAAGCAGAGAGCCAGAATATTCGGTGATAAGTATGGAGTATTAATAACCACCATTTATTGAGCAACTCTGCTATAGACTAAATGTCTGTGTCCCCCCCCCCCCCCCGACCCCACCCAATTCATATATCGAAACCTAATCTCCAAGGGGATAGTATTAGGAGGTGGGGCTTTTGGGAGGCGGTTAGGTCCTAGGGTACTAGGGTGCAGCCCTCAGTATGGAATTATACAAGAGTGTCCTTAGAAAAGAGACCCCAGTGGGCTTTCTCCCCTCTCTTGCCATTTGAGTACTCTGAGAAAATAGCTGTCTATGAACCAGAAGCAGGTTCTCCCCAGACAGCGAATCAGCTGGTGCCTTGATCTTGATCTTGGGCTTCTCAGCCTCCAGAACTGTGAGAAATAAATGTTTGTTGCTTAAGCCACTCAGTCTGTAGTACGTTATAGCAGCCTGAACAGACTAAGACAGCCTCTTCTGTGGCAGGCACTGTGTGTGCAGTGTAGTTACACACACAGCACCACAGGTTCCCCACGAGTCCCTGAATTTATTGCATGTCAGAGAAGGGTGTTACTGTCGCACCACTTCTTGGGCTCCCAATGCCAGTAGCAGGAAGCATGTGCTCCATAAGGCCCTGCATCAAACCAGGTACCACTCTCCTCACTTCGCCCAGCCCCATCTGAAGTCGGGCAGAGCTTCTTTGCTGGTGTCTGGCTCCAGGGGCTTACATTACATTTGTCTCCAGTTGGACTCTTTCCCCTGAGAGATGTCCCAGGGAATCCTAAAATGCTAGAAGGATGGAGTCTAAGACCATTAGCTCCCTGGTCACTGGACCTTAAGACCGTAGGAAGGGTCAACTGGCCGCCTCTGAAAACAGATTCTGGGTTTAAATTTTTCTCTGCAGGTGTAATGGGAGAACTCCCTGGTGCTGGGAACACACAGGCTCTATCACAGGCACCCGAGGAATTCACAGCAGCCCCAGGAGGGACGGAGGCAATATCAGGAGTGGCACATGCTTTGCTCCAGGTGACTGAACCAGTCAGGGCCAGAGCTGGCATGAAGAGGGCAGGCAGGCCCTGAGCCTTCAGACTGAGCTTGCCTCCACCCTCCTTATACAGCCTCTTCTAATGGTGTATTTTAAAAATATGTATATTTTTACTGATTTCAGAGAGGAAAGGAGAGGGAAAGAGATGGAAACATCAATGATGAGAGGGAATCATTGATCGGCTGCCTCCTGCATGCTCCACACTGGGGATTGAGCCTGCCACCCAGGCATGTGCCCTGACTGGGAATAGAAGCGTGACCTCCTGTTCATAGGTTGATGCTCAACCATTGAGCCACACTGGCCAGGCTAATGTGTATTTTTAAATGCAGCCAGTGAAGGTCCCAAGAGAAAATTCCTTCCCTTAAAGTTTACCATGTTCCCCCACACATGGTCATTTTGGCTTCTTAGCATGTAATACAATTGTGACCTGCTTTTCGGAAAAAGATTACACTATTTAAGTGTCAAATTTACAAAAGAATTAAATTAGGACTCGATTTAAAAAAAAGACTCATCACAGCTTTCTTTAAACAGAAAGGTACCTTGGAGGCATTTCTAATGATTTGGTTTATAAATACTTGAGGGAAATAGGTGCAGAGAGGAAGGTAGACGAGTGTGATTTGTGTGGGCATGACCTGTGCTGCTCCTAAACCTTGTACACGTTCCTGTGATTTGAGCGATCTCACTCTGTATGTTGTGATCATTTGTTTTCATGTCTATTACTGCCATTGTCGCCGTGCCGCTCGCTGGCAGGGAGCACATCTTTATCATCTGTGTATGTCCAGCATCCAGCAGAGTCACTGACAGCTGGAGGCATGTCTTATTTCCTTTCTATCCTTGGCGCCTGGTTCAGGGACTGGCATTCGGGGGCACTCAGAAAATGTTCGCTGAATTGCAATAGCTATATATGTTTCCCACTTTGGAAATAGTGTGGATTTTTGCGCTTATAAAAATCCTCGCATTAGTCTAGTTCATTAAAACAATTACTTCATGTTCCTGGCTGAGGGCCATCTGGAGAAGCTGGCTTCCCTCTGGTGAGCTCATTTATCGGTGCCGATCAGGTGCCAGGCACTGAGCTAGTAGCTGGGGATACTGTGAGCAAGGCAGGTGGGGTTTGCCTCATGCGGAGCTTACAGTCAGGGGGCAAAGCAGGAGAATAAGAAATGATAACAGCGAGTAGGTGCTGATGGGGTGGAGCCCAGGGCAGGAGCAGAACTGATGTCTGAGCTGACCTGAAGGACAAAGAAGAGTTAATCAGCCAATATGGTGGGCAGGGGTCTAGGACAAGGACCTGAACGCGGCAGAGCCAGAGTTCAGAGAGGAAGGCATAGAATGGGGAGAGGCGGTGGCAGAGGTTGGCCGGGGAAAGTTGGGAGAGACCCTGATACTGTGTGGAGGAGTTTCCAGTGAATTCAAAGGAGCGGGAGGGGAACATGAAAGGTGGTTCTGGCTGCAGCATGGAAGGTGAATCGAAGAGACCAACACGAGGGTCAGTTTGGATTCTTAATGTCCAAGGGAGCATTTATTGTGGAAATAAATGAAGATCAACCAGATGCAAAGGAGCAAAGACTATTTACTCAGCCCTTGCTGTACAGAGGAGTGGGAAGGCTTTACCATGGGAAAGGGGAAGGCTCCAGGTGTGCCCTGAGCGGCGGCAGTTGGCATGAGGAAGCTGTTTGCAGACTAACTGGGAGCGCGGCACCCAGTGTGATTGATTAAGGGAGCATATTTGGCTTCTTCTAGTTGGTCCTACTTTGGAAGTGGGGACAACATTTAGGAAAACTGTCAGTGGCTCATCAAGTCCTGGCCATTTTAGGTCCATTGTTACAGAAGTGATTGTTGCCTCCTGGACTATTATGAGAGATAGCAGCCAGGCCTCCTGTCCGTCTGACATGCAGCCGCTGGCTTCCTGGGCTGGTTACTGTAGATAAGGGCTGGTTCCTGGGCAGGCAGCTGCAAGTGGTGGGTCAGAGCTCTATTTTTATATGTGGTCTGGCCACTGCCTGTACAGTCAGTCTCTCATGATCATCAGGGAGAACCAGTTAAAGTGGCTGGTATTTAAATCAGAGTTGAAGATAAGAGCAGTCACTTTCATTAATGTGTATTAAATTCCCCTCAACAATGATCCCTAATTATACAATTAGCCAATTAAATGATCTTAGACACATCATATCACATTTAGAGATTTATTTACTATTATTTCAAGCACTCTAAATGCCTGATTGGGAAGATTTATGACCCTAACAGGCAACAAATTCCTAAATATTGAAGCACTTTTTTGCAAATATAATAATATCTTAAATGTTGCAAACCATATTCTTTTTTAAAATTGAGGTATAATTGATGTGTAACATTATATTAATTTCAGAAGTACAACATAATAATTCGATATTTGTATACATTGCAAAGCATATTTTTTGAACATTCCCCAAATCTTTATCAACCTGATCAAATTTTAGTACACTTTTAAAACCTTTTTAAAAATTTTTTATTAAATCTTTATTGTTCAGATTATTACATTTGTTCCTCTTTTTTCCCCCCCATAACTCCCCTCCTTCCAGTTCCCAACCCCCTCAGCCCTCACTCCCCACCCACCGTCCTCATCCATAGGTGCACAATTTTTGTTCAGTCTTTTCCCGCATCTCCCATACCCCTTTCCCCCCCAAGAATAGTCAGTCCACTCCCTTTCTATGTCCCTGATTCTATTATAATCAACAGTTCATTCTGTTCATCAGATTATTTATTCACTTGATTCTTAGATTCACTTGTTGATAGATGCATATTTGTTGTTCATAATTTGTATCTTTACCTTTTTCTTCTTCTTCCTCTTCTTAAAGGATACCTTTCAGCATCACATATAATAATAGTGGTTTGGTGGTGATGAACTCCTTTAGCTTTTCCTTATCTGTGAAGCTCTTTATCTGACCTTCCGTTCTGAATGATAGCTTTGCTGGATAAAGTAATCTTGGTTGTAGGCTCTTGGCATTCATCACTTTGAATATTTCTTGCCACTCCCTTCTGGCCTGCAAAGTTTCTGTTGAGAAATCAGCTGACAGTCCTATGGGTATTCCCTTGTAGGTAACTGACTTTCTTTCTCTTGCTGCTTTTAAGATTCTCTCTTTGTCTTTTGCTCTTGGCATTTTAATGATGATGTGTCTTGGTGTGGTCCTCTTTGGATTCCTTTTGTTTGGGGTTCTCTGTGCTTCCTGGACTTGCAAGTCTATTTCTTTGACCAGGTAGGGGAAGTTTTCTGTCATTATTTCTTCAAATAGGTTTTCAATATCTTGCTCTCTCTCATCTTCTGGCACCCCTATAATTCTGATGTTGGTACACTCGAAATTGTCCCAGAGGCTCCTTACACTATCTTCGTATTTTTGGATTCTTTTTTCACTTTGCTTTTCCGATTGGGTGTTTTTTGCTTCTTCGCATTTCAAATCTTTGACTTGATTCTTGCGCTCCTCTGGTCTGCTGTTGGGAGTCTGTATAGTATTCTTTATTTCAGTCAGTGTATGCTTAATTTCTAGTTGGTTCTTTATCATAACATCAAGGGTCTCATTAGATTTCTTATAGATCTCATTAAGTTTATTGGCAGCTTCTAGACAGTTCTTGAGAGACCTTAAAAGTGTGGTTCTGAACTCTATATCTTCCATTGACAATTTTGTCCTGTTTCTTTGTCTCCGCATTTTTTTTTATGCTTTCTTGGTGCACCCCCTAGTGGTCTTTGTGCGCAGTCTTGTTGTAGTTAAGCCTTGATTGTTGTAGGTAATACTAGGGGGGATTTGACCTCCAGGCCAACTGGCTGTGAGAGTCAGCTGTGTCTGCAGTGGGAAAACTTCTGTCCTCTGGGGAGGTGCTAATCTAGCCTTTGCCTGAGGCTATCCTGCAAATGGCTCTGTGCGGGGCTTGGGTGGGGCGGGTCCCAGGGGATCAACAGAGCATGCAGAGGGAGCAGTTATGGCTGCTCTCAGTCCCGTCCCCAGAGGCTCTGCCTCTCAGAGTCCCAGCAACCGCTGCAAACCTCGGAGAGAAAGCTGCCCTCGCATTCTGACTGATGCCAGACAGTCCCGCTTCTCCCGTTTGAGTCTAGGTCCCTAGAGACTCGCCCAGAACTGGAACTCAGAGCCTGAGCCTCCCTCCCGATTGAAAACGACAACCGCGCCCTCAGCCACTAGCCCGCTCCACGCGCACCTCCGCACCTTTGTATTTTCCGCACTGCGCCTCCTCTGAGTCTCGGTATGCTGTTCTCTTTCCTTCTAATTGAAGAATTTCCCCTCAGCCAGCTTTCCTATGGTTCTGGGTGATGTCCGTTTTGTCTTTTAGTTGTATTTTTGAAGTGGTTGTGCGAGGCAGCTAACTCCGGTGTTTACCTATGCCGTCATCTTGGTTCTCCTAAAAACTTTTAAAAAATACCAAATCTGAAGTAAATCACAGGCTCACCAATATGCCATATTAATCACTGCATTTTACATTATAAGGATACACAGAGTATCCCAAAGATTGCAAAATGTAGTCCTCTAATTAGCAGTATTAAATTACAGGTGTAAGATTATCTATCTATCTATCTATCTATCTATCTATCTATCTATCTATGGTGTCCCAAAATTCATGCAAGATTTGAATTTTGCATGAGCATTAACAACAACAACAACAACAAAATAAAAGCCTAATTTTACTTGGTTTATTGAATCAGATTATAATATCTGTTGCCCTTTGATTTCAGTCCCTTCAATTAGATAAACATTACCAAGTACCAATTATGGCCCAGGAGCAGGGACAATGAAGACCAATGAAGACCACGGCTTTGTGTATGTGCCAGCAAAGCCATGAAGGCCATTTACCTGATGTGCTATTCCATACATAACCCTATACTGTATACTTTATGAATCAATAAAAAATTTACAACTGTTAATTATAAACCTGTGTTTTCTTACCATATCAGTTTGTAAAACCAGTTACCCAAGAAAGTTTTTCCACCTCAGTCACTTGGTGAAAAATTTAGGACCACAGTATTTTACTTATCAATTATATTTGAGACCGAGACCTGAGTCCTGGTACTACATACCTCCTGGATGATTCTACCCACGCCACTGGGGAATGTGGAGCCCTTTGTCTGAGGCAGGTTCTGTCTTCCATTGTGGGTGGATGACTTCCAAGCCCATATCTTTCACTGGGATTTATTGCACCTCAGTGCCTTCCATTTCTCTTGGGTGTCTTTCACCATTGCTCAGGACTTTTTTAACTTCCTTCAACTCTGACCACCTGTGCAGTGGCTAACTCGTCACCACTTGATTGGATTAAATCAATATCTTTACCTTCTCATGGATTCTGAATTCCTTATATATTTTGCTTGCCAATCTCTTAGGGAGGCTGTCAAGGTTAGAGGCCTGGATGTGTGGATGGAGACCATGTCAGAGCTACTTAGGGCAGAGCTACAGGGGCGATTTAGTGACTGATTAGATGAGGGGGAGAGGATGGAAGGAGAAGAGGTCCTGTCCAGGTTTCTGGCTTGGACAGGTGGATAGAAATATGTTTTATGTAAAAATCACTGACCACCTATTCAACATTAACTCCTTATGTATGACTGATTTAATTAGCTAAACTTGTGGTAATTTGTAAACAGGCCGATGCAGCATGCTAGAGGCAACAAGGTGGGGCAGAGAGACCCAGGACCATGGTTGGTGCTGGGAGCCGGTCCATCCTTGCTGCTTGACACAGTTGCTACAGGGAAGGAACATCTGCACAGCATATGTTTCAAGGGACCTGGCATATATGGCATACTATTCTTAATATGTTTGCTCACCTTCTTGGCGCTATGTGTTTTAACCAAGGTCACCTCTCCGAGAAAGGTTGTTTCCCCAGGTAGGGATTTTCCCCTGAAGTTAGGGAGGGAATAAAACCCCTTAACTAAGTGCCAGGCTGGTAGTTAATCACTTTAGCTACGAACAATCACACTTAAGCTACATAATCTTTACTCCCTGGAATGGAGATAAGAAACGCCCTAACCTTTGGAATAGAGATTGATAGGATTGGAATCTACTGGTATAAATACAGATGTAACAAGACAACAGGACACAGAACCTAGAGACAGAACCTAGCAAGAGAACATGGCAAAAGATCCTGGACAGAACCTGGCTACAGAACTTGGCTGGAGAACCTAGACGGAACCTGGCGACTGAACCTAGCTGGAGAACCTAGCAAGAGAACATGGCAGGAGAACCTAACCAGAACTTCGCTGGAGATCCTGACCAGAACTTGGCTAGAGATCCTGGCTAGGCTGCTGATCAACTGAACGCTGTCTCTGTGTCATTCCTTCTTCGCCGACTCCATCCACACCTTTGGGGACCCCTGGACCTGCTGGGATTGGGAAACCAGGCTCCTTTCCCAGCTCTGACTTTGACCTTCTAGTTGCCCAGGTTGGACAGATCCTGTCTCCTCCCCGGGCATCCTTTCTCCTTTGGTAAAGAAAACACACTGAAAACCTGAGTCCTATTAGCTCTAAAATGCATAAATCTGTCAAATGAGAGAGTTGGATTAGACAA
Organism: Myotis daubentonii; assembly: GCF_963259705.1. NCBI lineage: Eukaryota > Metazoa > Chordata > Mammalia > Chiroptera > Vespertilionidae > Myotis > Myotis daubentonii. The sequence goes on along the minus strand of NC_081853.1, from coordinate 18,139,577 downwards.
AGATTCATACACTTTTTTGATAATTTGATAAACATCCAGGACCTTCTCCTTCAGAAAATGCATGAAGCCATTACATACCCTTCCATGGGGTTTGTATGCGGTTATTCCTCCCACCTTCAGCACTCAGGGATTAGATGGTCTCCAAAGCTCTTTCATGCTCTTAAATGCTCTGATTTTGTGATTCTGCAAACAAAGACGTGCCCTTTTCAGCATTTTAAATCACCTTATCTCTCCCAAAGAAACAAGGATAAAAATGGTGCTGTTCTTTCTTTTCCCTTTGAATTACCCTTGCCATCTATTGAGAGTGGCCCCCTGGGGCAAAGGCTGTCTCTGTCTTGGATTTGTTCCAGTGGCTACAATGCAGTTGGATGCCTTATAATGCCTAATTATACTAATATGGATTATGGTATCATGCCATCTGTAAACCTTGAGAAGCTTAGGGCAGAGTTAAAATATTTTAAAAACCTGTACAAAATGGATGGACAACATTTAAGGGAATACACTATGAACTTGAACTTCCATGTTACAATACAGGGTTAATTAAACACCCTCAGGAATTTATCTCTAAGAATCCATGTCTCACAGACTATCATACTCTCTCTCTCTCTCTCTCTCTCTCTCTCTCTCTCTATATATATATATATATATATATATATATATATATAATTTTTTTTCAAGAATTATATAGAAATTTAATGTATTCTATATATTCAAAAATTATTTGATTGATCACTAGACCTACCTTTATTCAAAATAGTAGCTTGATATGCAAGGTTAGCTTTCTATATACTACCTGGAACCCTGATGGAAAGTTTTGGCTTAGATAGTAATGTTTTCTAGTTGGCTGAGGATTTACCTCTTGAAGTATTGAATCTTTTCTTTTTCTTTAGCGATTTTGGAGAGATATCTTTCTGAAACGTGCTATACACTTACTGCCTTCTTACACAGATTATCTGAAACATAGCCTCATATTGTATTATATGATAGTCTTTAGTAATCTTTGGGCATAGGCAATCTTATTGCCTATGGGGGTATCTGCAGAATGGTTTGGCCCTGGATAACAGAATTTTATTAGTTTTATTAGAGCTATACAGGCACATATTTCAAAGAGATAACACGTTCTTTGAGGTTTGTTAAGAAAAACAGTAGTCCCCTTGCTCTTATTTCTCCTTCCCTACAGAGAATCACTTTTACACTTTTTAGCAGACTTAAAAAATTACCTTTCATACCAATAAAAACATGGTTGTGTTGCTACTTGTTCATTTTTCTCTTTTCGGCTTTATCTATTGACTTCCCACTATGGAAGACAAGGATTTGACTTTTACCTTTCCCCATCCCTACCACACATACTTCCCACCTCCCAGGATAATTTATCATAATTTTAGTTATATCAATATTTAGTGTTTATGACTCTCTATGTTATTCAGAGCTTAACCATGTAGAAAATGTTAAGTACTTTCTCTTTTCTGCACAATTTTGTTTTCTCTCAAGTTAATAATTATCTTTTAAAATAATTTGCTTTGGTTTTCTGTGTATTTATTTCTGATTCAACCCATTGTCTAAATTAGTGCCTCTCAAACTACTTGTGATAAAGAACCAGCTTTTTAAAAAATTTTCTAATCTGCTGCAGATAGATACTTTTACAAAATATAAAAATACATTTCTAGGACAGTTCATGGGTAGCAGCAGTGGACCGACCATACTTTGGGTAGCACTGTCAGAACTCCTGTTCATACATCTAGATACATTGAGTATCCTGTCAGTTTTGTCTTCTTGAAGAAGCCTGTCTGGAGCCTTCTGACATGTCCCTATGGGTTGGTTGCCTTCTGTATACCCGGTATAGACTGTTTCATGGGTCTGGGTTCTCCTTCTTCAACCTCAGGGTTTTTGTTGTTGTTGTTTTGCCTCCCTCTTATTCTGGTTTCCATGCCATCCTCATTTTTTATTTTATTTACTCCCTTGTTTTTATGGAGCATGTCCTCTAATAGCTTCCTGGAAAAGGATGTGTGGGGAAAAAAGTCTTTTTGAGACCCTGAATGTCAAAAATGGTAATGTTCTCATTCTACTCTCTTGACTGCTTATTTGGCTGAGTATAGAATTCTTGGTTGGAACTCATTTTTCTTCAGATAGCTTTCTTGTCTTCCACCTCCCAGTGCTGTTGATGACACATCTAAGACCATTCTGGTTCCAGAACCTTTTTGTATGACCTGCTTATTTATTTATTTTTTTGAAGCTTAAAAAGTTTTCCATTTGATCCCAATAGTCTGATACTTCACATGATGTGGATTTCTTTCTTTCTTATGCTGGGCACTTAGTAAGCCCTTTTAGCTCTAAGAAATGTTCTTGAATGGCTTATTTTATTATCCTTCCTTCATTTTCTTTTCCTGTAGTCATAAATACTATAATTTGGATGTTGGATCTGTTGGATAGGTCTCTCATATGAGGATTTTTCAAGAAAATTAACTTGGTTTTCTGCTTTCCTCTATGCTGACCAAGGAATCTGTATTCTCTAGACTGCTAAATTTCCAGCTCTTCTAGCTTCCAAAATCCGTTCTATAGTAATTTTAGGGAGGTCTTAAAAGGGAACTAAGTTAGATAGGTGTGTTCAATTTGTCATCTTTACTAAGTACCTGGTGTCTAAATACTGGTTTCTGCTTTCCTTTGTGCTCTGCTGTCCCTTCCCGTCAGCCATGTTGAGGATGTAGCTGTTGGTTTCCAAAGGCTTTAGTGCCAGATCACTTATCAGCTGTGTGACCTTGGACAAATCCCTTTAGCTCTCAGAAATTCAGTTTCTTTTTTTTTAATGTTTTTTTTTAATTTTTATTAATTAAATCTTTATTGTTCAGATTATTATATTTGTTCCTCTTTTCTTCCCCCCATAGCTCCCCTCCACCCAGTTCCCATCCCACCCTCTGTCCTTACCCCTCCACTGTCCTCATCCATAGGTGCACAATTTTTGTCCAGTCTCTTCCCGCATCTCCCACACCCCTTTGCCCCCCTAAAAATAGTGAGTCCATTCCCTTTCTATGTCCCTGATTCTATTATAATCACCAGTTCATTCTGTTCATCAGATTATTTATTCACTTGATTCTTAGATTCACTTGTCGATAGATGCATATTTGTTGTTCATAATTTGTATCTTTACCTTTTTCTTCTTCTTCCTCTTCTTAAAGGATACCTTTCAGCATTCCGTATAGTACTGGTTTGGTGGTGATGAACTCCTTCAGCTTTTTCTTATCTGTGAAGCTCTTTATCTGACCTTCAATTCTGAATGATAGCTTTGCTGGATAAAGTAATCTTGGTTGTAGGTTCTTGGCATTCATCACTTTGAATATTTCTTGCCATTCCCTTCTGGCCTGCAAAGTTTCTGTTGAGAAATCAGCTGACAGTCGTATGGGTACTCCCTTGTAGTTAACTGCCTTTCTTTCTCTTGCTGCTTTTAAGATTCTCTCTTTGTCTTTTGCTCTTGGCATTTTAATGATGATGTGTCTTGGTGTGGTCCTCTTTGGATTCCTTTTGTTTGGGGTTCTCTGTGCTTCCTGGACTTGCAAGTCTATTTCTTTGACCAGGTAGGGGAAGTTTTCTGTCATTATTTCTTCAAATAGGTTTTCAATATCTTGCTCTCTCTCATCTTCTGGCACCCCTATAATTCTGATGTTGGTACGCTTGAAATTGTCCCAGAGGCTCCTTACACTATCTTCGTATTTTTGGATTCTTTTTTCATTTTGCTTTTCTGGTTGGGTGTTTTTTGCTTCTTCGCATTTCAAATCTTTGACTTCATTCTTGCGCTCCTTTGATCTGCTGTTGGGAGTCTGTATAGTATTCTTTATTTCAGTCAGTGTATGCTTAATTTCTAGTTGGTTCTTTATCATAACATCAAGGGTCTCATTAGATTTCTTGTAGATCTCATTAAGTTTATCGGCGGCTTCTAGACAGTTCTTGAGAGACTTTAAAAGTGTGGTTCTGAACTCAATATCCTCCATTGACAGTTTTGTCCTTTTTCTTGTGTCCACATTTTTTATGCTTCCCTATGTTGATAAAGTGGTTTTCTGTGCTGAGTGTCCTCTAGGGCCAAGTGGTTCAGCCTCCCCAATTACCTGAGGAGGACACTCTTGGTGCACCCCCTTGTGGTCTTTGTGCACAGTCTTGTTGTAGTTAAGCCTTGATTGTTGTAGTTATCACTGGGAGGAATTGACCTCCAGGCCAATTGGCTGTGAAAATCAGCTGTGTCTGCAGTGGGAGAACTTCAGTGCTGGAGACACCCCTCTGGGGCAAGACTTGCTTCAATGGGGCTTTGGTGCTCACTGAGTCTGTCCCCTGAGTGTGTCCTTTATGGTTCCACGGGGCTGCAAACTGAATGGTCTCACTCTGACCTCTGGGTTTCCTGGCTCCTGGATCTCTAGGGCAGTGCTAATCTAGCCTTTGCTTGAGACTATCCAGCAAAAGCCTCCCTGCAGGGCTTGGGTGGGGCGGGTCCCACGGGATCAACAGGGCGGGGCTAGCAGTTATGGCTGCTCTCAGTCTTGCCCTCAGAGGCTCTGCTTCTCAGTGTCCTGGTAATCGCTGAAAGCCCCTCAGAGAGGAAGCTGCCCTCAAGTTCCGACTGATGCCAGACAGTCCCACTTCTCCCGTTTGAGTTTGGGTCCCTAGAGACTCGCCCCCGGAACTGGAGCTCAGAGCCTAAGACTCCCTCCGGATTGAAAATGACAACCGCACCCTCAGCCGCCAGCCTGCTCCGCATGCACCTCCACACCTTAGTATTTTACTTCTGTACTGCGCCTTCTCTGAGTCTCGGTATGCTTTTCTCTTTCCTCCTAGTTGTAGAATTTCCACTCAGCCAGCCTTCCTGTGGTTCTGGATGATGTCCGTTCTGTCTTTTAGTTGTATTTTTGAAGTGGTTGTTCGAGGCAGCAAACTCCAGTGTTTACCTATGCCTCCATCTTGGTTTCTCCCAGTTTCTTCATCTATCTGATGGGGATAATAATAATAATAATATGTGCCCATGTGATTGTGGAGAGAACCGAAGGAGGTAGCACTCAGTACAAAATTGTTCCATAAATGCAGCTGTTACTATTACTACTGTTTAGGCTTGACCATTGCCCCTTTACCTCCCTGTCACAAATAGACTGTAGACTTGAAAATGGAATTGCCATGCACATTAGACTGAAGTAAGACTCCAGGGCAGGGGTGGGGGATGCAGGTGTAATGGGTTATTTCATGGAAGTGAGAGACTCAGAGCAGCCAGGTCCTCGTCCAAAATGCAGATCATATCACTGAATCTCCTGAGCCTTCATGATGCAGACCAAGTCTTTGCCTGCATCTGCAGCCACATGCCCTCATTCACTTGTGGCTCACAGGCCTCAGGCTCTCACTTACATCTTTGTCCCTCAAGTTCTACTTTGCCAGAACCCACAGCCAGTCCTGCTCTCCTACAGGGCTCACTTCAACTTTCACCCTTTTCTGGAAGTTTTTGCCCTGATCTGTGTCTTTTAGACATCACCTTGGGGTGGTATGTCTTATATGCCACATCATATCTTGTAGGTACACACTTCTATCACAGCATGACTTTCTACGAAACTAGTTACTTATCTTTCTCATCCACAGAATTGTAAGTTCTCTGTGAATAGAGCACATGGCCTTCTTATTATCATATTCTTAATACCCAGTGTGGTACTTGGTGCATCTTTAGTACAATTTTTGTGGGGAAAAATTGTACAATTTTTGAAGTAAAATAGTGTTTGTCGAGTGAATAAATGAATAAAAGGATTTCAAATAATAGTTTGGCTTGCACATAGTTAAAGAATGAAATCTTTGAGTCAAGGAAATTCAAAAATGTAATTCTCTTTGCAAATCTTAAGAGTTCAAAACTTCCCCTCAACTAACAGTATTTACTTAGTATTACCCTTAACCACCGGTTTGGGTTGGGAACTTATGATTGAGGTGTCCTAAATGCTTTGATCCTCTTCTTCATGCTAACTAGCTGCCCAGGGCCTCCAGCATGAGAGCAATCACCATATTAGAATTGTCCAGAGCAGACACAGGCAGCTTTGTAATTCCTCTGATCAGCCCAGCAATGATATTTCAGTCACATTCCTGGGTGCTCATTGCCCTTCCTAAAATACAAACTATCTGCGTGCTCTTTCCAGCCAAATGAAGACAGGGCGAGCTTTCCATGTCTAATGAAGGAACAGCTCAAAAGATTAGGAACACAGCGTTCGGTCACACCAACATGCACCGCAGACATACCAGTACGAGGGCAGGGCTTTCTGTTCCTCCACCATTAGGTTGTGCCAGCCCCAGCCTTTATCCAGGTGGCTCCTGAAGGAATCTGGATTAACATAATAAGGCTGCTTATGAACAAGCTCATTATTATTTTAGAAAATTTCAGGGCCGAATAAAACACCAGACTTGATGTTCAAGCTGTACTACCGACAGACTTTTGTTTAATGAACTATTTTCTGCTTACAGATGGAGGTTGAAGTTGTAGTCACATGCTCTAAATGTCAGCCTGTATCTTTAGGCTTAGAGGCAGGAAGAAATGACAAAACAACATGCGCTGAACCTTGTTATGTTATCCCAAACATGGGCATTCAGCTCTGGTAGCCCGCCTCCACCCCTCTCTTGGCCTCATTGATGGAGGAATAGCCAAGATAGGGAATCCGCACACCGTGGAAGTTACTAAAGCAATTCACCAGCCACAGAGCCTAGTTACGGTAGCTCCCCCTTATCCTCAGTTTTGTTTTCCAAGGTTACAAATACTGAGGTCAACCGTGATCTGAAAATATTAAATGGGAAATTCCAGAAATAAACAACTCATAAGTTTTAAATTGCGTGCTGTTCTAAGTAGCATGAAATCTCATGCTCTTTGCTCTGTCCCGCCTGGGACATGACTCATCCCTCTGTCCAGTGTATCCACGCTGTATATGCTACCTGTTAATCACTTAGCCATTTCAGTTATCATATCGACTGTGGCGGCGGTATTGCAGTGCTTGTGTTCAAGTTGCATTTATTTTACTTAATAATGGCTCCAAAGCACAAGAGTGGTGATGCTGGCAACTCAGATATGATGAAGAGAAGCTGTAAGTGAAAAGGTGAAAGTTCTCAATATAATAAAGAAAGAAAAAAATTATATGCTGAGGTTGCTAAGATCTATGATACGAACGAATATTCTACCTGAAATTGTGAAGGGAAAAAAATTCATACTAGTTTTGCTGTTGCACCTCAGACTGCTAAGGTTACAGCCATAGTGTGTGATAAGTGCTTAGTTAATATTGAAAAGCATAAATTTGTGGGTAAAAGTGAGTTCTGATTGACAAAAACGTGTTGTGCCAGAGAGCATTGAACCTATACGAAGACTTTAGCAAGAGATCCCCTGAAATGAGTGACCTCAAGCCATTTACTGCAAGTAAGGGATGGCTACCCAGATTCAGGAATAGATTTGGTGTTTTATCATCTCACATCATTACAAGAAGGGTGAATACAGTTCAGTAAGATATTTTGAAGGAGGGAGACAGAGCGACCACAATTGCATAACTTCTATTACAGTATATTGTTATAATTGTTCTATTTTATTCTTAGTTATTGTTGTTAATCTCTTACCATGCCTAATTTATAAATTAAGCTTTATCACAAGTATGTATAGGAAAAACATAATATATGTGGGGTATTATCCAAGGTTTCAGGCATCCACTGGGTGGTCTTGGAACTTATCCCCATGGATAAGGGAGGACTACTGTAGTGCTGTAATTTCAAATGTAAACAGTAACAAGCAACCCTTTAGATTTAAGGTGAGAATTGGACTCTTCAAAGTGGTTTCTATCTGCTCCTGTACTTAGTGAACTGATTGGACATTCTTGAATTGCAGTCCATTTCATATGCTAAGAATATTTTTCATATCCTAATGCGGGTTCATGTTTTACCAAAAGGAAGTAAAAGACCCATCCATAGCAGTCTTTTAGGAAAGTCAGAAGAAACTGACAAAGCAAGATCAAAATTGCAGAGTCGACATTGAGGAACAAGTGATGGTGTTAAGCAGCCTTATCGTCATTAAATGGAATAAAAAGTCATTACATGCATATGAAGCCAAAGCAAAATTGAGCAGAAGAGTTAATCACCCTCATCAAGTCACATTTCTGGAAGTGGACCCTGGGTGCAAATTATCACTGCTCTTGAACACGGGTTCATTTCTTCAAGGGCAGCAGACTTGGAGCTGGAGCTGGGTGCAGCCCTGGTCTTGGGTTGGGGTGGAGGGAAGGAGGATAGAGGACAGGATCCTTGACCACATAAATTCCATTTATATTGCTCAAGACATCAGTGCTTCCACGGACTCCAATCAATTTGGACCCGCAGATCTATTAAAAAATAATCTCTGTATTTAAAGGGCTTTCTCATCTGGAGAGATGTAACATGTGTATGTATTCCAGGTAAATTGGATTTAGTTGTTTAGCGCTTTGTGCCACGTGCAGAGAGCTTTATTGAATAACTGTATTGATTGAATCTTGATCCCTTGGCTATGGGAAAGGCACAAGGGGGAGATAATGATGGCCAGCCAACTGTGTCCATCCCTTCATCGCTGCCCCAGGCAGGAACCGGTAAACTATGGCTCTCACTTTCCCTGAGGCATCCAGCGTTCCCAGATTTGTCTTGATGTGGCTTACTTTTGTTCATCACATGTAAACTGGACCTAAAAAGGCATGTTTTACACATAAAAAATACAGACTTCTGTTTCATGAAACCGAGGAAAATAATTACAATTTATCCACTACCCATTCTGTCCAGGTACATAATAGTCATTTCGTCCAATTGAAATCAAATGGCCATATCCTCAAGACATATTTTATTATTCCCATTTTACAGATGACTTGCCCAAGATCTGGCAGGTGATGTAGCTAGGATTTAAACCCAGGTCTGTCTGATTCAAAAGGCATTCTCTTTGCACTCTGAATCAACAAAAGATTCTGTTTGAATGTGTGTGATAGGTTTATATTTATCTATATATGTAAAAGCCTAAGCGACCTTTACAACTGGTTGACTGAACGACCAGTCGACTGGTCGCTGTGATGCGCACTGACCACCAGGAGGCAGATGTTCAACACAGGAGCTGCCACCTGGTGGTCAGTGTACTCCCACAGGCAACTTCTTGTGGCCGGCCAACCTCCTAGGGTCCCTCCCTCCCAGGCTGGGCAAGACGGCCCCGATTGGCCCTGATCACTGGCCAAGCCAAGGGACCCCACCTGTGCACAAATCCGTGCACTGGGCTCTAGTATCTATATAAAATTGGGACTATACATGGAGAAAGTCTGTATCAAAAGTTAAACACAGAATTACTAGATGACTCAACACTCTACTCTTAGGTATATACCCTAAAGAATTAAAAACAGGAACTTAGATACTTCAATATCAATGTTTATTGCAGCATTATTCATAGTGGTAAAAATGTAGAAACAACCCAAATGTCCATTGAAGGATGAATGGATAAACAAAATGTGGAATATATGCAATGGAATATCAGCCATGAAAAGGAATGAAATTCTGATACTGCAAATGCTATGTGGATGAACCTTAAAGATATTATGCTAAGTGAAAGAAACAAGTCACAAAATGACCAATATTGGATGCTTCCAATGATATGAAGTACCTAGAATAGGCAAATTCATAGAGATAGGAAGCAGAATAGAGGTTACCAGGGGCTGGGGAAGGAGGAGTAGGGAATTATTGGATTACAGTTCTGTTTTGAATAATGAAAAATATCTGGAAATAGTGGTGGTGGTCATACACGTTGTGAATATGCTTAATGACACTGAATTGTACACTTGAAAGTGGTTGAAATGGTGAACTTCATGTTTTGTATATTTTACCACAAATTTTTAAAAAAGTCTGGCATGATAAAGAGTCAGATAGATACAGGTGTGAATTCCCAATTTGTCACCTATCTGTATGAACTGGGCAGGTGACTTACATCTCTGAACCTCTGGGTTCTCATTTTAAAAACGGAGATGACAATGGCTAACTCACTAGGTAGGATGTAAAATCTCTACCCAGGACTTAGCACAAAGTGTGAGCACTCAGAACATGCAGAGGTGACAGTAGTGGCAGTGTTAGAGTTATTGTTAGCTCCGAAGTTCCACACCAAACACTTACACACATGGACAGTGAACATTGCTCACCACACACACTGATGAATGGTTAAACGATAACTGAGAGTTTGTTCTTGTTCTGGAAGAACTTTTTTCAGCAGAATGCCGATGAAGAGCCAGGTGTTTGAGAAATGTGGCCGCGTTAAGATAAATGAGCCTTTTTCTGGAAGCCAGATGGGAACATAAAGCTGTTGGAAACCCCAACAGTCTTTCCTTGTTGGTTTTCACATGACTGACAAATGATTTGACCACAGCACAGAGGGGCTGCCCATGCCTTCCTGTCACCAGCTCCATTGCTGCTGTTTAGGAAAAGGAGAGATGCTCGAGCAGACACTCATAACCCTAAAAATAGGCAGCTTGTGATAGCAGCCTCGGAGGAGGCCTTTCATGATGGCATGGCTAAGGGGACATGCTGATTACAGGGTTCTCGGACGGTCCCTTCAGCTGAGTCCAGTCATCCGTGCCTCATGTGAAAGGAAATTGAGTTCCATGGAGAGAGAAGTGGAAGGTACCAACCAAGTTGGGAAAGACCCGCAGAAAGCATTTGAACACATCTATGTATCAGGCTGTTTGGCTTCTGCGTTCCATACAGCAAATGATCAACCCCCTTCCCCATCCATATTAAATCTGCTTCCCATGCACGTTAACATATTTTCAAATAAGTTTATGTCAAATTCTTATGGATATTGCCTGCAGCTCCCTAATAAAGCCCAGCTGTAGGCCTAGAAACTTAGTCTTTGAACATTTGGAAGCAACTCTGCAGGCTTCCTCCTTTGCTTGAGACACATATGGCCACAGAAAAATAATGTGCCTTTGTGTTTAACCCTTTGGGCCTTCGTGGAGTGAGCTTTAATGTATCTAAAGGTTCCCCAACAATCTCTAAGAGTGAATACACCTCCTGAAAGTCACCCATCGCTCCCTCCAAATCCCCTGTGAGCCATTCGGCAGGACTGCCTTAAGGTATGGCTAAATATTCCTTTCTGGGTGTGTTTAACTGGAAGCAAATAGGTTTTCAGGTGGTAGTTAGTGTCTCACACGGGTCAGTTGCATAGTACCTGTTCCTGCTATGAAATTAATTAGCCATTTGGTATAAAAACGCAGACTAATTAATCACCGTAGTCCAGCTACGCATAGGTAACTATCTTGGAGTATAACTCTCTAGACTTTTCAGTACACGAATATCAAGTTGCATCTTTTACAAAAGTGAGATTATACCCTACACACTGTTTTTAAACCTGCCTTTATCAAATACCAATATATTGTGGACTTCTATCCATATTGTCCTATCTAATAAAAGAGAAACATGGTAATTGGCGTACGACCGCTACCCTTCCCATTGGCTAATCAGGGCAATATGCAAATTAACTGTCAGCCAAGATGGTTGCCGGCAGCCAGGCAGCTTGAAACTAACATGAGGCTTGCTTGCTTCAGTGACGGAGGAAACCAACGTTCCCCGCCTGCCTTGCAGGCCTCTGAGCCTGCAGTTTGAAACATTTTAACAAATATAGAAGATAAACAAAACCCCAGAAACCAGCTTTCAGCTAGCTGGGATCTCAGAGCTGGAGTCAGAGCTGGAGTTATACATTGTTTCGAACCAAAACAAACCAGATACCTACTTTCAGCAGCAGAGGCCTAAGAGCTGAAGCCTCAGAGCTAAAGCTGGCCCAGAATTAAAAAAAGAAAAAGAAAAAAAGGAGCGGTTGGGAGCTTCCATCACCCGCCAGCCTGAAAACAGCCCTCAGCCCCTCACCCAGACTGGCCAGGCACTCCAGTGGGGACCCCCACCCTGAAGGGTGTGTGACAAGCTGCAAACAGCCATCATCCCCTCACCCAGGCTTGCCAGGCACCCCAGTGTGGACTGCCACCCTGATCCAGGACACCCTTCAGGGCAAACCAGCCAGCCCTACCCATGCACCAGGCCTCTATCCTATATAGTAAAAGGGTAATATGCCTCCCAGCACTGGGATCAGCGGAGCCGAGAGGCCTCCAGGCACCAGGATCAGTGTGACAGCGGGCAGCGCCCAAACCCCCTGATCGCCCTGCGGCTCTGTGTGTGACAGGGGGCGGGGCCACAACCTCCCTATCTGCCCTGCTCTGTTCGTGACAGGGGAAGGCGCCCCAACCTCCTGATCAGCCCTGCTCTGTGCCTGATACGGGGGAGCTCCCCAACCTCTGATCGCCCTGCGGCTCTGGGTGCGGCGCCCCAACCCCCTGATCCGCCCTGCTCTGTGTATGACAGGGGGCGGTGCCCCAACTCCCCTATCGGCCCTACTCTCTGAGTGACAGGGGGGAGCTCCTCAACCCCCTGATGGGCCCTGCTCTGTGCGTGACATGGGGGAGCTCTCCAACCCCCTGATTGACCCTGCTCCGTGTGTGACAGGGTAAGGAGCCCCAACCCCCCCTGATGGATCCTGCTCTGTGTGTGACAGGGGGCAGCGCCCCAACCCCCGGATTGGCCCTCCTCTATGCGTGACAGGGGGTAGCTCCACAACCTCCCCATCAACCCTGCCTTGAGTGTGACAGGGGGCAGTGCCCCAACCCCCCAATCGGCCCTACCCTGAGCGTGACTGGGGGTGGCATTGCAACCTCCCGATCCGCCCTGCTGTGTGCATGACAGGGGGCGGCGCCCCAACACCCCAATCGGCCCTGCTCTGAGCCCAACCAGGGGCTGCACCTAGGGATTGGGCCTGCCCTCTGCCACCCGGGAGCAGGCCTAAGCCAGCAGGGTGTTATCTCCCTAGGCCTAGGAGTCCCAGACTGCGAGAGGGTACAGTCCAGGCTGAGGGACCCACCTTCCCCCCGAGTGCACAAATTTTTGTGCACCGGGCCTCTAGTATCCTTATAAAGGGCTACTTAGGTTTTATTATGTGAATTTCATGTATTTTATTTAACTAGTTTTCTCCTGTTGGACTTTTAGGTCTTAATCCCAGGTATGAGCTGGGATTAGGTTCAGCTTTGTTTACAGAACACTCCAGAGGGCAGTGGCTTAAACACGATGCTATTCTTTCTCCTGATGTGAGGCAGTCCAGAGCTGGGCAGGGATGGCTGGCTGGCACCCAGAGACTCAGGCTTCTTCTACCTTTCCGCTCAGTCATTTTCCTGGAGAGCTTCCATCCTCAGGGCCACTTCTTGGCTCCAAATGACTACAGGAGCTCTGAACATCACATCCAAGTTCTAGGTAGTGTAGAGGAGAAAGGAAGGAAGCGTCCAGAGGGGTCCTCCCCAGATAAGCTAGCTGCCTTTAAATAGCCTCCCTCAGTCCCATGCAACACCCCCACTTTCCTGTGGCTGGGCAGACTCAGCTGCAGGGTGGCCGTGAAGGGGAGTCAGAGCGTTCTACTGCTAAGGAAAAAGGGAAAGGATACCGAGTAGCGACTAGTGGTTTCTGCCACACCAATTTTTGCCCTTAAAATCAATGCTGTCATCTATCTCTGCTAGCTAAATATTTTTACACATCCATGATTATTTCCTTAGGATTTATGTTGAGGAAATAATTGTGTCAGGTCAAGGGTAAGCTCATTTAAAAACGTTATCTATTTTTTGTTGTTGATATCACAAAGGCAATGTATGCTTCTTGAAAAACAATCCAAATGTGGTGGAAACATAAGCTGTTTTAATACGTAGTGCCACTCCGAAATGTGGTGCCAATCCACATGCATTAGCAGTGCACAGAGGGGGCAGTTCCCTCTATTCTTACCCAGTCCCTCTTGCCCTGTCGTCTTATCAACAAATCTGACAAGTAAAAAATATGTTAATTTGTATTACTTGATTTCTCACCAATGAACCTTGCCTAGTTTTCTAAGTGCTCATTTGAAAGATAACTTTAAAAGGTTCCTTTATAGATTGAATATTTGCTTGGTGAGTATCATGTGTTCTAATGTTATTTTTTTTTCAAGTTGTCACTTGCCTTTAACTTTATTTACAGTGTTATTGTCATGTACAATGAAAACATTGTATACACTCAAATCTATCTTTTCCTAGAGGGCTTCTCTATGGTGTAAGTGCTACCGCTTAAAAGAAGCAAATACTTTGTATTTTCTGGGGGAAAATGAAAAAGTTCTGTGTTGGATTGGAATTAAAGTCCAAGTGTTGAGAGCCAGCCCTGTTAAGTGGGCAGTTGGTGAGGCGGTGGTCTCCCTCCCTCTCTCTGAGCACAGGGCCTGTGCCCATTACCTAAGACACCGGAGTATGTTCCATCAATAAAGCAGTACGGGGAGCCTCCCCTTCCGCAATGGTTAGGTTACAGAGGACTGATATGTAAGCAACATACTTGTTTTACTAAAATTCTATTTTTTTCTTTAACTTACATTATGCCTAATTTTAGGGAAATATTTCACAAACCAGACACGTAAATATTTATTAATTCAAATTGAGCCTCCCAGTGCCTGAGAAGCCGAGTGGAATTGTGGGAAGAATGTGAGCCTTGCACCCAAACAGCCTGAGTTGAACTCCTACCAGCATTTATTGCTTCTGGAGCTCTAGGCAGGTTATGTGACCTGGCTGGGCCTCAGTTTATCTGGACAGTTAAAAGGATTAAAGAAGGTAGGCGAAGTTAAAGCAACTGACACCACAATGAGCTCCCAGTGATGGAGACCATCAACAGATGTTCCCCTAATCTGCCCAGAAATGAAAGCATTTAAGTGTATTGGTAATTGGTATTATCTTTGGTACTAAGAATTCCTTTACAATAAAAATAACCACCCCCCCCCCTTTTTTTTTGTGGTTCACATTTTCAAATACTAAAGTAGACAGAATATAACAGGACCTCCCTGGCCTTTCCTGCTCCTTCCTTTCTGCCATGGGGTCAGTCTTACATTCCCAGAACATCCTCTCTCCTCTCTCCACCCCCAAAATCAATTCCAGTTAATGGGAGGCGAGGGTGGGGTGGGGGCAGATGGGTTAATACACATTACCCATGGCCAGGCAGCCAGCAAGTCATTGATTCCTTCTCTTGACTTTTAAGAATTAAAATTGTTCAGATCTCTTAGACTGAATAGGATCTTACCCATCCTCCAGGAGGGGAGGGCCAAGAGTTTTTGCTTATGGTCTGGCCGGACCTGGAGAAACGAAGCCCAAAGGAAGAAAGGGCTTGTGTAGAATTTGCAGTTCATGGTGGGGCGGAAACCAGGGCTGCAGGTCCAGGTGCCCCTTCTGCCCTCCACGTCCCGCCCTCCACGTCCTTCTGTGCTGACGACCTGACACGGTGAGTCGCTCCCAAGCTTTAGCATCAGAGGTCAAGACATCCATTAGTTGCAGCCTTGAGAAGAGCCGTTTCGTATCCAGGGGGAATCATATGCCAGATGAATAGGAACATTAGTGATTTTCATTTGCTCTGGGCTAATTTCTCTTGAGAAAGGTAAGCGGACCTTTTAAAGCCACAAGCTGGCAGCTTTCATTCTGTGCTATTTCCGAGGCCTTGGCAGAAGAGCTGACTCTCCAGCCCAGATCTCTGAGAACTCCGCAGAATCTGGTGCAGGCTGTTCCTGTGAACTAAGATTTTGACAAGCATCCACAGTATCTGGGCGATATGGAGGGGAACGGGAGCACCTGCTGAGGCCCCAAAGTCCACGTCGCTTCCAGCACTGGGCTGATCAACAGCCAAACAAAGGACTCGGGGATGTCCTGGGCAGGGTTCTTGCCGGTGAGGTGGGTGTGGAGGGAGCGCGGAGGTGAAGCCTGCTAGACGCGGTGATCTGCCACGTGCCAGCCAGGGTCTCCCAGCTGTGGAGAGCCTGGTTCATAAATATCAATTACCACTTTCCATCTGGGCCTGGCAGGTTCTATGAGTTTCCAAGCAAAATAGCTTTAATAATTTCATCCGTGGAATTCGCTAACCTGGAGTTTTAGTTTAATCCCAGGAAGCTCATGTAATGTGCGTTTGGGTGATAAGTGGGTGGGCTGTGGTGCCTTTGGGAAAACTGGTTTGATCCAAAAATTTATTAGTAAATTTAAAATGGAAAAGATGATTCTGGCACTAGACGGTTTCCTCTGGCTTTTTCGTCCTTGGGAATGCCCAAGCGGCTTAGTGGGTAAACGCTCTGGGACACAATCCAAAGTTCACATTCGCTGTAGGTGAGAGAGGGCCTCTGACCCACTCTCCCTGGCATCCCTGTCCCCTGTGTCTTATCGAAGTGCCTGTCTTTACCACGATGGATGTTAACCCAGGAGCCGGAGTCCTAGGGCCTGTGGTTGGAATGCCAACATTTCAGGGTGTGTCCGCTGAGTTACTGGAACAGGTGACAAATCTGTGTTTCTCTGAAGGAGTTAATGTGGACTGGCCAGTGTGGCTCAGTGGATTGAGCATCATCCCATGCACCAAGAGGTATTGGTTCAATTCCCCGTCAGGGCACATGCCCAGGTTGTTGGCTCGATCTCCAGTAGGGGGCATGCAGGAGGCAACCAATCAATGTTTCTCTTTCATTGATGTTTCTAGCTCTCTCTCCCTCTCCCTTCCTCTCTTTCTAAAATCAATAAAAAAAAACACATTTTCTTTTAAAAAAGTTAATGTGCATCACAAAAGAGACTTGCTCAGAGAAGAGATGGGAACAAGGGCGGACAGGAGAACAGCATGTTATATGCTTCAAGCACGAGTCCTCCCAGCAGGCCCCTGGACCTCACCTGAGCCCCATGGAGAGGGCGTCAGGCACTAGCTAAGCAGTCATTTTCATTAGGACTGTGGCCTGTGGCAGCGCCAGCCATGCCACATCAGGGCCCAGGGGACTGAGGACAGCACAGACCGGGACAGGGAGTGCCACACAGTGAGAGCTCCAGGGAACCTGGCTCTGTGTTGGCACCCAGAGGGAATCGCTCTGGGCTCTCTTCAGCTAGCACCCTGGCACGGACAACAGTGTTCCCATGGAGGGCAGCCAGCAGCAATGGTCGGAATGAGTCTGGCCCTTTCTTGGCTTTGTGGAGAGTTGACATCAACGAGGGGCTCAAATAGAACCAAAGGGCTGTTTGTGACTCAGGATACACCTCCGGATCGCTCTGAGGTAACTAGGTAGGACTTTGTGTGCACAGGGGCCAGGGAATTTGGGGCCCTGTTAGTGAGACTTGCTCAGAGCCTGGGGAAGCTCAGGCTCTTCTGCATTTCCTTCCTTCCTCCAGAACAGGAGCCACCAAGGAGTGTGAGGGACATGGCCAATGGTGCTGGGGCTCTGGGATTCTCTTCAAGCTGTCCTCGAAGTTGCCTGCTCCCTCTTTTTCACTGCTCCTTCCCTTCCTTCTGCACTAGCCCTTTCATGTTACTGTTGATGGTTCTCCTAACTGTTGTTTCCCATTGCACTGACTCAGTTTCTCACATCTGTGCTGGTGCTTCTTCATCATTGTAGATCGTGTGTGTGTGTGTGTGTGTGTGTGTGTGTGTGTGTGTGTGAAAGAAAAAGTGACTTTCTGATGAAAGCAAAGGACAGATAACAGTTTAGCACATATCAACCTTGGCCAAGACCTTGGGGCCCGCCTGCCCTTGGACAGGTCTCCTGCCTCGTCTCCACGGATCCAGTGGTGTGTAGGAACAGAGCCCTGGGCTGGCAACCCTAACCCTGGGGAACCCTGTCTCTCTCTGGGGCTGCTTCCTTGTTAGGAGGGATCAGCTAATCTCAGAGGGCCTCTGGTTTTGAAATGGTGTAAATGCCTTTTTCTGGCCCCTTTCACTCCCCAGGGATCCCATGAAAAGTAGGGTGTGTGCATGGGAGGACTGGCTAAGCTAAAAACAAGAGTGGGACAAAATCCTCCAGGACCGAGAAATGGCAGTGGGGACAAGAGGGTCACAGCAAGTGATTCCTGGCTTTGTACTGTTTCTTCAGGTCCAAGTTCAGGTCTAGGCTCCCAGCAGGTGGGTTCTGCCCAGCCCCAGTAGCAGGGACAGCTGAAGGCCTCCCAGGCTCCAAGGCTGCCACCTGGCTGCGGATGCAGAAAAGCTTCCAGCAGTCCTGGGTCTCGCCGGGCACAGCACCCATAGCGGTGGCACCGTGCTGACTGCAGGCTGTGGCCACCCTGGTCATGTTGATCACATAGGAGCCCAAGGTGTCCACCAGGTAGTCATGAAGATGCCAGCACTTCTCCTGGAACAGGAACCTCCCCGAGCTCTGGTGTGTGAGGCAGGCATGGGCCAGGACAGGCAGGGATGTGGGTGCCCGGCGCCTGCCACACGGAGGGCCTCCTCCAGGTGGCATTGGACAAAAGCCTGGTGGTGAGCAGACAGCAGCCTGGGTGGGAGGTGGATGCTGGGGAAGAGGGCTCCGAAGGTGGCCAGAGCCAAAGCAGTTGGGTTTTGTGGGCAAGGGTGGCTAGGTGGCAGTGGCCCATGTAATTGGAAGCCAGACTGTGCCAGCCATTGCCACAGGCCAGGAAGCGATAGAAGCTCCAGAACCCACGGGGCTGCAGTGTCTGGCCCAGCCACAGTGTGCCCTCCATCAGTGCACGGGCTGCTGTTCAAAGCCAGTACAGGCCTGTGGAGCTGCTCCTGGGAGTCCAGGTCAGGGAATACCGGTTGTGCTCAAGCCCATGAGGCTGCCTGATAGGCCTGGGGTGGGGTGACCCCAGTTCCCAGCCCAGAGTGGACACTATTCTTCCCAGTCCAGCATTGCCAGCTCCCAGGCTGCGGTGGATCTGGTAGGCAGCCCGTGCCAGGTGGTGGTCAAGGGACAGCCTGAGGGACACCCCATTGTGAGCTCTGCCTCTGGGCCCAAGGTAGGGATAGAGGTCGTGCTGGTTCTTGTTGAAGATGGTGATATTCTGGCCATGGAAACTCTGGCCATGGTTGGCTGTGATGCCCAGGGCCTCTAGTGGCAGGTGCATGCCAAAGTGGGCCCCTACTGTGTGCTGAAGGTACATTCTACAGCACAGAGAGGGAGTGTCCAGGGGCCTGCAGCAGGGGCTGGCCCCTCCTCAGGCCCAGGGCAACCCCTAGCACCAGGGCTGGGCTAGCTGCATGGTCACGCCCCAGTAATGGAAACATGTTGAAGCTGGATTGCAGGATGCTTCATGTCCTGGCCCCGCACAGATCCAGATCTCACCATTGTAGATCTTGATGCCAAACCCATCCCTGCCAAGATAGTGAGCCCTCTCTCTATTTGAGTATTAGGCTCCTCATACGTTTGCGTCCTAATCTTCTTATCTTACAGCCTTCCCATTCAATGCACTTACGGACAAACTACTGCCGAGCATAGTAACAGGACATGCGAACAGTTTTGCAAAGCATCTCATGAAAGAGTAAAAGAGGTTCATCTCTAATTCCTTTGCTATTGGAGAATTCTCTATTCCATACCCCTTTTCTTATGGCTCATTTTTCACATTCATTTAAAAATTTCACATTCTTAATTCTAGCATTTCTCCTTCCAGACTGGAATTCCATGAAACAATCCAATACTCTCAGGTTTTCCTTATGAAACAGAAGCAGTAGCTTCTGTTTGTTTAAACTTAGAAAAATCAATGATTTCAAATTGCAAATTCAGTTAAAATTTACTTTGCAGTAATGTTGTAGGATAATATTGCCAGAGTTTGGAAGCAGAAAGCAAATGAGGCAGGAAAACAAGATAATCGAGAGGATGATAGAACAGGATGTCTGATTAGTGAAGCACAATTACACGGAATAAATACAGTATCGATTTTGTGTAAACATCACCCACAGAAGGGGAAGAAAGGAGGGTGCTTTGTCATCTTTCCTTTTTCATTTCTATTTTTCAAGATATTTTCAAGTTCTCTGAACTATATTAGTTTTTTGAGAAAATACAATTCTGATTGAGATGATTGATATTGCTTTACATGCTCCGGCCTTCCTTCTTTGGAAATATATTTCTTCTGAGCCCCCATAGCTCTGTGCCAGGTCCACTCTTTGGCTATTTTTCACTGTCGGTCAGCATGATGTTATAGGTATTTGTTGTGTTCATGTCTTCACTCCTTTGCTGAACTGTGAATTTATTCAGAGTAGACACATACTCTCTGTGCTTTATCAACAGTAAATTCCTTAGTGGCATGAGTAGGTGGAGTTCTTATTTTAAGAATATGATTTTAAAAATGGAATTATAAAATAATTTTATAATGAGAAATTTTCACGTGGAATGCATGTCTTGGTGACTCTGAGATAAAGAATACATACTCCATTTATATCTTTAATAATTTTTAGGAGAAAAACGTGGATCTTTCCACTGTAAACCGGTTTTTTTTTTCTTAGTTACTTATATTTGTTTACAGTTCTTAGGGAATATATCAAATTTATACACACACACACACACACACACACACACACACACACACACACTCTTGAAAAGAGTAGGGATCCCACTGTTCCTGTGAGAGGGGAACAGATGTGTCACCAATTCTAGCAATTGAATACAAAGGTTTGTTGTTCCCAGAGGGCTTGGGATCATAATTCTCAAGGAATGAGTTTGGTGACAGGGGCCTTTTGGTGCTTAAAGGCAGGAACCCCTGGGGAGAAGGGAAGTCTGGATGTGGCCTTGGTTGACCAGCAAGCCCTCCCAGCTGTACTTGTCCAAATGAGAGCACAAGGGAATACAGAAATGGTTCTATCTTTTTCTCTACTTTTTTGGTGTTGGGTGAATCTGAATCTGTCTGAGGATTCCTCCCCTGGTTTTCAGCTTAGCTCTTTTGAACTCAAGGATTCTTTGGAAATTTTATTGGATATGCAAACTTACAGAAAGAATCTTGGATATTCCTTTGGTACTTCATGGAAGACTGTTGCTAGGGGAGGAATTCCTAACTTCATTTAAGTTATACACTCTGTTTTGTTATTTTTTAGATAGACAGTAGGTAGAGCAGAGGCAGGTGCTCAGGACCTGTAGCCAGATCAACTTTGGATTAGGCTCCACCACACACTTGCTGTGTAGAGGCCAATTTACCATGAAGCTGGTAACTATTCAGTTCTAGGGTGTCTTCCTTCCCAGAGGGGCTCTAGCTAATAGTTAATTAGTGAAGACGACTGTTTTTTCCAGTCGGACTACCTCTTGGCCTCCCTTTATTTTGCGTGGATGGTACTGGAACAGTCTGGGATATTTTCAGGATCTGGCTAAAGGCAAGTTCAGTAAAGAATATGCCATTTTTCCCTGGCCTGGTGGCTCAGTTGGTTGGAGCATCGTCCCATACACCAAAAGGTTGTGGGTTCAATTCCCAGTCAGGGCACATATCTAGGTTGTGGGTTTGCTCCCCGTTTGGGGCCCAAGTGGGAGGCAACCGATCAATGTTTTTCTCTCTCTCTCAAATTAATAAAAACAGATCCTCAGGTGAGGATTAAAAAAAAAAGAATATGCCAGTTTAATTGCAATTTGAAAAGTCATTTTGAAATGTGTCAATAAAACAAGTGAGAAATTACAGTCTTCTGATTTGAACTAAGGTGAATTGTCCTTTTTTTGTTTGGTCATCTTTAAACTTAATTAAAGAACTGAAAGAAAATTCATAGAAAGATAGAAATGTGAAATAGAAGTGACAAAGATGAACAATAAAATCAATAGACACCGAGAAGCAAATTACAACAAAAATTTTCAGGTCATTTAAACTCATTAATTAGCAGAAAGAGTAATTTTATTCACTTATTTAGTAAGAAATATTGACTAGAAATAATGAACAGCACATGTTTTGATAATGCAGTTAAATGAAAAGGAGTGAATATGAGCATATTGGGAAAAGATTTAAGCTACTTGCTTATATGACCCAGATCAAAGATCATATGAAATTCATAAGTCACTATAGTGAGGCAAACAGGTTCATGGGTGTTGTCAACTCAGTGATGTTGATTCAAGATTAGTCATTGACAAGAAAAGTTAAAATACTCTAAATCTATGGCTCCGATATAAAAGAAACTTGATAGAGCTTTTATCTGAATTTGACAATCCTAAGGACTTACCTGGTAGCATCTGTAATGAGTTGTGAAACTGGAAGATATTTCCCTAACTATCTATATATATAAAACCCTAATATGCAAATAGACCAAATGACAGAACAACTGAACAACCGGTTGCTATGATGTGCGCTGACCACCAGGGGGTGCACTCAGAACATGGCAGGCATTGGCCATGGTGGGATGGTGGAGCAGGTGAGTGGGACACCAGACCAAGTTGGGTCGCTGGTCGCTGTCATCAGAACGAGCCTCTGGTGGTTACTGAAAATTCTTTGCTCCTGTGTGCCATGGTCCCACCGGGTGCTTGCACCTGCTGCCAGTGCTGGAGCCATCGCTCGCATCCCCTGCCAGCATCTGGCTCAGGCCCTGATCGCTCGGCGCCATCCGCGGGTGCAAGCAGCGGCTGCTGTCCCGATTGCCCCTGAGGGCTTCTTCACCTCCCCCTGATTCTGAGAGGCGATTAAGGCAGCAGCTACCACTTGCACCCACTGACAGTGCTGGCCCCGCTCGCACCCGCTGCTGGTGCTGGCCCCAATTGCTCTGCGCTGTCAGTGGGTGTGAGTAGGGCTGTAGCCATCAGCACATGGGAGCAGTGGAGGAAGCAGCGGTGGGTGTGGGGCTGCTGGCAGACAGGGTACCAGGGGCTGCGGCAGGAGGGGCCGGGCAGGGGCTTGGAGGATGGGCCGAGACCCGCCCCTGTGCCCACCACAGCCTCACAGCCCATAGTTCCTTTCAAGGTGCAGGAATTTGTGCACTGGGCCCCTAGTCAATAATAAAAGCAAGTTTTGATCAACTACTATACAGGAAAGATAAATTATCTTTCACTCTCTTTATATAAAATATGTAGCCAAAAAATGCAAGAAAAAAACATGGTAGAGGTGTATCAGGCAGATGATAAGAACTCCTGTGATTTTTACAATTTTATAGTATTTGTAATACTTTTACATTTGTAATTTGTGGCAATTTCTTTCCTCATGCTAAGTCAGTAGTTTTCAACCATGTGCTGCCAAGAATTTTTAAAACATGCGATACCTGACTATTTAGTTAGGGGCACTGACCTCTTTTTTCTTAGATTCTCAAATTAAAAAATGACAACAGCCAGCACAACAATAGCCATCAGGTGTGAATGCTCTGTCTCGAACCATAAATACATAGGTCATATAATAGAGCTGCATCTTATTGGTCATGTCACATAACAAGGTTGCATCTGATTGGTTAATTCTTGGTACCAGAAATTCTTATATACAAATGTAGACACCTGATTTTTTAAAAAGTCACTTTGGAGCAAAAGGGGTAGGTAGCTCATTATTATTCATTTTGTTTAGTAAATAAATCAACATTATACCTGTTTTGTTTTTTGTTTTTTTTTTTTGTCAGATTGGTGCAGGGTTTTCTGCACTAATAGCTTCCCAAAGCACAGCTTTCTAAAGCTGGCGAGGGGTCAAGAAAGGAGGCGGCTTGCACGATTCTGAGGACCAGAGGGTTGGTTTTCCACTTGGATTCTTTGAGTCCAAGCATCTGCTGAAATTTATTTATAGGTTTACAGAAAGGGTCTTGGTTATTCTACAGCAGAAGCCCAGTGTCCTGGCTTTGGTCCAGCTTTTGAAAGCTGAAATGTTTGACTCTTTTTGTTTTATTTTAAGACTATGCTCTACTGGTGGAATCAAATGAGGAAACAGTGAGTTGTGAGCACAATGCTTTTTTTTTTTTTTTTTTGAATATAGATGGCTTGGTCAGAAGTCTGAAAATCTTTCCCAGAATCTCTTCTTGTGCTGTGAATCTGTTTCTGACACCATCTCACTGACAGATACAGAGTCTGACCCCCTTCAGGGCAAGAACTTTCAGGGCAAGTCCTAGAAGCAGCAGGGTGCCAAGTACTTAGTAGGTGCCCAGTAAATATTTCTTGAGTGAATGAGTGAATGGTGAATGAATGAAGGACCATCTAAGTCAACAGCATTTTCAAGATGGAGAAGGAGGCCTCTTGATCAAATAAGTTTGTATGGTATTTATTTAAGGGATAGTAAGGAAGACTCTGTTAAACGAAGTTAATTAAAAAATAAATGTGTTTTGAGAGTAAACCAGTTCACATGTTGATATAGAATAAAGTGCTTTGCAGCTCTAGGTGCATTTCTCCAAATGGGAAACATTTAAATACATGTCACGGTAATTGAGTTGTTTGGTAGAAGTCAGTAGAGGCCCATCAGTTAGCCCATGGGATTTATAAAATAGACAGTCTGGCCTGTAAACCCAGTTCTGACATGTATAGGCTTGTGGTCTTGCCTAAATTACCTAAGCTCTCTGAATTTTCTCATTCCTATAATGGGAATAATAATAATGACTTCATAGGGCTGTTGGGAAGACTGAATTAGATAATGCGTGGGACAGAGTAAGTGCTGAATAAAAACTTCTCCCCATCCCCCCTCCTCCCTCTTTTCTTCCCTGCTGAATGACCTGGGCATTGGTGTTTCCTCCTGCTCACTTCCGAAGTTGGTCTTCCCCGGAAGCAACTTAGAGTCTGGGCAATTTTTTGGAGGACACTGTTCAGCCCTACCTGACAATAACGTTTTTGCATAACCTTTGCATAGTCAAAGAGGAAACACATAAAGATTTATATCCCTACATTTTACACACGGGTCCTGCACTTACAATTTTGCTCATTTAATGAGTGGCCATTCCTTTCCCACACCCTCATGCCCCCAGGTTGGGTTTCACCAGCATTTCAAGCCCTCTGGGATTGCTCTGTGCTCCTTGCTCTCCTTGGAATGCAAGCCTACTTTTATTTTCCTCTTCAGAGATTTTACTAGGTGAGACATTGACATTGAAGACAGTTTCCTAAGGGCTTGGGCCTTGAAGGTGACTGACTTTTTAAAATCTATTCGTGACTTAGAAAAG
The DNA here is from genome assembly GCF_963259705.1 of Myotis daubentonii. Classification (NCBI taxonomy): domain Eukaryota; kingdom Metazoa; phylum Chordata; class Mammalia; order Chiroptera; family Vespertilionidae; genus Myotis; species Myotis daubentonii. The sequence goes on along the minus strand of NC_081853.1, from coordinate 18,114,695 downwards.
CCGAGCAAAACTCACCCTAATGGAGAGCCCACATGCTCTCAAGCGGCGCTTTCTCCTGGCTCCTCCATGACAGTCCAAGGTCAAGCTCATTCGTGGTGGTGGCTCGATTTTGCTCATTTTGTACATTATTTATGTAACATGCGGGTTGTGAGGGAGTGTGGATGTAGATGACTCATAGGCACAAGCAGTTGGAAACAGATTGCAGAACCCAGCTCCTTTACCGGGGTGTCCCCCACCCTCCGCCCCCCAAGTTACTTCATATGCTACTTCTTGCATGCTTTGCAGTGCTACTCAGGATACATCCTTGCCTCCCCCACCCCCCTGCTCCCCCGAAACCCCCATGGAACAGGAGGCACACTGACCCTTTAGAGACTCAACCTGCAACAGATTCTGGGGACACACCCACCTCTCAAGATGGAATTCTCATGAAAAAAAATCTAAACCATAAAAAAGCATACAGAATTCTGAGAAAGTTATGATGACTACTTCAGTGCCTATTTTTTGAAATATCAAGTTCTTAAAAAAAGTTTCTTATTTTTGTGCTGTTGCCCCTGCTTTTCTCGGCTGTGCCTGGCACCTGCCTGTTGGGAAGCCCGATGCCTGGTCGCATGCTGTTTTCTCATGGCTAAACTGCAAAGGAACCTCTTCTCAACTTTTTAAAAGTTTTGTCTCACCTGGAAGACCTGCTTTCAGGTGACATTCAACATTGTCGGGTGCCCTGGGGAGAACACAGACTGTGGACTTAGACAACCTTGGTCAGGTGACCTGTTAGCTCTGTGTATCAGTTATCTATTGTGAAGGTAATGCCCTGGAACAAAACCCATCAAAACCTCGGTGGCATACAAAGCATTTCTTGCTCATGCTTCAGGGGTGGTCAGCTGAGCAGCTCTGTTGATCTTAAACAAGCTTATTCAACACTTGCTGACCACTGATCCAGGATGGCCTAGGCTGGGGTAATGGGGTATCTTGACCTTGTGCCACATAGCTCCCATCCTCCAGCAGGCTGGTCTGGGCATACTCCCTTGGCATGGCAGATCAAGAGTGAGAATAGGCCCAGTCACACACGTATTTTTAAAGCCTTGGGTAGTGCATCATATTTGCTAACATCTCATTGGCCAAAGAAAGTCAAATGGCTGAACCCAGAGTTGGAGTCAGCGGTTCTCAACCTGTGGGTCGCGAACAATGAAAGTACATCCTGCATATCAGATATTTACATGACGATTCATAACAGTAGCAAAATTACAGTTACGAAGTAGCAACGAAAATAATTTTATGGTTGGGGGTCACCACAACATGAGGAACTGTATTAAAGGGTCGCGGCATTAGGAAGGTTGAGAACCACTGGAGATGGACATACATATTTACATGGCAAAAGGCTTAGAAATAGGAAGAAGTGAAGAATTGGGTCATTTTTATAATGCACTACACTGAGTGACCATGGGAACATTAACTGATTTCTCTGAGCCCAATTTTTTCTTTCTTTTGAAATAGAGCTTATGACCCCTAGCCATGAAGCTTGTGTGAGGATCAAATGAGAGAACTGGGTTGAATAGGTGTGATTAATGGCTATTTAAGCTGACAAAAGTGCTATGAAACTTGAAACTGATATTAACCAGTTTTCCAGGCTAAGGAGGGTAAATACACATTCCTGTGGCTAGTTTCTCCATTAGCAGATTAGCTATTGCATTAGCCAGGGTTCTTTAGAGAAATAGAATCAATAGGATCTCTCTCTCTCTCTCTCTCTCTCTCTCTCTCTCTCTCTCTATATATATATATATATATATATATATGTATGTATATATATTTATATACATATATATGGATATGGATACAGACACAGATATATATGTCTGTATCCATATCCATATTCATATGCATGTCCATATCCATATGCATATCCATATCCATATCCATATCTATCTATACAGAGATATTTATTTTAAGGAATTGATTTTAGAGGCTTGGTGGGCCCAAAATCTGATGGGGACGCTGGTGGGCTGGAGACTCAGGAGAGAGTTGCAGTTCAAGTTCAAAGGCAGTCAGTTGGCAGAAGTCCATCTTGCTCAGGGGAGTCTTGGTTCTTTTAAGGTCTTCAGACATTTGGATGAGGCCCACCCACATTATGGAGGGCAATCTGCTTTACTCAGAGTTCACCCATTTAAATGTTAATCTCATCCAAAAACACTCTCAAAGAAACATTCCAAATAATGTTTGCCCAAATATCTGGGCACCATGACCTAGCCAAGTTGACATACAAAATTAATCATCACAGGTACTAAAGATGTGGGTCTATAATTAATTGTGCATTTAACATATTCAACGAGTATTTAACGACTATTTACTATGTGCCTGGAACTATATTTATCCACTGGAATATAGCAGTAATAAACAAGTAGCCCTGCCTTGAAAGGACTTTTTGCATGCATTATTTCATTCAATCCCCACAAAAACCTGATAGGCAAGAATTTTTGTCCCTGTTGTACAGCTGAGGAAGATGAGGTTTGCAGAGGTCAAGTGAGCTGTTCATATAGTAAATGCAGGGCCTATATCGAGTTCTGCCTGATGCCAAGCCCAGGCTGCTGATGGCTTCACGTTTCACTCATGCCTTGTACCGTGGCTTCTCCCAGACAGGAGCGTGGAGGAGGAGCAGGACAGAGTGAGCCTGAGGTCAGCCTAGAAGGTGACATCAGGGGAAATTTGGGAGAGCTCTGCTGCTCTCTGAGACACGTGCCCACTTTCCCCTGCTGGCTGGTATGTGCGGCCAGTTTCTGAGCCTCTGGGATATAAGCGCAACAGGCCACCAGCATTATCCTGGAGTCTGCATGTCTATCCTGCAAGTCCATCTCAGCACCGTCATCTTTTAAAGGGGCAAATGAGTGTGTATGTAGGTAGAGAGAGGGAAGATTTGAGCCCTTTGCAGGAAAGCCACCTCTCGTCCCCTCTGCTCAGGGACATGCTCTGGGTGTGTACAGACATATACATGTAATATTTTCAGATTTTATCTGCTTCTAAACTGCTCACAGCATGGAGTGCAGATGGAGCTATATGCTAATGGGTGTGACGAAGCAAGCTCCCCACAGAAGGATTGTACTATGCATGTTTAAAACAAGCTATCTGCTAAGGCAGTGGTTCTCAACCTTCCTAATGCCGCGACCCTTTAACACAGTTCCTCATGTTGTGGTGACCCCCAACCATAAAATTATTTTCGTTGCTACTTCGTAACTGAAATTTTGCTACTGTTATGAATCGTAATGTAAATAATCTGATATGCGGGATGTATTTTCATTGTTACAAATTAAACATAAAGCATAGTGATTAATCACAAAAACAATATGTGATTATATATGTGTTTTCCGATGGTCTTAGGCAACCCCTGTGAAAGGGTCTTTCGACCCCCAAAGGGGTCGCGACCCACAGGTTGAGAACCGCTGTGCTAAGGGATTTCTCTCCCAAGCAGTTAGCTCTGGGCCACACGTGGCTATGCACCCATGAACCCTTAGCCTGGTGTATGCTGGCCAAAAGCCTGACCTGGCCCACAGATGAAGACCCTGTGGAGGTGGGGGGCAAAGGGGCGCTTTATATAAGTGGTTTTTAGACAGATGGAAGGTTTATTTTATTTATGTAAGAAGCAGTTTTTCTTGAGTAGAGATGTAGGTTCTTTTGTAAACCTGTGCTAGAAAAATCTTTGGTGCCGCCACTGCTGCGTTTCTAAATGCCCCATTATTTCCATGATAATTGCTCATCCGAGTGTTGAGCTGCATCTGGGCCATTTATTGCTCATACAGAGGCTCCACTCAGTACAAGTTCACCCCCCGTTCTGACGATGCCACCCGAAGGGTCTTGAGCCAGGGGGAAACTGGAACAGTGGTTTAGAGAGCGGACAGGTGGATGTTCACAGCATGGGGCAGTGGGGAGACTGAACAGAGCCAGCTCAGAGCAGCAGTTTTCAAGGTGGGCCCGTGGATGGTCCAGCTTCATGGAACCATCGAGCTTTGTATCTTGGCCTCATTAGAGTCCACCACTGAGAGACTCTTTCATGGCCCGTAGCTCAGGGACCTAAAGGGAGGAGAGGCCGGCCTCCTGGATATGCTTTAGCCTGAAGCATTCTGAGTGTAACAAGGAAAACACCGGCGTGGGTCACGTGTTTCCTGTGTAACCGTACTCAAGGTGAATTTCTTATGCTGGCTGTTTATCAGCGATAAGCAAGTAGAACCTGGCTTCTCCAGCAGGAAGCAGGTTACGTGAGCTCGCTGCTCTGTAGGATGAGATTTTCCCAAGAAAGAACAAGGAGGTTGGAACTAGTTATGTGCCGAGAAGGAAGGAAGCATGGGTATGGGTGTTCACCTTGGGTGTGGGTTAGTGTAGGCACTGTGCCAATTTTGTTCGTCTCTGCACAGCCAGCGCACTGCACTGAAAGGCACACAATAAATTACATGTTTGTTAGATGGATGAATGACCATATTTAGACCAGCCAGAATGGAGGCAGCCTCCACCAAAATAGTCCTTATCAACTGTCCATGATACAGTGTGTGACTCAAGTTCCTGAGGACAACTACCTCAGGGAACCAGGAGGGTCACAGAACTTCTTGGCTGTTGTCACTGGTCCCTCCACGCTGCCAGTCATAGAAAATTGAAGTACAAGTTTCCTTCTCTGGCTTGTCCATCTGCATCCTTGGAACTCTGCCTTCCCCTGTGGGTAGCCCGTTGTTTCTCATCTCTGCTTTTGCATGCGTGTTGTCATCTCTGCCTGGAAAGTCTCTCCCACCCACCTGGTGGCCTCCAATCCTAGGTCCCCTGCTTCTATATGGTCCTTGGGTGGAGGGGGCCCTCAGGCTCCAGAGCCAGCCTGCTTGGATTCCCACGCTGGGGCTACTTGTGACTTTGGCAAGTTGCCCAAGTCACCTAATAATTCTGGACCTCCTTTTTTCGTCTGGAAAACAGAAAATAGTACACAAATCAGAGGATTGTTATAAAATTAAATTACTGAGCACACATAAAGTCACAGAACAGAGCCAGGACACAGCACCATGTACCCGCAGCCACCACCTCTCCATGGTTCCTTCTCTTCCGTACCCTAGAGCCGTTTTCTCCTTTGTCACCCCACACCACTTTGTTCTGTCTCTTTCCAACTTAGTGTCTTGGCTGGCCCACTTCCCTATTCAAGAGCTCTCAGGGGCTCCTCAGTACCCACCTAAATGCATTCAAAACCCCTTAGCAGAATTCAAGGCTTTCCATTTTTCTAGGCCAATCAATTTTGACAGCATTATTTTCCCTATACTTCCTGAGCCACCTCATCTTCCTGCCTAAGCAAGTTCTGGGCCCTCTCACATCTTGTTCTGGCAGACCTGTCCTTCTGTCCTTCCCCCTCCTCCACGCCTGTCCTTCTGTCCTCCCCCCATCTCTACCTGCCCAGACTTCTGTGCATGGGGGTGGGGTGGGGAGCAGCAGCCTGCCTGCCAGGCTGGCCTTCCTTGACCTGCAGGCTTCACATACTCTTGGCTTGGTTCTGGAGGTCAGGCTGCACTGGCTTTCAGAAAGGCAGTGCATCCTTGGATCGTATTCCATATTTCACATGTAGGAAAGTGAAACCCATCAGCTTTCAAGCTTATAAAAGGTTAATGCTCCCTCATCGCCCCAAGTGTCCTGATTTGCCTGACTCCTTGTGACGCCGGTTTCATTACATGGAATTTGGTTACTGCAAGGGCCAGCAGGGGTCATCTTGAGGGATTTTCATTTAGAAAATATGGAGACTGCTTATGCTATAGAGGGGGGGGTCACTGAATCTTATTGTCCCTGAATACATATAGCTTTTAAAGTCACCATTTAACGATTCAGATGTAGCAGAAAATGCTTATCACACAATGTTAGCTGAAAGAAAACAGAAGCAAAGTCACATTAACAATATGATTATAACTGTGTGAATCTCGTGGGTTAGGACAAGAAGAGGCTGTGGGCAAGTGACAATGGCTTGGTTTGTTGGGGATGTGGGATTAGAGACAACTTTTTCTTCTTTTTACGATTGTTGTGTTAATGTTTCTACTATCACACAAAATTAAAATATCATTTGGGATATTATATTAATAACTAGTGCCCCGGTGCATGGATTCGTGCACATTGAAAGGGAAATTAATTAGAAGGTGGCCGGTGGGGCAGGACTGTGTGAGACGGGCCGGACACACCCTGGAGCCAACCTCCCTCAGTCTCTCCCCGACATCCCCTGAGGGGTCCTGGATTGCGAGAGGGCCATTCTTGGGTGACGCACCCCCGAATCAGGCTCCCTCCTCTCAGGTTCCAGGGTGCATCACCCGAGAACCACCACTGCCAAGTCACTGCAGCTCAGCAGCTCCTGAGTTGAGCGTCTGCCTCCTGGTGGTCAGTGTGCACCATACCTACCGGCTGGTTGGACAGTTGGATGGTTGCTTAGCCTTTTATATATATGTAGCTATAATAACCAATTTGAACCCCAGAGCTCTGCATCATCTCATTTAATCCTCCCAGTACATCTGTGAGGCGGGATGTGTAATCCCTGGCGAATGGGGTGAGGGAGTAAAGGAGTCTTCAAGTGTCACAGCCTCTGGGGGGACAGACAAGCAGTCTGCACCAGGCCCCTCTCACTTTCAACCTGTCCTCTCAACCACTGCTTCTTTCTTAGTAAAGCCAAACCAAACAACTTTTCATGAATCAGTAATAAAGCTTATTATAGAACGAGCAGAGAATACTGAAAAGGACAAAACACTAATATAAAAAATAGTCTGCCATGTGAACTCCCGGAAACCCATATGACCTTTTGGACATAGCTTCCAGGGCCAGTTACTCCTCTCAGGGCTGTGGTTCTCCTGTGAATCCCTCACTAGGAACGTGTAGGATGTTTTTCTTATCTGGGAAGTGGAGAGGAAGGAGAAATACTTTGTTCTTAAGCCTTAGTCTTGAGAGTAGAGCTTAGAAAATCATAAAACTACTGGTGGGTGGCAGAATTTCCTCTCTCGACACCTAAGATAAGAATGACTGAGGAATTGCAGTTTCGGATGGGATGAGCTAACTCCACCAGCAGAATTAGGCAGCGTCAAGGGCAACATTATGCTCGTGTGGCTGTTCTAGCTCTCGTACTTCCATGGTCTAGGGAGTAGATATCTTCCAGGAATGCTTGAAAATCATTTTAACTAGAAATTGGGCTTTAAATAACGTATGCATACCTGGCATGAAGAATGGAGACCACTTCATCCTAAAACCTCTGTAAAATTATAAAGCAATTAGGTAGTACTCAGAGACTCATGGTTTCCCTATATTATTGCTGCCATCAGGAGATAATCAGACTTTACTAATATTTTCATTTGATTAAAATAGTTAATATCTTCCATACAGTTTAGGTTTATTTTTAAAAAATTAAAACAGCTGCAATCTTCATTGGGCATTTAGTTCTGTCCTACTGACAAATTTATGATGAGTTTGTGTGATGAGAATGCTACTGAGCCAGTAGTTATCTTTTATTCATTCATTTATTCATTTATCTAATTCATCTTGTAAATATTTATTGAAAAATGACCATTGGAAAATCCCTCCTTGTGCATTCGTTATAAAATTATAGTCAAGGACACTGCCCGTTTTGTATATTAATGTCTATGTATGAAATCCATGTGAAAAGTTTCTTTTAGAATTAAGTTCCAGAAAAACACCTTAGCTCACTTGAGTTATACCGAGCTTTCTCCTGTCTGATAATAGCCATTTATTGTTGTGTTTCCCATTTTTCTCTGGCTGCCAGAAAGTTCAGAGATGCCTTTGATCTTAATCACAAGCATCATATCAACTTCACGATTGGTATATTCAGCCCCTTCTCCTTTTTATGGCCCCTATTTTCTGCTCTATTAACCTTTGTATGTATCCGTTTGATACCCCACCTCAATTCTTTTAAAAAATGGTGAGGGGGGTATCAATTCAAGGCACAATGCTAGATAGCCTCCTCAAATGCCCATCAGTTGGTACTAGAAAAAGGTGATGGTTGCACAACATTGTGGATGAAGTTGAAGCATCCATCTTATATAAAAACTGCTGTTTGAAATTTTAACCCTGCTATTTCTGGCTTCTGTAAATGCTTGCTGGCTTAAATAATAAGGAAAATAAGACTACTACCATTTCATAGAGACCATTAAACCTTCCCCAGACGGAGTTATCAGTGCTGGCGTCAGGCCAAGCCTTTGGTTGAGGTCTCAAAGCGCCAGCACATAGAGCCCTTTAGGAACTTGCAAAGGGAACCGGAAAAACCCCATATTGGGGAGACAAAGAGGGCAAGATAGTATAAATACAGGAAACTTCCTGTGTGATTTCACCCAGAATTTGAGAGACATTTTCCTCCGGGCCCGCGCGTAATAAATGTAACTCCATCTCTCTAAGCGTTGCTTGGTTCCTCTCCGGTTTTTCTGTAACAAAGTAAATGCCACTGAATGGTACACTTTAAAATGGTTACTTTTACGTTAGGTGAATTTTACCTCAATAAAAAATTGAAAAAGCAAAACATATCAGTGAACAACTGACTTTGATGATGATAATCATGATGATGATGGTTCCAATTGAACACAGATTGTTTTTCATGATGGCCAGTGGGAACCATGGGAAAGTCATCCAGTGAATCTGCCTCGTTGCTTTAGAAGAACAATGATTATCATTGGCACCTGTACAAGGCAGTGGCCCAGCTGGCTTTGAGAGAGTGAACTCTCTTCCCCATCTTCAGTCCTTATCTGGACATCTTAAAAAAATAGAACAATAACAGAACAGTTTGTTATTTTAAAATTATATAAGCAGAAATGTTCAATGTGGGAAAATCACAAGATAATAGTAATAATACACCCATAAAGTCACCCATATTTCCAATAGCCAGGTAGAATCGCTGTTAACTTTTTGTATGTACCTTCTAGACTTCTGTATTGATCTACCAATGCATGCATTCAATCATCCATCTCGCTATTTTTTTCCAAAGAATGGTTCCCAGGACACATCTCATGATTAAATACATTTAGAAAATGGGTCGCCCTAACACCTCCTCTTGGAGATTCATGATGTGCATTAGCATATTCAAATATTTGAGAAATTTAGTAGTAAAGAAGTTCATTTCACTGTGATTTATTTAGAGTTTTTTCCAATGTATTTAAGCAGGGAATTCTTATTTTCTTAACTCAGGGAACTAATGTTGTGTTTCATGGGAGCCAAGGAAGTTGAGGAATACTTGCTCTTAAGTCCAAATCATATTTAGTCTATATAGTTATACTGGAGAGACTGTCTGAATTGATTCTAGGGTATAAATATCTCTCCATGTGAATCACATTCTCCTAACACACAGTTTTTAATGACTGCATAGCATTCTGTTGTATGGGTGACCCATGGCCTGTAGAATCAATGCACCATTGCTGGGAGTTTGCATCTTACCCATTTTGACTCTCAGAATGAACGTTATTGTGTTCTACCCCCTAAGATATCCCATCATAGGAAGCTTTGTTCACCTGTGGAGTGGTACCTGCACAGATTCTCACGAGTGGTTGTTTTCTCTTTAACCTCTAGTTTAAGGGATGTGCTAGTGGGACACTCTGGAAAGAGAAAAAAAGGATAAATAGTAAGGGTAGAGAGAAGGGATGGTTTTGTTGCTGAATTGGATTTTTACAATTAAAATTTTTTTTTAAACCTTGTGTGACTGTGCCCATAATTGTGGCCTAGCTTCTGGCCACTCCAGGAAGGGCCAGGTGTTCTGGGCGGCTGAGCTTAGGTTTCTAGGGTTTACACGTCTGGAACCTCAAGTAAGGATTAGGAAGCTTGTGGAATGTGGGAACAATTTCTGAGGAGCGTGGAGTCAACCTTTCTATGAGCATGTTCCTCATCCTTTTTTTAAAAATTTTATTTATTGATTAAGTTATTACATAGGTGTCCTTATCCCCCCTTTGTCCCCACCCCACCCCCCTGCCCATGCCCTCACCCCCCTGGTGTCTGTGTCCATTGGTTATGCTTATATGCATGCATACAAGTCTTTGGTTGATCTCTCCCCCTTACCCCCACCCTCCCCTACCTTCCCTCTGAGGTTTGACGGCCTGATCGATGCTTCTCTGTCTCTGGATCTGTTTTTGTTCATCAGTTTATGTTGTTCATTATATTCCACAAATGAGTGAGATCATGTGATATTTATCTTTCTCTGACTGACTTATTTTGCTTAGCATCCAGGTCCGTCCATGCTGTTGCAAATGGCAGGAGTTCCTTCCTTTTTACAGCAATGTAGTATTCCATTGTGTAGATGTACCACAGTTTTTTAATCCACTCATCTACTGATGGGCACTTAAGCTGTTTCCAAATCTTAGCTTTGTAAATTGTGCTTCTATGAACATAGGGGTGCATATATCCTTTCTGATTGCTCCTCATTCTTAAAGTGCAGGTAAGCCCCCTGGTTTGGAGGAGCTCCAGGTGGTACCGGAGGTGATTTTTTAGGTCGCTTTCCATGGGAATGGATCACAAGATGAGGAAGTCATTCCCTTTTCTTTTCTCTTTTTAAATCCTCATTTAAAAATCCTGAGGATATTTTTTCCATTGAGGAGGGAAGAGACAGATGTGAGATAAACACATCAATTGGTTGCCTCCCTCAGGCACCAAGACGAGGGCCAGGGATCGAACCTATAACCCAGGTACGTGCCCTTGATTGGAATTGAACCCTTGAGCCTTTGGTGCACAGGCTGACATTCTAACCACTGAGCAATGCGGGCCAGGAAAGTCATTCCCTTTTCAGTTCTTGTTCAGTCTTCCTATTTTTTTAAGGAGCCAGTCTCAGTTTGGTGCTGGGAAATCTTCAATACCTAACATCGACTTCTCTTTTTGACAAGGAGAGAGCAGCCCTCAGGGTCAGAGTCCGTACAGGCTAAAATTTAGTGCAATTGTTTTGTTTTCACTGTACTTATCTTTAAAATTTATTTAGTTACCTTCTGATAAGAGGCAAAAGGTCCTGATAAGGTTTCTTTAAAAATAAATGTAAGAAAGTGGAAAAGGCAAGTAGATATTAAGAAAAATTATAAGTAATTAGGAGTATAAGTGATACTCAGATACGGCCAAAAACACATGACATGAGGTTTGGGGGAAAAGCGAGTTAACCCAGGTCTCATGGTCACTGGCCAGAGTGAGCTCTTTACAACTGTCTCTGCTTTCAACTGTCTGGGGAACTAAGGGAGACATCAGACAGTAGGGACATGTATTGGGGTCTTAAATGTTAGTGAACACATTTTCCACCGAATAGAGAGAGGGTACGGAGACCCTCAGGGTGGCTGACCCCCTGCACAAGTCACGGTCAACCTTTCTGTCATCAGAAGGGAAATTGCTTCTAATGGGAAGAAATAGCACTTGCAGCCAATAAATACAGAAGAATTCACTGAAAAGCAGTTTGGCCAAGGAAACTATCTGGGAATTGGAGAAATATTTCTCCTTTCTTCTCTGGTATTTGGGGCAGGAAATAGCCCTCACAGAGACCAGCAAATAACTGCAATAAAAATCAAAGCCCGTGCACAAGACTGAGGGGAGATGTCAGCTTCGAGAAGGGAGAGAGAAAGGACTAGAAGTGGAGCGGAGCAAAGAAATGTAGGTTTAAGCCCATGAGGCACAGGTGCGATTTTTATATTAAGCAAGCGAAAGACTTCAGGGGGAAAAGCAGGCCGATTTTACTTTTTATGACAGAATCAATAGAATTTAATCAAGTTTTGAATGCAATCAGAGTGAGATGAGAAATACCAAGTAGGTCTTTGTAGGCAGTTGCCAGAACATAATCGTGTCCGGAAGCGACTGGGGGAGTGATGCTCCACATTTCCCTCCTGGCCCGCCAGGGAGCGAGGCTCTGAAATGAAGGAAGGGTGGCGTGGCTTCAGGTTCGCGGCCCCCGAGTTTGGATGCCCTGTTTCATGTTGATTTTCTCTTCTCTGTAGAGCTCCCCTGGGGGAGGCTTTCAGCTGGGAAAGGAAATGAAAGAAAGGTGTCCTTTTGGAGGAAGGTGGTGAGGCCTGTCACACGTCTCTTTGGGGGATGCACAGACTCGCATAACAGAACACTCAGCTGGAAGGTGATGAGAACTGGGGACTCCACGGTGGTGGGGTTCAAGGTCCTTCATAATCCCTCTGAGCACCCTGCCCACGTCACCCCATATGCAAATAATCCAAGCCCCAAACAGACTGCTTCCCATGCTCATGCCACTTCAAGCTCCCCAAATAGTCCCTCCCAGTGCAGCCACTTAAAACAAGAGTGCTGCGCTAGCCCCCAGCCAGGTGCCCCTCCTTAGCACCCCTCTCAATAGGAATTCTGGAACCACTCCTGGAAGGTGGTTTATAAATTCATTGATCACACAAGAAAAAATGTGAAACTACTTCCTGACACTGGTTCGAGTGGCTACTTTAATTATATGGGCTCTGACTTACGAAGCTTTGGTGCCAGGTCCTGGGGGCACAGCGTTGGGTTGGAACCGTGTGAAAGTCTAAGTGGATGACACAGATACATAAGTCAATAATGTAAGCCCATCCAATCAGGTGGTGACTCCACCCCCAGCCCCACCTGACCTGGTGTGTGGAAGTCAGAGGAGGCTGTTACTAACTTGGGTTGGGACATGGGCTCCGGAAAAGAAGTGACAGTAAGGAGTGGTCATTATTTCTTCAATAATTTTGACCCCTCACTAGTCTCAGGCCACACAACCCCCAAGGGAGGTGTTATTACTTCAGGCACATAATAATTGCTCAAGAAACATTTGGATGAATGGATAATGGAATGTCTCCTGTGAAGAAACTGGGCCTCATGGAAGAAATAACTTGTCTGAGATCACACGGCTCATAAATAGCAAAGCTGGAAGTCAGACCTAAGAACCTCATTCTCTTTCTATCACACACAGCATTTGCTGGTGGTGGAGTGGAAGGAGCCAGAAGACCTCCTTGATAGGAACCGCCAAAGGCTGGGATTTTCAGAAGAGAGAGTAGATGTCTGTTTTCTCCTCTTATGGGCAAGTTCACGTGAGCCAGTGAGCACACTGCTAATTTGCAAAAATATTTGTCTTTAAAAAAACAAAAATAAAAACCCGATGGTACTCTATTTTCGATTTCTCAGCAGGTAGCCCTGGGTGCCACAATCTGGATTAGCCCTTTAAAAATATTCTCCTTTCAGCCCACCATGTTTGAATATTTGATTTAGAAACAGCTAATGAAGTCCGTTTGCCATATGGGTAAGTGAACTTTTTTTAAGTAGGTGTTTTGCATCCCTGCAGCTCCAGGAGCTGTTGTCATAGTAACGTTTCCCCCTCGACTTGCAGAATGCACAGTCCATGGAACCAGTGGCAATGTAGGTCACAAGTGAAAAGGGGGGTTTGGTGGCTTCCCCTCAGTGCCCAGTTTGGCATAGCCGGGGATTGTTAATGGGGGGCGGTGTTCAGAGGGGCTGGCATTCCTCAGAATGTTCTGTATTAGGACTGAGTTGGAAGAGGAGGGGGCGTGCAACAGGAGGCACAGAAACAGGGGAGGCAGGCAGGAGCCGTGCTCCTGCAAGGAGGTTGGAGAGCCCAGGACCATGTCCCAGGTCACCGCTGAGGGAGGAGGATGTGTAGCATTAAGAACTCCCTGCCCCTGCTGCCTGGCGGGAGTGGGCGCCCCCTGCAGTCCAGACTCCATTCAGAGATGGTTTATGAAGGCGCACATCAATTATCAATATAAAAGTTTTGGCTGCAGGAGACCTGATCTTTCTATACAGGCTGGAACTGTGTTTACTGATCCATCCATTTGTGTGGCAAACGTCTACCGGGTCTCTTCTGTGGGTGTGCTCCGTGGGTGTGCAGTCTGTGCATCTGCAAAGGGCACTGTGCTTAGAAGGACTTGAGCTTGGTTTAATGCACTATTGTTGCCATCTTGAAATTCTTTATCATTTTTGAACCTGGACTTTCCATTTTCATTTTGTATTGGGCCCCATACTGAGGGCCCAACAAATGTTCAACAAGACCAGACACAATCCCTGCCTTTCAGAAGCATGTGATACAGTGGGAGAGACAAACATGGGCCCAAAGATGACACAAATCCATGTAGAATTAAAACTGGGAGCTGTGCCATGAGGGGCAGGAATGTGTTGCCAGGAGAGAGGATCATTTTACAGCTATATGGTTTTACTGGACTACGTTCAGAATAGAGATGGTTTAAATTATAGTCGGAAGGATTTAAGTTTGTGTTACTGAATGTGAGTGCTGTGGGAGACTAATGTAGGCTTCTGGGAGGAGGGCAATTTCCCCCTCAGGGTTATGAAGATTAGAGGATGTCCACCTGTCAGGTCAGGTGCTTTGCATGCAAAACTTCTCTCTCCCTCTTTCTAAGAGTTTTTCTTTTAATTTTTACTTTGACATAATTTCAGACTTACAGAAAAATTAAAAGAATAGTATAAAGTGTTCCCATATACCCTTCATCCAAGTCATTTAGATGTTACATTTTACCACGTTACCTATCTGTCTGTTTATCTATCATCCATCCCTCCATCTATTGTCAAAAGGAAATTCAGAGAGCTTTACTAGACATGAATATTTTATTGAGCAAGAAACAAAACGTTCATGAAGATGAACAAACTCGAAAGTGGCACGAAGCTCAGAGGCATGACATTACAGGATGGCTTATAATGTGAAAACGAGGGAGCTGTTTAACCTTTACAATGATTGGTTATTTCAGTAGAATTTTCCAGATGAAAGGGGCTGGTTAACTGTGATTCTTATATCATTTTAGGAAGGTGACTTAAGTTTTGTTTATGATTATTAGAGGCATTTACAAGAAATAGCCTAAATTAAGTTTTGCTTACAATCATGAAATAAGCTAGATAAGGTTTGCTTATGGAACTAAACTTGCTTTTTTTCTGCTAGGAAGATCTTCAAACCTGGTCTCCATTTTATTTTTTTAACATCATCCTTCCATCTACCCATCCATTCATCCATCCGCCCACCCACCCACCCACCCACCCATCCATCTATCCATCCATCCATTTAATCTGTCTGTCTACCTACTTTTTAATCGTAAGTTTTAGACATGGTATAATGCCCCTTTGCTGCTAAATCCTAATCTATTTCCTAAAAACAAGATAACTCTTATTTAACCATAATACTGTTATCAAAACCAGGAGATAACATTTATGCAATATTACTGCCTGTGTACAAATCTTATTCAGGCTGTGGCCATTATCCAACAATGTTCTTTATAGCAAAAGAAAACCCTGTATCACATGTTGGATTTCTTTGGCTTGTCTATTCAGTCTGTTACGGTATAGATTAATTCCTAGTCTTTCTTTGTTTTCCCTGACAGTGGCATTTTCAAGATTACTGGTCAGTGTTTTTTAAAAAAATGAGGTGTTTTGAGGTATTATCTTTATGCAGTAAGATTCACCCTTTATATATGCACAGTTCCCAGGCCAGTTATCTTATAGAATGGCCCTCCCTGTGGATGTGTCTGTTTCCCCAGGGCTAGATTCAGACTATGATTCTTCAGCAGAAATGTGACGGGAGGGATGCTGCCTTTTTCTCAGTGCATCACGCCAGGAAGCACATGGTGTCGATCCCTCCTTTACTGAGGATGCTATTGGAGACTGCTACTCCCACCAGCGTCCTTATTCATGGGTGAATCTTGCTGGAAAGTTATTAACATGGGGGTTGCCAAATGGTGATTTTTCTAGTTCCATAATTTCTTTTACATTTCTTGTTGTCTTTCTGCTGTAAGGAAGACAGCTTTCCCCCCAACTAATTAATAAATTAATTGAGTGTGGGCTTATTCATTCTTATTTTATTCAGTGGGTTATACTCTTTAATTACCATTATTGACTGTGATGTTGACATGGTCTCAGATTTGGCCCCTCACGCTGGGCCACGTTTCGACATGTTCCTCCTCATTCTTTGAGCACTTCCTTACTTCCTGCCGTAAATGTACCGAGGCCATCTTGTACCTGCCCTGGCGTCCTTCATTTCTCCAAAGAAGGCTGCACGTCTCTGAAGGTGCACGTGTTGCCTGAAGTCATTTTGATCTTCAGATTCTTTCCAGATTGGTGTGGTAGACCCAGTGGAGACTAGATGTAAAATTTTATTCAGGATACTTACCTGGCTTCTCTTGGTTGAATTTGAAGCCATCTACCAAAAAATTCCTACAATAAAATTTATGAAATAGGATTTCAAAGGGGGAAAAAAATGGTGAATAGGAGGAAGAAAAGAACGATGCCAGCCACAAAAGTTGCTGGGTTTGCCCGGAAAAACTTGGCACTCAACATCCTGGCAGCTAAATTACAGAAGGAACTGCATGGAGAGAAGATGCTGCTCACAAAACACCTCCAGGGACTCTGCAAAGGCAGGCTGGCGCGCATTGCACTGTGGGAATAAAGAGCCTTTCGGGATGGCTGTCCATTCAGGCAGATGTGGAATGAGCTGCAGAGAGGAAACAGCAGTGCCAGGATTTCTGCGTGTGTGTGTTTTAAGTACTTCGGGGTATGTTCTAGCTTTTGGACCAGCACTCAGTGAGACCACAGTTAGAAGAGAATTGGTCTTTAAGGCCCTGCAGTCACTCCCTCATTCATTCACTGTCTCACTCAGTGATGTGCTGTTGAATATTTACTAGGAGATGTACAGCCATCAGGCCCAGGGGAGGCAGAGACACCTAAGATCCAGCCTCTGACCACCGGGTCCACTAGCCCCGGAGGCTTGACCCCGAATGGTAGGATCCCGCGTTAAACACTAACCGCGCTGAGAGGTGCTGTAGGAGTGGAGGGTCAGCTGAGAGACTTCTCTTCCAGCCAGGGGAGTGTGTCAGGAAGGCGCTACTATGTTGTTAAAACAGGGAACTTGAGATCTGCAAAGGGGCTGTGAGAGGAGTCCTGGCCAGAGGCCCCATTAAGGTCTGGGATTTCTCCTACCCTCTTCTAGCAAATGACAGCTCACCCACAAGGTCCAAATGACAGTGGACCTCATGGGCGGACTGTCATTTGATAGAGGAGAGAAGTCAAGAGAAAATGTGCAAATGAAGGGTGTTGTCCATGGGTGAGCAAGTATTCCATAGTTCCTTCACTTATTGATTCGTTTATTTAACCACTATTGTTTGAGGCCTATTATGTTCTTGGCAATGTGATAGATGCTGGGTGTACAGTGGTGAGCAAAAATGCACTCAGTTTCTGTACACATAGAGCTTGAGATCTAACGAGGAAAGACAGACCTTAATGCGATAATAAACAATTTGTTCTAAGTGCCATCATGAAAGGTACCGAGCGCTTCCAGAGCAGGAGGCCAGGCCTGGCTGCCTTCAGGAGGTGACAATTAAGCTGGGTCACTAGATGGGGCAGGAGAGGAGCATTCCAGGCAGAGGGAGCAGAGTGTGAAAAGCCTGGAGGGCTCAGAGAACATCTGGAGAGAGTCAGGCCCATGTGACTGAAGGGCAAAGAGCAAGGGCCTATGATGAGAGCCCAGAGGGTGCAGGTGTATGGAAGGGAGGAGAGAGGCATGGGGGTGGGGAAGAGCTGAGCTGATCACATCACAAGGCACGGGGTAGAGGTGTGAGCCTAGACAGATAACTCTAAAGATGAAGAAGGTGGGGACAAAATGATGAAATAATAGGAATGCTGGTAATACCAATAAAAATAGCATCTCCTCTTTGTTGAGTGGCCCTTTGACGAGAAAACACCCTGACATCTTTGTGAAAGAAAGTAGGGTACAGGGAAGGCAGGCTTAGTGTCTATGAACACAGAGCTGAAAATAACCTAGGACTTGATTCCATTTCTTACTGTCTGTCCTATAGAAACACTCTCGTATGAGGAGACACACCCAACGATATTTACTGAAGCAATGCTTGTAGTTAAAAAAAAAAAATCAGCCGAAACCGGTTTGGCTCAGTGGATAGAGCATCGGCCTGCGGACTGAAGGGTCCCAGGTTCGATTCCGGTCAAGGGCATGTACCTGGGTTGCGGGCACATCCCCAGTGGGAGATGTGCAGGAGGCAGCTGATCGATGTTTCTCTCCCATCGATGTTTCTAACTATCTATCTCTCTCCCTTCCTCTCTGTAAAAAATCAATAAAATATATTTTAAAAAAAAATCAGAAACAACATACATGCCCATCACTATGGGGATGGGTAAGTAACCTGGAGTACACCCTCACCATGTTAGGCTGTGCAACAGTGGGAGAAAGGGTCAGGTCTCTGGGCTACATGGATTGTCTCTAAGACGTATGGCTGGAAGGAGGCATGAGGCAGAACAATGCGTCAGGATGATATATCTGACATAAATGGGAAAAAAAGCGCAGTTCTTAAAAAATACTATCCTTTATCCCTTGTGAATATGTGTATAGTACTTAAATGCCCAGAAAATTGGAAGACTTAAGAGCAAACCTAAAACAGCAGTTACCTGGGGAAGGGGAGGGTCCTAGGATTAAATAGCATTAAGGGGATTTCAGCTTTATCTATAATGTCTTAGTTTATAATGGAAACTTTTAAACATAAAAAATAGACCCCCAAGTACCTGTCACCCACACATTCTTTCTTCGTGGGTTATTTTTAAGCTCATCCCAGACATTGTATTCCATTCATAAGTATTTCAGAAAGTATCTCTAACAGATACGGACACTTTAAGAAAAACATAACCATAGTATCATGATCACACCTAAAAGTATTTATAATAATAAAAGCATAATATGCTAATTAGACCGGACAGCTGAACGACCTTCCGGATGAAACCGGGGCTGCGAGGGCTGAGGCAAGCCACCGCAGCTGTGAGGGCCGAGCACCTTGCACGAATTTCGTGCATCAGGCCTCTAGTTAGTAATAATTTCACAGAATTATCAAATGCCCAGTCAGTGTTCACATTTCCCTGCCTTGTAATTGCAAGTTGTTTGTTCATATCCGGATCCAAATAAGGGCCAGATGTTGCAATTAGTTGATATGTCTCTCATGTCTTTTGGTGCATTTTTGCACTGTATCTCTGGGATAGACTGCTAGGAGTGACTTTGTCGGGTCAAAGGATAAGGGCATGTGTGATTTTGCTGGATGTTACCAAATTCCCCTCCACAGAGCTGTAGCGGTGTGCCCCCTGGCCACGAGAGAGCCGGTCCACTTCCCAGAGCCTCCACAGCAGACTCTATTGTCAAACTTTTGGATTTTGCCAACTTGATAGATGAGAAGTGGTATTTCATTGTAGTTTTCATTTCTTTAAATTAAATTTCAAAAGGAATGGGCTTAGGGAGAATTCTGAGTCTGTAGAGGAAAGAAGCAATTTGCATAGAAATAATAATATCGCCCACAACCATGCAGCACGTATGTTATTTTATTTTACTTAATCCTCAAACAGTAACAAGAAGTGTGTAGTCATATTGCTTTTTAAAGGGAGGAAACTGAGGCACGCAAGGGGTGAGTACGCGTGTCTAGGGCCCCACGGCCAAGAAGTGGAGACCAGATTTGAGCCACAGTCTCCTGCTTGGGGGCTGTTCTGCTCACCTGAGGACAGCACAACCCCAGAACGTGAGCATCCCTGCGGTCCACTCCTGCTTTCCTGTTTGGGGACAACTTACAGGGCTCCTGGCAATGGCAATCACCTGTCCTGGGGGCTCGGTGGGTCGGGAGAAGGACCTCGCAGGCTGTCCCTGACCACCAGCCACTGGTGTCATGGCTGCTGGTGGTCACGAGGGCTCAGGCCGAGGAGGATGCGACCTGGGCAATGGGAACTCGAGTTCTGAGGAGCCGCGTGTGCAAACTGTGCCAGTGCTGGTTCGGAACCTGATTCTTAGGATATTAGAAAATCATGCTTTTCCTTCTCCGTGTGTGTGTGTGTGTGTGTGTGTGTGTGTGTGTGTGTGTGTGTGTGTGGTGTTGGTGATGGCAGGTTTTTTTTTGGGGGGGGGGGAGTGGAGATGAAAATAAAACAAAAATGGATTTTAGCAAAGAGGAACTAACTCAGAAACATGCACCCATCAAATCCAGACTCTGAATGAGTGTCCTGTCCCACCTTTGATTGGCACACTGTGCTGCCCACATGAAGTACCTGGTTTTAGCATCACGTTACTGCAGTGTGTGAGTGTGGCAGCTCTCAGTCCAGCCACTCCTCAGAGGAGGAGCCTGAGCCGCAGGTCCCTCAGGGCTCTCCCAGGTGCGGAAGAAGCCTGGGCAGGGTGCAGTGCCTTCGGGGAGTGGGAGCCAGGATCCTCCACAAAGTGGAACTGGCGCAGAGTTTGACTAGTAGAGGGAAAAGGTCCTTGTCTTCACTTCCGCCCTCACTCCTCAGCACCGGACTAGGTACTGGGAATACACAGAGATGGGTACAGGGAGAGGGAGAGAGAGACATACAATTGGGTGACTAACCTGAAAGGAAGTCACAAGCCAAGTTTCTCCTGTTAGCACACATGTGTCCACACACGAACCCACCCCACACAGGGCAAAAACATTGAACTGAGCCCCGGAGGAGGTGGACTGGAATATGGTAGTTACTTTATGGCTCTGTGATTTGGGGCAAGTCACCTTCCCTCTTTGAGTCTCAGTCTCCTTATCTGGAAAACGGGGCCTGTGATACTTCTGTCACCATGGAGACAAAAATGGCATGGCACAGCAGGGCCAAGGGACGTGGTTAGGGCAGTGCTGGGGCACATAGTAGGTGCTCAGGAAATGCTGATAATATTGACCCAGTAAGCCTCGGGGGCTGCCAGATGTGAGGGGATCGTGGAGGCCCGGCACTCATTCTTCTCATTGAAAATGGGAGGTTTGGGTGGGGTGGAGCACTGTGCCCTGCCTTGCTCTGATTAGGTGCCTAGAACCCAGTTTGTGGCCCCCATTTCACTGGGCCAGGCCAGTCCTGGACCCTTCACGCACACGTGGGCGTTGGTTCTTGTATCTTCTCAGCTCACTCCCATTTCCTTTCCGCAAGCCCCTAACACACAAATCTTTTAGAAAACAGTGCAAAGAACTGCCTCTGTGCCTTTGTCTATGAAATATGTTTTGATTCCTTTGCTTTTCCTTAATAGGTGGGTTTTAGGTGTTCTGTCCACCTCCCATGTCCTATCGACCATGACTGCCTGGAAAAACATATTTCAGGATTGTAAAGAGAGAGGTCAGTTTATGTACCTCCCTCTGTGTACATCCATTCCTCACACACACACACAAAATCAACAACAATGACCCTTCCTCCTCCAAATCTAAAACCCTGGCCTCTGCCTTCTCCCAGGATTCTGGGAGAAAGAACTGGCGAATTTCTCTGGGTTCTGGCAGGAGTTCAGATTCTTTCGTTCTTTCTTTTCTTTCCTTTCCTTCCTTTCTTTCCCCCCTCCAGTAGAAGCTCTTTTTGTTGTTGTTGTTAATCCTCACCCATAGATATTTTTCCATTATTTATTTATTTATTTTAATAAAAAGTGGAAGAGAGGTGGGAGAGATACAGAGAGAGGAACATCCATGTGAGTGAGACACATCGATTGGTTGCCTCCCACATGTGCCTCGACCAGGCCCAGGGATCGAACCTGTAACTGTGGTACATGTTCTTGACCAGAATTGAACCTGGGACCCTTCAGTCCAAGGACTGACACTCTATCCACTGAGCCAAATCGGCCAGGGCTCAATAATTCTTAAGATCCAAATTTAGAAGTTTGTGTGGAGAGCCCTGAGAAATCAGTAGTAAGACAGCCAGGCTTTCTAACCGCCCCCCTTCCCCCAAGCAATCTAATAAAGCTATTGCACAATCATTTCCCAAGGTCAATTTTCAGCTTTTAATAGTTTTAATGAGCTGTTTAAGAGGCTCCTCAGCTTGTGTGCATCCAAGCTTGCCCACATTTGGGAGTAGGGAGGAACTGGAAGGAAGACAGATAGAGGATGCGGAGTAGATAGAAGATGTGGGGTCAGTCTGGGAACTTGGGCACAGGAAGGGGACCAGCTCAGGTTAACATCTCTAGGATGTCCCAAGGATGCTAATGGGAGCGTTTTCACTCTTGCGATCACATCTAAATAACTCAGGGACCTAAGAGTTAGTTACCACTTCTACCTCCAAGGAGGGCCCCTGAGTGCCCCCTAAACCTTGGACAACTGCAGGGACCTGAAGGAGAAGGTGGAGTTAGAGAATGACCATTAGGGCAATGGAAGAGATGAGAGAGAGGAGCCGCAGGTATAGAATAGGTATGTGAGTTTGTTGCAGGGTCTGAGGAGGAGGAAGGAGAGAGAAGAAAAAGAAGACAGCAGCTCATGGGGAGTGTTGCCCCAAACACAGCCAGGGGCTGGTATTAGGTGGTAATCATGGCAATGCTAGTGATAACCAACACTATCCACCCACGGTGACTGTGGCTGAGCATGTTGTAGCCAGATCTTCAGTCTTTCAATTTTCACAACTGCCACGAGGTGGGTTCTCTACTCTTCCCAGGATACGGTTGAGGGAAACGGAGGGGAAGTCTCTGGTCCAAGGTTACCCAGTTTGTAAGGCTGACTTGCATCTTGACAGTCTGACTCCAGAACCTGAGATTAGAACCATATGCCTTATTTTGTACATTACCTGGGGGCAATATGAAGATTTTAGAAAAATCCAGATACCTACGCAAAGAAGGAAAGCCCTCTTCCCAGTCAGAGCCACCTGAGCGGTGTGTTGAATGTGACAGAGGCAGAAGCCATTCTCTCTTTTTCCATAGAAGAAGAGTCACAGCCAGGCCTTGGCTGTCCTACTCACAGTTAGATGTGAACAGGTGACATGGCTGTTGGCCGTGGAACCTGAGTGGAGCAATGTGGACCAGCCATGGGCCTGGGTGGCAGCGGAAGTGAGCCCTCCACGCTCTAACCTTCCTGCTGGCTGGAACCTGCATGTCTGTCCGTCCACCCAGCATCAGCCATGCTGCGGTGACAGTGTCCGAGGTGGGAGTGTGAATGGATGGAGAGGTGCCCACCTCCTGCACTAGGCATCTTGACCCTGTCATGTGAGAGGGAAGTAAAATTCCTTCTTTTACAGGCCATGGTATTGTTGCGCCCTTGGTTACAGCAGCTTTCCCTGACTATTACAGTGTATTTCCTTCTGATTTCCTTCCTTATGAATATTCTACAGTCATTTTTCATGCACGGACCCCCTTAGTTCATTTCCTCATATTTTAGGATCCTTTGTTGGGAATGGTGAGCCCAGACTCACCATCAATTCCAGAACAATATTACCTAGAAATGGTCAAACCACACACCATCCATTTCCATGCCTCTTCTTAGATTCGGTCTCAGGGGGCAGAATGCAGTTCCCACAGTATCATCAGATGTGTCTGAGGCTCTCAGGACTTGAGGACAATGCAGCCATCTCTCTCTGCTATGCGCAAGACTGAAACTGTGTGCTATGATGTGCAAGGCCCGGCCTCCTGGTTTCCTCACTATGAGCTTGCCCTCAGTGCTAAGTCCTAATTAGGGCCCAGTATTTCTATTTTATAGATTAGGACTGAGGTTCAAAGAGGATGTGGTTTTCTGGGCCCTACACCTGGTCAAGAACACACACCTGGTCAAGGATGGACTGTGAGGGCCAAAACTTGGATACAGCTCCTTTGATTCCAGTATTTTTTTTAGATGTTTAACAAATTTTTCTTTTTCAAAATTAATGTGTCCTTTTTGTACACAATATCTCAATACAGCAGTTAGAATAAGCCTTTTAAAACACAAGTCATAAAAAGACAAATAACCCAATTTTTTAAATAGGCAAGGATTTGAATAGACATTTCTTCAAAGAAGATATACAAATGGCTAATAAGCACATGAAAAGATGCTTAGCATTATTAATAATTAGAGAAATGCGAATTGAAACTACAATGAGATACCATTTTACACCCACTAAGATGACTATAATTAAAAAAAAAAAAGGCAGCAGCAAGCATTGGTGAGTATGTGGAGAAAATGGAACCCTCATACACTGCCGTGGAAGTTCAGAATGGTGCAGCCGCCCTGGAAAACAGTTTGGCAGTTCCCCAGAATGAACCGAAAACATACGTCCACACAAAATCTTGTACATGCATGTTTATAGTAGCATTATTTATTATGGCCAAAAAGTGGAAACAACCCAAGTCTCCATCAACTGGCTTCCTCATTATGAGCAGATAGAGAAAATGTGGTATGTTCATACAATGGAATATTTTTTGACAATAAACAGAAATGTAGAACTGATACAACATAGATGAACCTTGAAACTATGCTAAGTGAAGGAAGCCAGTCACAAAAGGCCACACATTGTGTGATTGCCATTATGTAAAATGTCCAGAAGAGCCAAACACGTAGAGACAGGAAGGAGATCAGGGCTGGAGGGAGAGGAAGGGAGTGACTGCTAACGGGCATGCACTTTTGGGGGAGGCCTGAAAATATTTTCAAGTTAGTGACGATGGTTGCACTATCCTCTTAATATACCAACAATCATTGAGTTGCGTACATTAAATGGGTGAATTTTATTGTATGTAAATTATATATCTCAATCAAACCATTTAAAAAGTGTACCTTGGATTCTATCATTCTTTTGCTCCAAATCCTCCCAAGGAGCTCCAATTTCCTCCGACCCGCATCCTGACGACTCATATCACACTACAGGGCCCCAGGTGACCTGGCCTCCAGTGTTGTCATCTGCACAGTCACACTGGCCTCCTCGCTGTGCCCAAGGTGTGCCAGCATGTTCCAGCTGTTGCCCTGTTATCTCTCTGCTGGCGAAGCTCTTCCCAGGTGCCCTCCTGGTGAGCCCCTTAGTTTGCATCACCTTGTCCTGGAGGCTTCCCTCTCCGTGTAGGCTCACAATCCCACCCTCTGGCCCTCCTCACCATGCTCCCCCTCCATTATATTATTTAACCTCCTATACGATTTATTTTTTAAATTACATTTATTGTTCGGATCTCTGTTAGAACATAAGCTGCATGAGGCCTAGAATTTTGTCTGTTAGTCACTGTTATAGCCCATCACCCAGACAATCAGCAAATAGCAGGTACTCAATAAATATCTGTTGAACAAATGACTGAGAAGATACGGGGCCAACATTGTTGACTATTCCCAACTCCCTTCTTCCTTGCCCACTTCCACTGAGAGAGGCTGAACAAGCCCTGCCCTCACTGTCCTAGTTTGCTTTCAGTTGTGGGCGTCCATAGCACCAACTCAGGAGAAGGCTGCCAGGGAATTTCTAGTGAAATGTTTATTCCCAATAAAAGGAAAGAGGCCTGGTCTGCATCTGCCCTCTGCTTATCACCGTTGAATGCTGATAGGTGAGAGTATCTTTTTAGAATTTGTTCCTTTTCATTACCTTTTTTCAAAGTTTAAGATAAGTTTATCCTCTCTCTACACTGTTTGATAATCTGCTCTTTCCCACGTCATGGGTCCTGAACTTCTTGTCTGTCATTCTCATCTCCCAGAGGGAGAGCTCACTTTGCCACTGTCCACTCATTCAGCACTTACTTAGTGAGCACCTGCTACAATGACTGCTGGGCAGCACAGATCAAAAACAGCGTTGTGTGGGGTTCCAGAGGGGCTGGAAGGAATGATGAAGGGCTGGTCCTGGTGTCTGGGAAATCTTGGAATCTGACCCAGGAAGCCTGCAGGGAGGGATTTCAGGGACTGGTCCAGGAAGGAGGGCCACTCAGTGGTCACAAGGCCACAGAGGCCACAGGGGACCTTTCTGATCAAACCCTCCTGCTTTGATTGCAGACACTGGCTCTAGGTTTGCCTCCACTGGGAGCTGTCTTCTTGGCAACAACACATACCTCTGGGAGGAGCAAGCTGGGGGGTGGTTTCATTCCGGTGCTTTGTGCATAATGCAAATGTAATTAATCATGTCTATGGTGGTTTATAATTTAGTATTTTTTCATTTTTAGCAGCCTAATTAAATTCATTTAAGCTTTATAAGTAGTTATTTTAGAATTTTGCTTTGTACCCCCACTGGTGGAGTGCTGAGAACTCACCATAAACATGTCTCAAGATGGCTACTGCTGTTTTCAAAGTGAAGCTTAAAGGTTATTCAAGTGAAAAGTGTTATTGTGCTACTACATCTTAAATTAGCCGTTATACAAACTGGAGACCTGTTCCTTGTTTCTTCTCAAAAGCCTTACAGTGCCCTGGGCATGGGCCTGGGCACCCCTGGGAGGTCTTCACCCAGGGTGGGTGCACACGGGATAGCCTGTGCTCTGGGACACAACTTGGCTGCGTGTTCAGCAGTCTGATTTGGAAAGGAAACCACACACACTCTTCTCTGTCTCTCAGACAAAAGCCCATTTCCGGAGGCATTGTGCGGAGCTCGTTTTAATGGTGTAGTAATTAAGTTAGAAATATGTGGTGCTTATCCCTTTTATGAATGCTCTACAGGCTGAGTTTACAAAATTTTCTCTTAAAGTCAGAGACAAGTTTAAGATAAGGATTAAGAAAAACTATATTAATAATTTTTAAAAATGCAAAGGAAGTCAGCAAGATGCCATCTTTCTGCCACCGAATTGTCAAAGATTTATATCCATGGTTAGCACTGGATGGTTTGACACTGGTAGAAGTTTACGTAGGTTTTATCTTTCTGGGAATAATTTCATAGGAACAAGGATCTGTATTTTGGATAGTTTTTTTTTTTCTTTTGAGGGTGATTTTTGTGAAACCTTTGAACTAGAAATCCCACCCCTTTGCCTGCAGAGCTTAAGCATGTATGTAGCTAAGAGGATTCTCATTCATCCATATAATAATACATATATATAGTAATACATAAAGTGTATAGTAATTACATAAAGTGAATTAAAGTGACAATTCACTTTAATTCCCCCCAAAGAGCCATGTTGGAATGACAGATGAGCCTCTTTGAGGAGAAGAACAACATGGGTGCCCAGAGATCGCCCAGAGTCAGAGAGCTGGGTTCCAGGCCCAGCCTCACACCTATTAGGCGCTGTGTGACCTTGGACAAGGGGGACTAATCTCTTCCCTTTCTTCTTTTCGCTGCTTTTATTTGTTGCAGAAAGTATCTCATTTGCTCTGTTGTTCATTTTCTGGCCGTGCACTTCAGACATCGGCTTCTCAAGGGTAGGGACCAGCCAGGGCTGTGGACCACTGTGTTTGTGGAGCTCAGACTTTGACTCCCTGACCTCGTTGGGCCTCAGTCTCCCTAAACACAGACACGGACAATAACAATTCCTATGTACCCTGTGCTATGTGACTTTAATACATGGAAAGTGCTCAGAACAGTGTCTGTAAATGTTCAATGGACAATGAATAAGGATCATGTTTTGCAGTCTCCCAAGATCCTAAGAATAACTTGGTAGAGAATCAGGTTAATGGAGAGAAAGGAAAGAGGAGGGGTGAGAGCATCTCTGTCTCTGTCGCTCTCTCTCTCTCTCTCTCTCTCTCTCTCTCTCTCTCTTTAAAATAATCTATGTATATAAAAGCCTAAGTGACCCTTACCAACGGTTGACCAGTCGCTATAATGTGCACTGACTACCAGGGTGCAGATGCTCAACGTAGGAGCTGCCCCCTGGTGGTCAGAGCGCTCCCACAGCCTACCTCCTGAGGCCCTTCCTCCCAGCTGGTCAACCTCTCATAGCCCCTCTTCCCACCACCCCCCCTCCACTGGCTGGCCAACCTCCCAGGGTCCCTCCCTCTGGCTGGCTGACCTCCCCCCCTCTCCCCCCCCCCCCCCCCGCCCACCTCATAGGCCTCAATTGCCGGCCAGGCTGAGGGACCCCATCTGTGCACGAATTCGTGCCCTGGGCCTCTAGTGTGTCAATAAAAATATCAGGTTTAACATGCACAGAGCCAAGAAAACCAACGATGCCAGATACTGCATTTAAATCGCACTGTCCTTTGAACACCCAGCAGGAATAAATTGCTGAACACAGGAGAACATCTCCAAGGGGATTTTCATTTCTGCAGCCTTGGACACTAAGTCCCGGCTTGTTCTCCATCCTGGCTTAATTCCACTCTGCTGGGAGCTGGGGATGGGAAGGCCACGTCTCTCCAATAGTCTATGGTGACTCAGGAATTCCAGGAACTTGAGCCCATTGATAGTCAACTTCATGTAGAACTAGTTCTTCAGGTAAAGGCTTTGTGAAATCATGGTGTCCCATGTGAAAGGCACTGAAGACCTCACCAGCCTTGCTTAGAAGAAAATTTCCCCCTATGAACATGAATAAGGAAGGTCACTACTTAAAGCAAAATTTGGTGTGTTTTTTCCACTTGGTTTCCATAATTTAAGCAGTAGAGGGTTTTCTGACCAAAACCATTGGGTTACACTTTGGCATCGATGCCCAGAGGAGGAAGGAAAGAGGAGTTTGGCCTTTCACTGAGGCAGGGGTGTTGGTGCTGGAGGGGACCCAGAGACCCCATTAGCAGAGCAGGACGCTGAGACCACAGAGCAGTGGCTGGTCTAAGGATGTTCAGCTGGTTTGGGGCAGAAGGGGCACTTGTCCCCAGGTCCTCTTCCCACCAAGTCCAGCTTCCCAATTTTACAGGCGAGAGAATGACAGCAGGTGAACAAGCCTAGCTGTGTAGTCAGAGCCTTAGCCCGAGAGGAGCGGCTGGAGGTACCTCAGCACCTGGCCTCGCACACCTGTGTCCCTCATGCTGGAAACGCATTTAGTAATGGCAGTCAGTTCGCCAAAACCCCTGCCTTGTTACGCCCTCAGCTACACTCAATTTTATTATCATTTTATAATTTAACTTTCCAGTTGTATCTAAGAATAATAAAATTTTATTTTGATTTTAGGCCCAAGTGGTGTTCAAAGTTAATATTAGAATTCTCCTTGCCTATAGAGAACCTGGGGCAGTGCTCAGGGAAGACCATACATTTCATTCATGGGGATGGTGGTAAGGAAGTGATAGTGTTGATGATGGTAGTGCCCATAACGGTGTTGTTGGTAGTAGTGGCAGTGAAGGGGTTGGCGGTAATGGCAGTAACAGCGGCAGTGCGGGTGTTAGACATGAACTTGAATGTGGTGGGCAAGATGAAAAATCAGATCTTGGGAAATGCAAAGGCAGTTATTCTGTTTGCTTTTCCAGAATCTATTTGTCTTTTCCCTGTTATTTTTCTCTCTCTCTCATTATCCCCTCCTCATTCTTGGTATTACAGATACCTCCTTACTTCAGATCTGCTTATTATGTCCAGTATGAAAACATATATTATTAGGATGGCAGACAATATATCTTTGCTTTGCTTTATAAATCATGACTATGTTCTATTGTTATGAAACAGATGCCTGCATCCTATAAAACACAGTCTTTTCAGAGCAAGGCTCTTAACTCTCCAGGACTTCTTTTCAACTTGTGTTGTGCTGCACATGACCTAACAAGCTGCAATTGTAGGACACCCTGAATGGGGAGACTGACAGCTGCCATAATAATGACCCACGGGATATGTTGACCTCCTGTCACCATTCCTTCTTCAGCAATTTTAGCTCCTGGGGGATGCATCCTGCCTTTTTCTCCTGCTGGCACTAATACTAGAAAGAGTTCAGTCCAAATGGGTATCAAGTTGGTGTATTTTTGGAGACACTGACAGGGCTGTTATCATTGTCAGACCGACTGTTAGCATTGTGTTTGCATTCAGTCTCTGGTTGCTGTCTTATTGTGTTTTTCGTTGTTGTTCTCAGAGCTGTGTGGGTGAGTACATTGATAGCATTCTGATCACATTTCCAGGCTGCCATGGGGCTGTGAGGGAGCTAATAGACTGGATGAAAGAATAATGAGCGAAAGCAATGTTGACAGACTAGGAAGCAACCTGGCCCATGACAGAGACCAATGCAAAGTCTAGCGCTTGGCTACGAACGACACATTGCTCAAGGATGGCAGGTAAGAGACTCAGGCCCAGGATCTGGGAAAGATTCATGAGTTGTCACAGTAACCCCAAGGTGAGATGAAGCTGCCAAGAAAGTGAAATTGGGGGTAGGGGGGTAGAGTGAAGAGGAAACAGCTCTGTTGTGAGTAGCCTTCAGCGAGGGCGTGGGTTGAGTTTTCTTCGCCACACTTTACAAATAGGGATTGTAGTAAGGAGAGAGGCCAGGACGGTGGGGATATGAAATGTTATATGAATCTCAGCTGAGGGATCCTAGAGGTCTGAAGCTCTGGTGAGCTGTTGTCGGTTAAAACATATTTCCATTATAACTTACAGAAAGCTCAACTAGCAGTGGTTGGGTGATAAAAATGTGATTATCTCATAAAACCAGATGTGTGGAGGTAGGCCACTCTGGGGTGAGCAGCAGGGGCTTAGTGACATCATCCAAGGCCCAGGCTCCTTCTAGGTTTATGTTATGCATCCTTGGCAAATTGGCTTCTCATCCTTAAGTTTGCCACCTCATGGCACTAAAATGATTGCCATTGTTCCAAGTACCACACTTCACACAAGCACGTTCAAGGCAGGGAGAAGTGGGCAGGGTAGAGCCAGGGAGCTCTTCTCAAACACATTACACACTTCTGTCACGAAGCAAAAACTTTTCCAGAAGTTTCCTAACAGGCTTCCCTTATATCTCATTGGCCAGGTTGTGTCATGTGGCCATCCCTTTGGTCCTTCAGTTTCAAAAACTGACCAGACCTCATCTCTGTGGCTGGGGAAGGGATGTCGTTCCTTGAGCATATTGCTGTCCAGGTCATAATGAAGCAAAATTGGTGATCTCATGGTCCAGAAGGAGGAGGTGTGAGAATGTCTGTTGAGTGGGCAACTCCATGTACCTCCCACTGGGCATAGTTTATATTTCAAATATGAGAAGATATTTCTTCTTGCTATGCCAAAGAAAGTTTTATTTATTTATTTATTTATTTATTTATTTATTTATTTTATTTTTTTATGAAGCTCAGATGTAAAATTTGGGCAAATGTGTACCAATTGGTAGAAGTTATGAGGAGGCCAATTTTTAGTCTTATTCCAGTCAAGATTTCCTGATAACTGTAGTTTTCCAGAAATTGAAAGTGCTCTTCAATGGAGATGTGAAGCAGACTTGGCATCTACCTGGTAGGGACGTGGTAAAGGGGAACTTGGTACCCGTGGAGGTTAGCTGGGGGGGAGGGGACAGGCATTTATACTGACCCACGAGTTTCCTTCCAACCCAGAGAGCCTATGATTCTAGTAATTAGTTTTTCCCCTTTGAATGTTCATTAGATAATTATGCTAATTGGAGGTAATGTTTCTACTAAGTAAGGTATAATTGAAGTTGAACGGTCTGTTTCATCTTTAGCATCAGTGTATGAGATATATAGAGTTTTCCTTGGACTTGGGCCTGTACTTTGTAGCCATTACTTTGAGCAGGGAGGGCACATTCTCTTCCCTGAGTTAGGTTATGGCTATCATGCACCCTGGTCCACTGACTGGCGTGGTAAGTACCAAATCCCATGGCTCCATGAATCTTGCTAGATTGAGGCAGAGTATCACTGGGCAGAGCCACCCTTTTACTTTTTACTTTATGCCCAGTAGGACAGCAGCAACCCCCTATGGATCAGGGTATCAAGGAGAAAAGATGAGTACATCTAACTAAAATAACTAAATTTCTCTCCAAATGAGAGATTTCTAGTGATTTCCAGGGTTTGTGGCAAACACAGTCTCTTGACTAAAGTCTCTAAAAGTTTCTTGGACATTGTTGTAGATTTCCTTACTATCTCTTAATAAAAAGAAGGAATGGACTTGGAATAGACACCTTTTGGGCATGTCCATCCCCTCTCATCTTTGCAACCTGTCCTGCCCCTTCCTGGTGTAGTCCCAATGGTTCAGTTTATATTAGGGGACACTGCTTCCCTCTCCCCAGGAGAACATGAATGTTATCTGTCCACTCAGATTCTTTCCTCAGGAAATTTGGAATTGGGACACGGAGTAGCTAATCACTTTCTGTTGGATGTTTAGTATGCAAACAGCATGGTCACCACCTCCTACCAGGGGCTCAGAGGAGCCTAAAGCAGAGGTGCCGAGAGACCACGTGGGCAAAGGCACAGAGAGGCTGAGACTTGGCTGTGTCTGGCCGTGCAATCTTGTCCTACATTCAGTGGGAGAAGATTACACATGTGCTCAACTGCCAGGAGCCAGGGATCATTGAGGGTCATTCCTATAGTCTGTCTGTCACATTACTTTAACTTATATTTTTTTTACAGCTCTCTAGTAATGCCTGAATTGGAGCAGTTGGCTTAGGTTAAGGCCAAAATGGCACCTGGAAATGGAGATAGCCAGGCTCACAGCTCAGGGCAGAGCTTGCCTGATCCCCACTCCCGGATGCAGGAGGAGGCTTTGGACCAGAGAGAGGGAAGCATGAATCTGCACACCTTTCTTTGCCCCCATTCTGCTGGTTTCCCACCTGGGACAGAAGTCCAGAAAAGGGCCTGAGAGGTGGCACGAGTACCTGCCACACCTGGCAGCAGGCAATTCAAGATCTAGGAGGCCTTGGGCATTTCCCCCACTTCTCTGCCCTCTAGGAAACATGGTGACTAGCTCTCTGGGGGATGGAGTGAGAGATGGGAGGTGTTAGCTGCAGATCTCCTCCATTCATGTGCAGAGTGGAGAGGAGGAGGAGAGGTAGAGAGTTTTACATCTTGCTTTGTTCACTAGACCTCACATTTAGACAACTTGGTGTAGGGATCTGAGTCATCTTTTTTGTGGCTGCTTAGTATTCCATTGGGTGGGTGGACTGATGGACCTTGATCTCTAGGGCTTTAGAGGCAGCCCACCTTTGTTTGAAGTGCATCCTTTCTTGAGGAATCCAGGGTGGGCCCAGTTGTGTCATGTCATCTGTCACCGTGGAAGTGTGCACTCTCAATATAAGCCTCTTCCAAGCAGTCTTTCTGAGCTTGGTGCTTGTGAATCCTCAAGGACCCTCACAGCCAAATGGGCCTCCGAGGCCTTCCATTAGCAAGGATGGCTTCTGAGAGTCTCCACGGAGGTCCTGGGGCCTCTGAAGGGAACACAGCCAGGCCCCTGCCATTCCTTGAACCACTGAAGAACTCCCTGCATGTGAAAAGGCAGGTGTGTAAAACCTTGGTGGTCATCCCTGCATTAGCTCCTCTTCCACCAATGAAATGAGGTGTTCTTTCCTTTCTAGCGGCTTCACCTTCTGCCCCCTACACTTGCTTCCGTTTCCTGTTTGGCTTGGTCTTTTACCGTGCACCCTATGATTGCTGCTGTCTGTGTCATTCATGTCACTCCAGGCACAGGAGATAGGCATTCTTTCATTTCCCCTTTGCTTTATTCAGTTTTAATAAAAAACCTTTTCCCTCATGTGTCTTTTTTCCCTACAAAATCCCAAATCATATAATGTGACTTCTGCATGAAGCTCAGTCCCCTTTCATGGCTCTCCTGCATATTTCAAGTGGCCATAGTTTTGACTTCATTATTGGTAATACTCGTCATTATTTACGGAGGTTTCAGTGTGCACCAGGCCCTGTGCTGAGTGCTTTGTAGGAGGAAGGAAGCTCCTTGACGCATCACCACAGACAACCCTGTGGAACATTTTTGTCATCTCCTTGTACAGAGAAGGAAACCACGGCTGAGAGAGGGCCTCCCTCAAGGCCACCTACCTAGAAAGGGCTGGATCTGAAGCCAGGCCTGCTTAGGGAACCCAGGCTCTTGAGTCCTCGGCCATGTGGAATTCCTGCCCTACCTCCTCCGTAGGTTCACAGTGGATCCCGCTAAGAACAAGGTTACGGGCTTCTCGGGAGGATGAGGAGAAATTGGAGCGCCTCCGGGGAAGGCCCTGCAGAGCGGTCCAGAGCCCGAGAGTAAGACTGGTGAGAAGGCGCAGAAAAGGAGAGTAATTTAATCTGGAGAAATGCATTCCGGGGGCTCAATTAATGTCATCCCATGAGGTCTTCATGAGTATCAATGACAATATTTTAAAAACAGGAGCCAGTCTGCTAGTTTATATCACAATGTCAACAGAATACCTTCACTATTATTTTAGTTAATGAATTCAACAAATACTTAGTAAGCAACCACCATAGTAGAGATTTAGGGTAAACAAGACGGGCAAGGAGCTTCCTCTGGCAGGACTTGTATTTTGGTGACAGGTGGGAAGGGAGGAAAGAGAGACCAACAGTGAACAGGAAAATCATACACAAATAGGAAGCCGTACACAGTCATTCCAGTCCGTGTCATTCCACAAGCCATGGAGACGCCAGGACAGGAGGGCGGGGAAGCAGCTCTCTGAGGATGGGTTTCTCTGAGGAGGGACATCTGAGCTGAGACCTTAACATCACGTGAAGCTCTGGGACAGAGTGTGCAGGTAGAGGAGACATGGAAATAGGGACAAGTTTGGCAAATACAGGAACAGAAAGCAGGAGGGTGCGGCGGGGGGCAGAGGAGTGTGTGGGGGGTGTCCATCGGAGATCCAGCTGGAGCTTCATCGCTCAAGGCCTCGGGAAACTGATGGGCAGAGAAGCCCCCGGTGTGAAGGAGCCCTCCCCAGCGGTCCATGAGGATGGATTGTAGGAGGCCCGAGTGAGAGGTGTCTGGGAGAGAGACGCTCAGATAGATAGGGTGGAGGTGGGAGAGGTGGAGAGAAGTGGACCCGTGGGGTCTATCTTGTGTTGTTAGCAATACAGGAAATCATGGTGGATGAAATGTGGGGGTGGGGGTGGGGGTGAAGGTGACAGGCAGAGAAGACTTAAGCATGACCATCAGGGCTTTGCAAAGGAGAATCAAGGATTCATTTTGTTGTCATTTTACTAGGACAAAGAAGTTTTGAGGGTGCCTAGCTGGGGAGTCTGTAGGCTGATACTCCTGGGCCTTCAATTCTAGGTAACATTTTGGTTCTCTGTTTATTTTTCTCGGGAGAGGATTCATACCTCTTCCCCGTTTCTTGGAAGGGAAAACCTCCCTTCCCACCACATTTTGCAAGAACGTCTGGTTCTTGGCAGAGTCCAAGGTCTCCTGACTCCTCAGCCAGGGCTCTCTCCAGTGTGTGAGCTGTCTCATGGCAGAGGCAGGCAGAAGGTTGAACAAAGACTGAGCCCATGCCTCCTAACCTGGACAAAACAAGGGCCTTTGCTATTTAGAGATCAGTTCTCAAAATTGGCAGCCTCAGCTCCAGCCACGTTGTTGCCTTCTCTCTGTCCAGCCCAAGGAAGTTTAAGCAGATCTGCTTCTAAGAAATGTCCCCAATACTCAAGTGTCTATGAAATGCAAGTAAGATCCAGGTGTGACTGGAACTCAAATTAGGCAGCAGTGAGGTATGTGTGCTGATCTATTTCGGGGTGCAAATCACTAGGACTTGGGGCTTTGGGAAGGTGGTAAACTCCTCTGGGGTGTGTTGCGTAATTGTTTTCTCAGTAAGCCCTGAATTATAGTCTATATAGACAGGATCTTGAACAGAAACCTCGATTGTGGTAATACCGCTATGTAACTTTTAAAAGCAGGAGTTAAAAGTATTAGAGTAACCAGAGGTGAAATGAATATGTGTATCTTTTCAGTTTTGGCTTGCTGCGCTTCAGTCATGCTTTTATGGGCCAGTCTCTGAAGGTCAGCTAAAGGAAACAGAAGAGAAAAAAGAAATTCCTAAAAAAAGCTTGTATTAGGAAGACAAAACCATAATGTTTCTAAAAGCATGGGTTGAAAAAGTGGAGATTTCCTTCCGGAAATTTTCTAATGAAATAAAAGAAAACTTTATAATGACCTTTCCTATACCCTGGCAAGCAAAGGCACAAAATGATGAAATTATTACAGTAATGATGCCCCCTACCCAGAAGCTTAATGTAATGTAATGGAAACTTAGATGGTATCTGTAGCTGCATTCCTTGCAGAATCATACCTGCCTCAAGAGCTGAGGCTGACTTTCATGGAATGGTGTACTTTTAGCCAAATCTAAGCTGATAGAATTTCGAGGTCAGAGAAATGTCTTCTCAACCAAACTTAATCTGCCAGAATTTTTAGTTGTACTTTTTTTGTGTGTGCTGAGGCAGGTAGTTTGTCTCAAAGAGACCCCTGCTTAAAGGAATATATGTTGATGCAACCATGAATTACATTATCAGGTTGGTTGGCTGACTGAGTGGTGGGCAAAGATCTGAAAGAATGAGCCATTCAATAGATACGTTTTGAAGACTTAAGGAAGGAAAAAAATCTTGAGGTTGGGGGGCAGTCTGAGGATGGGGAACCTTCTGTCATGAGGAGCACTGGGGGTGCTATTTGGAGTATAGGAAACCAAGCTAGTCTCTTGGTCTGGCCATAGTTGGACTGGCCAAAGCTTTGTTTTTGCAAATTGCATAATTTCCTTTAAAAGGACGTGGACACTTGGAGTTAGACAGTTTGTTTAAAGCTTTGGGGATGGTGTTTACAACCCGGGAGTGTGGATTGGGGTCTTACATGTTCAAATGGAGAAGCTGGGGTCTCCTGCTAGGTGGCAGTCTCCCAGGCACGGGCTTGTAAAGCACTCAGAACTCAGTCACTTCCGAAGAGCCACTTCCTCCCAGGAAGAGACTGTTCTCCTCATTCGGGTCCCAGAGAGGAGCTAGCCCATCTCCATTTCTCCATTTCCAGGTTAGCTGGCCAAGTTGTAGAACTGCGATGATTGAATCAGCAAAGTCCATTTTGGGAGTAAAATATTCACTACATGAAAGTGAATTTACCTCTAAGAAGGGATTGTTTCTCTTGTTCTCAGAGCTTGTACAGTTTTCACTGGATGTATGGTTAGTTTTAGTGCCTTAGCCACAGAATGTTGGGAAAATATATCATGCTCTAGGGACCCTCAGATGACTAATGTCAGTGACTCCTAGGAAACTCTAGGTATCGTTGGTGTTATAGTAAAAAATAATGAGAAGAAAACAGGAATCTAATTCTCTCTAGACCAGACTGGTGAGTAAACTGGACTGAAGAGTACACTGCAGCTCAGAGAGCTTAATTGCTTCCCCAAACTAGAAACAAATGAACTAGGGTTTGAAGTCAGGTCCATCTGACTGTAACACCAGCCACATTTCCACGCTCCCATGCTTGATAAGAACAAACTTCAGTAAATTGGCAGCTATGACGGGGCCAGGACAGGAAGGTGCTTCTGGCACCCGGGGAGGGAGGAATTCCTCTTCATTCCTCTTTGAGACATTTAAGAACATCCGTGTTCACTACATCAGTGGGAAAAAGCCCTTTGTTTCTTGCTTCCTCCATCTGTCCAAGTAGACGGTACAACCAGATAACTTCTCAGACCTTGCCGGCCCTGGCTTAATGTATGTCTGAGCAGAGGGGAGCCAATGGGCAGTTCTGGCTGTGTGTTAGAGAGGGTTGGGTTTGCCTTTGTATCACAGACTGGCCAGGTGGCCACCAAATCTCTTTCTAGGCGTGCAGCTGAATTGTATTTCCCAGCCCCCTTGCATCTGTGTGGGGCCATGTGACTAAGTTCTCCCCAGTGAATGCAAGGGCAGATTGATGTGTCATTTTGAGGCCAGGGCAGCTGAGAGCAGTTATGCCTTGTCCAGCTCACTGTTCCTTCCACAGCAAACTTGGAGACTATATGATAGGGACAGCAGCATTCGGAGATGGAAAAAGCCTGCATTTCTGAGTCAGTGCTTGGGGCAGAGCTGCCAAGGGAGCTGTCCAACCAGAACATCTCTGCATTAGATTTTGCAGGAGTAAAAAATACAACATATTGTTAAGCCACAGGTATTTGGGGTTGCTTGTTATAGCAGCTAATGCCAATTACTCCAACTAATGCAGCCACCCAGTGTCGATTCCTTTTTCCGATGGAAACAGCATCATTCTCTCTCCATATACTCCAGAGGATATATACTAGTAAGTAATACAGACCTGGCCATTCAGAACTTTGCATCCCCCCAGCCACAGAGACTAGTTTAGAAATGGGCATTTGAGCCAAGCAGAGCTTTTGGAGAAGGTTCTTTTATGCTAGATTTGGAGCTGTGATTAGAGTGCAAGCTGGTGAGGTCTACCACATGAGGAGAGAGTGGCCAAAGAAGAAGGCAGAGCCAAGTGACAGGGAGAGAAAGATTGGGATGATCTGTCCCAGGGTTCAGTCACACTGGATTTGCCCCAGGATATTCCAGTTGCCTGAGTCAATAAATTCTCTCCCTCTTTTCATTAAGTCATTTGGGGTTGGGCTTTTTTTTTTTTTTGTCACTTGTCACCAGAAGAATTTTGACTTATACAGGCAGCATATGGGCAGCAAAGATGAGGAAGGACTGGATGAAAATAAAACAAAAGCAGCTCTGGATTCAGTGGCGTGCTCAATATCATAGGTTCATTTTGCAATCAATTTTCTAAGTCATCAATCCTTATCCACTCAATTTCAGAACAAGTGAATGAATGAATGCCCATGGAGATTGGAGCCATGGAGAGAGTGAATTATGATTCAGCCAAAACACTAGAGCAGTTAGTGAAAGGTCTCAGGGTTACACTATTACCTGTTTTTCGTATGACTTCTGAAAATGTGTTGTATATTAGAACAAATGATTATAATTTTAACTTACATAATGAATACGTATTGCAATACAGGATGTACAAATAAATGCCATACCTGTAAATTATGTGATGGTTTCTTTGACAATCAGCAGTGGTCTATAGTGTGAATTCTTCCTGAATGCCGAGGTGCAATTATCATTGTAGGAGTGATTGTGCCATTAGAGTCAGGCTCAGTTTGGAAGCGTTTGTAATTGTCAGAGAAGAAAAGTGGCCTTCAAAAGGTAGAAAATTATATGCACATTTCAATAAGCATTTTAAGTACTGAGTTTTTCTTGGCCCATTTTCAAATTCATATGAATTTTCATAGTTCCATTCTCAGCCAAATCCAGAATGAATGAATGAATGAATGAATGAATGACAAAGTCACATAATTTGGGACTTAAAACTCAATGCAAATTGGTTAAACTCTAAGAGAGCAAGAGTCCACAATACTGAGAAGTCCAGAAGACCAGATGTCAGGTCACAATTGATCCAGATACTAAAGTGATGTCCTCCAAGATCCATTTCTCCCAAACCCTTGGATTTTCTTTAGGGAGCAGCATCGTCACCTGCAGGCTTCACACAGCAGTCCTGGCAGGCCAGCTTCTCTTGGGCAGCAGCAAGGCGGTTACAGGACACTTAACCAAAGAAGATATGTAGAAGGCCAGTAAGGACATGGGAAGATGCTCCACATCATAAGTCCTCAGGGAAGTGCAAATTGAAACAGCAACGAGATAGCACTACACACTTCCTAAAATGGCCAAAATCCAGAACACTGACAGCACCAAATGCTGGAGAGGTTGTGGAGCAACAGGAACTCTCATTCATTGCTGGTGGGGATGAAAAATGGTACAGCCACTTTGGAAGACAGTTTGGCAGTTTCTTACAACATTAAGCATACACTTACCATACAATCCAGCAGTCATGCTCCTTGGTACTACCCAAAGGAGTTGAAAACTTATGTCTACACAAAAACTTGCACACATGTCTGTAGCTCCTTTATTCACAATTGCCCAAATTTGGAAGTAATCTCGATGTCCCTCAGTAGGTGAATAGATAAACAAGCTGTGGTACTTCCAGACAATGAATATTATTCAGTGCTAAAAAGAAACGAACTATTA
This sequence comes from Myotis daubentonii, assembly GCF_963259705.1. Lineage (NCBI taxonomy): Eukaryota > Metazoa > Chordata > Mammalia > Chiroptera > Vespertilionidae > Myotis > Myotis daubentonii. The sequence continues at coordinate 18,075,276 of NC_081853.1, read as the reverse complement.
AATCATGAATCATGAAGAAGAAACAGAGAAAACTTAAATGCATATGATTAAGTGAGAGAAATCAACCTGAAAAGGCTACCTACTGTATGATTCTAACCATATGACATTCTGGAGAAGACAAAACTATGCAGACAATAAAAAGTTGAGTGGTTGCTGGGAGGTAGCAGGAGTGAGAGGTGTTAGGAGGGATACCAAAGATTTTTAGGACAGCGAAATGAATCTGTATGATACTATGATAGTGAATACATGTCATTATACACTCATCCAAAACCATCGAATGTACCAAGAGTGAACCATAATGTAAACTATGGACTTGGTGTGATAATGACCTGTCACTGGGTCCATTGATTGTAACATATACCTGCCTCTGCTGCGGGATGTGGATAGTGAAGGAGGCTGTGCATGCGTGGGGCTGAGGGTATATGGGAAATCTCTGTACCTTTCACTCAATTTTTCTATGAACCTAAAACTGTGCTTAAAAAAAAGTATTTAAAAAAGTAGCTCCAGGCTTTAGCATCATTGCAAGGCACTCTCTGCAGGTGGAGAGAGAAGGTCTCTTGCACTGGTGTTTACAGAGGAACAGAAATACTTTCTTTGCCAGAAGGATTCAGTGATGCCTCCTCACCCCCTTTTGTTTCACTGGCCAATGACTGTAGCCCGAGGGTTAGGAGTCCTCGTTTGCCCAAGCCCACGTGGGTCCACAGGCTGATGGGGGTCCCAGGCTCACCAAAATCACACGGCTGAGGATGGAGGAGGGTGGTTTCCCAAAGGAAACAGGGGGGACCTATCCAAGAAGAGGGTGAATGAGTGACGGGGAGCAGATCACAGGTACTGTCTATAAACAGGAAGTTCATTTTCTGCAGTGACTCTGCATATCCCCCTCTCTTAGCACTCTGTAGCATTTCTTTGAGGAGATATTTTTTTCATTTTGGCTCATTGAACTGGTCTCAGAGGGATGTAGAACTCCATAGTGAATATTACCGAAAGAAAGAAAGGTAAAGAGAGAGGAGGCTATTGGTAATGGTAGCCCTGGCTGTGGTAGTACGTCCCCATATTTTTGTCTCCACAACAGAAGTGAGTTCTGGCTTCTCTACAGGTGCTGGGTTGGCAGGTGATTTTTCAGTCTGACTCAGAGATGCAGGTTTCTTCTGTCTTGTGCCTCAGCCAGAGGCCTTAGAATTCTTCACTTGAATACAGTAGATGGGAATAAGAGTGGGGCATAGCCTGTAGGAGGTGTGTATACACATCACTTCTGCTCTCACTCTCCTGGGCCGAACTTAGTCACAAGGCTATGCCTTAACTGCAAGGGAGACTGGGAAATGTAGTCCAGCTGAGTGAACTGCGTGTGTGTGTGTGTGTGTGTGTGTGTGTGTGTGTGTGTGTGTGTGTGTGTGTGTTGTGGGGTGGGTGGGTGGTGAGGGTGGGGAGGAGGAGAACCTAGAACAGGGGTGGGCAAACTTTTTAACTCGAGGGCCACAATGGGTTCTTAAACTGGACCAGAGGGCCGGAACAAAAGCATGGATGGAGTGTTTGTGTGAACTAATATAAATTCAAAGTAAACATCATTACATAAAAGGGTACGGTCTTTTTATTTTTTTAGTTTTATTCATTTCAAACGGGCCGGATCTGGCCTGTGGGCCGTAGTTTGCCCACGGCTGACCTAGAAGGAAGGAAAGGGAGACAATGAATGAAATTCCACTCACCTAGTACATTTGCTGGTAAAGAAAACCTTTATCTAAATTAAAATGTATTACTGAGACAATGGGTGAGATTAGCTGCAAAGACACGGCACAAACTTTACAAAGTTGTTCAATATGGAGCTGACACGCACAAATGACAATTTCACATAGTTTGACTTAATAACAACTTGAAATGGGATCTGGGAAATGGTGAAGCCTAAAACATATTGGGGAGCGCCTCCCATTGAATGTTCTGAGATGTTTATTTTTGAAACAACTTTTTTTGAGGTATATTTTACAAACGATAAAATGCTGGCATTTTAGGTATATAGTTTGATGAGATATAACAACCTTATTATATTTTTGTTGAGAAAATGTGCAGGGAAGTAGGCCTATGCTACCACTACACAAAGAGCAGTGTTGAGGGAATGTCTGGAAACTTCTGTAAAACAAATTCTTCCTTTGAGTTAATTAATAGTGAAAAAGGATTTTGTCCAAAATAATGAGATAATTGATTGCTTCAGTTTGCTTAACCAGGAGAGATGTGACTTCAGCCTCTGAGTAGCCAGAGTAGGTCTAGGCTCCAGCATGAGTGTGAGGAACAGGCTCCTGATAAACCACACACTTTTGTCTGATCCTCGGCTTTGGTGTCAGATAGCTCTGGGGTTGAGTTCTAACTCTGCTACTTGTAGTTCATGTCGACCTTGGGTATTCTGAGCGTCACTTTTCTCTTTTGCAAAATGAAACCAAAAACAGCACCCACCTGACTGGGTTAGTATGAAGATTTAGAAGAGTTAATGCATGAAAGCACGTAGCACAATGACTGGCACATAGTAAGTGCTCAATTTGCATTTGCTACTATTATGAATTATTCATCAGAAAAATACCCATTCTTGGAAAGTCTCCGGTTTTGTACAGTACATGCCACTGAAAGGCTCCTGAAGAAATCATGCTCAACTTGACTGCTGCATCTTTTTCTAATTCACCATCTTATTACTTTTTATGAGATATTTGAATTCCCCGTGGAAGCAAGAACCATAGTAACAAGCTTTCAGCTTCATTTTGCTTCTGAGGTGATCATTAATGGAGTTATTTTGATACCTTTTATTTTTTACACGACAGTCTTAAACTGTAACTACAAATGCCTTTTCAAAATTCCACGATATATTTTTCTGTTCAGCTGAACTCTTGTGTCTTCTTCTTTGTATGTTTTTGGTGAATGGATGATGTTGTCCTCAACCATCCCGGGCACAGCAGAGCCCACCCGATAGCTCTCAGCAAGTGGAACACAAGAGAAGGAACCCCTAAAAACCGCAGCACAACCTCTGCTTCCCGGGGCCCACATGCACCTGTGAAGGGACTAGTGTTAGGGAAATTTACAGTCGGCCTCTGATTATAAAGACTCTTCCTGAAGGAGGAAAAAAAAAAGCAAAAGAAAAAAGCACATTCACTTCAAAGAACTCTCGCCTGATTGAGGGGAGAATCAGTAGCCTCTATGCTTTGATCTTTTCACTGGGAGAACAACATGAAAAGAAAAGAGAAAACAAGGCTCAAAAGATGGGCTTTTGTTGAGAGCATCATTAGGAGTGTTTATTGGCTGCGGCAAACCCGCATCCCAGCCTGGGAGGCAGAGGGTTGATTCTGGACCACACTCCTTTTCCAAGTGAGGGAGCAGGCCCGTGGCTCTCAAGCCCCCTTGACCTCTGCCGAGTTCAGGCTTTAGAAATAAACTGGGATTTTTTTTTGAAGGCTTTGGTTTGTTTTCCTTTGGTGAGCACTGTCTGATTCTTTTCTACCCTTGAAGAGAAAGCTCTTCAAAAAGCTGATGAAAAGGCTTTTTGCACATCAGCTTCTTCACAACAACATTGGGATGAATTAAGTGCAAACAAATCAGGATTTGATGAATTACAGCTTCCCTTTAAAATACAGAGTTGAACCGATTTAAGGTGATGGGGGGCAATGTATTGCAAAGGCATCTCTTCAAACCCAGAATTCGGAGTGGCAGTCAGCAAGCTCAGAGCATGGACACCATTTCTCAACTGGGGTGTCTGGCCTCCATCCCTTACAGGTAAACCGTCAAATTTTGATGAATGTGTGAAGTTAATTTCTTCTACAGTGAGGAAATTCCCAACACAGCCTTACTGAGCAGACAGAATATAAAGCTGAGGGCACAGCTAGCTACTGCCTGCTAGGAGGAGGTCAAAGGTGCCATTTAACTGTACATTGGCACCAAAGACAGATTGTGTAATTTGGGGAATGTATGAGATTTTTGCTTCAGGAGCATATAAAAGAGTATGGTCAGGGCAGGAAGCAGTTCTACTCAAACTGCTTTGCTGTGACTTCCATGAGGCTGAAGCTCAAGGGACTGGGTACCTGCCCATTGCCTAACACGGAGCTAGCACAACAAATCATAAATGGTGACGTGAAAGAGAATGAATGAATCAGTCCCACATTGACAAAGGGTGTTGATATTAATCAGAGAAACAGAACCAAGAGGAGATGTGTGTGTGTGTGTATGTGTGTGTGTATATATATAAAACTATGATACATCCTATATAATAAAAGGCTAATATGCAAATTGTCCCCTTGGGAGTTCAAGTGCTCACTGTGGTGTGTGCTGACCACCAGGGGGCGGTGTGGAACGAAGGAAGGTCCCAGCCGGCAGCCAGGGAAAGGAAGGCCCTGGCTGGCAGCCGGAAGGCCCTGATTGGCCCTGATTGCCGGCCAGGCCTAGGGACCCTACCCATGCATGAAATTTGTGCACCGGGCTTCTAGTCCTATATAATAAAAGCCTAATATGCTAAGTGTTTGGTCGTCTGATCATCCGTTCAACCAATCAAAGCGTAATATACTAATGATATGCTAAGGCTGCTCAACTTCTTGCTATAACATGCAGTGATCACCAGGGGGCAGACAGTCAACTGGTCGACTAGTTGTTACTATGTGCACTGACCACCAGGGAGCAGATGCTCCAGCTGGTAGGTTAGCTTGCTGCTGGAGTCTGGCCGATTGGGACTGAACCAGATGGGCCAGATATACCCTGGAGCCCTCCCGTGGTCCCTCCCTGGCCGGCCAATCTCCCGAGTCCCTCCCTGGCCCTGATCATGCACTGGTGAGATCCCTTGGCCTGGCCTGCACCCTCTCGCAATCCGGGACTCCTTGGGGGATGTTGGAGAGCTGGTTTTGGCCCAATCCCATAGGCCAGGCCGAATTCGTGCACCAGGCCTCTAGTATTACTATAAAAGGAGGCATTACGATGAATTGGCTCATGCCATTATGGAGGCTGATCTGCCTTCTGTAAACTGAAGACCCAGGAAAACTGATGGCATAACTCAGTCTGAGACCCCAGGCTTAAGAACCAGGGGAGGTAATGGTGTAAATCCCAGGCCAAGGGCAAAAGAAGATGAATTGAGATGTCCCAGCTCAAGCAGTGTGGCCAGGGGAGGGGGCTGATTCCCTCCTTCTTCTGCCTTTTTTTCTATTCAGGTCCTCACCAGGTTGGATAACGGCCACTCACATTGGAGAGGGCATCTACATTACTGAGTCTACCAATTCAAATGCAAATCTCAACCAGAATTACCCTCACAGGCACAGAATTAATGTTTAATCTGGACACTCCATAAAATTGACACATAAAATTCACCATCACAGTGACCAAGAGACTAGACTCTGTCAAAAGGCCCCCTCTAACTAGGCCAGAAAATCAAAAGGCTAAGAACATTTGTTTTGCACAAGAGTAACCCCTCTTTATAGTGTCAGATGGATCTGAAATTTATCCAAATGATCACTTAGTAAGTTATGTAATGTCTAATCGCTGGGCTATACACCTGAAACTAATATAATATTGTATGTCAACTGTAATTGAAAAATAAAAAATAAAAAAGAGTAACCCGTCTTTTCCTGTCTTCTTCTATGATGTATATATTTTCCTGCTTTGCTTGTCCTCTTGGCCTACAAGCTCACTGAGGGCTAAGTGCTTGTCTCACTTGGTTTATCCCTCTAGAGTGCCTAGTGCATGACATGTGGCACTAAATGGTTCTGGACTCATGAAAAAATCCAGGCCATTATCATCTTCATCATCATCTTTTTCTTCTTCTTTACTGATTTTTTTTTTGTTAATCCTCACCTGAGGATATATATATATATATACCATTGCTTTTTCAGAGAGACTATCAGAGAGAATAGAGGGAGGGAGGGAGGGAGGGAGGGAGGGAGGGAGGGAGAGAGGAGAGAGAGAGAGAGAGAGAGAGAGAGAGAGAGAGAGAGAGAGAGAGAGAGAAACATTGATGTGAGAGAGCTACATTGATTGGCTGCCTCCCACAGGTACCCCACTGGGCAGGGAGGCAACCTGCAACCAGGTCTTTGACCAGGATCACCCATGACCCCTTGGGCATGGTCTGTCACTCTAATCACTGAACAACATCAGCGAGGGCCATTGATTTCTTTTTATGTCAAGATAGGGTGGTGCTGATTTCTAAGTACTTTTCCAGCAGGGCCCCATGGAGGTGCATATTTGTGCTGTCTGTCTGAGAGGAGTCTGTGTTGGCCCCTCTTCTCTAGCACCTGCCACTGGTTCTGTTGATTCTCTGGGCACATCGTTAGGCCTGGGCACCTTGAGGTGCAGTGTGGAAACCTGTCTCAAGAAACAAAAGCTAGTGTTTAGCAGTTAAATCACTTAGCACAACTGAATAGTTCAAACAATACCTAATAAAAAGAGGGTCTAACAGTTATATTGAGTCTTGTTGGAATTCTCTGTGTTGACCCTGCTGTGGCCAATGTTTTCGGTGGAGAACGGTCCCAGTCTTATGTTTTACGTTAGTATCTCATTGCTCTGAACAAGACAGCCAAGAACTCTGCGTCTGAGGAGGTGAGAGCAGCCCGCTAATGTCAGTGCAAAGAAAGATCTATCCCGCTGCAACTGGTCTTGCCTTGAAAAGAGCCACGGCTGCCTTTACTGCATTATTTCTGATTCTTTCCTGGTTTAAGAGCGCCTGTCTCTCTACTTTCTCTCTCTGCCTTTCTCTGTTAAAAGCATGAAGTGGAGATTCCCGGAGCCCTGGAGCCAGCTCATTTGTTTTGAGATAACTCGTGTGAATACACTTTGAGTGAATAAATTGAAATAACCAATAGCTACTCAAAAGAGAGAGCTGCTTTGAGCTGGGTCTGAAATGAACGGTGTTTGGGCCCCTTTAAGGAAAAATTATCCTAGAACCACACTCTTACCACTACCAAAAAGTGGGCTTTTACTGTTTGTATTACAATATTACGTAAACATAGATTGTAGAAAAGTAAGTATAAACTTCTTATGTTTGTAGTTTTATAAGAATAAAGAACAAATAAATGTAAAATAAATATAAAACAAATAAATATAAAATAAAGAACAAATTTACAGGTTACATTACAATCAAACAGTAAGACCAATAAAATTTAGATCACTGTGAAAGATGATGTGGTTTTTCTAGAACGAAATCATTGCTCAAAACAAGTTGCTGATCACCTTGGCTTTTGGGTGCTCCATGTTTCCTCCCTAACCCTTGACAAGGTAGTGCCATTTGTTGGCAAGACAAATGTAAGGACAGATGCAAACTTGGGTCTTGGCTTTGCCTTGTACAGGTTAGTCACCCAGGTGATACAAAAATGCTCATACTAATATTTTTATCATTACCATGAAAACCTAAATTTAAAACTCCCCTTTATAAATTTCACAGGTACCCTACATTTATTCCAGTAACCCAGTAAATATGAGTTTAGGGTTAAATCACTTAGTTCAACCTTATAATGAAAAGGCTTTGAATATAATACAACGACCTTTCAGCATTTTTATGATGATTTTGTACTTTTTAAGGAGTTCATTGAGCTTATTTATAGTTTATCAAATAGGGGATGCATGTTTCAACAGTAGCATAAGAGGCCTTGAAGAAATTCAACATCTCTTTTCCTTTTATGTTTGTCTTTGTTTTATACAGTCAGTGTAGGCTTGGTTATGTGGCAGTAACAAACAAATCCCAGAATTGCAGTGGCTTAATTTAGCAAAGGTGCATTTCTCCAGGTCTAGTTGGGAGTGGGCCTTGCTCATTGTGGTCACCTAAGGGCTCAGGCTGATGGAGGTTTGAACTTGATGTGTGCTTCTACCCTCTCTCTGACTAGAGAAGGGGATGTTATGGACTCTTGATTCTCTAACCTTCTAAACCTAGAAGACAGTCACCACTTCCATATATAAACCATTGGCCATGGAAAGTTATGTAGCCATCCTAAATTTAAAAGAAGTGCAGTCCTATCTTGTGCCACAGAGGGGAGAACCGGAATGTTAGTGACCAGCCTCAGTGCCCCACTAGCTCTTCCTTGATCATCTCTCACTCATTACAGATGCAGGACCTGCCAGGGGAGATACTGTCTCTGATGTATCCGGTAGGTCGTCTGGCTTTGCTCTCTCTCTAAAAATGCCTTTGCCTTCTTAGAGAGAAATAGGTAATGCAACATAGGGAGGTCTATGTATTACCTTTAGGAAAAAAGGGAAGAGGTGCATAGTTGAGCAAAGATTGAACAAAAAGTGCAAATTTTATGTTTAAAAAAGTAATTAATAAGAATGATTCCATCTTCCTTCCTGGGATAAAGCTTATCTCAAATGACTCTGACAGCAGGAAGCTGAGCTCTGGCATTTGAATCTTGTAGTAGATACTAGCTCGCAAACAGGGCTTCCAAGACCTCTAGGCGTACATAAACTATTTAGGAGTACTTGATAAAAATCACTTTTTTGGTGGCTGTAGTTACTAAGAAAAAACCCCATGAGTATTTAGTATTTTATTTTTAAGCAGCAGTGGGGATCAAGGATAATTATGCATGTAGTTTGTATTTAAATAAGGCACGTAAGTGGAAATATCACTTAATTTTCCTCTCAGAAATCAGTTTTCAGTTGTGATGTTGAAATGTGCTATTAAAAGTACCTCATGCTATGATAATTAAATATTATGCTTTCCAAAGATGCTAAATGATATCTCCTGAGGGTCTCAAGATTTGCAAGTGTCTATATTTTATATAATGGGACTTAAAAATGAGCAAGCTCAACCAATGAACTTGTATGCATATATCAGTGATGGTGAACCTTTTGAGCTCGGCGTGTCAGCATTTTGAAAAACCCTACCTTAACTCTGGTGCCGTGTCACATATAGAATTTTTTTGATATTTGCAACCATAGTAAAACAAAGATTTATATTTTTATATTTATTTTATATATTTAAATGCCATTTAACAAAGAAAAATCAACCAAAAAAATGAGTTCGCGTGTCACCTTTGACACGTGTGTCATAGGTTCACCATCACTGGCATATATGCATAACCATGGACACAGACAATGGGGTGGTGAGGGGGCGGCGGAGGAAGGACAGGAGCAGGATGAAAGAGGTTAATGGGGGGAAGAGGAGGATCTATTACTTGCAACAATAAAGATTATAAAAGTAAAATGAAAATTAGATATACTATCAAGATATTTTATTCTATCATATGACCAATGATACATCCTTAGCTGTCTGGATACAATCGATAAAGACTAGCTATGTTTCTCTTTCCCAACAGAATGTATTCCTTTTGGCCATTATGTTAAAAAAAATAAAAATAGCCTCTTTATGATTAGTATAAATTTAGATAAAAAACACAGTTATTGCCTTTAATTATAGAAGTAAAGTATGTAGTGTAGATCAGGAAGTACTGAATAACATTAAGAATCAAACCAAACCAAACCAAACCAAATTAAAAACCTATTAATTATTTTCCTGTGTAGGAACAATCATTTCACATAGTATTTTTCTTACCAATCTTTTAGGCGTGTGTGTGTGTGTGCGCGCGCGCACGCGTGCGAACCCACATGTGCACTTCACATAGTTGGGATCATGTATAAGGAATTTTACTTTTTATATTTAGCATCAGAATATTTTGGGTGATGGTGATGAGAAATGTACCAGTTCATATTCCATAACTTTTTTCTTATAATTATGTGTTCTGCACCCAAATTCCAGAACACTGTTCTGCTTGGGATAAAGGCGATAGTCCTTACCTACAGAATGTATACAGTGGGATGCTTTTGGAAGCAAGTGTCAGAAAACCTGGCTTCACTTGGCTTGAACAACAAGGACATTTATTATCTCACGTTATCAGAAGTATTGAGGTAATTCAGTTTAGGGTTGCTTGATTTAGTGACAACAATATAGTAAGGATGATAGTTCTTCCATCTCTCCTCTTCACTGTCCACCCAATTGGCTTCATCCCATGGCTGGCAGGAGCATTGAGGTGAACAGGCTTCCTTCTTTTTAAAATATGTTTTTATTGATTTTAGAGAGAGAGGAAGGAAGAGGGAGAGAGAGAGATAAACATCAATGATGAGAGAGAATCATTCATTGGCTGCCTCCTGCATGTCCCACACTGGGGATCCAGCCCACAACCTGGGCATGTGCCCTGGCCAGGAATTGAACCATGACCTCCTTGTTCATAGGCCAATGCTCAACCACTGAGCCACACCGTCTGGGCAACAGCTTCCTTCCTTATGCCTAGAGGGAGAGAGAAAGGCCTCTCCATTACTTGGGGGTCTGACTGGTCCAATTTAAGTTATCTTCCTACTCTGGTACCATTAGTAGTTGTCTCATGCATTGCTTACACATGGGATCTGGAAGGATTTACTGGAACCCATACATGGAGCTGAGGATGGTATCATCTGCTCATGTATGACTTGGGCTATAGGGGAGGAAGCTCAATACCTAAACAAAATTGGGATTCTATTGGGAAAGGTGGAATGGATGCTGCATAAGCATCCAACATTGTCCAGCAAATGGGCCCCTCACAATGTCACTCCTGCCTACTCTAGTCACATCTCCTGGCTCACTTTACACCACGTTTCTCCATGTCTTTCTTTTACATTCTTTCTTTTAGCTGTTATTTTTTTAATTTATTTTTATTGTTGACACTATTTCTTTTTTTAAAAATATATTTTATTGATTTTTTACAGAGAGGAAGGGAGAGAGATAGAGAGTTAGAAACATCGATGAGAGAGAAACATCGACCAGCTGCCTCCTGCACATCTCCTACTGGGGATGTGCCCGCAACCCAGGTACATGCCCTTGACCGGAATCGAACCTGGGACCTTTCAGCCTGCAGGCCGACGCTCTATCCACTGAGCTAAACCGGTTTTGGCTGTTGACACTATTTCTATTGAGGTGGTTGTATTCTCTACCTCAGGGCCTTTGCACATGCTGTTTCCTCTTCCTGGACTGTTCTTCCCTTCTCTCCTTTTTCTTAGTTAACTGCTACTCATCTTTCAAATGTTAGCTCAGTTCCCACTTCCCTCAGCTAGGTGAAATGTTAGGGAATGAAAGAGTTTGTACGTTTTGAACCTTTAATATATGTGAAGAGTATTGTTTGTTGAAATGTTACTAACTCACTAGATTTCAAAGAATTAATTTCAAACTTCTATAAAAATACAAATACAGATGGTCATGGCGGGGGGGGGGGATATAAGAGGAAATCCCTTTTGTACAGGAAAGAACCATTGGTTAACATTTTCCTGTATCCTTTAACACTCTTCATATCATTTTAATGAGTGCCTCTATCTCATTGCCTGGGCATATCAGACCTAACCTTAAATTGTTAGGACGTTCACTTTTCCCCCCATCTCTTCCTGTGATAAGTAATGCTCAAATGACCATCTCATATACACATAATGGTATAAATCCACATCCCAGGTTATGCCCTCCAGGCAGATTTCCAGAAATAGAATGACTGGGATCTCCACTTTGAATGTCCGGCTTTGAAAGCCTCTGTGAATTCAATATTCTGACAGTGTGTTGGCTCACTGCGATTCTGAAATGTGATCAGACCAGTAGAGGAGCTGAGGTGTCTAGCGCAGGGCCCGGCACTGAATCTCTGGCGATGCTCTGCCACAGTGCCTGGGTGGGGCATTGGGAGGAGCTGTCAGCGGGGTTTGTAAAACATGGGGCAGTTTCTTGCCTAGACCCCAGTGTGTGAGAACCCTGGGCAGCCCAGGTGAGGTCCGTGTCAGCAGTTCGCCTTTAAACATTGGACTTGGAATGTGATCCATCAGCAAGCCACAAGGGAGGAAGTATAAATAAAACATGTCCCTCTCAAAGAGGGCAAAGCTGCAATTTGCCAAGTGCACTGTAATTGCTTCTGGTTAATTATCTCAGTGGTGAGCTGGGAGCACCAAAGGCCCACATTTACATCCACCATGTGGATAAAAATAATGCCACTCCTTGAATGATGATTCTGATTTCGTTGTTGAGATGTGGACAGTCCCCTAAGATAGTAAGAGACGGATGGTGACTTCGGATAGCTCCACTTTTTGGGTCGCCGATTTTTATCATCATTATTGTAAGTAATTACAGTAATATAATTATTAACAATAACTAATAATAATTACAATAATCCCTACTAAATGCAGGCGCGGAGCTAAGCACTTTGCATGCATTAGTCACTGAATACTCCCAAGTAAAAGGGAAGCTTACTTTCCCGATTTTCAGATTTGGCAACTGGAGCTTTGGGAGGTTAAGTGGCTTGCTCAGGGTCACACAGCTGACATGTAACCACTGCACTAGACACCTCGGTTCCTGCCTGTATTTCCTGTGACCCCTTTTACCAGTCAGTGTGCCTGTCCCCAGTGCTAGAGGGACTGCTCTTAGTAGCTCACACTTGAAGCTTTTCTGGGTGTTGTCCTTCAGAGACTAGAGCCACTTGACCTGGAAGTACCTGGGAGTAACCACCCCACCCTGGAATACCCCATAGCTAATAACCAGCTAGGGGAGAGGTACACATGCCCAGCAACCTTGTTTTATGTGGTTCAAGTTCTGTGATGCAGTTTATTCTCTAGAGCCCTCTGCAGGGTCAGGCTATGGCTAGAGTGACCTAAACCACTCTTGCTTAATTTCTTCTTCTCTGCTTTTCCCTCCTTCCCTCCCTCCCATACAGGTTCTCCTGCAATCACTCCCTTAATAAATGTCTTCTACACGAATCGCCTCTCAGGCTCTGCTTCTAGGGAGCCTGACCCGACACAGCCACTATGTTACGTTCGCTCCCGGTAAGGGTGCTGTTTTGCTGAAAGAATCCTTCCCACCGAAGCAGTTAAACCTTGCCTTGTTGTGGGACCTTGGGCAAGTCCCTCCATCTCAGGGCCTAATGTGCCTTTTCTGCAAGATGAGAGGACTAGATTGGATGGTCCTCTCAAGTCCTGAAAGCCAATAATTCCACTTTCTAAAAATCCATTTGTTTGTAGAGAGCTCTATGGCTGTGCCCAAAAAAGGGATATTTGGCTTGGCAGTTTGCTCCTGGTAGGAAGACTCTCAGAGAGTGTGAACTTACTCCTCCCCACCCCCTCTCTCCATCCAGACCACAGGGGCTCTGGAAGAGACAGGGGGCCACTAGAGGCTTGTGTGTGTGACCTTATGGGCTGAAGCGTTCACTTCAACCTGAAATGTCTTTAGAAGGAAATGGTATTCCTGGGGCGAGGCAACAAGGACAGCATCCCACAAGAGAGGCAAGTCCCTCTTTGGGATGGGGACAGATGAGCACAGAGAATGGATCATCAGATTTATCAAGATAGAGGTCACTGGTGACTTTGACAAGAGTGGATTCAGTGAAATTCCCTCCTGACTGGAGTGAGTTGAACAGAGAATAATAAGAAGGAAGGAAGTGAAATAGAGGTGGGGATAGGCCATCCACAGAAAGTGGAAGGCAGTATACATGGTCCAGCTAACAAGGTTGGTGCATTAGATGTGGGAGTGACAGGGTCTCTCACATCTAAATGGTTTTCTAAATCCAGCATAGTAAGCCAAGAGGGAACACTGGGTGATTTAAAGGGAAAGGAGAAGTTCTGAAAATAGTCTCAAGGGCTGGGAAGCAGATTTATTAGGAAAAGTGTTGGGCATAAGATACAGAGTTATGTAGTTAAAAAGAGACCCATTAACTTGGTCTTTCTCTAGAGCCAAATTTAGCTGCTCAGGTGCAGAGTGGGCGTGGGCTGGGTTTCACTAGGTTTGGGGTTTTGCTTAAGTAATTTGATAAAAGGGATAGGGAGGTAGGAAATTGGGTGTAGAGTGAAGGAATTAGTTTAGTGATGGGCTGTGGTATCTAAGCAGAGAAGTGAAGACAGAAATGACATGATGAATAATAAAAAAGCAAAAAGGTTAATGGACTGGAGCTTCGGGTGGGTTCCAAGAATGTGGGCTATTGAGGGAGTGAACTGGAAGCTCAGGAAGTGATGTTCAGCAAATAGGATGGATCAGCTCAGATGCTGAGATGGTACAGATATTGGAAATGACAAGGTCTGTGGTAGGCTGAGGGGTGTGGCTGAGGTGGTTGAGGAAAGGTCAACAGAAGTAAAGATCAAGGAACACTGCTAGGGTGCTAGAGGAACGGCTATGCAGGTGTTGAAGTCACAGGAATGATGAAAAGAGTAAAGGTGGAGAAGAAGATGATGAACAAGGTGTTAAAATCTATAATGAAAAGTCATAATAGTATATAAAAAGTCAAAAGAACCTTTAAAAGTCTCTGAAAAATGAAGAGAGAGGATAGTATGGGTTTCTGAGAAGTTGGGATTTTTTGAGAGAGAAGGGAGGGGAGCAAAGAGGACAGGTACTCCACCTTTGGAAGATAAAGCAGTTCTCTCCAGAGAGACATGCAGGAAAGCCGTGCTCCTGGGGATGGCCGGCTTTCAGAAGCAGGCAGTGCTCTGTGGACCCCTTAACTCCCAACCAGACAGTGCTACCATCGGGGAAAGAGCAATCGAACAGGAAACCGCACTAGAGGGTTTCCACCAGAAGATCATTTGTTAGGCTGTTGTGAAGATGGAATATTAGTGCTCGGCATCAATTCTGACCTCCTTTCAGTGTGCCTTCCTGTCCTGCAAAGGCTGGAAATGTGAAGATGGAATTTCCCAGACTCCCTTGCAGTTAGGTTTCCAGATGTGACCCAGCTACTGTCAAGCATGTACTGTCAGGTGGGGCTGAGGAAGTAGAAATGAGGCGGAAGCCACAGCTTCTGTGGACAGCAATAGTGACAGAGCTATGTGTAGGGGCTTGAGGGAGTGAGGTTTTCACTGGCTTTGTGTCTATTAAGAGGCAGAGTACAGGGCACACAGTTTGGTGATGCAGATTGCAGCTGGCTGTGCAGTTGTGGAGTTGGAAGAAGTAGTGGGGACTTCCTGACCATGGTGGCCCTCTGATCATGCTGTGTGGATATGGGATCAGCAGTTGTAATGGAAATTTCCAGATTAGGCAGTGCTTCCTTGTCATAGAAGAGGCAGCCAGCAATCTTTTGGACAGTCCAATTCCGCTAGTCTAGAAAACTTAGAGTTGTTTTCTTCAAGTATCTAAAGATTCTGTAAGCCATCTAATACCCTGAAAGAAACCTCTTTTTTTTTTAAATAATTGATAGAGTATGTTTTATACTCTACAACTGAATCCTGGTGGGTATACGGGCTTAAGTTAGATAGTGGAAGTGAAGATGCCCTTTAATATAAAGTAGTGAGTTCAACATAAACCACTGGTGCTAGGGAATGAGAATTTCCCAAGAGCAGCTCTTCTTAAGAACTCACTGCATGCCAGGCATCATCTCAAATCCTCACAGAGGCCTGAAGAGCAGACATGGTTCTCTCTATTGTGTGGATGAGGAAATTAGAGCACAGACACACTGTTTCCTTTCTAACGTCACACAGCTGGGAAGTGGCCAACCAGGTCTGCTAAACTGTCAGTACTCCACGCTGACTGCTCTACCTTGGACACAAGGACCTGGAAAAGTTCCTAGGTACAGAAAAGTGATTTCTGTGCTAAGGAATATCTCTAGGGCTGTGGTTGGCAAACTGCGGCTCTCGAGCCACATGCGGCTCTTTGGCTCCTTGAGTATGGCTCTTCCTAAGCCTTAGGAGTATCCTAATCCTATCTAATAAAGAGGTAACATGCAAATTGATCATCACTCCAATACACAAGATGGCCGCCTTCATGTGGACACAAGATGTCTGGCAGGGGAGGGCAGTTGGGGGGGACCAGGCCTGCAGGGGAGGGCAGTTGGGGGGGACCAGGCCCACAGGGGAAGGCAGTTGGGGGCGACCAGGCTGGCAAGGGAGGGCAGTTGGGGGCGACCAGGCTGGCAAGGGAGGGCAGTTAGGCATTGATCAGGCTGGCAGGGGAGTGGTTAGGGGGTGATCAGGCTGGCAGGCAAAAGCAGTTAGGGGCAATCAAGCAGGCAGGCGAGCAGTTGGAAGCCAGCAGTCCTGGATGGTGAGAGGGATGTCCGACTGTCCATCACAGTCGGACATCCATCGAGGGGTTCCAGATTGGAGAGGGTGCAGGCTGGGCTGAGGGAAACCCCCCTCCCCCCCATGCACGAATTCTGTGCACTGGGCCTCTAGTTAATTTAATAACAATGCACCTACCTATATAGTTTAAGTTTAAAAAATTTTGCTCTCAAAAGAAATATCAATCGTTGTACTGTTGATATTTGGCTCTGTTGACTAATGAGTTTGCCAACCACTGCTCTAGGGGCATTTTTCCCTCTTAAAAAAACTTTAGTAACACCTGCATATTCTTACAGCTTCTCAGAGTCCTGTGGACAGTGACTGAGGAGACAAACCGTGCGGGAAGCATCTAGAAAAAAAAACTGGAGTAACTTTATTATATGCAAACCTAGTCATGATTCTGTTTTGTCCATCAAATTAAATGAGAAAGAGTCCTCAAGGGTAAGGGTTTGAAGATGAGAGAGAAGGGCTGTTGGAATGAGCTCCCAATCATAGGGATGAAAAGAGGGAGTCCTTTCAGCAAAAGAAAGCCTGGGAGCTGCCATCAGAGGTGCTGAGCTTGGCTACTCGGAGGGTGATGCGATGGATGCTCAGATTAGGATCGGAATCGTAGGCACAAGAGGGGTCATGGGCTGAGCAAAGAAGGGAGAGACGGAGGGGAAAAAGAGCCAGCACCCCTAGGAAGGTGCTCTGTGCAAGCGGCACCATCTCAACTCAGAATGAGGAGAGTCCCAGCAGCCTGCAGGGGGAGGGGAGGGGAGAAGCCAAGGAGGAAAGGAAAGCAAAATAATGAAGCAGAGAAGGAAGTCACGGAGAAGAAAAGCACTTGAGAGGTGGTGGAGCTTTAATTGGCTCCTCTCAGCTTTTCTCTGTCAGAGAAAACTGCGATTCTGACCCGTCTGGTTTGGCAGAACAGCACTTTTGTTCCCCGGCCTGGATCTGATTGTCATGAACCCAATTCCACCACAGCCTCCAGGGGCCCCGCGCCTCCCTCGAAGGCAGCAGTTCCGTGTCACTCCGCTCTTGCTTTTCTGTTTCTTTAGCTGCTAATACCACAGGGGCTTGGGCCCAGGATACATTAGGCTGGACCAGCCTTGCAGCCTTGGGAATTACCCTTCCTCTCTGAACTTCAGCTTTGTCATCAGTACAAAGAATGGAGTAGTGCCTGCTGTATAGCTTAACTGAGATAATGCGTTAGAAAGGCCCTGCAAAGGGCTTGGCACATAGGACGCTCTCAGTAAATGCTAACTGTTGTTACCATTATTTAGCACCCTACGCTTTCCCTCTGCACTCTTATCTCGTGAGACAGAAACTATTAAGACTTCGAGAATCTGAGTTCCTACTTGGCTCTCTCACTTACTTGTTATGTGACTTGGGAAAGTCTCTAGACCAGCGATCACCAACCAGTGTTCCCCAGACCACCGTGGCCTGTGAGGTCCGAAAGGTTGGCGACCGCTGCTCTAGACCTCCCTGGGCCTCAGTTTTGTTTTTTTAAAATCTCTGAAAGGGCACAGATAAAAAAGTTAAGATGATGTCTGTTCTTGACAGGAGACTGCAATTTATATCGGGGCGGAGATACTCTCCCAACGAGTGAATTTCCCCCTCGGTGCAGGTTGGAGCCATCTTCATCTGGGCTTTGCGTTGAGCCAGTGGAATCCACAAATCATTCCACCAGGCTTCTTTGTGCCAGGCATAGGGTCAGACACCAAGGTGGGAGTAGGCCAGCCAAGCCCTGGGCCTTGAGGGAAAAAATAGGAAGAAATATAAGGCTAATTCCAGCCCACTGTGGTGTAGGCAATGATGGCTGATGTGCAAGACAGAGCCAGTACCGATGACGGACAGACCCACCTGCTGCAGGGGTGGGGGAAGGCTTCAGAGACAATGAGGGAGAGCCCCATACCTGTTCACAAAACTAATATGTGTTCAGTAGAGAAAACATAGAAAAAATAGAAAAGCACACAGAGAGAAATCCTGCTTTGGTGCACGTATGTTCTTCCTGTCCTATGCATGGTATGTGTGAGTGTGGACATATCCAATTATGGGGTTGCATTTACATACTATGTTGTCGCTTGTTTTTCAATTTTAGCAAAATACCCTGAAAGTGACTAGGAGCTGGTTTGAAGGTAAACAGCTAAGGCAGGAAAGGGGTGGGCAACTCGCTGAGCTGCTGGGACAGCATGGGAGGGAGTGACTCTAGCTTTGTTCTTGAAAGTTGGGGCGTTTCTTTCCTACCCACAGCGTACCAGTGATGGGAAATGAGGCCTGTGCTTCCACATATCTGAGTTTCAGAGTGGAAGGTATCTAGTAGCATCTGGCTCTCTATATACTCAGCAATAGAGAAAAACTTAGTTCTGAAACCAAATAAGCCAGAACTCTTTAAGTGGCCCCCAAGAGGGATGAGACAAAGGAGGCTCGGGGTAATAAGAGATTTGTGGCATGCCAGGCCTGCCATGCCCACAGCCCTGCTTCAGGTGAGACTCAGGCTGTGTGCGTCCCAGGGGGGCCATGCCTGTGATTCCAGGCACTGCCTGTCGGACCATTGAGCACCGCCTGAGCTGTGCCATCTAGATGTGGGCTGGTCCCAGGGAGGCCAGCTCACCTTTGACATGCGACACTCTCCAATAGGGGCATCCCATCACGTCAGGGGTTCAGAGTTGGGTCATGGGGCTGAAGTTGTTCCCACAACCGTGTCAAACTGATGGTTCCAGTTCCCCACCAGACCCAGCATCCATCGTGCTCTGAGAAACCCCAGTGAGCCTGTGGCAACGGGGCCGTTCCTGCAGCTGCCTCACTCCCTGCAGCATCGTTGCACCCACCCCTTCGCTGGGACAACCCATGTCTGACTCTTCCTTGAAATCTGAGCAACTCAAATGCAGTTGCCTTTCCTCACCTGTTAGTGTTGTGCTGGACTGGCTCGTACCAGCTCACAAGATTTTCAAGAATTCTACCAAGTGGTTTTTAAACACAACTGTTATTAAACATGAAATTAGATATACTTGCATCTAAATACATTATATTAAAAACAAAGGCAATAGATAGCCAGAACTCACCACTTCCTAGTTCTTTCATATGCTTCCCTCTCGGGGTTATTTACATCTGTCTGATATGTGTCATTGGCACCTCTCTTCCGGTGACTTCACACTGTCAGCCTGAAATCAGGCCTGGCCAGAGCACATCTCAGAACTCAGCAGGTGTGACAGGTCAAGGCTTTCCCTCTGAAGATCTGGTTGTTAACATTTATTCACACCGCTGCCCTCAGGCGCTGGAGAAGGCGGCTTCCTAGCGGGGTGCAATGGAGAACACAGAAGGCACCTCAGTTCCACCAGGAACTCAGCAGCCTGCAGGCTGGACGCTGGTCAGCATTCTCACCCACTTATAATAACTTCCTCCCAGCAAAGGTTACTCAGCCCTTCTTACCAGGCAGACACTCGATTCACCCACAGGCCTATCGCCACTACTGCGTTTCCATTTGACTCTTTACAACTTAATTAATCTGGAACATCCAGGATACCATTCCCTCTCCTTCCCTCTCCCCTTCCCCTCTACCTCCCCTTCCCCTCCCCCTCCCCTTCACCTCCTCCTGCCCTCCCCGTTTCGTTCCCCCTCCCCTCTCCCTCTCACTCAGCTCCCTCTCTCCCAGAAGCACTAAGCAGAACCTAGACAAGTCCTCAGTGCTTGGGCCACTTGCTGTAAATGCAGATGGCATGAGGACCAACCAGCTTCGTGGGGAAACAAGTCCACCCTTCTCTCACCCCTACTGAGAAGACTTCACAAGACACCTTCTCTGCCCTGCCAACTATGAACCAGAGGGATGCGGGCATTCCACCTGCTGGCTCCCTCTACCCAGAGGAATAGGATGACATTACTTGCGATGTCCTGGAGAATGTAATTAACTGGACTATTCCGAGCTCCATATCCACAACTGGGCTGCCAGAGTGGGTGGAGATAGCAAAGTGCCAGCAGCTTTGAAATAAGACCCTGGTTATTGCAGAGCAGTAACTTCCCTGAGCAATGAACAGGGAGGCTCAGAATGCTGTGTCCAGCCATCCTGAGCTGCTGCCATGGGCCGAGGAAGGGCACAGACATAGCTGGGGTACGGAGCTGGGAATAGTGGGAGATACACAGAGATCTTTCTGGTGCAGTGGAAAGCAATTTGCTTTTATTTGGGAAATAAATTCACAGATGCCAAGTGACCTTGAGGCTTGGCAGTCCCTTTTGCAAACAGATTCTGCAGTGCAAAAGTCCTGGCCCAAGTGGGAGGGGTCTCCGTGTGCAGGTGAGGTCAAGGCGATGGGCATTGGAGCAGCAGTCAAGGTCGGCATCCCGGCTCTGTCCTTACCATCTTACCGAGCCTCAATTTCATCATCGCACACAGGGACAAGAATAGTAATACTTGCCACATAGGGTCGTTTTGAGAATTAAGTGGAGAATGTAAAATGCTTAGCAGAGGGCCGGGAACCTTTCAAGTACTCAAGAAAATATTGGGGTTGGGGGACAGGGATGGGAGAAGGATACTTTGCACTGAACTTTTTTTTACTGGTTGAGTTTTTTAGAGTATGTGTTTATAGTACCTATTTTTTTAAGGTGGAGAAAATAATGCTACATAAGCAGAGTTTTAATGGATTGGGAAAAGGCTGAAAAAGGTCCACAAATCTCCCTCTTCTCTAAGTATCATTTTACCGCATCTGTGAAATGGGGCAATCATAGCACCAACACTAGGGATGTTTGTGAGGAAGGGGGGTTCAGCCCAGTGCCTGGCTGGCGGCCTTTGGTCTGAACTGTGCCTACCGCTCCTTAGTGAAAAATGCATGACCTGAGACCCGCATGTGTCCTGTTTGTCTAGCCCTGGGTCTGCCTTCCTCACAGCAGGTGGATCCCTGAGGAGGGAGGCCAGTCCGCAGCAGGGGAACACCTGCAGCTGGTCCTGGCAGGAACCTCAGCGGTGAAGGCTGAGTCTGAGCCTCGTTGGCAGGATGGCTAAAGTCTCCAGTGCTGCCAGTTCCTGGAAGGTGGTCACCAGGCAGGTGCTGTTGGCTTCTCCTGACTCTGATTACCTGCAGGCAAGGATACGAGATTCAGGAGGATGAAGGGAGCGCTGGGATCTTTTTGTGTGGCAGGGAGGAGAGGTCGGGCCGGAAAGGTAGGAGGCACAGACTAAAGGTGGGAGGGAAGACCTGGACAGTTGGAAAGCTTTACATTGGAAGTCACAGCAAACCTACTACAACCTGCCCCAGGGAACTGAAAAATCAAGGGCATGTTTGTTTCAGGCTCAGTTGGATCCAGGAGCTCAAACAAAATGTTACCATTTCTGATCTGGATTCTCTGTGTCGACTTCTCAGGCAAGATGACTGGTCTGCACCCTGGCAGGGTGCAGCCCAGGGCGAAAGGAGGGTTCACTTCTTTCTCAAGCATCACCACAGAAGTCTTACCCACATCTCTGACTTATTAAGTTCCAAGCCAGTTCTTGAACCAGTCATCCCTGCCAGAGGAATTTGATCAGAGATTGCTTAAACTCCACCCAAAACACTTGGGCTGCAGTGGGAGAGGAGAGAGTTCACCAGAGGGAAACGGAGGCACCATTAGCAGGAGAGGGACAAAGATGTGGAAACCCAGCCATGTCCGCCACACGGGCCGGCCCAGAGTCAGGTGTTCACGGTGGACTGTCCATCTGCTGGGCTCTTTGATCCTGCGGCTTTGGTCATCCTGCTGGCTTCAGGGTTGGCCTCAGGTCATTGTACCACCCTCCACTCTGCCAGGGTAGCTAGGGACCTCACTCTCCTGCTAGCCTTCCAGGAATGACGTCTTCACTCTTCTTCCTCATGTGTCAGTGGGGGCTCGTGCCCGGTTCTCTGGGGGACATAGTGCCGAGGAAAAAGGCTGCACAGCGGTGCTGGAAGGTGGACTCTACCCCCAGGCTCTGTGACCTCCCTCCTCACCCAGGATCCCTGGGCCCACACTGGGCAGAGAAGCAATAAAACCTCTGCTTTCATGGACTCAGCTGGCCTGGCCCTGCGTAGCAGCAGTGACAGTGGTGATGGGTCCCCCTTATGCGCTCCAGTCCAGAGGGGACCTGAACCCTCAAAGGGCTCTGGTGGAAGGAGAGGAGTGCTAGGAGGAAGACTCACGTGCACCCGAGATGGAATTTACGATATTTCTCACCATCCTGGTGTGTGGGAGCTTGGAGTTAGATTTGATTTGACTGAGGAGCATAATGTGATCTTTACATCAGTGTTTGAGTAAAATTCGGACCTGCCTGGCCAGGATTTATCGAGCACCTTCATTAGACACCGCACTGGGTCGGATGCTTTTACATAAAGAATCCTATTTGAGGGTCTTTAGAGATGGTGATGCCATCTCTTTTGTTATTATGTTCCCTTGTTTCTCCGTCCTGGTGGAAAGGGAGTTAGCTATTCTGAACCGCTAACCAAAATCTTTCCCTTTCCTCTGAGCCTGTCCTCAGTGGAGGTGGAGAACAATTCTTTTTATTATTATTATTAAAATTTTTTACTTACATTTGATATTCAATATTATATTAGATTCAAGTGTACATAGTGAGTAGATATTTATATAACTTATGAAGTGATCCCTCTGATAAGTCTAATACTCATGTGGCACTATACATAGTTTTACAGTATGAATTATACTAGAGGCCCGGTGTACGACATTCTTACACTGGGGAGGGGGGCGTCCCTCAGCCCAGCCTGCACCCTCTCACAATCCAGGACCCCTTGCACCGCCGTTTCTGGCTGGGGAGCACACTGACCACCAGGGGGCAGCTCCTGCCTTGAGCGTCTGCCCCCTGGTGGTCAGTGCACATCATAGTGACTGATTGTTCTGATCTTTCCGCCGTAAGGTCACTTAGGCTTTTATTATATAGGATTCCTTCTGCTGTAGTTTATATCCCCATGACTAATTTATAACTACCAATTTGTACTTCTTAATTTCTTCACCTTTTCCACCCAGTTCCCCAACCCCCTTGCCATCTGGCAACCATTTGTTTTTTCTCTGTAGCTATGAGGTTTTTTTTTCCTGTTTCATTTGTTTATTTTGTTTTTTAGATTCCATATACCAATGAAGTCATGTGGTATTTGTCTTTCTCTGCTTGACTTATTTCACTTAGCGTAATATTCTCTAGGTCCACCCATGTTGTTGCAAATGGTAAGATTTTATTTTTTATATTCCATTGTATATATAAAACACATCTGCTTTATCCACTCATGTAATGATGGCCACTTGGGTTGCTTCCATATCTTGGTTATTATAAATAATGCTGTAATGGACATAGGGGTGCATATATTTTTTTGAATTAGTGTTTTGGGTTTCTTTGGAAACCCAGATAATGAGAAGTAGAATTGCTGGGTCATCAGGTAGCTCTATTTTTAATTCCTTGGAAGAATTTCCAGACTGTTTTCCATAGTCGCCGCACCTATTTACAATCCCAACAGTGAGTGAGGGTTCCCTTTTCTCCACATCCTTGCTAAAACTTGTTTGTTGATTTATTGATGATAGCCATTTTGACAGGTATGAGGTGATATCACATCGTGGTGTTTGTTTTTTTAATTTACTTTTTGTTAATCCTTACCTGAGGATATCTTTTCCATTGAATTTTAGAGAGAGTGAAAGGAAGGGAGCAAGGGGGGGAGAGGAGGGAGAGAGAGAGAGAGGTCAGAGGTCAGAGAGACACACTGATTGGCTGCCTCCCACAGGCTCCCTGACCAGGACTGGGGATTGTATCTGCAACCCTTTGGTGCTCGGGCCAACACCCTAACCACTGAGCACACTGTCCAGGGCTCAGTAAGGTTGAGTATTTTTTCAGGCCTATGGGCCATCTGTATGTCCTCCTTGGAGAACAGATTTTAGTCTTACTCATGCTGCTTATATTTCTTTGTCTTTCTCTTCTAGGCTCTAGAAGCAGGACCTGGTTATGGGTTGAATTGCTTACAGCTCCATAGACCCCTCTAGACCTTGAGCTCCTTGGAGGCCCTGCCTCATCTCTACTGTAATCCCCAGGCCTGCACAGCATCTCCATCAGTGTCTGCAGGACGAGCAAGCAGGTGCAGTCCGTAATCCTGATGTGGTGGCCCCCAGCAGTGTTAGCCTGGTTTCCTTGGGCGGGGGGCGGTGCTCCAAAGTATTTTCAATATTATTTCTTCCTAGAAATTAAGGAAATGACTACATGTGAGCTCAGCTGGCTGGTCTGCACTTTCTCTTTGAGCAGAAATTCCTTTCATGTGTAAACTGCCCCAAATACCTTCCCCATTTTGTGCCCCCTCTGCCCCCAACCAGCACCACCATCTGAGAAACATCTCCCTACAGTCACTCCCTGGCCAATAACACCAACTGAGAATCAAAGAACATTTTTAATGAAAAAAGACCCTTTAGGTCCCTTTTCCTGCAAATCCACTACAATAATTTGAGACTGTTCGTGACATTTAATCCCTCCTAGATATTCCAATGCTAGAGGGAGGCCGTTCTTGCAACACAGTCTCAAATAGTAAAATCTTTTTACATTTCACCTGTGACCTTTCCTTTCAGAGAATGTCAACAATATATAAAACAAATGTTTGAAGTTTCCAAGACAGATTTTGGTGCTTGGGTAACCAACATTCTTGCCATTATTTGCATTTATTATTCAGAAAGTGTCTTTGGAGTACCTTTTTCATAAGGTTAATTTGCAAGTGCATGCTTCTTTTGTACTTCATGCTATCTGAGCATGGCACACACTCTAAAAATCCTTTCACATTATGATACTATTAAGAGGGATTTCTTAAATTAAGCATCTTGACAAAATGTTCTTCCTGGGTGAAGCATGGAATGAGTGGCTGGCATTTGAAAAACAAGTTAGCCAGGAACAAAGCAAGACTCACTTCTGCATGGAGGAGTAATAAATACCCCTTGGCAATCTTGTTTGGAACCTACATCTAAGAATTTTACCTACTAGTGCCAGAATTTTGTCTGCCTTATCTCATTTAATCCTCATAGCATTCCTGCAAACCAGGGGCTATCATTCCCATTTTACAGATGAGGCAAGTGAGGCTCAGAGAGATCAGTTCACTGTCCTTGGGTTAGTAAATGGCAGGGCAGGGTCCTGCTCTCAGCACTGTCTTAGTGCACAACCAAGGCTGTCTCCCCTTGTTGCTCTAAAATTCACAATGGAGGTGGTGATTGGGTGACGTGAAAAGTCCCACCCAGCCCAGCCAGTGGTTCAGTAGATTGAACATGGTCCCATGCACCAAGGGGTCACCTGTTTGGTTCCTGGCCAGGGCACATGCCCATGTTTCGGGCTACAGTCCCTTGGGGTAGGAATGGAGAGGCGTGCAGGAGGCAGCTAATCAATGTTTCTCTCCCACACAATGATGTTTCTATCTCTCTCTCCCTTTCCCTTCCTTTCTCTAAAAGAATCAATAAAAACATTTTAAAAAGTCCCACTCAGACCACCTGAATTAGAATGGAGGAGGGTGCTCCCAGGCATCTATTTTTAGAAGCCCCCATCATCTCCCATGATCCCATGTGCAGCTCAGGTTGGTGGAGAAAGACTGCCCTGGGAGATGGGTACTTAAGTCCATGGCAGCCCTTGGCCAGAGTGAGGAGGTGTAGTTTGAAACAGTTATATCTACCCATGTGGACTTGCATATAATTATGCTGCTTAGGCAGGGAGAGAAAATGCAAATAGCTTGGAGTTTGGGCCCAAGAAACTTAGGCAAGATGTGCTTTCTGTCAGGAAGAAAAGCTTAATAGACATTATTAGTTTTAGTCCCCAAATCTCCTCTCCCTTCTTCTGGTAATGGCACACCGACTGTGTTTGGGGAGCCAGCCACCCTGCCTCATTATGAGTACTTGAAGTGCTGCAGACATGGGCACATGACCCAGGCCTGGCCAGTCAGGACATGGTATCCTCCAGCTCAGTGATTGGTTCAGGATGGGCACATAATCCACACCAGCCAGTCACATCCAATGAGCCCATCTGGAGATTTTTTTGCTTGGATTTCAAAAGAGCTGCACTCTTTCTTTTTTCCTGTTAGACTTGGGTCTGCAGGATCCTGGAGCTGTTGGGAGTCCTCTTGGTTTCACAAGGGAAGAGCTTATCTGAGAATGGAGCCAACATCAGTAAGACAGGACTGAGAGATAGCGGGAGACCAAGCCCTGCATTGTTTGAGCCCTAAGCCCAGCCGAAGCTATGCTTATATATTTCGAGTATGGGAGATAGTAAAGCCCCCTTTTTGCTTAAGAGGGTTTGGGTTGTGTGTGTTTTTGTCACATCTAAAAAGAGTTCTAACTGGCCCAGGATGTCAAACATCAGACTCACATAAGCTGAAATAAAGGTATGTCTTTCTGGTGGTAATTACATCTAGCCATTCATTACATAAATATTGATTGAGCTGCAGCTATGTGCCATTCACTGTCCTAGGAGATTCAGAAGCAGCTCTCAAGGGGCAGATGGCCTGATTGAAAGAAGCAGAAGACAAAGGTAAAACAAGCTGGGAAGGGAAGATGCCCCCCAAAATGTAGATCATATGCTAGAGGGACCCAGGGGGGATGCTCACACCCAGGGGAGCCTTCTCTTCTAAACAGGACTATATCGTCCTGTCTGCCGGATCCCAGATGCTCAGCTCCGTGCCCGGCACAGGGTGAGCACTCAGCAAACCCTTCAGGGATGAGCAGCCTTGTCAGGGTATAACACCAACGAGTAGGATAGTTGAAACCTTGAACTAGGCCTCAAGGCAGAAAGCTGAGAGATCACAGACCGACCCCTGCCCCTAAGTCGTGCTGACTGGGCAGCCTGGTGGAAAAGGGGATGCCTTACTGTTCAAGAGCAGAGGCACGAACTCATTCCAACTGCATGTCCAGGACAAACTGATGCCTTTAGCTTATAGGGGAACCCAGGAGTGGTCCTTGTTCTTGGGTTTCTTGCTAGTCCTTTTTAAAGAAATAGAAGTATCATTAATGATTCTTTTCCTGATTATAATTTTTTCATGCTTACACAATTTTCATGGACTATCTAAAAGTGCAAAGAAACAAACTCTCATAATTCCACCACTGAGGAATACCGACTGTGTGCGTACTCACGCACATACACACACACACACACACGCGCGCACACACACGCACACACATGCACACACACAAATGGAAGCAGACTGACTTAATCCACTTTAACATTATGTCATATCTTTCCTTGTCAACAAACAGAACTGCACGTGATTGTTGTAATGGCTGCTGAGTGTTTCATTGTAAGAGGAACCAAAATTAATTGAACCAATTTTCTGTTGTTGGACACTTAGGTTGATTCCAGTTTTACATTATTATAAAAATGCTGAGTGCATGAACATTCTTATAGTGAAAACAGTGCACATTCTAAATCACTCCCTTTGCATAAATTCCTAGAGGTGGAATGGCTGTGTCAAAAGGCATGCTTTTAAAGCTCTGTGACACGCGTCGCCAGTCTGACTTCTGGTATTTATTCTCAAAAGAGCCCAGTCCTCTATCCCCTCTCCAATTGTGGGTGTTACCAGGATTCTTTCACTTTTGTCCATCTGAAGGACAGGGAGGTGTGTAGCTTGGCCAGCAGCACTGGGCAAGGGATCATGTTGGTCTCTCCTGGCCCTTCCCGTAAAGCTCCCTGGCAAGGAAACCTTTCTCCCTGACATGGGTCTGACCAGACAGCAGCTGCCCCTCCAGCCCACACGCACCCCCGCCTTCTGAACCCAGCCCCTAGGTTTGGAGAGACCAGGAATGTCGTTTTCTCAATCTCAGGTTCCCGGAGAATTACCTCCTGCTCCCATTAGTACCAGGCCAATGCCCGTCTGGGTGCTCAGGAGGCCAGGTTCCTGACCCAGTGTGGAAACAGGACTGGGAAAGCGCAGGTCCTGTTAGCTGACTGGGCAGCACTGGGGTTGTCAGTCTCGGGGACAGCAGGGTCTTTCGTCATGCCACAGCCCAACCACTTCGAAGACACCCAAGGAAATCAGCGATGGTTGTGGCAGGAGTTTTGTGAGAACACAGGCTAGTGTATTCTTGCCACAATTACTGTTTTCCCCCCTTTGTCCCCATGAAAATTTAATGCTGCACTCTCAGCAAGAAGGCTGCTTCTTCTTCTTCTTTTATTTCAGAGGCTGCTTCTTAATTGCCGGACCACCTCCCTCCCCGCCCCCAACTGAACCATCTCCAGGGATGCCAAATGATAAGCAAGAACAGACCCAGAGTGAGGAATAAGCCCCCTTCTCCAGCAGGGGTGCTCCTGGGAGTCTCTGCAGATTGAACCCAGAACCAGAAGCCCTCATTCATCTGACAACTAATTCTGAAGGCCTGCTGTGTGGCACCCCCTGAGCTAGCTCAGAGCTAGTGCAGGAAGATCACTGCTCTTGGTCCTCTAAAGGGCATTTCCCCCAAATTCTTAGAGCTCAGTCATACTAAGGCAAAGTATAGTGACAAGTCCCAGGCCTTGGAGTCACGGGGACCTGGGCTCCATTCTTGTTTGGATGTTGCCAGCACCCATCGTTTCTCCTCTCTGAGCCCCAGTTTCCTCATCTGTGAAGTGGGAATGGAAATGATCCCAAACTTCGTAGAATTGTGAGGTTTCAGCAAAGTAATGCATGCAAAGTGCTTAGCACAGAGCTTGGTGCACAGTGGCACTCAGTAAACCTTAGCTCTATTATGATTATAATCTGCAAAGTGGAGAGAATTATGCCAATCATATAGAGCCATTATAAAGATGAAATGAAACGAGGCTTGTAAAGCACCTGGTACCTAGAAAGTTCTCATAAAACGGCAACTGTAGGGCCCTTTCTTCATGTTAGAACTGTCACTCTCAAGGGGTGAAAGACATGGAGGGCCAGGAAGACTCAGCTCTAAGGGAGCTATTGAATTTTTGAAACCGAAGTTGCAAGTTTTGACTTCTGGTTGTTGTTAATCCTCATCTGAGAATATTTTTCCATTGACTTTTAGAGAGAGTGGAAGGGAGCAGGATAGAGACAGAGAGAGAGAGAAACATCGATGTGAAATGTGAGAGACACATCAACTGGTTGCCTTCCACACACAGGGATCAAGCCTGCAACCAAGGTACATGTCCTTGACTGGAATCGAACCTGGGACCCTTCAGTCTATGGGCTAATGCTCTATCCACTGAGCCAAACTGGTTAGGGCTGCAGGTTTTGACTTTCAAAGGTAGGCTCCTCTTCTTGAAGAGTCTCCAGTAAACGCGCAACAGGGAGGAAATAATGGCTATTTAAGAACATGAAAGGTCTATCATTGCTTTTTGAATGGCAGGGTAGTGGTAGAATTCATCTGGAGAAACAGAGGAGAAAAAGCTTTGGGAGATGAGAGAAAAGGGGCCCCTGACCCAAGGGCCCCAAGAGACTTCACCCAGTAGGGACAGTGTTGGTCAGGGGGCAGCAGATGGATTTTCAGTACCTGTCCATGCCCAGCTTTCAGTTTGAGGTCCACCTCCCACCCTGACCCCTGCTGTACTTACCTTCTGCTGTCTCCGGATTGTATACAGGTCTGTTATACACAGAGCACCTGGGAAGTGAAAGGGAGGTGAGGTGGCCTTGCTTATGCTTAGGAGAAGGGGCTGCAGATGTGAGCTCTGAGCAGGAACTCAGAGCAGGAGGGGACAGGAATGGTGGTGTCTTTGAGTTCTTGGGGGAAACCTTTGGACCTGGATATTAAAGCAAAGGATGACTGTCCCTGAAGGCTGAGGAACTCAGATAAACCTCAGGAAGATTTACTTATTAAGCAGGTTTCTAGGAAGATCTCCTGGAATCCAAAGTACTTGAAAACAAAACAAAACAAAATGCAACATATGTGTGAGTATCTGGAGAGTACATGGTGCCAATTCTTTTTGAGAAGCCAAGGCTATTGGTGATTTCTGCCACAGTGGAGAGATGAGCTTTGACGACTCAAAATTGTGTGTACACCAGCCTTGAATGTGGTTTCCAAAATGCCTTTCCAGTCCCAGAGGGACCAATTTGGCACTTAGGGCACACAACATTTTCTGTGCCACCTCAGGCTTTGGCACTGTAATCAATGAAGGGGAGCTTCATGATGAATTGCAGCACAATCTTGGGGTATAAATTACCTATCACTTAAAGCACAAATTGGAAAGTCTTCCTTATTTTGCCAGTTGGTTTTGTAAATATCCACCAGCCCTGTCCAGATATAAGCCACCTTGGAGTGAATGAATATTTGTTTAAGAGACAAAAATGCCCTGGATTTCCCCCCTCAGTAATCTGGCTGGATGATTCCCCCCATTTGGCACTGCATGGAATTGTTAAATACATTAATCGGCAATATGGGAAGAAAGAAGAGGGAAGAATATAGAAGGTAGAGAGAAGCCTTATGAATCTATGACCTTCAAATTAGGAAAAGGGGATTGGGAGAAACAGAAGCAACATTTAATTTGAAGGAGGGGAAGGAAATAGAAAGAGGGATTATTATGCATGAGGATTTGTGACAGTCATGTAGAAATAGCTGCTGTTTTGTGAGAACCTACTATATGCTAGTGCTGGGTTAGGAAGTATGCCAAGTATGGCAAGCAAAAGCAGGACATGGAGCATACCTACCTCTGTGGTCTGCACCAGTGGGGTAGGTTCCCATGGCAAAGTCATGTTTACTAATAGGGTGGTACCACTCTCTTCCCAATCTTTCCCCATCAGTCATTCTGGGATCTTCTCCATTCTTCCATCCCACCATACTCTCCTGCTGCCTCTGGTCTTCACACATACTCTCCATGGCTGGGGTTGCTCTTTGTCTGGCTATGTCCTTTTCAACTCAGCTGAGACACTTCTTCCCTGGCCCCAGATTAGATTCAATCCTCTTGTTATATCCTATACTAGAGCGGTAGTCTGCCTCTGCTCGCAGCCCCGCCCACCCACCCACTGCTGCTTGCTGTGCTTGCCACCCTGCCCACCCGCCACCCCCCTTGCTGTGATCCAGAGCCTGTGGGCTGTGGGGGAGGGACCGAGAGGTGCTCAATGTCTCATGGTGACTGGTTGTTTGGTTGTCCTGGTCATCACAGACACTGGCTTTTATATATATAGGTAATAAAAGCCTAATATGCTAAGTGTCCAGTCTTCTGGTTATCTGTTCAACCAATCAAGTATGCTAAGGCCACTCAGCTGCTTGTTATGATGTACAGTGACCACCAGGGGTCAGACAATTGACCGGTTGACCAGTTGCTATGATGTGCGCTGACCACCAGGGGGTAGACGCTCTGATCAGTAGGTTAGCTTGTTGCTGGGGTCCAGCCGATTGGGACTGAGCTGAGTGAGATGGGCCAGACACACCCTGGAGCCCTCCCAAGGTCCCTCCCATGTTGGCCAACCTCCCGTGTCCCTCCCCGGCTCCTAATTGTGCACCAGTGGGGTCCCTTAGCCTGGCCTGCACCCTCTTGCAATCCAGGACCAGTCGCTATGACGTGCACTTCCACAAGGGGAGCGCTGCTCAGCCAGAAGCCAGGCTCAGGGCTGGCGAGCACAGCGGCAGTGGCAGGAGCCTCTCTACCTCTGTGGCAGTCGGATATCCGCTGAAGGCTCCCAGACTGTGAGAGGGTGCAGGCCGGGGCTGAGGGACTCCCACGAGTGCACGAATTTCATGCACTGGGCCTCTAATATTACCATATTTCCCTGTGTAATTTAATTAATCATTAGTGACCACTGGCCTCAGGTCTGTCTCCCCCACCACTCTGTGAGTCCATAAAGGCTGGGATGGAGTCTGTTTTATTCTCTAATGCTTAGACCTGGGCCTGGCACATGATAGATACTCAATAAACACGGGGAGGTGAAATATTTTTTCCTTACAGCCCAGTAGTTATGGGCCTTAATTTAATTTTTAGCCTTAGATTGCCAGACCTTTTTCCCTGCTTCTGTGACATATAGGTATTTATTGGTGCATTTAGATTTACCCCAGGACTAAGGCAAAATAAAGGAGAAATTCTGCTAAAGAAATAGGCGACTTTTCTTCTGACACAATGAACAGGTCTTAAGAGAATGGAAAATTTTCTTCAAGGGGAAAAGTGGAGCATTGGTAAAGATGTTGCTCTAAATCTTAGACTTGGAGAGACACTCCATTTTAAACTCAATAGTATTACCTTTAGATTACAATGCTTTCTGAAGGCTTTAAGCCCAAGGACACCAAAGAAGAGAAAATGTAAGCAAGGAAATATGCTTTCATGATGCTAAACTCTCTGTGGTGTTGCTATCACTGCATGCAGATGATTTTCTACATAAAGTGCACACATGTGAGAGCCATCTTGCACCTAGACTTACTGGTCGCAGGAAAACTGACCACTGCCATGGCCTCCACCACAGAGCGTCAACAAAATGAAAAAAGATCTGATTTAATGTGTTCCAGAAGCTGAAACTGCCGGCGAGCGGCCTGCAAAGGGTGCCACATCCCTAAAATGGTAGTCACTCTCGTTGTGGCTGATTTCATTAAGTTGAGTGGTTGCTAATGTCACTGAGACTAACCCAGTGAGACTCTTAGGATCATGAAAAGAGGTTCAAGGGCATTTGAAGGCCCACAGGCCAGGTTTGCCGACCTAACTCTGCACCTTACAAAGGTAGGAGACTTGGGCAGGTCCCTCATCCTCAAGCCTCACTTTCCTGTGAAATGGGTTTGAGAACAGCCCCTTGATTGCTGTGCCCCTGCCCGACCGGAGAAGCGGGTTTGCCGTTTGCTCCCTCTGCTCAGGGTGGGTGAGGACCACCGGTCCCACGCTAGATGGCCCAACAGGGGCCCCCTAGTTAGGTCCCAATTTTAAGAGGATTGGCAGGGTCAGAAAACTATTTTCTTCCACTTCTGAGGTTTGGTTTATCAGATGCAGGGGCCTGAGGGGATTCCGAGGGCCATTAGGACGTTCAATACATAATGTCTTGGGTACAATGCAAAGAGACTTCTGTGGGTCAAAATTTCCTCCAGCTAAATGCACTTAAGAGGACTGGGGGCAGGAGTAAAGGAGATTACAAGGAGAAAAACATTAAAAAGTGGGGAGAAGCTCTGCGCCAGGATAACCAGGAGAGAGAGAGAGAGAGAGAGAGAGAGAGAGAGAGAGAGAGAGAGAGACAGACAGAGAGAGAGAGAGACAGAGAGAGAGAGACAGAGAGAGACAGACAGAGAGAGAGAGAGACAGAGAGAGAGAGACAGAGAGAGAGAGAGACAGAGAGAGAGAGACAGAGAGAGACAGACAGAGAGAGAGAGAGACAGAGAGAGAGAGACAGAGAGAGAGAGAGACAGAGAGAGAGAGACAGAGAGACAGAGAGAGAGAGAGACAGAGAGAGAGAGAGACAGAGAGAGAGAGAGACAGAGAGAGAGAGAGAGAGAGAGAGAGAGAGAAGAGAAAAGCTGCTTTACCAGCCAAGACCAGCAGAGTCAGAGCCCACACCTGTGGCTCCACAAGGGGTGTTGAGATCCAGGGTCTCCTGGTTCCCGCTGAGGCTGAGGGGTGGCCTTGCCCCCCCTCCAGGCGTCCCCTGGGGTGATCCCCTGGGGCTGCTAATTCTCCTTTGTCTCAAACCCATCGCTAATTGACCTGCAGTTTTCTTTATTTCCTTGTTAATAGCTTTTCTTCCCCCCATCCCTCCTCTCCCCTCTCAACAGGGCACCCCCCAACTCCCTATCTGCCTTTTCAGCCTGTGGTCCCTCACTGGAGCACGCAGAGGGAGAGGCGGCCTTCAGGTAAGATGTGCCCGGACCGGATGCACAGAGCGCCCCTGGATGGCAGCAGTGAGTCTTCCTGGGAAGATCCCTGGCCCTGGCCCCAGGTCCATGGCTGCCTGAGCCAGTGTGAGTGAAGTCTACCAGTTCTAAAACATTAGGAAGCACCATCCCTGCTTTTAGTAAATGAAAGAGGCAGAGCTGTCGACATCCCATAAAATACAGAGACCGGACAGCAAGGCGACTTCCGCCAGCCTTGGACTATTATTCATGGGTTCTCTGAGGAGCACATTCTTCCTGAGAATCTACTGCGCTGGGCTCTGACCAGGTCGGTGTTGCTGAGTTCTCACTGGGCCCGCCATGGAAGTGTGACTTGCAGGAGTCTCATGCAATTCTCCCCACACTCCTCCAGGTAGGAGCATCTTGCCCGGAAGTCAGTGAAATGGCAGGGCCCAGGGAGGACAGGAGTAGCTTCAGGCTCCCACAGGGACTATTCCTGGGATTTTTCTTGGGGAATCTAATTCCTTTACTCCCAGAAGGTTTGTGTAACAGTGACTTCATTCTGATGAGGCGGGGGAGGGGCTCGCTGGACCTAAGTCCATCAATACATCTTAGCCCTGGCCTTGGGGATTGGAGTGTGACCAGCATGGGCCAATCAGCACCACCTCCAGGACAACGATCCCACTGTTGGAGGAGAGAAGCTTTCTTTGACCCAAGTGGGAGACATTAAGAAGAGATATTGAGCCTGTAGGCTAAGGGAAGTGGGAGAAAGCCAGCCTCCAGTGGCCAACCCAGGGTTTAATCATTTTACTTAAAGCTACACACTTTTTTTAATGGAAGGAAAGTTTAGATCCTTATCATAAATGGCAAAATAGTATTGCTTGCCATAAATGAGTATATTAAAAACAAATGCATATTATTAAATTATGGTTTGATTCTGTTGCTAGCTACAATTGTTGAGCCTAAGGCTTATTCTCTTTTGCTTAAAATTGGATTCTAGCAAGTTATTATGGAGAACTCAAAGACGACCCCCAAACCAGGCTTTCTCCTTGAGTGATATCAAGAATTGAACGGGAGTCGATTTAACATTTCCACCTTCCACTAAAACCGTCTCACAGGCTGCCCGAGGTGAGTGTTCCACAGGCGAGGCAAAGCGTCTGTACTTAGTCAAGATGATGGGAACGCATGAAGTATGTCAGGTTCTTAGAAAGATCAGGCTGTTTTGGAGTAGCCAGCCAAGGCCGCACTCTGCAGCTGGTGGCTGTGACTCAGGAGCCCATTTTCACCACCTTTGCTGTACACTTTAGTTAATTTAGCAAGTATTAGCGTAATGAAGGGCCGGCTTTTCTAGGAGTTTTGATTCCTCAGTGAACAAAACAGATAAGAATTCCTCATGAAACTTATGTTCTATTTCGGACACAGACAATAAATCATTAGCGTAATAAATGAGTAATCATATTATTTTGCCCCTACATCATCTTTATGAAATAGGAAGTATTATTAAATGATGTTGTCTATGATAAAATTAAGGCCACAGAGCTAGTGTAGAAGCAGGAACAGAATCATGATTCTTAACTCTTAGCCCAGTGTTTTTTCTATTAAATTACCATTCCTGGGAAAATGAAGGACTCAAAAGAGTGCCTGGCACTGTGCCTAATATTTAGGGGCATTCAATAAATATTTGAGTACATATTTATTGAGTTTTTTGGTGCCTGGCACTGTTGTAAGTCCTAGCGCACAAAACTGACAGGCCCTGCCCTGATGGAACTTAGTGTTGAGAGAGAGAAATGGAGAGGTAGTCATCAAATATTATATTAGTATTAAAATTAATAAAAATGTTAAGAAGTACAATTTGGCACTTAAAAAATAGTCATGGTTGCCCAGCCGTGTGGTTCAGTGGTTGAGCATCAACCTATGAATCAGGAGATCACAGTTCTATTCCTAGTCAGGGCACATGCCCGGGTTGCCAGCTCGATTCCCAGTGTGGCAGCTGATCAGTGATTCTCTCTCATCATTGATCTCTCTCTTTCTCTCCCTTTATCTCCGAAATCAATAAAAATATATTAAAAATAAATAAAAAATAGTCATGGTGATGTAAGTACAGCATAGGGAATATAGTCAATAATATTGTAATGACTATGTACGGTGTCAGGTGGTACTAGACTTATTGGGGGGGTCACTTCATAAATTATATAATGTCTAACCACTAATATAATATTGAATGTCAACTCTAATTGAAAAAATAAAATAAAAATGAACATATTGACTGTATAATATACAATCTAATTAGACCTTAGTATATAAGCTAAGCTTTAAAATTGCTTTTCATTTATTAAGTGCTTATTGAATGCCTACTAGATGTTAGGTAGAACTATCATCATGTTAACTTTTATTCTAGGAAAGTGATTTAGCCCTTTTGTCACATATTCCTCTTCTGTACTATTAATAATGGACAAGCAAACTATGCCAAACATTGGGTTTTTGGGGAAACTTTGTTTAGACCCCTATCTTGTATAGGATTTATACATTCTTGGTGCTCAAAAGTGTACAGAGTAAAAAGGGGGTGTCCAATTGTACTTGCCTTTTAGACAAAGGAACACATAACCCCACCATGCCCATTTGGTGGATATGGAAAGAGAGACAAAAGGAAGGGAAAGAATCTTGCTAGCCTCTCTCAGAAAGTTAGCTATAGAGGGGGCTTAGGTGGTCTCACTGCCAAGGGCTCTGCTCTGTTTCTCTGGCTGGGCCAGGGGTAAGCAGGGAGTAGAGAGTGGTGGATCGGGAGATGTGTAGCTTAGGATAGATCACCTCTTTCTTAGGGTTCAGGTTATTTGATTCAAGCTATCAGCCAGAGGGTATGTGTCCAGGCTAAGAGCACAGTCTTGAATAATGTTGACTTCCCTGCTCTGCCACTTGTCAGGGCAAGGAATAAACCCCTCACGATCTCTGCTTCCTCCTCTTACAGTACTTGTCCCCATCCAACGAGTTGTCCCCAGGACTGGATGATGTTATCCAGGGCAAGCAGGCAACATAGTACCTGGCTCGGGGTAAGTGACAGTGGATATTAGCTTTCACTGTTATTCTTTTATAAAATGTATTTTCTCTTGAATAAAAGTAGACGTGTGCATTGTACTTTTGTGGCTGAAAGCATGCTTCTTCAGAACATTTACCTAATAGGTGCGCAGGACTCCATAGATTGTAAACCACTGTCTTGTACTCTGAATAATTAAGCCACTGGTTGCTGCCCAGTACAACCTCTCTCAGGCTTCCCTTTGAATTGCGGCCTTCTAATGTGGTGGTGATTACATGGTGACTGTGAAGGATGAACTGAACTCATCTGACCTGCTTCTCTCTGGCTAAGGACTGCTGGGGGTTTAGTAGAATTCTTTCCATGAGCTGGCAGGGGCGCAGCCCTACTTTGGTTGGCCGGTCTTTCAGCATGAGAGTCCTTGCTGGCTTCCTAGCCAGAGCTGGCTCCCTGGGGAGCTTGGCCAGGCTGTTCCCATCCCTAGTGGGACCAGTTGAGGCACAACTCAAGAGTCCAGCCTGGTTTCCAGCCTGCCCTGCCCCGGCATGTCTGTGACCCCACTCAGGCTTCCAGGATAAAGGGCTGGCTCTAGAGCACAGCACAGACCCCTTTGGCCACCTGGGAAGTGGGCTGGTGAGTGAGGAGTAGGGGGGACTCTCAGTGAGAACGTGCCTTTTGCTGTGGGTACAGCTTGATTGTAACTTTTAAATATGTAAACATTTAGTTTGTGGGCGTTTATTTGTACCCTTGGTCAGTTCCCATGAATTTAGAGCCAGGCTTACTCCCTGGCCCCCAGTAAAATCTAGTAGGCCTATTGGATTGTTGAGAGAGGGGTACAATCTTAAGGTAGAAGAAACAAAGAGGTGGCATATCTGTTGTATTTTATTGTATATCTCTTGTGATCTCTACCTTGGCATCCTTCCCCACCAGCTCCTAGACGTATCACCATGGCACCAACTGCCTAGAGTCTAGCCCAGTGATGGCGAACCTATGACACACATGTCAGAGGTGACATGCGAACTCAATTTTTGGTTGATTTTTCTTTGTTAAATGGCATTTAAATATATAAAATAAATATCAAAAATATAAAACTTTGTTTTACTATGGTTGCAAATATCAAAAAATTTCTGTATGTGACATGGCACCAGAGTTAAGTTAGGGTTTTTCAAAATGCTGATACGCCGAGCTCAAAAGGTTCGCCATCACTGGTCTAGGCCGACAGTTGACTGAATTAGTATGGAGACCATATCATCTGAAATAATTCTGAATTAGCTGCTAGATAGAGCCCAAGCATTTCAATATGCATGTGTCCATGGGAGAGATGCTCTGTCAGGCATGAATTTATTGGCTAGCATATTAGTTATCTATTGCTGTATAACAAATTACCCCAAAGTTAGTGGCTTAAAAAACCACATTTAACATCTCATAGTTTCTATAGTTCAAACATCTGTGTGAACTTAGGTCTCTCACAGGCGACAATCAGGTGTTGGCCTGAACTGCAGTCATGCCAAGACTCCATATTGAAAGATCCACTTTCCCAGCTCACCCACATGGTGGTTGGGAGGGTTCAGTGTCTGGTGGGCTACTGGACTCACTGGCTATTGGCAGGAGGACATCCTTAGTTCCTTGCTCTGTGGGCCTCTCCAGAGGGGAGCTCAGAATAGCTTGTTCTATCAGAGCGAGAGTGAAGACAAGGGAAGGAGCACAGACAAGACGGGAGTCACTGTCTTTTGTAAGCTAGTTTCATACGTGAAATTCCATCACCTTTGCCACATTCTACACCTTAGAAGCAAATCCCCTATATCTAAGGGGGGGGGGATTCCACAAAATTATGAATACAGGAAGCAATCTGAGACGGCTGTCTATCATCGTTAGTTCATTTGTTCATTCACTCAGTCAACCCAGAGCTTTCCAGGCACTGGGCACTGGCCTTTACACTCTAGCGCTAAAGCAGTTTATCTCAGTTACTGAGATCAAAATTTCATGTTCCATGGGGGATTTTTAAGGATTAGAAAGTTAGTTTAGTATTATTGCTACTTTCCTAATTTATTCACTTTCACTCTCTTGGAGGGAAATCACATGACTTCATTTTCTTGTGTATAGAAAATCCTTTTCCCGATTGAAAATAAAACGTTTCTCTGATTCACTGTGTGAAGCCAAGGCATCTATTGAAGGAATAAAAACCACACTACATACATGACAACTGAATAAGGAGAGGAATCTGTTTAAAATAAATAAGATGATGTAGGTTGATTCACCTAACCAAATTATGGTTATTTCATTTACTCTTCAATCGAATTCCAAATCCTCATTCTCTTTGCTGAGGTAAATTTGTTTAACATGAAGCCTTGACATCCTTTAAAATAATTACGCTCCTAAATGAAAGTTTAATTTTTAATCACCCGCTTTGCTAAAAGAGAAGCAAATGAGAGGATAATATGACAATTTAAAGGATTTGCAATAGATCCCCGAGTGCTAGAAAGACGTGAATTTTTCCTGAGTGCTGCTGACTAGTGGAGGAATTTTAATATGGTAAATGTTTGCTTCTTTAATGGAAATAAAACCAGAGGCAATTAGAAGCCAACAGGGACCAGGAAGGTCAACGCTCCCTGATCAATCGCTGACCTTAATGGGGGCTGTGATCTTCTCCCCACCAGGTCCTCTCCTCTAGGGAACTTCTGGACTCAAGATTCAGGGTGGTGCAAATCCCATTAGAAAAAAGGGCCAAATCCCAGCATAACAGAATAAAAATTAATTTCATCTGAGAATGAAGGAGCTAGACGCTCCTGTATATTTGCAAATAATGAACTCGATACAATAGTAGAGAGACTGGTTAGTTTGTTTCAACTTATGGCTAAATGGTATGACTTTGGATTGTTTGCTTTTTTAATTTTAATCCTTACCTGAAAATATGTTTTTGTTGATTTTTAGAGAGAGTGAAAAGTTGAGAGAGAGAGGAAAGGGAGAGAGAGAGATGTGAGAGAGAAAAATCAATTGGTTGCCTCTCATGTAGGCCCTGATTGGGGATCAAACCTGCAACCTAGGTATCTAGGTATGTACCCTGACCAGGAGTCCAACCCACAACCTTTTGTTACAGGACAACGCCCCAACCAACTGAGACACCCGGCCAGGCCTGGTTTGTTTGCTTTTAAATCACTTTCCAGCAGTCGAAGGCAACATCTGCCAGCTCCGGTTAGGAATGTGAATTCATGTAAGAGATGTTTTCAACCAGAGTTACCGAACGATGAGTGAAAAACAGAGCCCCTCTCAGTCACTCTCTGGCTGACGGATCTGGTTAAGGAGGCTTTACTGCCTCTTCCTTGTAAGTCTTTAAAGAACCGAGTTTTTTCTCTCTCTCCAGAACTTGTGAATTGTATTGGTGCTCTTTACCTCCTCCCATTCCTCATGGCTTCACATGGCGGAGGTCACATTTTCACGCCGCAAGTGCTGATTTCCTTGAAATAAAATGAAAAAGGCACAGAAGGGAAAGGTACTTGTGATTCTGTTTCCAGACATCGAGCTCAGAGGTGAGGGCTCATTTGCAGTGGCTCTGACTTTTAATCTATATCTTGTTTGTTTGATTAGTGTCTCAGATCCATTTAAAACTGGTGAGAGTGCAGTCACATGCATAGTTGTCAGCCTTTCAAAGTTCACATATGATTTTTTTTAAAAAGCTTACTGTCATTATTATTTATTGCACCAACAACCATATAGCACTGTTACTATAAATCAAAATGGAAGAAAAAGTTCATCCACACCCCTCTTCAAAGTTATTTTATCTTTCAAGTTGCCTCCCAAATCTTGGTTATGCATGAAGGCATTTTTTCACACAGTTGTAAAAGTAGGATAGATAAGGGTTGCATTTTACTTTTAAACTTAAGGTGCCATACACATTCTTCATTACTTCATTTTAGTCCTCACAATTAAAATGCTCATATCTACAAATATTCCTTTGAATGGTGAGACCATTTTCATTTATGATTATGAACATTTAGATGAAATATAGTATGTAAATATTGCTACAAAGTGTGTTTTTCTGGCATAATTGAAACTTTTTTTGGATTATTTCCTTGGTATAAAGTCCCAAAAGTGAGGTCAAAGGGGTAAGAATATTTTTATCCTTTTTAGCAAATTTGTATCCTTGATGAGTTGCACTCATTTGCACTGCACGTTGTCACCCTATCAGTCTTACCTGTTAGCATCGGGAATTCTCATTTAAGTTCTTTCCTTCCTGGATGGCTGGCAAGTGGGTGCATTTGGATATCATCATGTCAGTGGACAAA
The DNA here is from genome assembly GCF_963259705.1 of Myotis daubentonii. Classification (NCBI taxonomy): domain Eukaryota; kingdom Metazoa; phylum Chordata; class Mammalia; order Chiroptera; family Vespertilionidae; genus Myotis; species Myotis daubentonii. Next base: position 18,034,344 of record NC_081853.1, on the reverse strand, counting down.
TGCGTGTTATTTCCTAGTCTTCGCTCCTGCTCTCTGGGGAGAAGAATGTGAAGGTACTTCCTTAGAGTTTTAACTCGTCTCTTAAACTAATAATTAGGAAGCGACCCAAGGAAATACTGTTTAGACATGTCAGCGTAAGTTAATTCCTCATGTTCTTTCATGTTCTTCTGTCCATTTTTAGCTGGGACATTAGAGGCAGAGGAAGCCACAGCTGGGACTGCCGGGGCCACAGTGTTGCCATTTCCAAGTTGTTCATCTGGGGCCCTGTCACTCCCCTGTGTCTTTGCTGATGCTCTCTCATCGATCCTGGAAAGCGCTGTGCTTCTGTCCCCAGTTTAATGACGGTGGTAGCCAGAATTCTGAACATGGCTCCCAGGAGGCCACTGCCGTAATCCCCAGCAGCCATTGCTATCTGGGTGGGCCTGACCTAGTCCCATGGGCCCTTTCAAAAGCAGAGTTTTCTCTGCTGGTAGCAGAAGGGGATCGATAACTTTGAAGCACGGGCATGTGACACACCGTGGCGGGTTGGAAGATGGAGGAGGCCACCTGCCAAGAATGTGGATAGTCCTTAGGAGCTGAGAGCCAGCCCGGAAATGGGGACCTCGGACCTACAACTGAAGGAGGCCAACCCGAAGGAGCAGGGAAGCGGATTCTTCCCCAGGGCTTGTGGGAAAGAGCCCAGCTGGCCTCCATGTTGGCCTGTGAGACCCTACGGGGAGAGCCCAGTGGGGCCCACCTGGACGTCGGACCCACGGAAGTGTGAGATAAATGTTCAGTGGCTAGGTGTGTGGTAATTGGTTACTGCAACACTGGAAAACGAATGCAGTGGCGCAGAAGGAAGGGTGTGAGAAAGGGTAGGAATTGTCTTGAATCAGCTTGCTGGGCTCGACAGATTCCATGTGAAAGAGCTGCTGGCTGAAGCCCATGGCAGCCTGAAGGCCCCTGCGGCCGGCGCTTCAGACGTCTCCTGTCCTCTCCTGCCGCTGCTGGCTCCGTCGTTGGCTCCCCAGCCTGCTGGCCACAGTTGTGTTGGTTATAGAGCTACATACTTAAACGTGTCTAAGTATCATGTCAACTGGGGATGTAAAAAGTGAGCATGAAGAGGGTCCATCTTTCTACAAAGAGGAACGCTTCGGGATGCCTGGGTAAACGGTGGCCACCGGAAAACGCCGTGGAATTAGCTGGGTGTGGCAGATGAAACACCAGAAGAGAGTTGTAAAGTTCTAGAAGGCTTCTGCACTCAGATTGCGCTGTAAATATGTCTAAATTCTCCCTTGTGGTAAAGAATTTGAAACTAGAAATGGTACATAGTGCATGATGAAGACAGCTGACAGGGCATTCCCTCAGCGGTGTCACACCCAGAGGAACAGCTCAGCCGTACATCTGAAGAGTGGTGAACGAAGACACATGACTTTTTTTAAAGTTAAAATAATACAATGTTTCAGGCATTTACTTTTGTTGTATTTGATTATTACTCCCATTTTTCCCTGAACAACTATCAAGTACTTCTGATTATGTCAGATAAGAACTTCTCTTGTAATATCACAGCACACATGTGTGTGCACACATGGCTGGTTAAGCAGTTTCCTTCTCAAATTATGAAACACGATCACATTTTTATGAAAAACAGATTCCTATAAAAACAATGGGAATACCACTGGTAGTTACATTTGAGTGGTAGGATTATGGGTATTGCTTATGTATATGTTTTCTATAATACAAACATATTACTTTTGAAATAAGGCAATAATAAAATGGTAACTCTAAGCTGTCTTTCAAAGTCAAGGTCTAAAAAAATCCCCTCCCTGATGTTTTTCTGGATTCACATGAAGCTTCCTAAATTGCTTATTTCTATATGCTTTTATAGATCCTTACTTGTACTTCTGGCTTCGCACTTAATTAGTTCTGATGTGTAGCACGGCCAATTGTGCCTTTACCACTTGTTTGAGAGCAGGGGCCATGACTTATGAATACTCCTATTCCATAACATCAAGCCCAGTTCCCACCCTTTAAGAAGTGCTCATCCAATCGAGGAATGAATGGTGTGCTAGTGTAGTCACAAATATATCAGAAACTTAAAAAAATGAAAGCACTCTTAGAGCCCTTTGGTAAGTGGCTTTAAAGTCATACTCTGATCTACGTCATCCAGATTATGTGTTTTAGCATCTTATATAATCTGAAAACAAAGACAATCCAGTCTTTGCTTTCAAATTATACGGAGTATAAAGGCCTAGAGTCGAGCTTTTCTGGGCAAAATGAGAACAGCTTTATGAAAAGCAAAGACAAGCTCAGCACCAGTGTGCAGGCCCCACACAGATGTTTGCCAGGCTCTGGAAGACTCTGCCTACTGGAGGTTCTCCTGACATTTCCCTCCTAGACAACCTGTGAGCAAGCCCTCTGTGCCTGTAGGGGAGCATTTTTGAAGCATTTCGGAGTCTGCGTCTCCTGCAAGCAGGCCAGGGTATGTCCTCGTTTTGTTAGTGTGATTGCTGAGAATGGAGTGGTCTATTAAAAAGTAATGGTCACCGCTGCCTGACGGATTTGCTTCTTGCAACATTAGTGTCATGGTGATGGATTAGCAGAATCTCCAAAGTGGAAAGGCGTGTTTCCGCAAATATTTTGTATAAACATAAATTCACTTGCAAACGTTACTCATTTTCCTTTTATTTTTAACTTGCTATCCTTTACTATCTGCCGTGGCTCTCTCAGCACATGCAGCCCTTGCTGGATCAGTGACTGTGCGAGGGCCAGAGAGCCTAGGCCATGTTTATTGAGTTTGCCCTCTGCTTCTGAGCTGCTGGCAGGAGGGGAAGAGAAGAAAACAAAAACATAAGGCAGGACCTAGCAACCTCACTAGGCTAGAAAAGCTCTGAGAGGCATTGTTTTTACTAGAAAGGTAAGTCTGCATAGTGATTTGAAAACTGTCTGCCATGGGGGCTTCTGGGGAGGAGAGGTGGGAGAGTAGAGTAGGCAGAGCAGAGAGAAGTTTTAGAGCAGTGAAAATACTCTGTATGATATTATGATGATGGGTATATGTCACTGCACTTTCGTCTAAAGCAGTGGTTCTCAACCTTGGCTGCACATTAGAATCACCTGGGAATCTTTAAAATCCTGATTTCTGGGCCTCAACCTCCAGAAATTCTGTTTCTTTGTCATGGGGTGGGGCCACAACATTAGTAACAAAGAAACAGAGTTTCCGGAGGATGAGGCCCAGAAATCAGGATTTAAAAAAGATTCCCAGGTGATTCTAATGTGCAGCCAAGGTTGAGAACCACTGGTCTAAAGAGTGAACCCTATGTTAATTATGGATTTGGGGTAATTATTATATGTCAATGTAGGTTCATTCTTGGTAAAACAAAAAAAAGTACCATTTTGGTGAGTGATGTTGGTAATGGAGGCTATGCATGTGTGGGTATTGGGGATACAGAGGAAATCTCTGTACCTTCCTCTCAATTTTGTTATAAAACTAAAACTGCTCTAAAAAAGTCTTAAAAAATCCAACCTCCATTTCATTTCATCTTTCACTGTAAAATTGAACAACTGCTTATGTTGCCTTACAACATCTAGAAGGACCAAATCAAGAAATGAATGATTTCTCCCACTAAGGCTGGACTCAACAGACAGCTGAACTAGCATGTGTTTCCAGGGATTGGGACCAATACACTTTCTATTAAAGACTTCGTAAAATGTATTTCGTTGGAGATAAGGTTTGTATGCCTGGAAGAGGAGATACATTCAGAAGCTTGCCACCAAACCTGATAAACTCAGAATCCTAAGCGATTGGGATGCCACTGGGAGAAGGGCTGAGGGTAGTGAGCTAAGAAGTATTAGGAACCTGGAAAGAGGAGACACACACCAGTGATTATGTTTGTGGAACCTGTTTTCATTATTCCTGGTTCTATAGATACCCATCTGCTGGTTTTGCCTGCCCAGGATCCACTCTGCTAGTAGCTGCTCTCTGATTTTCTTTGAGGAAGGATCTGTTTACCACTCTTAGATTTAGGTCTGGATGAAATTGACTTCATCTCTGACCTCAAGGGTGGGCATGTGACCCAGTCCTGACAAGGAAAGCCACACCCTCTTCCAGTCCAGTATAGAGATGGAGCATCAGCCCCTCAGCAGATATTCAGTTATTGTACCTTGAGTCATTTAATAATTCTTCCTTCTATACATGGAGAACTTTCTTGGTTGCATCATATAAAAATCTGCCTAGCAATATCCCATTTATTATGCTTCATATTTGTCTCTCTTGTTGTTGTTTTTCAATGTTAGAGAGTTTGTAATGCAGTTGAATTAACTAGTGTAGCAGCCTGGGGGGTTAAAGATAGTTAACCAGCTGGGAGAAGAATTCATTGTCTAGCTTAATATTTAGAGATATGTGAAGGCAGGGTACTTTTAGTGGTTGAGCATTCTAAGATAAATGAACCTTATAAGAAATGAGAGTCCAATGAATTGCTTCAACCAGATCTGGTTAGCTGTAAACATCATTAACTTAAAATGCTTTCTCTTACCCCTGTTGTCTGTGATAAGATGGGCCTCCTAAGTGGGAAAGTGCTGTTCTGTCACATTTTAACTCCTTCTGGGGTATCAGAGCTAGCTGGAATCAGGCTTCCTGCAAGCTACATTAAGCTTGTGTTCCTTCAGGCCAGAAGGGAAATTGTGATGTCTCTTCCGGGTTTAGAGATTTACAAGCCAAGACAGCTTTCTTCCTAAAATCAGGGCTTTAATAACAAATATATAAGAAGATGTAGATCAGTCTACTTGTATGCTATTCTAAAGGCATTTTTTCCTAATATTTAATGTCCCTCTTGATGTCCCCATTCTTGATGTCCGAGATCAAGATTTGCAAAATTTAGATGTTAAAATATGTGTGATGTTGAGTTTAGAGAGGGTGATTTTTGTAATGAGTTCTTTGTAATGAGTTCTTCTCAAATCACTCTTTATATTGCCAGAAAACACTTTATGGACCAAATTTCTTTAAGTCAATAACATTTAAAAAAAAAAAGGAAAAAGAAGAAAAATGGTGCTGATAATGGAAACTCTTCTAGATTTTAAAAAGACTAGCTTTTAGAAATGAAATGATCAGTTGGTCCTTATGTGGATCTTAGTTGGAATAAAAAACTGCAAAGATACATTTTGGGGATAAGTCAGAGAAATTTAAATATGATCTAATTATTGGATGATATTAAGAAAGTATAGTTAATTTTGATAGAGGTGAAAATTTTTTTGGTTATGTTAGAAATGCATGCTGAAGTATTTTGAGATGAAATGTCATAATGTCTAATCTATATATATAAAAGCCTAAGCGACCGAACGACCGAAAGACTGTTTGACCAGTCACTATGATGTGCACTGACCACCAGGAGACAGATGTTCAATGTAAAGGACTGGGCTCCCTCCTGTCTGGATAGGGCCTGTGGGGATTGGGATTGGGCTTGTGGGGATCTGGCCTATGGGGATTGGGCCTGCGGGTATTGGGCTCCCTCCTGTCTGGATCAGGCTTGCGGGGATCGAGCTCCCTGCTGTCTGAATTGGGCCTGCGGGGATCAGGCTGAAACCAGCTATCTGACATCCCCCGAGGGGTCCCACATTGTGAGAGGGTGCAGGCCAGGCTGAGGGACCCCACCGGTGCACGGTGCACCAGGCCTCTATTTTTAAAAAGGTGAAACAAGTACAGCAAGCTATTTATTAAATCTAGGTTATATTTATATAAGTTTCACTAAACAATACTCTGTTTTATGTGTTTGAAATCTATATATATAAAACCCTAATATGCAAATAGATCAAATGGCAGAACAATTGAACAACTGGTCACTATGATGTGTGCTGACCATGGGGCACGTGCAGAACATGGTGGGCATCGGCTGTGGTGGGATGGTGGAGCAGGTGAGTGGGGGCACCAGACCAAGGTGGGGCACCGGTCGCTGTCATTGGGGTGAGCCTCTGGTGGTTACTGAAAATTCTTTTCTCCTGCGCGCCATGGTCCCGCCTGGTGCTCGCACCTGCTGCCCACGACAGCCCCACTCACAACCGCTACTGGTGCCTGGTGCCAGTCCCGATCCCCCTGGGGGCTTCACCACCTCCCCCTGCTCCTGAGGGGTGATGGGAACAGCAGCCATCACTCGCACCCGCTGCTGGCGCTGGTCCCAATAGCTCTGTGCCGTCAGCGGGTGTGAGCGGGGCTGGTGCTGTCAGTATGTGGGAGCAGTGGCAGCAGGAGTGGGGCTGCCAGCAGATAGAGGACTGGGGACTGCGGCAGAAGGGGCCAGGCGGGGGGCGTGGAGGATGGGCCAAGACCTGCCCCTGCGCCCAATGCAGCCCCACAGCCCACAGTTCTTTTCAAGGTGCATGAATTTGTGCACTGGGCCTCTAGTATAATATAAAGGCTTTTTTTTTTTTTTTTAAGGACAAATACATTTTTAGTGGATTCCTTTTCTATACCTATTTTAAGAAACCAATATGGACACCATCTCTGAAGGAAACTTTAGAAGAAAACTACAAACATAAATTAGGTAGATTTAACATCACTTTAAAAAGTCCTCTGCTGTTGGAATATAAAATTATGCAGCATTTATAAGTAAAAGTTCATGAAGATCTCTTAGTTCATCTATGTTCTGTGGGTGGGTGGGGATAAATGAATAATAAAAGCATTGCCTGTTGAAGGAATAAAATGTCAACTCATAAATTAAACTCCATGAAAATTATTTAAAGTACTTGTAAGTATAATAGGTTCACCAGAAATGGTTCTCATTTGCATGATAGCATTTCCTATAAATGAGTAGAAAGTAATATATGGTCATTGTAGAAAACACAGATAATCCATAAAAAGAAAAGGGTCCCATAATTTTACTCCCTGTTATTAGTATAGGATATTTCTACACAGCATTTTTTATAAACAAGAATAGATCTATCTTCCTTCTCTCCCTCCCTCTTTTCCTGATCTCTTCCTCATTTCCTTTCTCCCTTTTTCATTAGACATGGGATTGAAATGGAAATGAGAACAGAAACAGGAAAAGTGGCCACACCCAGGAGTGGAATCCACTTGTGAGGAAAGCACTCCACTCCTAGAATGAAGCTGTCTTTACTTTGGTAACTTATGATATTTTTTAAATAAGTTTTTAAATAATTCTTATATGTAAGGGTAATTAGCCCTTTGTCTGAGAGACGAGTTGCAAATATCTCCAGGCTACCAGTTGTCATTTTTAAGAGTTTCACAACTTTATTATTGCAATTGGTCACATTTATGAAGATTTTATAGTTACGAATAGTTATAATACAAAAAGTTATCACAATGCAAGGTAGTCCATCAGCATCTCTTAAAAAACAAAGGTCTTATTGCTGGGCAACAATATGGTACAGAGAAATCTCATAACCATAAGTTTGTTTTTTTTAAATTGAGGCATAATTTACATACAATAAAATGCACAGGTCTTACGTTTTAGGAGTTTTGGCAATAGTATCCACCTGTGCTAACACCATCCAAAACAAAATATAGAACATTAGCATCACCTCCAAAAGGGTCTTTGTGTCCTTTCTAGACGATGACACGAAGCCTACCCACTAGGCAAGCATTTTTTGATTTGTCATCATAGATTAGTTTTTGGACTTCACATATTTCGGAACCATTATAGTATATACACTCATTTCAGTCAAGCATAATGTTTTTGAGGTTCATTCATGTTGATTGTTGCATGCATTAGTGACTCATTTTTAGTGCTGTATGTAGATTCAAGTTTTCTTATATTTGCATTGTTTCCTTGAATTATATCTTTTAATATTTGTTCTATTTTCATTGTCTTGGATTTCTTCTCTGAAGACTATAATCATATGTTTGATCATCTTGGCCTGCCTTCAATATCTCATTTTCTAGCTAATATTTAATTATTTCTTTATTTCTATTTTATTTTGTTAGTTTTTGTAAGTTTTATTCTCTATGTCCCTTACTTTATTTTCTGCAGTATATATCCTTCTTCATGCCCCTTCAATTTTATATTTATTTCTTTGGCGATTTTATCTTTTTCATCTGATTCTTCCCTGAGTTCTGCAAGCTTATGTTTCATCCCCTCCTGTTGTCTTCATCATCTTTTCCCCAAATGCTTGTATTTCTTGTTGTGATCTTCCATCATTGAGGGGGATTGCTTCTTATGTTTTTAAAGTTCATGGTGAAATATTTGGTAACGGTTTTCATTTGCTCTTTGGCAACATTTTTATGGTGAGTGTTTTTTGTTCTTTGGTGAATTCTGCTATTTTGTTTTTTACATTTTAAGGAATAGACTCTTTGTACTGATGTTGGGCCAGTTGTTTCGTCTCCTCCCCTTCTTACCCTCGCTTGTTCCTCCTCCTTCTCTTCATCTTCTTCCCCTTCCTCCCCTTATTTCTTCTTTCATTTGTCATTGAGTTTGTTGATTTTCTAGATCAATAACTATTTTCAAGAGCTTTAAGTTTGTGTTTATGGATAGGAGGTCTGGGGATAAACTGAGTTACCTTTCCTTCACAACCCCCAAACTTTTCTCTTTTCTGCTGCCGTAATGATAGCCTATGCAATGTAACATGGCTGTGTGATTCCTTGTGCACTATCATATCTTTTGCTTCAAGACCATGAGTCTTGGAGAGCTTCTGCTTTCAATTTTGTTCAACTGAAGTTCTGCACCCATTGTTGCCACATGGATGGAGTATCTGCATTTAGGAAGTGCTTTTAACTCTCAGGCACTTGTGATTTCTGGTGTCTGTTAATGCTGGGACCCCTCACCTCTCTGCTCTTCTGTCCCCCCATCCTCAGCTTCTGCATCACCTGCTCCTGTGGGCAGTCTTTACTTGTATTTTGTACTCTGCAGACTACACCTGCCTTCAAGTTTTGATGAAAATGGAGTTTATGGATAAAAATATCTGTGTTGATTTTTTGAGTTCTCTGAGAAAGGAAAATGGCTGAATTGATAGAATTATGTTCATACCGGAAGTCCCTCTTTTCTCTGTGGATCCAGACAGCCTACATGGTTTCACAGAGACTAGTAATAATAAGTACAAACCCATCTGTTACTGTAAATGTGACTTTTGGCTCTCAATTTTTATAATTAATCTATAGGTAAGGGCTGGAAGAATGACTTATAAAATAAAATGTAAACATTATAAACCTTGACAATGTAAAAATTGTGATATACTTGCCAAATATTTCTATTTGAGGTGGAGAGAACATAAGAGGGAGAGTAAATGCACAGATTGGAAAGTAACTCCCACTGTGGCATGCCCAAGGATGCTGGGTAAACACAGCATTGGAGAGTAAAGTTAATAACCCAGTGGATAGGACACTCCATGAGGGCACAGCCTGCTTCACACACTCTCATGTCCTTGGCATTTAGAATCACAGCTGCATGTGGTAAGGGCACCACAAAAATGGCTATGCTGATGACTAAACAAATAAAAATGTAGAAATATAAAATATACCATTTAGAGTTACAGTGATAATCACAAAAATAACTAAAACCAGAAATTGTCTAAAGTCATTTTCTTTGGAAAGAAAGAAGACTTCACATCTCATTTTTTAATTTTCTGTACTGGTTGAAGCCTTATAAAAATTATGTTTACATATTGTTTCTATCATTTAAAAGAAATGATTGAATAAAAAAGAGGGGGAAAAACTCAAAGCAATCTCACTGAAATAAGTATATTTGAGGAATTTTTAATTGATTATGTGTTTTCATTGGTGATAACTATATCAAAGCACTGGATTCTTATTTGAATATATATTATATAAATGAGCTGAGGATTTAGAGGGCCTCTTTTTCCAATAGGAAGTTATGTTTTGCTCTTACTGCCAACCTTAATCCATGCTGAGAGAGAGAGAATTATTGATAATGAGCACTTAAAACAGTGGCTAATCTCATTCATATGTATATTTGCCCTTGGAATTTGTGTGTGTTTATGTGGGTGTGCCTAAATAGATAGATCATTTATCAAACTAAATTTTTAAAAATCTTATTTAAAAATTGACTTATTTCCCAAAGTGTAGCCTTGTTGAGTAGTGGGAGGCATTGCTGAATGGCACTGGGGAAGCTGACCTGGGATGAGAAGTTGAGACTGGATCATTAAAAAATTGGCTTCAAGTAGAGGGTTTACCATGTATATTTGAAACCTGATTATATTCTGCAAAATTTAAAATATTATATTTGTACAAAAGTAAACAATTTACTTTTTTGATAATTGCTATTCCTGGAATTTAAATATCTTAAGTCTACAAAACATGGTTATTTAAACAAACGTTTTAAAGTATAATATCAATTCACACAATTGCAATTCATCATTTCCACAGCTGTTGTTATCAGTGAAAGAGGGAAAAAGCCACAAATGCACACACTGCAAGGAGGTCAGGGGGCACTGCCTGGCCACACCGCCAGCTGGGCCTGCTGACGTGGTCATCTTTCTCAACTTAGAAGACATGTATCACTTCCTCCTGCCAGGTCTGAGCTCTGAGGAGTGACCTCTCCTCCCCCTGCTCGTTCATTAACACCGACAGGTCTTCCTCGCCTGCCTTATCATGATTTCAAAAACAGGTGATCACACACAAGTCATCTTTCTGGAACATCTGTGATATTCGGATGCTGATTGTGTTAATACTTCCAGATATACTAACTTCTACTCTCTACACTTTTTGTAAAGATTAAAATGAACAAAAATGTTGAAAATAAGAAGTGAAATGTTTTACTTTAATTTCCCAATCCTGTTTTCTAGAGGTAACCAGCAGTAACAGTTTAGCAAGTGACTTTCCAGTTTGTTCCATGCTTACACACTCAGGATATATATACACTGAGCGGTCAGAATATTCTGACCACCCCATCAGTACTTCGTTGGGCCACCTTTTGCCTTCAATACTGTGGCTATTCTTCTTGGCATTGACTCCACAAGATGTTGAAAGGTGATGCGAGGAATCTGACACCATGCCTGATGAATAGCACTGTCCAGTTCTGTGAGATTTGATGGTTGTGGAACCAGCTGCCTGATGGCTCTTTTAACTTCGTCCCACAAATGCTCAATTGGATTGAGAACTGGTGATTGCGGGGCCACCTAAGCAAGGCAAAGTCTCCCTCATGTTCTTGAAACCACTCCTGCACAATACGAGCAGCGTGGCATGGCGCATTGTCTTGTTGGAAGAAGCCATCTCCATTGGGATACGCATCAACATGATAGGATGAACTTGATCAGCAACGATACTTAGGTATGTTTTGCTATTCAGACGTTGTTCCACATGAATTAAAGAGCCCAAATCATGCCAGGAAAACATGCCCCAAACCATAACACTGCCCCCACCAGCTTGAAGGGTTGTACTCATGCATGTGGGGTGCATGCTTTCCATGCTGTTTCTGCCATATTCTCTGCCATCTGCATGATGCAACTGGAAACGTGATTCATCGGACCACATGACTTTTTTCCAATGCTCAACTGTCCAATCCTTGTGTTCCTGTGCGAATTGGAGACACTTTATCTTGGTAACTGCAGACAGCAAAGGTGTTCGAACAGGCCTTCGGCTTCCATATCCCATATGATGCAGTGTACGGCTAATTTGCCTACAAACATCAGGTGGTCATAATAATCTGGCCACTCAATGTATATACTACTATACTAGAGGCCCGATGGATGAAATTTGTTCAAGGGGCTCGGCCCTCACAGCCCTGGCTTCAGCTGGAAGGTTGTTCGGAGGGTTGTTCTGCTGTTCGGCCATCTGGACTAATTAGCATATTACACTGTTATTATTAGAAGATACTAGTGACCCGGTGCACAAATTTGTGCACATTGAAAGGAAATTAATTAGAAGAAATATTTTAATATTGCTACTTTCCCTTTCTCTATAATAGCAGTGTCAGAGATTAAAGAAATTTAGTAAAATGTATATGAAAATAATTTATAATTTGATTAATAAACAATAACAACATGATATAACAATAGACATGATATAAAACAACATTGATAAAAACTATGACTGATAAATTAGTTAAACTTATTCTAATATCTCCCTGTATACCACATTAAGAGTAAAAACATTTTCAGAGTGCTTAACTAATTTCCCTTGTGATGAAGTATTTACAACTTTAACTTTAACATTACACGCTCTTCAAACTTGAGAGAAAGCAACATATAACTGACCATGTTTGAAAACAGGTTCAGGTAGTAATATTTCTACTCTGTCTAGAGTTTGTCCTTGTGACTTATTAATAGTCATCGCAAATGCTGGCATAATGGGAAACTGTCTTCGAATGAATTTAAATGGGAGGCCAGTGTCAGATAGGGATGCCGGCTTCTTTTGGCTTCAGAGGTACATTGTGCCAATGGCTGGTCTTCAGACATATTCTGTTGATGACGATGCTTTCTTTCAGCTTCAGAATGTCAACAAAAACAACCAAATTCATGATCGACAATGACAGATTGAAACACATGCGTGCGACTGGTGCCAGCGAGGGCTTTATATGTATCGTGAATGTGCAAGTTAACATCTATTTTTAAATTGCCAGTGCGTGTCATGTGTACCAGCTGGTCGGTCAGACAGTCGGATGGATGTACGGTCAGTCACTTAGCCTTTTATATATATAGATATATACCCCCATACTTGCATCTATGCCTATATCTATTTTTTTAAAATGGGTTTATACTACATATTGTTCTACAACCTGTTGTTTTTTCCATTTAGGACTTTCACTTATCATTGACAGCTTGCCATATGGGCACTTCAGTTCATAGAAGTCACCTTATCTTTTTTCTTTTTTTTTAATTGATTTTTTTTGAGAGAGAGAGAGAGAGAGAGAGAGAGAGAGAGAGAGAGAGAGAATGGATCAGTTCCTCCCAAATGTGCTCTGACTAGGGATCAAACCCAGAACCTGGGTATGTGCCCTGACCAGGAATCAAACCCATTGAACCCGCCACCTTTTGGTGTACAGGATGACACTCCAACCACCTGAGAAACACCAGCCATGGAGTCACCTTTTCCTTTTTAATGGATTTATGACGTTTCCTTATGTGATAAACTGTGATTAACTTAACCACTTCCCATTTGGTGGCCACTTACAAACCTTGTAATTTCTTAGGATACTCTCAAAGAAATTAATCTGATCCTGGAAATACATTTTCTTATACCCCTGACCTCCAGAAAGCACCTGCCTGCTATGAAAACAGGCAACTTTGGATGCAGATAATTAGAAGGTGTGTTATGCACGAACACTTGCTTCTTTTTCTCCATTTGGCTGGGTGGTTTAAATGTAAATCACAACGAAAATAGTAGCCTCAGCATATGTTGCGACTGTTCATTTAAGAGCTCCTCATTTTACATGAGCATTCTTTTCTTACCCAGAGAATGGTGGCTGAGAAGTTGTGCCATTAGGCATGCGAGTGTAGCTGTGTGAGTGTGAAGCCACTGTTCTTCAGGGTAGAATTTGGTTTAAAGGAATCTCCTTAATTGAATGCTAAGCCTGCCTTACCCTAGGACATATTGCCTTTTGCATACATGCACACAGAATCACATATACAGGGTGTCCCCCCCAAAATGTGTCCACACTTTAAGAGCTGATAGCTCAATTTTGAAAATGAAATGTACTTTAATAAACACTGTCTTTATTATAATTATTCAAAGTAAGTGTGTACATTTGGGGGGGGCACCCTATATATACTCCCACCTATAATCATACATATAAAGCAGTCACACACAGTCACATACACAACACTGATACATTATACTGATACATTATACATTCATACCAAGACATATTCTGCACATACATACATATATGTATGTACATACACGCACAGAGAATCACTTTATTCAGTAAACCATTGTGAGGGCTCATAGCGTGGAGTTAGGGGTGGGCAGGGAAGGGCTGGAGGAGAACAGACTTGCGAGCTCAGTCCCCACCCCTGAGTAGGGGGTGGACAAGCCAGCTCTGACCTCTGTGGCCACAGGTTCTAGGCTTGGGCGAGCTGTTCCACAGCCAGCTGCTCCTAGAAGGACCTTCCTCTGGGATGGGCCTGTGCCACTGCCCAGGACAAGCTTCTCCCAGTCAGGAAGGGCTCTTAGGCGGAGGGGCACATCTCATACAAAGCACCTGCATGCCCACCCATTGCCACTTTCTGTGTTGGGGACTCAAAAGCCCTGTTGTTTTTCCCCCCCAATTCAGTGGAAGAGTTAGAAATGTTTGCAAGGACTATCTAGTTTGGTTGAATTCAGCTGAAGCTGCTTTAATGCCTGTTCCATGCAAGCGGCATTGAACAGTGAGCCCACACCCGCTTCAGGGCCATCTTTCTCCAGGGCTGCATTTCAGAGACGTCCAAATTGCTCCCAGGGGTAGAACATTCTTCTGTGGTCGCAGTGGTCTCCTTGGCACATATCTGCACCCGAGCTCCTCTGAGGGACTAGGAATAATGTTACTGTTACACAGTAAACAGAATTCTGGAGAGGACAAGTAAGTTCCTTCCCCCTGACAGCTTAAAAAGCAGCACTGAGCACGGCATTTCATAGTGTTTTTAACTTGAGAAATCTCCCTTGTCTCTGCCTCTCGTCTTCCTCCAGCCAGCATCCTCCCACGGAGATGTTACTGAGGATTTCTCCTCAGAGGAACAGCTTCCCTGAGTCGTTCCTTCTTGGCACATCTAGTGCCTTCTTAAAGGCCCTGTGTCCGGGGTGAGGTGCCCCAGAGCCTGAGGAGGAACGAAATAAGCAGGACCTTAGGAGAAAGGGATTTCAAACTGACGTCCTTTCTAGTCATTCCGCCCATGTTTATTGAGTCCCCATAATGTTAAAGTCCTTGCTGAAGACATTAGAGTCAGAATGATGAAGAACATGGGCACATCCCATCCAATGGGGAGGCGCAGCGTAAACAAATAAATCACTCTATCAGCAGTGATAACTGCTAGGAGGAAGATGCAGCAAGGTGAGGGGAGAGAGAGGCGTGTGTGAGAGCCAGCCTATGTGCTTCTCTTTTACCTGGAGGGGTCAGGGCCAATTTCTCTCCACAGAGGAGACATTTGAGCAGAGACCTGAATACAGGGAGATAAAGCCGTGGAGCCATCTGGAGGAAGAGTGACCCAGGCAGAGGGCACAACACATGCAAGGGCCCAGGTGGGAGCAAGCTCAGCATTCTGGGAACTCCAAGGAGACTGGCTGGAGCGCAGTGAGCAATGGGGAGAGGAATGGAAAGTGAGGCCAGAGCGGGACCAGGCAGGGGCCTTGGGAGCCTTGGTAGGGAGTCTGAATTTTAATTTAAAACAGAAACCATGGGAAGATCTCTAGCAGTGGAATGCCTAGGATTTGATTTTTGTTTTTTTAAAAAAGAATGCATTAGAACAGTGGTTCTCAACCTCCTGGCCCTTTAAATACAGTTCCTCATGTTGTGACCCAACCATAAAATTATTTTCGTTGCTACTTCATAACTGTAATGTTGCTACTGTTATGAATTGTAATGTAAATATCTGATATGCAGGATGGTCTTAGGCGACCCCTGTGAAAGGGTCCTTCGACCGCCAAAGGGGTCGCGACCCACAGTTTGAGAACCACTGCATTAGAAGGAATGCCTCATTAGGAATCAGTCAAAGGATCCTACAGAGGATATGATGGAAGTCTGGGCCAGGCAGTGCGATAGGCACAGAGAGGTGGGTTCTGTTTGAGATATATATATATATATATATATATATATATATATATATATATATATATATATGGAGAGAGAGAGAGAGAGAGAGAGAGAGAGAGAGTTAGTTGATGGTCAAGCAGGAAAGGAAACTGGGCTTCAGCCAAGGGCTCCATGGCTTTGGCACTCCGAGGCAAAGTGAGAGCCAGAGCAACGCTTGCAGAATGAAAGTAGTAACCAACATTTGTTGAATATTCAGCTGCACTAGCCCGTTTCATTCGCCTCATGTCTTCGTGGAAATAGCTCTGTGGTTACCGTCTTTGGCAGTTGAGAAAGGGTGGCTCAGAGAGGTTGGGTAACTCCCCCAGCTAGTGTGAGGGTGACCCATGACCTGGACTTAGGCTTGTTAGACCCCAAGCTCTGTACTATACCTTGAGTGAGAGAAGCCTTGTGCTTGTAAAAGTGGTGATACAGATCCCCACTCCCCCTCTTGCCCCAATTTGAATTACTGAATCAGAACCTCTGGGGGTTTGAGAACCACCCCATAGGGATCAAGGACTTCAAGTGTTTCTCACATTTCTTCCCAATGATCGCTCCCTCTCTCCACTCCAGCCCAGGCCCAGAATCTGAATTGTTACAGAGCTATGAGCATTTGTATTTTGTTGCTTTGAATAAGTACTAGTACCTCATTCACATGACTCAAAAATCCATATGCTAGAAAGTGACAAATAAACATTGAGAAATGTCACTCTCAAACTCATCCCCTCTACTTTGTTCTTCCTAATCCCTCAGCAGGTGATAACTATTAGTAGTTTCTTGGTACCTTTCATTGTTTTTCAACAAATACAAATATGTATCATTTCCCCCTTTCTTACACAAAAGCAGCATGAAGTATACACTGTTTAGTTCCTCACTTAAAAAATTTAATAAAGCTAAAGATCTTTCATATCCATAGGTAGAAAGTATCCTCACTTTTAAAATTGCTGCCTAATACTCCATTGTGAGGATACACCAGTTTCTTGAACCAATTCTGTACTGATAACCACGGGTTGTTCCCAATCTTCTGCTATAAGAGATAATGTGATAATGAATGACTCTATCTGTATGCCATTTAGTACTGTAAGATACATTCCCAGAGGCAGGATTGCTGGGTCAAAGGTTAAAGCATTTGTCATTTTGCTTCTTTGGAGTGAACCATTTTGTATCCCTACCAGCAACATCACAGTCTTGTAGTTGGTGTCTTTGTAATCCAGAGTAGTAGGTCTTACTCAGTTAGACCCAAGTCCCCCTTTACCATTCAGATATGAAATTCTAAGACAGCACAACCTACTCAAAGTCAGAATTAAAGAAAAAATCAATATGATGCTTTATCTGGTAAAATAAAATAAAATAAACGCAATTTATAATATAATAAGAGGTACTTAACTATGTGAAATGCTCGTGCAAGACTGCACTGCAAGATGTAAGAAGTCATTAGATGCTTGTGCCTATATTTGGACTAACTGGATGCCACACCCCAAGTGAAGATTGACACTGATGTGCTAGTGATTCAGGACCTGTGAGCACAGCTGCCATTGGAGAAGTGATTTCTAAAATGGTAAAACGAACAAACAACCCCCTTGGTAAGGTTCCGAACAAAACAGAAGAAAATCTTCCCTTTATTTACACAGTAGTTGCATTCCTGGAAAACTCGGTGCTTATTAAAGCCATGCAAACACTCTTTTGTGTTTATATATAAAATGGTCTTGAGTTCTCGATTCAGGTGATTACAAGCAGGCTTTTCTCCTACCCCAATGTCCAGTGGGACATTTGAAAGTCTCATGGGACACAGAACAATTCTTCCTTGTGTGGCACTGCCCTACCTCCTCCACTGAAGGCCAGCAGGACTCCCAGCCATTGTGAGGAAGTGAAAAGTCCCAACTGTTCACTGCCTTCTCCTGCCCTGAGGACCGCTGCTGTGGGGCCTCCTCTGGAATCCATTCCATAGACCAGGATTCGGTGAAGGTTTCTGAAAAATTCACCTCCGTTTCATCATGTTTCACTCTGTTCAGACCCCTCTGGTAGCCACTCATTGTTGCAGGGTAAGTGCAGCATCCTCAGCTGGGACAGCACCTGCAGGTTCATTAGCTGGATTCAATGCTTCAACTGAGAGTTAGGTATTGAAATATATAATTTTTGTTTGTTTGTTTTGGTGAAAGTAGCAAGTAGGACCCAGTGCCCAGTGTTGCACTTGGCATATTGAGAGGTGCTTCTGGTCACTTGTCCTGATGTGGCGGCACAAACCCCCAATTTTTGTGACACTTTGAGTTCTGAATTTAATTAGCAGATAGTTTAAATATTTTTATTCTTGAGAGAGTGGGACATGTTTAGTGGGATCCGTCCTTAATGTATTGTGCATAATGCTCTGTTGAAGATAGTCTGTGTGTAAGTTTCAAAGGCTCAAGATGCCACTCTCCTGTGACTGTGATGCCCTGTGTTAGGGCTCCTCTCCTGGTTACTCTCTAGTTGCCTGTGAAGTTTACTGCCTGGGTCAGGCTGGTGGACCATAATGACTTCACCATAAACTGTTCTCATGATCTTGGTGCCCAGGTGGCTCTCAATATAGTCTAGCAATCCAGCAGTTGTTCAAATATGACTAAGCTGTATTTTTTGTTGTGCCTCAATTTTCCCATCAGTGAATAGGGATGACGATAGGATGGCTGGCTGCTACAGGTACTATTTTGTCAGATGCTATGTTTGACCCCTTGTCCAAGTTTATGATTATGCATTTATCACGGTGGCTTTTGGAGCCAAGCCTGTCTCTGCCTCTAGTGTATTAGCTCTGTGAAGGCAGGTCTCTGAGCACATCCCACCATCCTATCAGTGGATAAATCAGGGATTGCATGTGGGGTGTTATGTAGATACCCTATAGGTAACGGATTGGAGTCTTACTACCAAGGGATAGTATACTTTCACTCACTCACTCATTTATTCATTGGCGGGGGGAGGAAGACTTCTGGGTTCCGACAGGAAAATTACTTTTCTCCCAGCCCCCGTTTAAGCGGCAAAGCCATCCCGACCGCTTGCCCTGGGGTCAGGCGCACTTGGCTTCATTTGGAACTGCTAGCAAGCTTCCTGAGATGGGAGGTGTGCACAGAAGCGGAGAATTCATTATAACCGGTTAGTCATCCGTGGAGATTGTAGACACTGCCCGTGGGCAGGGCGCACCTGGCGCTTCCTGGGTGGGGCCTGTTCCCCGCGCAGCGCCCCAAGGTGGGAGCTGGAAGGCCCACGGGAACCCGGGGGGGGGGGGGGAGGGCTCCTCAGTGGCCCATGTCCCCGCGCTGCCACCTCTGAGATCAAGCCCAGCATCTGCTGGACGTACTTTTTCCAGGGACTGCTGGGCAGGATCCTCGACGACACCACCGGGCAGACGCCACAGCCCCCCCTTCCTTCCCTGAAAGCTGAGGGTGCTGAGGTGGCAGGCGGGGGCAGGAGAATGCGGGCCCTGGTGCCCAGGCCGCCGGGGGACCCCGCGAGGTCTGGAGCGCCGGCTGGTCCAGGATGACTCAGCTTCGCTGGGGTCCCTCCTGACTGCGGGCCGGCGCGAGGGTTCCGCAAAGTTCCCACTCACGCCCCAGACTTCGCGCGGGGGTCAGGGGGCCCCAAAGCCGGGTCCCGAGGCCTCGGGGAAGCCTGGTTCTCAGGGCGCCGGGGGTACCCCGACTTCTTTCACCTCGCCTTTCCTCTGCGGGCCGCCCCAGTGCGAGTCGGTAGGGGACCCCTGGCTCTCAGAGGGGTCTTTCATTCCCAAACCAAAGGAGTCTGCCCGTCCGGAAGGACTTGGCGCCCGATTTGCTCCCTGCCCGCTCCGGACACCCCGGCCCCGCCACTCCCGCAGCCCCGCGGACGCCGGCCAGGCCCATCCAGTGCCAGCTGTTCGCAAGCCCTCTCCCGGGTTCGGCGCGTCCAGGCGGCTCTGCTGCGGGCCCGCCGGTCCCCGCGCCGGTTCCCTGCACCGCGGCCACGCGCCGCCCTCCGCGCCTTCCCCGCCAGCGCCGCGGGCCCAGGAGCGCTGCGGGCGGCCGCGCAGCCGTGCCCCGCCGGAGCCCCGAGCCCCAACGCCCCCCAACGCCCGCGGGCGACCCGGCTCCTTCTTCAGACTTTTGCTTCTTCACCCGCCTTCTCTCAGGAAAACTGCGCGGCCGGGCGGGGGTCGCGCTATCTC
Source organism: Myotis daubentonii (assembly GCF_963259705.1). Classification (NCBI taxonomy): domain Eukaryota; kingdom Metazoa; phylum Chordata; class Mammalia; order Chiroptera; family Vespertilionidae; genus Myotis; species Myotis daubentonii. Next base: position 18,014,535 of record NC_081853.1, on the reverse strand, counting down.
TAGGCTCCGCGGCACCGACCCGCCGCCCCTGCCCCGGACCCGGCGCGCCCGCTAGGAGCGGTCACCCACCAAGTGCAGGGCGCTGCGCCCGCCTCGGCCTCCCTCCGGCGCCCCCAGCTGCCCCGGCGTGGACCGCCCGGCGGCCGACTGCGGAGTTGGAGCAACTCGGCGGCCGCAGTGGCCGGGCGGGGCGGGGCAGGGCGCGCTCGCTGCGGCCAAGGACACCCGAGTTGGCGAGTCCCCGCCCGCGCGGCGCCTCCCACCCGCACTCCGTGGCCGCCGGACTCCCCCGGGCCGCTGAGGCGGGGCCGCGGCCGCCGCTGCGAGAGGCGCGCTTCCCTCCTCCTCCTCCTCCTCCTCCTCCTCCTCCTCCTCGCCTGCTCCCCCTCCGCCTCCCTCCCTCCTCCTCCCCGCCCTCTCCCCACCCCGCCCGCTCCCTTTTCTGCTCCTCAAGTGAGCTGGGCGCGCGAGGCAGGCGGGCAGCGCGGAGCAGGCAGCCCAGCGCGCAGCCCACCGCCGCCCCGCGCAGCTCCCGCGGCCGCTCGTGTCGCCGCCGCCGCGCGTGGAGGGAGCCCAGCATGGCCGGGCCGGGCTGGCCGCGCCGCGCCTCCCGGGGGCCCGGGGCGCTCCTGGCCGCCGCGCTCCTCTACGCCGCGCTGGGGGCCGCGGTGCGCTCGGAGCAGCAGATCCCGCTCTCCGTGTAAGTGCAGCTCCCGCGCCCGGGGAGGGGACCCGCGACCTGCTGTGCTCAAGTTTGGGCGCCGGCAGGTGCGGCCGGCAGGTCTTGCTGGCGTCGGCCTCGCCTCTCGCACCTGCACTCCTTCCAGGAGCGGAGCGGGGCGGGCGGCGAGGTTGGGGTGGGACCCTCCAGCCCCGACCCCCGGGCTGGCGAGTGGGACCTGGAGAGGCTCACCTCAAGTGACAGCGCCAACTTTGAAGCCTGTTTACTGAACCCAACTTCCATGGGCCGGTTGTTTACCCCGTCGTTGCCACCTTCACTTCTTTTTGGGAAGGAGGATGGGTGGGCTTCTTCCGACGAGTATCGGCCAGGTGATGCCCATTTGGGGTGGGTAAGTTCTCGGGCCATTATTCAAATAAAACCCAGCGATCGTTTCAGACAGCCTGGGAGACTTTGCACATTTTGAACTATGTGACCCCCCCTCATGCCCCCTCCCGCGCCACGCTCTGCAGTTTGGTGATTTTTCTTTCATTCCCCCCCCCCCCCCCCAGCGCCCCCTCTCCTGTGTATCTCTCTCCCGGCTCCTTCAGCCACAGCCCGCGGGTGCGTGTGCGTGCGCGTTGGCTGTGACACGGGGGTTACATTGGTTCCTGTGCCCTTTTCCCTTGCAGGGTGAAGCTCTGGGCCTCAGCTTTCGGCGGGGAGATAAAATCCATTGCTGCTAAGTACTCAGGCTCCCAGCTTCTGCAAAAGGTAAGGTTTCTGTGGTGGCAGGAAGCAAGCGAGGATTTTTTTTCCAGCACAGAAAATGGAGGCAGTTTTAGTTTTCCAAACAAACGTGAACCCCGGCAGCATCAGTTAGCAGAGGTGTCCCTGATCCCCGGTTTCTTGGCAATGCCCTGTGCCGTGACTTCTCCCTACCAGCTGGCTATTTTTAGATGACACTTGATTCTAAACACAAAGAAAAGCAGGATACTCACAGGCACTGTCCTGGCCGGGGCTCTGAAACTCGGTGCTTCTGCACAGCTCTCCTCTCGGTGTCGGTACTGCCGTTTCAGTGCCAAGAGCAGATGCTCCTCGGCCAAAAAATGCTAACTTCATCCAAGGGGTCCAGACTCCGTGCCTATTTGGTGGTGCCTTTCACCTCGCCTGCCTGTGAGGCTGGGGTTCAGTGGATCAGAGAGACACGCTGCACTATTGTTTGTCATCCCTGCAGTTGTACAATCCCATTATTCCCCAATCATCTAGACCCAGGGCTGGGATGCATTACATCATTACAGATAAGGAGAATGAATATGGTTATCTTTCCACTCAGCTGCACTGCCTGGTAATAACCTGGGAGAGGGGTCTGCAAACTTAAGAAATTGGTCTGCGTCCATATAATTCTGGAGAGTAATGAGAATGGAGAATTGATTATTAGGCTTTTATCAGGAGCGGCATCAATTTTAATTCAAACAGACAGCATTATGTTTAAAATTACAGTGTGTGATATATGGTCCTTTGCCCTCCTCTCTCAGAAGAAAAGAAAGGGAAAAAAAAGGTCTGGGAATGAGAGATTAGAGGGGTTAAGAGAGTTTTAAGTTAACAAATCAACAGGATTAATCCAAGTATTCTCTTAAAGATAGAAAACAAAATTGGCCTTGAGGGGATAATTCTCCGAAAATGGGTACAAACAGCTTAAATTGTTAAGTTAACTTTTAAGCATTTTAAAATGTGCTTTTTGGGCCAATGTAACATATGTGTTATGCATGCTGCCTGGTAACCAAGTACGTATTTTATTTATGGCATACCGCTTCAGAGAGTAGCATTTTTGGGGACAGTATATGAAACAGTTTGTCACATGAAATTTAAATATCGTAATAAAATACCAGCCCATAATAGAATGTTATTCTGGTTTAAAAACTGCCAATAGCCATACTCTTTTAAACTGTGCAGATTGTTTGCTCAACTCCATTATTTGGGGAAGGAGTTCATTGAATTAAAGGCATTGATAAAAATTTGAGGCTCTGATGTACCCTTATGGACGATGACAATTTGCATACCTGTGAACCTTCTCTCAGTCTGTAAGGATTGCGTCTTTTGCTCGCATTCTTTTACTCTGGACCAGTCTGTACCCTGCCTTGGCATTTTGCCCATGTGTCAGATGTGTTATGTGGAGAATTCTGGACTATCGCATTGTCTGTGTATTTTTCTTATGCTTTTAAAGAAGAGAATATTTGTATAACTTTAAAGAAATATTTTTCATCTGCATGTTGTAGTGGAGTTGTAGCAACTCTGAAAGCATTACTTCAGAGCCTGTGACTGTTTTCTTAGTTGTGCTTACATATCTTCTATCTCACATTTTGTAGGAGCACATGAAATATATATTTTTCTTCTCTCTGAAGTGAAAACACACACACACACACACACATTCACACACACTGCACAAAACCCCATCAACCATATTATTGGCTTCTCTATAATAGCAAATTGGAAACAGTTAAAATGCTTCTCTTACCTTCTCATCAGCATCCTTTCTGATAGTGAATTCGCAAGCCTAGCTTTGCTTTTGTCATCTTTGCAGCTTGACAATTGTATAATTATTTCCAGCTGTTTATGGCTTTGTTGTTGGTTCTTGCTGTTGCCTGGCATTTGGTAATCTGATGCGAGGAAGGTGAGGTGTTGCTTAGAATTAGGGTCGAGGACGGGTATCTGCTCTCGCTCTTGGATTGCAATCACTGGCCATGGAGTCCTGAGGTACCCAGGGCTTTGGCTTGCTAGGCATATACTTCCATGAATGATGGGCAGGGCACATTAGACAATGCACATTGGGGAGCATTTTTGCAGTTATCTTTTGGCCGTCTTATTCCATTGCCCCCAATTATGACTATTTTAAAAATTAGCAAAGAACACTGATTTAGAGAGTTCAGAGGATGAATGAGAAAAGATCCGAGGTGCTCGGAGTGTGGGAGGCATAGCATCATTTGGAAAAGCAAGGAGTCGGTTGCCTTTCTCTTCTTTATTTTTAAGTTTCTGGCCATTTGCATGAGAAATTACTCCTCTAAGTCAAAACTCTCTGCATTCTTCTATTGCAACATTGCATCTTTAACAGTTAAAATACTCTCAAAATGACCGAGAAAACTTGGTTGAAAAATGCATTAACACTGTATTAAGAGGACTCAAAGGTGACAATACTGTGTTGCATAATAGACTGTAATTACATTTTTAAGGCAAGAACATTGAACCTTGAATTTCAGTTAAGTGAGGTATACTGCAGGCCACTGTATAATTGTATGTACTCTATTGTGTAGTTTCTCTAATTGACACTTCATGTTGTGAGGGATGTAGTATGCTCATTTTTACCATGGGACTTTAGGACTTTTTGCACTAAGGCAAAAACTTTATAAAGTAGTTACTGTGAGTAGAAGTTAAGTAATAATTGGCCATCTATTTTAAGGTGTTTGAGGACAGGGAAAACTGCCATTTTGGTAATAGGTTCTTATTAGGTAATTTAATGGGAGGTAGCAGAATTATCACTGACTTCAACATAAATACACATAGTTAATAATGTGCCTCATTGTTGTGGCTTCAGACAGGAGACTATTACATTAATTGTTTCTATATTTCATACCATGGCTTATTCTACTTTAGCTTATGATAATGTATTAGTTATTCATTGCCAGACTTTTCTTAGTTTTTTCCCCCTCCATTTTGTCTTTGCTGAGCACAGGAATAGCAACCTATTAGTTCCTTACAAAGAGGAAATCTTTTATTTTATAAAATGCAGTAGTCCGTGTTTTAGCGAAGTTGTGTGTTTTCAGTACAGAATGGGGGAGCGTGGGGCTTGGATGTTGGAGCTGGACTGAATCTTGAGAGGCCATCCTGTGGTTTAGGAGCGCGGGCCCGGGAAGGAAGGTGCTGGTATGTGGCTGTGTGCCTAGATGCTGCCTTCCTGAGCTGCAGATACTGCAGGGGTTTCGATTCACTTCACCCTTTAATTAACTTTCTTATTTGACATATTCATGCCAGGATTCAGCTCCTCCATCTCGCTTCATTTTCCCCAAAGAATGTGCTTTGTTTGGGTTCTTTGGGGGAGGCATGGCTTCATTACCCCTCTAATACCGGGGTTCAGTGGGAGGCATTCTAGTAGGTCAGATAACCTAGGCTGTTAAACTCCAGAGCTCCCCAGCCCTAACATTCACAAGAAAAGGCATTAAACTGGCATGATGCTCATTTCATCCTCCTTGGGGACAATTTGGTAGGAGCTGGGTGTTTCATTCTATTTAGTCCTGCATTCAGGGAATGCTTGTTCATGGGAACGAAGGGTTTCAATTGCATTTTCCAGAATTGTGTTGATAAACACACAGCAGAAATATAGGTAATGTGTGTCTGTGGCAGTAATGCTGGGAAAGCATTGACATTTACCTTGGATGCCCCTTACAGCCCTTCTTGGAATGCACAACTAGGTTTTTGTGTTATCAACTATTTATCGAGAGAGCGGCTTTAATACACAAACTTGATGTCTCTTTCCACAGGGCAGAGTCAGCAAAGTAAAAGGCTGGCTCTTTAAGCCACTTTGATAATTATGACTTTTTTTTTATCAATGTGGGAATCGATGGACGTTGAATAATTAAATAGGAGTAGACACTTGTCAGGAATTGGGGAGCAGTGCTTGCTGCCCTTAGGAAGCCTGAAGCTCGCCCTACAGATTGCTTTTATGGGGGAGGTTCCACTTAGCTGAGCATTTTTGTTGAATAAATAGTTATTTGTCATCCTGCAAGATTAATGCATTCACCCTATGCTGCCGATGCTTTAAGTCACGGCACCACTTCAGTTACTGGACTTTTCCCTGGCGGATTATTTTTTAAAGTCTTGAAATCTTGGAAATGACAGCTTTCTTTTACTTTTAAAAAAATATATGTTTTTATTTTTAGAGAGAGGAAGGGAGAAGGAAAGAGACATTGATCCACTACCTCGTGCACACCCCCTACTATGGATCGCGTCCACAACCCGGGCATGTGCCCGAACTGGAATCTAACGGTGACCTCCTGGTTCATAGGTCGATACTTAACCACACCGGCTGGGCGGAAATGACCGTTGTCAAACTTTGAGGGCAGTTTATATTGGTGTCATTAGCCCAGGCATCAGGACATTAGCAGGGCAGGGTGAACCAGTTAAAATTCAGTGTGAGCATCTTCCCCAGGCATATATCTGCTTGCATCTATAAACTGGTACATGGTCACTTGCTGTTCAGAGAAAGTTCTTTTTTTTATGGCTTTGCTCAGTTTTGGTTTGAGCCCCGTTTGTTCATTTCTTTTTCTTTTTCCTCAAAAAATTTTTTCTTTTCTGCCAGGTATACTTCTGCTCTGCTTTTTCTCTCATCAGGAACTGCTACAGCCTCTTCCTCAGATTTCCACATGCTAGTCAGATAAGGGAAATGAAAATGTGGGCATGGTGCTCTTGTCAGAGGCAAACTTCAGACTTTTATTTACATGTGCTAATCAATTGTGATCAATTACTATGGTGATATCAAACTGGTTTTCTTTTATATTGTATTTTATCTTATGTATTCTAATACCAGGGTGCTGTTAGGCAAACACATGAATATCAAACCACCTAATAATTATGAAATCTGTCAGGCACAGGCAAGCACAAATAATGTTTCCAGTCTGTGATAAAGACATACCTGTATATCAGGATGAATCAAACCATTACCCTGAGCACCTACCAGGTGGTCTATTGTATTCAAATAAGTGCAAGTTAGGGTTCAACCTTTTTCTTTTTCAGTTTTTGATTGATCCTCACGTGGTGTTTAGTGCTCCCACTTATGCTGGTCAATGAATGGCTTGGGGTGTTGGGCTTAGAGAAGTGTACATCCTCACAGGGATCCTTTGTGTCAGGTCTGTCATTAATCCAGATTTCCCACTGCAGGTGCCCACTAGTGGCCCTTTTCTTTATCCAAGCACGCACCTCTGAAGCATTTATTTCAGGCACCGCCCTCATCTTCTGCAGTCACAGTGCTTGTTGGAACTGGCTCCGGAGTCCACAGGTTGTGTGTTCCTGGGACACTATGATGTGACTTAGAGGTTTGCTATGGCTGAGACTGAGAAAAAAATGAAATAGATGTTAGAAATGCCAGTCTATGAATTTGCCTATGAGATTCCTACCCCTCCTCCATTTTAATGTAATTTTTATACAAGAGACACGTGGCCCGTGTTTCATCTCCAGTGACACGAGTGATGCTTTTATGCATCATTCAACGAGAGAAGTTCCTCATACCTGGCAACACATAGAATCTTCATCAGCCCTCTCTGGTCCACTAAAGTCAACCTCTCCTTCAAGGGAAGAAAATGAGGTAGAGGAAGAGGAGCGTGCTTGCTGTCCCTTGCTTTTCCTGAGCAGTTAGAGACCAGTAGACAGAGAGGGGATTGTGTCTGAAATGTAAAGCCAGACTTAAGGGCCCCTCTTTGACACAGTCCTCTACCTGGGCCACACCCCACCCTTAGCAGACTAGGCATCTGCATAGCTGATGTGTTTTGGGGGATTTTTACCTGCATAGCCAGCACATCTGCTTTTCAGAAAAAAGTTATTTTACAAATACAGCTCTGAAAAGGGTCTAGTATGTTTTCAATAAATGGCAAACATTTCGATTTTCACTTGCTTTGAACAACACTCTCTGGGTGCTCATTCCAAGGCAGTGTAACTATGGCATTACGTTTATAGGGTATATTAACTTTATATGTTGCATGGCTTCCCCAGTTACCCCAAATCAAGATTATAAAAATAACTCAGAAACCAAACTGGGCATTTCAAGGCCAAATTGGAAAGGAGAGCATTATCTCTTGACAAGACATACTTGGCTACTTCTTCACTTTGTGCATTTGCTATTGGAAAACTGTACCCTCCCAAGGTTAAAAGAGCTGCTATTCATGTAAATGCCCTGGACAGGCAAGCTGGGCAGGGCTGTGGATGGTCTTGGCTTATCCATTTCTCGTGAAGCCACTGCCAGTCGATATTCGGGGCTTGCACATATCATTGCCATTATACTTATTAAGTTTGTGCGTGCATGTGTGTGCCAATAAGAACGGATGCTGCTCATCGCAGAATGTGCCAGATGCTGCCTGCTGACAGGAGGACTGTTCTCGTCCTCTGTGCTTCTGGAGAGCAGGGCCTGAGGGAGCACACCAGGGAGCTATGACAGAACCGAGTGACCCGGTCCACCGGGCGTGGCTTTGTCCAGCATCTGAGATTTTATAAGCAGCTGGAAGCTGAGGATCTGCTCAGACCAGGATCAGCTACATAATTTGTAGGGCCCAGTGTGAAAGGAAAACATGAGACCTCTTGTTAAAAAATTATGAAGACTTTCAAGATAATAATAGAGCATTAAGGCAATCCGAGGGCTCATTGGGTCCGGGAAAACCCACTGTGCGAGAGGCCGTCCTCAGTTTGGCTTCCCCCCACTCTGCTGAGTCACTGGTTCTCTCAGCCTAATTTAAGGTTCCTGGCTGCAGTCAGTTTAGGGGGCATCCTTTGCTCGTCTTTGTTGTAATAGGTGGAGAGCGTGGAGCATTTCCAGAGATATACATCTTTGGATGTTGTTAAAGGTAAGGTCACTGGCCTAGGAGCGGTGGCACCCGTCCTTTTATGTGTTCTGTAGGCATTTTCTGAGTGGCCTTGGCCAAATAATTCCATCTATAATAATAAAAGCATAATATGCTAATTAGACCAGACAGCCGAACGACCTTCCAGACGTTCTTCTGGATGTCCTTCCAGACAAAGTCGGGGCTGCAAGGGCCAAGGCAAGCTGCCATGGCTGCGAGGGCTGAGCCCCTTGCACGAATTTTGTGCATCGGGCCTCTAGTCAAATAATAAAAAACAGCATTCACTGGGTGTCCCTGCATTCCAGGTACTGTGATAAGTACTTTACATATGCCATGCCATCCAGTTCCCCCAACAACCTAAGGAGGCAGGGACTACCAGTCACCCCATTTTACAGATTTAAAGCTGAGGCTTCAGAAGTTAAGCAGCCTCCCCAAGGTGACCAAGCTGAGCTTGCAGAGTCCACGGTGCTGTGGCCTCTCCCCTCTGTGTGCTCTTCTTTGACCTCAGTTCCCATTTGAAAAAAATGTGAATGTACCTGCCTTCTCTACCTCCTGGGTATTTGAGAGGCTTAAAAGAGATAACATCTGGGAAATTACTTTAGAGACAATTAGAGCCTAGGATAACAGCTGAGAGGACTCCGCTTGGAGTCAGAACTTGGATGTAAGTCCCAGATCTGCCATTTCCTAGCTGGGTCACCTTGTATTTTAACATTTCTGAGCTTGTACTTGCAAATGTGAAAGGAGATCAATACCTTCTACCTTACAGGCTGTGGTGAGGATAAAATAAAATAAAATATTCAGAGCATCTAGCACAGTGCCTGGCACTTAAGTGCTTCATGCCAGCGAGTTGTTGAGGTCGTGGTTGTTTGCATGACACAAATACCAGCTCCTCAGATAACGCCATTGAGCACTCATGGGGCATGGCTCCACACATACATGTGGACTGAGTTAGCAAGCAAGTGCATGAATGGGTGAGTGAGTGCTGGGTGCTGGGGTGTAGGCAGGTGAGCCCACCTGGCACTTGATGGGGAGGACCCTGTGGCACCAAATACTTTAGAGTAGGAGGAGGCAGCAGCAGACACAGCCTCTGTCCAGATGTTAAGTCTTCTGGAGGTCAGCACCCTTCTCCCCGAGGACCGGGGAGTTGCCCAGAGGAACCTTCACACAGGGTCTTCCTGTCACTCCTCCCTGGCTCACCCTGCTGTGTAGGTGGTAGGCCAGGCCGAGGAATGCCTGTGTCTGCTGCACTGCCCAGAGGGACAGCCCGGAGCAGCCAGCAGCTTTTCCTGCTGTAAAAGTGCACCCAGCAGCACTGCAGACATGCATTAATCCAGATATCCTCTAGGACAGCAGGCCAGGCATTTCCTCCTGTGAGAATTCTTGCTGGCCTTGGGGGGGACACTGAACTTCTCCCGCCTAGCTCCCGGGAAGCAGTGGAAGAGGCCAGTCGGGGACCAGGCACCTCGCTGGGGCAGGGAGTCTTTCCTCCAGTCAGGGAGGGAGATGCTGCACTGCATGCGGGCCGCCATCTGTCATCAGGAGGCACTGAAGGGCATCCATGTTCCTTGGTTCTTCCTGCAGCTCTGCCCTCCCCCTCTTCAGAGCTTCCTTAACACGTTCTGTGTTGTGTTTTGGCCTTGGAGCATCTGCAGTGCTCTGCTGATCTCCTTAAAGAGTTTGAATGAGTGACAGTTGCCACCCCTCTGTGTGTAAACATAGGTACCAGTATCTTGAAATCATGAAGGGGATGCTATTGTAGTCGCATAACTTTTAAAAGTTGTTTACGCATCAAGCCATTCTAATGAGCACCAAAAGTCAGAAGTCAGTAATGAAAGAAAGCGAGGTGGCACCATTTTTACCTTGGTTTGCTCATCAGCAAAGCAGAGCTAATAATGAAAGCCCCTGTGTCAGAGGGCTCTGGGAGGATTATATGATATAACACAGGAAGAGTTTAGAATGATACTGTGGCACGTGGGAAGCTGTAGCTCGCCAGCTACTCTCTCATTTATAGAGTCTTGTTTCATTATTAATGAAGAACAAGAGAGACGCCTGGAATTGTAGTCACTTTGATCCCATGATGAGTTCATAAAATTAAGGCAGCATGTGTCACCCACACTTAATATGATGGGTACAATGGCAAACAATAACATTTATTATATCCCTGAGGAGGTAAAATTCTTTTTGCCTCCCCCCTCCTCACCCTCCCCTCCCCGCCAAATTTCCTCATCCTGTCCCTCGCTCAGTTAAAAGTGCCCAGTTGTGGGATTCAAGTTTGTTCCTGCTATAACATTGTATCGTAATTTGCAAAGCAAAGTGAGAGTCAGAAACACCGGACAGGCTTTTGCCTGTGTCCCTACGCCATCCGTAGTGCCTTTTCCATTGTGCTGCGCTGAGGCAGAGGTGGAAAAATATTGTAGGAAGGAACAATAGGTGTGGGAGGCAATAAATCCATTGAAAGTAGGAAGTCTGGCCGCGAGTCATAACATACAGCTTTGCTCTTAGCTTCCTACCAGTTTCCATGATCAGGGGAATTTCTGTTAGCACAATACAATCGCATCATGTACCAGGTACAAACAGCTCTGTGGGCAGAGGGTTTCGCCCCACTGACCAATAAATGGCAGTCGCCTGGCTTCTGGGATGGTCATGCTGAAGTTTGACTGTCCTTCCTCGGTGCTGGTCTGGGCTTCTTTCGGAATGTTACACTTTTGCAGACTGGCTGAAGGCACACTTCAGGGGGATCACTATCAGGCAATCTTTACAGGTGCATGGGTGTGTGTGTGCGTGGGCATTGTGTGTGTGGGTGTTTTAATATACATGGGTTGTTTCCTTTTGTTGATAAAAACTGGTAACTCCTTGAAATTCCCAGGGTCTGTGTCCAAGTTCAAGCATTTCAGAACATCAGGAGTCATCTGGTCACCCTGAAATCAGAGGTAATCCTCTCAGGAAAGGGCTCATAGCTCACTAACCTTTTCAAAATACAACCAGCAACACACATTTCCCAGAACAGGAATTTCAGAATTACAGACCCATGCTGGATTTCTTACTTCAACAGCAAGATTTTCAGGTTTTTTTTTTTGCATGAATCAAATACCCTGTGAATGACAGGAAAAATATATAGTGTTAGAAATTAGAGTCCATTGATTTTAAAAGTCTTTAAAGAGAGGCGGTTGGTCTTGGGAGGGCAGAACTGTGAAGGGGTAAGAGTCTGGATCAGAGTCAGACTAGTCTGGGTTTGAATCTGATGCTACTGCTGACTAGTCATCTGACACTGACAAGTCAGTCATGGAACCTCAGTGTTCTTACCTGTCAAATGGGCACAGTGGTACTAACTTCTAGGGTGGAGTGGAGAGGTCTGACTGAGGACCCACACTCGGGATGTTTAGCCAGGAGTGGCTCCTAGGAAGTGTTTAGAAAAGGTGGACTGTCGTTACTGTTGGTTACTGTTGTTATGATTATTATTCCACAGTGGCTGCTGCCATGTACCAGGGAATGTTGCTGCTGAAGATAGCAATTTGTTCACGTGGGGGAGAGCTAATAGGCCATCCACAGGCCTCGTTTGTGACCTCCACTAACACTGCCCAGCACAGAGCCCCATCAGTGCTCCTTAGGCAGTAATCCTAAAAATGATGCAGGTACTTTGTATTTTGTGCCATGTGCTTTATTTGTACTATTTCATTTAATTCCTCACAACTACTTCTGAGGTAGCATTTTCTTCTCTTTTATTTGTCCTCACTCGAGGATATTTTTTCCCCATTGATTTCAGAGAGAAGGTGAAAGGGAGGGAGGGAGAAAGAGAGAAAGGGAAAGAGAGCAACATCCATGTGAGAAACATCCACCATATAGGTTGGTGGCCTCAACTTGCACCCTGACTGGGGCTGGGATTGAACCTGCAACCCAGGTTCATGACATGCCCTGACTGGAAATCAAACCCGCTACCTTCCCGTGTGCAGGCCAACGCTCTAACCCACTGAGCCACACCAGCCGGCTGAGGTTGCGTTATAGAAGTGCAGAAATGGAGACAGACAGCGTGACTTTGCCTCAGGCTACATCACTCCTGGTGGCAGAGGCAGGCTTGGAGCCTGGGTCATGTGAATCCTGGGCACCTGGGCTGGGGTCTGAGGAAGGGCACCTGGATACCTTCCAGAACCAGCATTCTCCCTGAGCTTTCCTTACAGCCTGGCGTGGGTCCATCCGGGCGGTTGTTGGAGGCTTGCTCCCACTCTCATCCTTTCCCCAACTGAATTCTTAAATGTTTGGGTACATAGTCATTTGCTTTCATAATGCAGAATTAAAAGGGGCAATGGCTGGACTGAAGGCAGGGCCCAGTAAGCCCTCTAGCTTTTTACAGTTCTCTCTTTTATTACAATAAAATGATGCTACTGATCTTTTGATTTCAGCTCATTAGGTCTGACTCTTAGAAGCCTTTCTGAGAAGCTCATTGAATTTGGTTAAATTTCCTTTTGTGCGTTCCCCATTATGGTAATGGATGTTTCTGTGGAAGAGCCAGCGTGGGCTCTGGGGCCTGGGGACAAGACGGATCTGGCTTTGCGACCCAGCTTAGCTCCTATTCAGCCCGGCCTCAGGTTCCTTATCTGTCAAATGGGTTCATGGTGAGGATCCGATTTGTTGACATCTAACAGTCTCAGCGCAGAGCTGGACATTCGGGAAGTACTTGGTCAATTTTAATTCCTTGGCCTTTGTTATTCCCATTCCTCGTCTTTCTGTCCTGAATGTTGGATGATGCTTATTTTTTTTATTTCCCTCTGGGATGCTACGGTTCTGTGTTTCTGCATGAGTGACAGCCAGCTTGAAGGCCACAGTCCTTGGGCTCACCAGGGTCAGTTTTATTTTGCTTGGAATGAGTCTGGCAGATCCGTCCATGCCCTAGGCAGGTCTGGGAATGTGTGATATCCTGAGGACCCCTTAATCTCTCTCCATGGGGGCTGTTGAGAAGGAGGCAGGTAAGCTAGCCCTTAAATTCCCGGGGGCAGGCTTGTTCTTTCGGGGAGGAGAGGGCCCTCTTTGGCACGGGGCACAGAGCTGTCTTTGGGGTGGCTTCAGGGGCTGTTGTGGATGCATGAATATACAGATGGACAAAGGAAGGGTGGAGGGGAGCCTTTTCCTGGTGCTCACAGGCTAGTAATGAGAATAAGAAAGCTGTTGAGCACAGGCTAAGAACAAGGTCCTTCCCATCCCTTTCTTCATTTACTCTCCAACGCTGGGTCTTATGGGTCCCTAGCATCAGGCGTGGATGCCACCAGAAGTCGGAGACTGCCTCCCAGCTACAGCAGTCCAGCTCTGAAGCCCTTCGAGCTGTCCCTCACCCACAGCCCCTGGGTGCCAGCAGGGACTGCCAGACAGCCTAGCCAGCTGCTTTTCACTTCTCCCAGCCTGTGGCTTCCTCTCGTCCCAGGAGCCCCCCAGCCCATCTCGGTCAGCCCCCTGAAAACACGGCCAGGTCTCCCCGAGAAGCCTCCCAGCCAGGCTGAGGGGTCCCGGTGCCTCCGCAGCACCAAGCCCGGCAGCTGCCACCGGAGCACCGCAGTGCTGGGCAGGAGCACCGCAGTGCTGGGCGGGTGCACGCGGAGCACCAAGCGAGACTGATGGGTCCGCGCAGCCGCCACCATCAACCTGGGGGAGGCAGCTCTGCACAGGCAATTAGGAAGCTGCTGCAGCTAATTCCATGGAGCGCGCCAATGCCACATTCCCAGTGACATTCCGGAGAAATGGATTTTATTTCTGTCCCCGTCACCTTCATGTAGGGCCGTTACCTGGCCTTCGCTGAGGCCCTGCCAGCTTCAAGATGTTGCACGTTGTTTGCTGAGCATGATTTCACCTTCTTAGTGTGGCTTCCTTTGATTTTATATTTGTTTATTTATTTATTTTCACATCACTGGGACTGGGTTTCTGAGTGTGTGCGTTGCAGGCAATCAGAGCTGCTTCTTCGTCTGTTGCACGTACCTGCAGCATCCACAGAGCAGCACTACCTACTCCTGGACCACATCCTGGCTGCGCCCTACATGGCTGTGCCTGGCACCTCCGTGTAGGAGGAGACCTTGGGAGAGGCCATAAATCCAGGCTGGGTGATTCGCATTTGCATTTGCGTCCTGCAGGTGCAATTGCCTGCTCTCTTCCCCAGGCCTAGTCCTGGGAGCTGCCTGAAATAAAGCCTGCACCAAGCACAGCTCCTCCGAGATGAGGGGGAGCAGCTGGCTGCAAAGTGGGAATTAAATTATATGGATTTAATGGGGGGCAGTTTTGCCAAAAGATGTTTAGCTCCAGCCCTCCTTTCTCCCAGTGTCAGAGTCAACAGGGTATGGCGTTTGGAGGCGTCTGGAGGGTTCCTGCATCCAGCTCCTCCCTGGGACGTTATTCTATGGCGTCCGTGAGGCTTCCAGGATGACCTTTGCGCTGCGGAGCACCTCGGGTCATATCACACCTGGAATTTGCCGTGTGGCCTTGCAGTGAGTGATCAGAATCCTCTGCTCATTTCTGCCTTCCCGCTGCGCCTGGCTGCTCACTCAGACGGGACTGGGAATGAGAGACCTCAGGGCTGGAGAAGGTTGGGAGACTCAGTGGCCTGCCCCAGGTGTCACAGTGAATCGGAAAGGCTAGCCCGGGTCCTGCACTGAGCCCACAGAGGGAAGGAAGACACCATGTCAGAGGACAGTGAGAGGCAACCTCTAGCCCCCTGTCCCTCTGCTCTTGTCCCACACCGTTCAAAGCTCCCCTGCTGGCCTGCAAGAGAAATTGGTTTGCAACCTTTCCTGGGATTAAATCTCTTTTAAGCCAGACTTTTACCTATAGACAATGTTTCCCCAATGTATCTCTTTTTAACAGCCAAAATATTTGTCCCAGTGTGTCACCGGGGAACATTCTCCTTATTAACACAATCTGCATATGGGAAGCCAGTAGAAGTCAGAACAATTAGTCAAATGTTTATTAAGCACTGATAACCATCTGGAAACCCGAGGTCTCAACTTCCTCCTTTTGCACAATAGAGGTTCAAATGACCGCATGCTTCATTTGGGGTAGGATATTATGGGTTGGGAAAATCTTTAGCCGTCTTCACAGACCTATAAGAACACATTTGCTTTTAACCTAATGTTGGAAATATTTTCTTCCCTCCTCCCCGCCTTTTCTTCCTGCTTCACCAGATACCTATTAAATACTCAATGAGGCGTGCAGAGCGTGCTGGGCGCCAGAATCCCTTTGCTGTTGTGGCTGCCTTTTCCCATCCTCACCCGGAATGCCTCAGGGACAGCACTGCTCACAGTCCCCAAACACACCAGGCCGTGCCACGCCACCATGCCGCGGCCCGTGCTGTCCTTGCTGTCTACACTACCCTCCCTGTTGCCCTTGTCTGGTGCTTGAGCCTGACTTTGGAGGATGTCAGACTTCAGCATCAGAAATATCACCCTGGGAGCTGGCTAAAATGCATTATTCCAGGGTCCCACCCCGGGAGATGGAGACTCAGTAAGCTTGGCCCAGGGCCCAGCAACCTGCATTCTAACAAGCTAGGTGATTCTGTTGCTGGTGGTCCATGGACCAGGCTTTGAGAAATGTTGCTGATTCCTGATTGTTGGGAAGGCTGCTGGCTTGCCCTAAAGAGACCCACTCATTCCCTCTCTTTTCTGCTGGGGGGAAGCGAGCACATCTTCCCATCATGGTTGGCTTAAGCATCTGTGTGTGAAGTCTGTGTTGTCCTGGGCCAAAGGCTGTGGCTGCTCGGCCTCTGACCACAGCCCAACGCTGGCCCGGGATGCAGCCTTCCTCGGTGTACCTGGAGCGAATGGAGCTTTGAACAAGTCAGGCATTTTGTGTCTAAGTCAGAAGGTACCCAGGAGCATGTCTGATTGTTGAGGCAGTTTATTGAGAAATCACTGAGCAGACTTGAAGTGGCCATTCTCCAACTTGTGAGATGGAGAGGAATTTGTTGATCTGTCACTGATGGCTTTTCTTCTTACCAAAGAGGTGAGAGGGACCTGTAGTTACTAACCCTTTAATAAAAAAGGGTTGGTATGAAAGACATCATCTGCTTTGCACAGAAGGCTGCTCCTGGTCTGCCTGGTACAAGAATTGCTCCCCCAGGGGTCTGTTGGGCACAAAACTGCATCCCCCCCCCCCCCACATCAGTGGCTTTTAAACTTTTTTGACCATAGCTCACAGTAAGATATACATGGTTCATTGCAACCCACATGTGAACCCACAACTTCACATGTGAAACACAAGTTTTATGGAGCATTACTTAGCCGCACTCTCTGTAGTGTAGTCTGGTCTGTAATATATGATCATACTCCTTTCTACTATTCCGTTGTGTTGTTCTGTTCTATTCTATTCATGTTAGAAGGCTAACTGTGAACAGTAAATTGATCTCACAAACTAATAAATGTGCTAAGAAAAAAAGTGCTGTAAATGTTACTAGGGTAGATTATAGGTTGGTTCAATTTTATTCTGGGAACTACAGCATTGATCTTTGAGACTAAAGCTGTGTTTTCCCCAATTATAATGCTAGGTGGTGATAGATAACATTTACCATCCAGTCACAGTTTAAGTTCTTTATATAAATTGTAGCTCGCCTTCTCAACAATCCCAAGAGAGAGGTGCTCTGATGCCCCATTTTGTAGATGAGAACACTTAGGTTCAGGGAGGTCACATAGCTAGTACGTTGGTTCTTGAGCTCAGAGCTGTGTGGCTGTGAGCCTGTATGCTTAACCTATGTTTGCACTTACCTCTTCCTGTTGCCAGCAGCCACCTTAGTTGGTCCTAAATGTTACCACTGGGCTCCTCTGTGGACAGTATGGGATGGCACAACGGGGAGCATGGGAGGAAGTGTGAGAGAAAGGGAGGAGCCTGGAAGAGGGTGAGCTGTGGTCTTTAAAAACATCTGGTATTATATCTAGCACTTAGAGAATTTACAGAGTTTTTACATCTGTGTTCTCCTGGCCACTTCCTTTTACTGTGTCCACTGCATCTGACATTTGTTGTTGTACCTGCTGGGCAGTTAGTTTTCTCATCTCTTTCTCTGACCAGGGTCATCTTGGCATGCCCAGGACCTGGCCCAAGGAGAGGCCTCACGAGCATTTGGTGAATGTGCACGCGCATGAAGAGGTCCTTAAATTTAATCCTTACAACTAGCCCATGAGTAGCATTCTATGCTAGTATTGCATTTGAGGAACTGGGCCCGAGATTATGAAGCTAGTGATGGAGGAACACCTCCCCTGGGTGCAGATATGACTATTATGTTCTTATTCCTTTGTTTTCTGAAAATTAATTTGTTTATCCCACCTCCCAAGAATTTACTTTCCTACATCTGGATCTGGGTTTGCTGAGCTTGGTTTCGTAGGTGTTTTTGGTTATTTAGGTGTGATGTGGCTTGACCAAAGGTCACGGCTAGAGAGGTCAAGGCCCTGCCTGGGAGTCTGGGTCCAGGTTCCAGCTCTGGCTCTGACACTGCTTCTCCCCGAGCCTGCTCTCCACCAAGCTCCAAGGGCCCTCAGTGCCGACTCAGTATAGCCAAGGGGCGGCAGGCCCTGCCTCAGCTCCCAGTCTGCTCCACCGGGAGATGGGTGGCACTCTTTCCATTCAGTGCCAGTGGCCACCTGTCCTACCAACATCTGCTGCCCTTGGCTCTGTCTGCACCAGCTCCTGCTCGAGAGGGAGGTGGGATACTACTGGCCCTACCTCAGGAATGTAGTGGGAGCAGTGACTCCCAGCAGAGCCAACTCTGGGGAAGACAAGACAGAAGTAGCGAATGGCCAAGAGAAAACAGGGCCGCACCATTGTTGGAGGGGGCAGCGATGACATCCCATCTTGGTACATTCTCCTTTGCATTTTTGCTGATGTTATTTCCCAGGAACTGTTGTACCAAAGCCCTGTTTTTAGAGTTGTGTCAGGGAATGGAGTCATCTCTGAATATAAAAGGCAAAAGTAAAAGGGACTAAAATATTTGACATATGATGAAGTTCTGTGATATTTTAGACAGTGAGTAAATTGGTATTTATATAACCTGATATATTCATTTCCCCTGATCCAGCCTCCCTTGAATGTTGACTTAATAACATGCATGACTAAATCACGTTAATTGCTTTAAACTGCCAAAGTAAAAAAAAAAAAAGGCCAGCATTTGTTCAACAAGTGTGCCGTGTTCTTTCCTGCTGGAGCCGGGGAGGAGCTGAAGTCTCGGGGGAGGGAAGGCTGATATGGAACCAGAGCAGCTCAGGAAAGGGGGCCTGTACATCCCAAGACTACGAGCGGATGGGGCCAGACCTAAGCAGTGGAGCTGAGGGTTAAGCTGCTGGCACCTGGCTGTAGGTTCGAATCCCGTGGATGGTATATAGCCTTGAGCAGCTACTTATTATTTCACATTTTACTCTTTTGTAAGTGATCCTTGTCTCACTGGATTGTTGTGAAGGTTACATTAGATCATGAATATAACATTTAGCTCAGTGTCTGGCAGTCATAGGAATTCAGTGAATGGCAGCAACCATTGTTTTAATTCTTACCATTCAGTTATGCACCTGCCCTCTGAGGTATTGCCCCATCCAGAGGATGTCAGACCCCCTCCCCCCTCCCTCCCCCAGAGCAAGACCGTTGCTTGCTCATTGCTTTATTTTTTGCTTCCATAATAATCTCTGTCAGTAAATATTTGTGGAATGAGTGAATGAGTGCAGCAAATGAAGGGACTTCACAGGCTGAGAAAACTGAGGCCCAGAGTGGTCGGCCAGATTGTGAAGGACAGACAGAGATTCACGCCAGGTCTGCTTGGTCCTCAGCCATGGCCATCAACTAGTGGGGGCTTGTTGGCTCCCCTCTTCAATGCTACCAAAGTTCCTAGGAGGAATACCATCTGTCCCTGCGATGTGAGGGTTAAGTGTGTGTGTGTGTGTGTGTGTGTATGCACATTTTCCAGGATGGCATCCGGAGAAGGTGGGTCATGTTAGCTGTAGCCTTATGATTTTTTAGAAACTAATTATTTGGTCAGTTTTCATGCTGGAGCAAAATGACAGACTGGTAAGCTTTCTGTCTTTTTAAATTTCTTTTTGTTAAATCTCACCCAAGGATATTTTCCCATTGATTTTTGGAGAGAGTGGAAGAGAAGGGGGAGAGACAGATATATATATATATCTATATCTCGATGTGAGAGAGACACACCATGGTTGCCTCCTGCACGCACCCTGACCAGGGCCAGGAATCGAGCCTGCAACTGAGGTGCGTGTTCTTGATGAGAATTGAACCCGGGACCTTTCAGTCTGCAGGCCGACGCTCTGTCCACTGAGCCAAGCCGGCTGGGGCAGCTTTCTCTCTCGGAGAAAAGCTCCTGAAAGGCCCCTGTGTTCTGAATCACAGAGTCCCACCAGGATGCTGAAATAGCCCATTGCCATCAAGGCCCATTCGAGGTGCCTTTTTAAAAAAATACATTTTTATTGATTTCGGAGAGGGAAGGAGAGGGAGAGAGAGATAGAAACATCTATGATGAGAGAGAATCATTGATTGGCTGCCTCCTGCACGCCCCCTACTGGGGATCTAGCCCACAACTTGGGCATGTGCCCTTGACTAGAATCAAACCCGGGACCCTTCAGTCCACAGGCTGATGCTCTATCCACTGAGCCAAACTGTCTTGGGCTTGAGGTGCCTTTTCTTGGACTTGGTAGAGGAGAGCTTTCCCCCTGAGCCTCGTGTACATGCCATCTTTCTCCTGTATATTACAATGGTGATTTAAACCTCCCTGCTCACTGCAAAATCCCTCCGACTCCAGGTGCAGTGGGCTATGGAGGTCACTGCGTCTCGTCTTTCTCAGATCTGTTTTGCAGGCAGGACTACGGGGTTAAGTGAGGACGAGAGGGAGCAGCAGAGGGGCTGGAGTGTGAAGAGGAGCACTTTCTGTTCTTTTTAAAAAGTCCTTGAATTAAGCCCTTGAATAGTGCAGTATAGATCGGAGAGATGATGGCTATTATTACTTTGCTTCTTGTGTAGCAGGTATTAGTCCAGGATGTCAAAATACATCAATAGCACATTTCTTTTTCCATTTCTCCACTTCCCGTGGAGGGGGAGGGGAGAGCATTTCCAGAGGGAATATCGCTGCCTCAGACCGTGCTGGGCCCTGGCAAGAGCACGAGAAAACAGTGTGCACTTGATGATTTCTTTCATTTACTCATCATTCATTCATTCCTCACTCAACAAACAATTTTGCATCTTGCTACCCCATTCCAGGTGTAATGCTTGGCTTTGGGGACTTACAGACAAGCAAGCAGAATAAGATGCAGTCCATACTCTCATGGAGATTACCACCTCGTGCAAGAATCAGGCATTTCGCCCTGGCCAGTTTGGCTCAGTGGATAGAGTGTCGGCCTGCGGACTGAAGGGTCCCGGGTTCGATTCTGGTCAAGGGCACATGCCTGGGTTGCGGGCTCGATCCCCAGTAGGGGTCGTGCAGGAGGCAGCCGATCAATGATTCTCTCTCATCATTGATGTTTCTATCTCTCTCTCCCTCTTCCTTCCTCTCTGAAATCAATAAAAATATATTTTTAAAAAAAGAATCAGGCATTTCCCAGAGAATTAGACTAACTGATGCAAGTCTCCCTGTGGTGACCTGCTCTGGCCCAGGGTCAGAGGAGGCTTGGCAGAGGGGATGAGTTTTAGCTGAGACTGGGGAAAGCAGGGATTCATATGACATCGAGGTAGCAGAAGGGACCCTGGATCCTCTGTGACGCTTCCTCACCCATCGTAGCCCAGCTCCACCCTCACCTGGGCCTGTGCTTCAGCTCCTTGCATGAATCTAGGTCTCAAAGCTCATCCCATACTTTCTTCTCAGCCTTTGCTTCTCTTGTTCCTACTGCCCTAATGCCCCCCCCCCCCCCCCCCCGTCCCCCGACTCATCCCCAGAGCTGCAGGTAAGGTTCTCAGTCCTTGTGCCTGTTTCTCTAACTCACCAAACAGTTTTGAGCTTCTGCTTGGCTGGTGCTCAGTGCTGGGCCCACAGCTGCTACGGCCTTCAGAAAGCCTTTCCTGGTCTCTGTCCTGCTTTGCCTTCTGTACTGCTCTGTGCTCATCATGGATGACCTTGGCTTCTAATCACTGTGGTACCACCATTGGGTCTTCCCCTCAGCGCCACAAGCTCTTTGTGGCCCTCCTATCCCTTTCATTTTTGTTTTCCTCAAAGCTTCCTAGGACAAAGCCTGGTGATGACAATGATGATGATGATGATGATGATGATGATGATGATGATGATAACAGCACCCTATTGCTATTGAACATTTACCACAAGCCAGCTGGCGTTTAAAACACCTAATACATATGGGCTTATTTAATTCTCCCAACAGCCCCCCCCGAGTAAGCTTCTCTGTGATTATCCAGAGTTAACTGAAGAAGAAACTGAGGCATAGAGACTGTTAACTTTGCCAATGTCACATGGCTAGAAGGTGATAGAGCCAGGTCTCCAGCTTGGGCACCGTGAGTCCACTGTCTATAACCACCACACCTCACCTTCTTCCTAGCATGGCCTGCACCTGCCAGGTTGTACATGTGAAATGATTGTGCTGGTTAGTGACATACAACACAACCCTCTGGTAGAGTGCACACAAGTGCAGCAACCTTGGGTGGTAAAGGAGTAACTCACTAACTCTGGCCCTCCAGGTGCCACAAGAGGTAGGGTGCTGACTAGGTTTCTGTGCTCTGGAATTTGTTCCTATCCCTTGAGGTAAGGGGCAAGGTGGGTGCATTGGTCACACCAGCAGCCCTGCTGGGCTCTGACCAGATTCTTTATCCCTGGTTGGTTTTCTTCCCAGGACTGAAGAAGGCCCTAGACCAGGCCCAATTGTGTGGATCATAGAAATGCCAGTGTCATTACTATAGGTGCACATTCTTTGTGTGACCACAGGGCTTCAAAAGCTGGCAGAGACAGGAATTTCCTTTCACTGCAGTGTTCAACCATAGATGCTGGATGAAATAACAACTGTGATAAAATTTAGCATTTTAAATTGCCAAGTGTTGTCTATTTATTGTGGACATTCTTGGAAATACAAATAAAAACAACTGCTATTCTGGCCTGATCACTGTTAATATTTTGGTGTATTTCTTCCAGACTTTTCCCCTTTGAATATGTTTATGCATATATTTATGCATATATATACACATATTTACTTTACATAAATGGGATCATGTTGTATCAACTATTTTATAATGGCAAGACGTTCAGAGTGGATCTGGGCAGTGTAGGGACCACTTAAAATAATTCTTTTTCCTACAAAATAAAATTTGTCCTATCTTTTGAAAAATTGGAAAGTGCTGAATAATACAATAAGAAAAAAATTATTTTGCACCTTACAATGCAAGAATAACTGCTTTAATGTTCTGCAGCATTTCTTCTAGGCTGCTTAAAATTAGAATCAGACTATAGATATGACATTAGTTTGCCCTCCCTCCCCCTAACTTTCTGGCATGGACATGCCCCCATTTCATTTAGTATTCTTCAAAATGATGTGCTTTCTGGCTATAAAATATTTCACCACATGGATGTGGTGTAACTTATGCCACCTTCCCTCAATGTTGGGCACAAACATTAATGCCCAGATCGCCGACCCTTCCCCCCCACATACTTTGTAAACAGTGCTTTACTGAACATCCCTTCGTTTCTGCCTGATTCCAAAATTCTGATCATGTCCCTCAGAGCCATCCTTGCAGGGGACATCACTGCTAAAGGGTATGAGTTTTAGTAGCACTCTCTGTTCTTGCTGCTGCTGCAATGTGTGTGTGAGTATGCACATGCTCATTTTCCTCTTTGTTTCTCTCCTGTAGCGTCCAGCTCTGTTCCATGGTCCATGGCTGATAGCATTGGTTGGGCTGAACTTATTTTTTCTTACATGTGCTAGACAATCGACTGTGCTAGTAGCAAGGCATTGGGGTCAGGCATACCTGGGTTCAAATCCTGGTTCTGCCACTTACTGGATGTGTGGACTTGAGCAAGTTATTCATCTGCCCTGAACTTTAGTTTACTGAGAGAAAAATGATATCTACTTATGAAGTTATTGTGAGGATTAAGTGAAGTAGTATATGCCAAGTACTTAGCATTGAACACATAGTAAAGTCTCTATAATGGCAAATGTTCATTTGTACCATTTTTTCCACTTCACTTTTTAGCTTTTAGGACTGTAGGAATTTGCTTCATTTAACGAAACTATTCATATTCATAGAACTTTAAAATAATGTAGAGATCAGTTGTGTGTTTTAGTTACTATCTGTGTGGTTTAGAGAGAGGTCTTAGGGTATCAAGTGTCATTTAGGGTGTCAGGCATCCTGTATCAGTTTATAGGGTCCCCAAAAAGAGTTTGGGATTTTGGATTGGCTTCTAGCCTAAAAACTGGCTCTAAAGAGATAGACCATGATCTAAGTGTTGGCTGCGGGAGTGCAAGCTGCTTCCTTAATCTCCCAAATGCAGTTGTTTCGGCAATCAAATAAATTAGAATTAACAATGACTAATTATAAAATGAGGTACACCGCCAATTTTGTAGCAGCATCTAAACCCCAGAGTAAGTGGAGATATTTGCAGACATGACTTGCGCTGTGCACAATGTCAGGAGGCAGTTGGTTGAGTTTTGATAATAAAAACATCCACGATGCTTATGTCTGGACTTCTGGAACCTGGATGCCAAACTAGAACTGTTTACCGCTACCTTGAAAAGCATGGGCTGTGGCCTGGCCGAGGTGGCTCAGTTGGCTGGAGCATCGTCATGCCCGGGCACTGACCGTGCCCTGAGAGGTAGCCGGTTCCATTCCCAGTCTGAGCACATTACCCAGGTTTTGGCTTCTGTCTCCCGCTGGGGTGCATATGGGAGGCAACCAATCAATGTTTCTGTCTCACATCTCCCCATTCCTCTCTCTCTAAAATATCAATAAAGGCATATAAAGAAAAAAACACCCTACGGGTATTGTAGAATTGCGCACCTGAAAACTATATAATTTTGTTAACTAGTGTCACCCCAATAAATTCAATTAAAAATAAGTGAAAAGAAAACCAAAAAAAATGTGGGTTTTTGATACTGTAAAGAAAAACACATTGTTTTTTCTTTCAGGGAAGTGTCCCCTTTTCCATTTAATATCACTAAAATTTGTAAGAAAGAAGAGGAACAATTCTAGGTGCTTTTTGAGTGCTAGGTAGTGGGAAACGGCAGAGCCTTGTCTGCCACTGAATACCGCCACATGCAAGGCCTCTCCTGGGAAGGGATAGGAAAAACACCAACAGGACAGCAAGGGAAGAGACTAGACTTCTCTGTGAGTTGGAGGGTGAGGCTGGAGGATGCGATGGTTGGTGCATGTTCCTGTTCTGTGGGCCACCACGTGTCTGTGGGGAGATGGAGAGCAGGTTGGTGTGGCCAGGCGACGATAGTGTCCCTTCAGATGGTCCCTTTATGTGAGTGATGGGCCCTTTTCCATGCCTCACAGTGCTCTCCTCGTATACAGCAGGGCTCCAGGGAATGACCATGGAATCTCTGAGACTTCTCAAGAAATATGATGCTGGTTGCACCTGCTTGGAAGGGGGGTTGCTTTGGGGATGAAGTGACTCCAGGTGGCCCTTTGTACATTGCCCTGGGGGGCTGAGACCTTGATGTTGGTCATCGGCTCTGCAGCCCTGCTAGGGACCTGTGTGGCCATTTTGCTGTGTGGAGAGGTTTGGAGGTGGCCCAGACTCCCTAGAACCGTGGTCGTCAAACTGTGGCTCGCGAGCCATATGCGGCTTTTTGGACCCTTGGGTGTGGCTCTTCCACAAAACACCACGTGTGGGCGCACGTACAGTGCGATTGAAACTTCGTGGCCCATGCACAGAAGTCGGTTTTTGGCCTGGGCGAGTCTATTTTGAAGAAGTACTGTTGATATTTGGCTCTGTTGACTAATGAGTTTGCCGACCACTGCCCTAGAATATGCTCAGTGCCCTTGCCTTACCTGTAAGCTGGACCAGCAAAGCCCACCATTCAGAGCACTTGGGTCGTTGTCATGCCACTGCCATGGGTTAAGCAGCAGAAGTCTAGAGAGCGAGAAGCTGACCGCACAAAGCCAGACCAGGCCCTGTGATTCCCACCCGCGGGTCCCCTCCAGGTGACCAATGCCCTTTGCTGCTGGGATCCGCTTTAGAGTAGTTTCTCTTGCCACTGATGCTCTGTTGTTCTTTGATGTTATGCAAATCTCTCTTCTCTTGTGGAAGCAAATCCGGCTGAGACAGTTTCTAGCCTGGCAGGGAGACATCACTCCTTTCTCCTGCTGAGGACAAGCCCAGAACCCTGTTGTTAACGCAGCGGGAGTCCCTTGGAGCAGACAGGAGGCTGTAGCCCCATTTTCTCTGTAGAGGAATTCTGACAGGGGGTTTTGAGGAGACCTGGCCCCAGGCTCTCCTCCTGCCAATGGCTGGGGCTGCAGCTGGCACTCCCACCCCCCTCCGTGGCCCCCCTGCACCCCGCATTTCAAAGGCTGTGGCATTCTTCATCAGAGGTGACATTCACTGATAGAGTTTTCTCTGGGCAAAGCGGTGTGAGCGTCCCTGAACTTACACTGTTTAATTTAATTCTACCCGCATCCCTCTGAGCTGCGTCTGCTCCTATTTGGTCTGTCTTGCAGGTCTGGCAACCAGGGCCCCAGAAGCCAGGTAACTGGCTCAGGGTCCCGCAGTTAGTGAGCCTGAACCTGGAGAGGCAGAGGCAAGAGGTCGACTTAAATAGCTTGACCCTGGAGCCTGAGGAATTTGAGGAGACACAGGAATTATAATAGCAGCAAATGATGTTGGAACCTGTAATTAATTGCTCGCCACTGCACGAAAGCATCAGACTCGCTCACTTAATCCTCCTGAGGACCCAAGGAGCAGGTGTGGTCGTGCCCATGGCCCAGGCCAGGAGCTGTGCTTGGAGAGGGCAGCTGGCAGGCCCAGGTCACACAGGGAACAGTCCGCAGGGTGGGTTTGAACTCGGATCTGTCCAGCTCCAGAGGCCTGAGTTCAACCCCTTGCTGTTTTGCACTGGGCTACACCCAAGTGCTTTCCTAGTCCTTGAGGGCTCTGGGCTCCCCCCTCTGGTAAATACAGAGTAAAGGAAGTAAACAGAGTAATAAAGTCTTGATTCATCTTGCTGTGGGAATAGTTCATATCGCAGAGTATGTTTAGGGAGAGTTGTGGCAGGTATGGCGCCAGCAGGAGTGGTATCCTCTGTGCCCCCCCCCTCCCCCCAGCTAGGGCAATGGGGCCTCCTCACTCCCTCACAGGACAGGGCAGCAGGTCACAGGGTCTCTAGGGTCTCTGTGATGGCACCTGGCTATGCACCCAAGATCCTGCCCTGGAGCTTTGGGACATCACCCCTTGGAGGGCACTTGACCCTGGGTGCCCAGCAAAGGAGGCGAGGGCTTCCCTTTCCCCTGTCTTCTTTGGTCCCCACACACAGCTGGACCCATGGCTTTCCCACCCACGGCTGGGATCTGCTTCCCTGGGGTTCAGGGAATGCCCCTCCCATGAGTCTTTCTGAGCCACCTGAGCCTCTGAGTCTCTTGGGGAGACCCCAAAGGACTCCCCACGGGGATCAGTGTTGTGGGCCCCTCTGTCCTCCAGTTGCCTGGTTGGCCCCTTTCCCTGCCTGCGATTGCTGCAGTTCGTCACAGGGTGGCAGCAAGAGTCAGATGCGGAGGCTGCACTGGGCTCCCTTGTAGCCAGGACAGAGCCTCTGGCCTCTGTGGCTCCTCCCGCCTCTTCCCTGGCAGGACCCAGGCTCAGGCTCAGCATCTCTCATGGCCTTTTCTTGCCAGCATTTGCAGGTTCAGGGAAGAACGAAAATTCCCCCTTTCAGTGAATAACGCTAATCATATACTTTGATTTCTAATTAGTCCTTTCTGTATCCCAAACCCATACTGTTCCAAGAGAACCAGTGCACAGCTACCAACAAAGATACAAAATCAATTCAGGGAGAAAGCTGGCTTGAGGGTACAGCTGTGACTCCCCTGCATTGTTTACTGGCTCTGCCACTAGGACATGTGGCTTCGCTCTTCATCTGTAAAATGGGAAACTCGGTAGCTTCAGGGTTATGAGGGCAGGGCCTTCAGTGATTGGGAGCCAAACAAGGAACACAAGGAGAGGAGCATTTTGTAGGGCCAGGATGACAAGCTTGGTTCCAGACATGTTCAGTTTCAGGTGCCCACAGGACATCCCAGTGTTCCCGCTGGGGTCTGTGGTTTACCAGAAGTCCTGTTAGGCGAAGATTAACTTGGTGCCTGACTCTTGAGATAATGCACTTTATATTATTTAAGTAACATAAGGACTCTTTCTTATTTATAATGTTTTTATTTATTATTTTCTTTTAGTTAAATTGAATTTATTGGGGTGACATTGGTTAATAAAATTATATGGGTTTCAGGGGTACAATTCTATAATATACCATCTTCTGTATATTATATTAGGTGTTCACCATCACCTTCCATTTCTCTTTTCCCCTTTCCGGCCTCCCCCCTCCCCCTTTCCCTCTGGTAATCAGCATACTGTTTCCTATCTATGAGATGTTATTTTTTTCTTAATCCCAGACCCCTTCCCCTCTGACAGCTGTCAGTCTGTTCTCTGTATCTATGATTCTGTTTCTATTTTGTTTTTTAGTTTATTTTGTTCATTAGATTCCACATATTAAGTGAAGTCATATGGTACTTGTCTTTCTCTGACTGGCGGAACTCTCTTAAAGAAATCAATTTTTCCCTTCCCCCCTTTTATCCCTCCCTCTTTTCCTCCTCATGTATATGTGGAGACACATACAAACATACAAAGAATAGAAGCAGATTTGACTTTCTCTGGGAAAGTTCAGTTTTCAGGGTCTGCTTCCCTATGTAGAAAGAAAAAAGAATGTTGATAGTCCCTGGGGAGAAAAAATAAAACAAAAATATAAAATCCCCCTAAAACTCCAGGATTTGTCATTTTCTAGTTTCTCCCTTTTAGTTCTTACTTCAGGTGTTAAAGGTCTAAGCTTTTGGGAAATGCTCTGAGGATTTTTAAGGAAAAATATAATGGAAATGAAAGGCAGATGGGATAGTTTTATTCTGGGGCAGGAGGAGGATGGGAATGAATGACACCCAGGCATGGGCAGGGGCTGAACAGTCCTGGGTACCCCATTCTGGTCTTGCTTCTTCAACACAATGTGCCCATGGTGCCTAACCTGGGGTGATTCTGATGTAGTTTAGAGATGTTATGAGGGTTCATCAAATAATCTGGGACATAGTAAATTCTCAATAAATGGTAATATTATTATTATTATTTTTTATTATTGTAATTATTATAACTCAGTTTCCTTATATGGTTGAGCTAAAGTCACATTTTCCAGGGAGAGGCACCAGTCATATATTAAAACAAAAACATTACAGAGGAATAAACAAAGTGATTATTATAATTCATTTAGGATTGGGGAGTATTCTAAGCGGAAATAGCTGTTGAAGTAGCTATAGAATTGGTGCTTCATATGTGATGGATTAATGGATAAGTGGATGAAGGAAGAGAGAGTAAAAGGGATGGGTGAATGCATGAATGAATGAATGAATGGATTAGCTGTATGGATGGGAAAGATATATGGATGGAAGGATGGGTAAATGTGAGGGAGGAAGGAGGGATGTATGGAAGAGGGGTGGATAGATGGATGGTTGGGTGAAGAACTAAATAGATGGTTGGGTAGATGGGTAATTGGGTAGGTAGTTGTATGGAGGGAAAGGTGAATGGTTGGTTTTTAGGTGAATGGATGGACAAATGAATGGATGATTGAGAGGATACTAGTAGATGTATGAATGGATGAGTGAATGGATTACTCTCACTGTGTTTTTGCAACATTTGTCTACACCATTCTCACAGGCTCTTTAGAGCATTGATTCAAGTTTGCCTTGGGTTTGGTTACTTGTGCCCTTGATATTTGTCTCAGGACACTGAGCTCTGGGCGGTCAGGGACCCCCTACTTAACCTCTGCCCTCCATGTGGCCTGGAAACAGCACGCAGTGGTTAATATTATGCTTGTAGGAAATGACATTAAATGAAACATTCTCATCTCAGGAGAGGGACATTGTCCTGTGGTTGAGTTATGCCAAATGCCACACCTGGAATGTTGTGGCCATTGAGCTTGTGCCTGTTTCTTTAAAAAACTGCATTTCTATCAACAGATCCTCTTATTTGGTAGGACTTTAAAATGGTGCTCACTTAAAAAAGTCCATTAGTGTTTGGCTTCTTTTCAAAACCTTCTCTGATTAAATGCATGTGAACCCTAGTCTCATACAGTAGCACATAGTAGGTGCTTCCAATTTTTTATGAAGAGTAAATAAATGTTTCTCAGAGGTTGATCATGTGTCCACATTGTGTCCCAGGGAACTGGGAGGGGCCAGGGAGGAGTGGACAAACTTAGAAAGAGGTGAATCACCCAGGCTGCAGAGAGGAGAGAGGCAGAGGCAAAACAAAACCTCGGAGTGTAATTGTCCTGTCTTCTCTGTTTAATTTTTAATAGTGTTTATAGAACAAAAACACATGGGAAAACTATTTTAAAGAGACATTTATAGATATTTCTAAGTGCAGCCTGTGATTGATCTTTTTAATACTAGAAGAATTTTTATCTAAGTATGAGGGGAAAAATGTGTGGTTATTTGCCTCGGTGCTTACTGTGAGCAGATTGCTGAGGCCAACCCTCATCACACAAACTGTCGGAGAAGCGAGGAGGTCTCTTGAGAAGGAGCTTAATGTACGTTGGACTTACATAGGTGATGCAAGCGATGTAGCCAGGAATCCAAGGTCTTAGGAGCACTTTATCACCTGCAGTGTCCTCACGTGCTCGTTATATTGTGCAAATAGGCCGTAGGTCCACTGAGACCCCACTCCTTTTGGGAAAGAATGCAGGCAGGTTCCTCTGATTCAGTACCCACAGGCTGTTCAGCGGCCGGGGTACTGGGCTGTAGAGACACATGGTAAGTCTGTGATTTTGGGCAGGTTAAGTCTCTACTCTGGGCCTCAGTGCCCACACCTGTAAAAGAAGGCCAGTGTTCTTCTGAGGAAGGTTAGGGTCACACAGGTAAGCACTGACCACCGCGTTTCATACAGAAACACATCAATGCCAGCAGCCTACCCGGATCCCTTAGTTCAAGACAGTGGCAGGAGAAAGGGAAGGCGAAATGCATACACATGTATTTTGGAGTCAAAATAAATATGTTAACCGAGAAATGGGAGGACTCTAGGTTGGAGGGGCTTGTGGAATAACTTAAATCTCATTTATTTAATAAATGTTATTGAATACCCGCGGTGTGTCAGGCACTGTGATCCTGCTGTTGTTTATGAATGAAAAAGATGACAATGTGGCCTCACTGAATTTAGTTGGGGAGGGGCTGAGGAGTTGATTGGGTAGATGCTAAATAAAGGAATAAATATATAATGATTAATGAAGAGAATACTTAAAGGGGCTGAAGTGCATTTTTTGAACTTTACAGTATGACTCACAAACTGATTGTGTGTGTGTGTGTGTAGCAATTGTTTTTTCTTATATGCACATTGTATTGTTTTATTTTATTTTAAAAAATGGTAGTTCTGGCCTGTGTGGCTTAGTTGGTTGTTAGTTGGTTGGAGAGTGTCCTGTCCACCAAAGGGTTGCAGGTTCTATTCCCAGTCAGGCACATACCCAGGTTGTGGGTTTGATCTCTGGTCAGGGTGCATAAAGTAGGCAATCAATCAATGTTTCTCTCTCATATAGGTGTTTGTTTTTTTTTTTCTTTCTCACTCTCTCCCCCATTCTTTCTCTCTAAAGTCAGTTAAAAAACTCACTAAGTTGATTTTATTATTTATTATTGGGTTGCTTGTTGCCTGAAAAACTTTTGTAGAACAGTACTTAACCTTTTCTGGGTTTGGCTGGTACACTCCTCATGCTAAAGTGTGATGCAATCTGA
Organism: Myotis daubentonii; assembly: GCF_963259705.1. Classification (NCBI taxonomy): domain Eukaryota; kingdom Metazoa; phylum Chordata; class Mammalia; order Chiroptera; family Vespertilionidae; genus Myotis; species Myotis daubentonii. The sequence continues at coordinate 17,983,365 of NC_081853.1, read as the reverse complement.
ACTCTTTCAGAGCCTCTGTGTTGGTAGCGTGGGCATTCAGCCAGTGAAGAAGCAGAGGCTAAGTACTGTGGTAGACTACAACCAATACTGAGTTCTAGACCCAGCCTAGCTTTGCAGCTATAAAATATGGGGATTTCTTTCATTATATGACTGCAGGTCACATATATATTTAAATCTCTAGAATAAATGAACAAAGTGGTTCTTTTAATCCACATAATTTGAATGTTATTTCCCATCCAAATCATTATTTTCTTATTTCAAATTCAAACAATTTCACTAAGATCCTACTATGTACCAGGTTTTAAAAAAACAGAAAACTATATCTAATACTTCTGTAGCATTTGTTTATGTACAGGCACTAATCTAAACACTTATATGCCATAGCTCATTTGCTATTCCTCGTAACCTGATTAGAGAGATACCTGTTTTACACATGAGAACCAAGCACAGATTAAGCAATGTGACTAAGATCAAGGTGATGGAGTGTGGTTCGAAACCAGAGCTCTTAGTTTAAAAGCCCAGTTTCTTGTCACAGGTGTGCAGTTCTGTCGTGTCAACAACGGAACCTGCTGCTGTGATCTTTTTCTTCCTCTGTGAGGTTGATGCTGTGTTTCTTACATTTTAATCATTTGGTTTTACCTTCACGGGGTTTATCTACTCTTTACTGTTTTCTTATGAATTGACTTACTTTTTTCTAACTTCAATAAAAGTATTTAAATAGAAACGTAGAAGCAGTACAGATAAATATCAAACCATCATCACCTCCCATAATGGAAGTAACTGCTATGAAAACAAGATAATGGGATTGGAATCCAGCTGGATATTTTTGCTTGTGGAAGACTCTTTGTTGAATCCTGTTCTCTCTTAGAGAGGGACTTAGGAGAGGTGGTTTTATTGGTCAGGCTATGCTGGGTTATGCTGCAATAATAAGCACACCTTGGAATCTCACAGAGTCGGCTGGGGGTGGACAGCTTCCCAGGGCAGTGTCCGTCCTCAGTCCCCGCTCAGGGCTGCAGGTCACTTCCCGTCTGGCTCCCCCAGCACACCATGTCCTATCTGGTTGCTGCAGAAAGGGGAAGAGAAGGAGAAGAGGGGGACACACATAACTTCTGCTCAGATCCATTGCTGAACTAGTTGGCCTCAGGCTAGCAGCGGGGATGCTGGGAAATAAAAAGGGACACACAGGTAGTTTGTTAGAGGTAACCTTGTGTAATATAACATTGAGGTTTCTTTTTTCTTTCTTAACATGGGCAAAGGAACTAGAGGCAAACTGTATGGAGGAAACCGCCTTTGTGGCCTGGATTATCTGTCAGTCCGGTCTGCAGGGAAACCTGGGTGAGCAGGTCCTGTCACCAGAGCCAGGACTATGGGACAATTGAGGAAGGTCATTCAGGAGCAGGGCCGCTTCCTGGAGCTAATATTCAACCTGAACAGATTTTGTTTTAGCAATAGATATCTTCCGGAACTTCTATTTACTGTAATTTAAAAACACATACAGTGTCACTTTATTGTCCCACTAATCTACTTTTCATGTGATCTTACTAAGGTTTTGCCAAACACACTATTCTATTTAGGAACATAATTACCAATATTTGTTTACAGTTTGCTTTTTGAAGCTATGCAGCCTGACTTATGTGCATATGTTCTTTCCACCCAGCTGAGTGAAAGCTCCGTGGATACAGGGAACTTTTCAGTCCCCTCATTGCATTGGTTTGGGTCATACTGGCACCAGCTGAGTTAGTAATCCGAGTACAAATAGCTTACATATATGGTGAACCCAGGAACTCCAGTGGGGGAGTGAGGACATGAAAAAGCAGACAATAAAGGGTGCTTTATCAGGCCAATCACCGTGTGGGCAACTGCAGCGTAATATGCTGGGGGCTCTGGGAGACAGTGCAGTACACACTCTATGGAATGATCAAGTGGTGAGGAGCTGGGCATTTACACAGGGATGCCTGTTAGCCTATGTTTAGAGCTGCTTCTGGGAGCGGTCAGTCCTCAGCACTGCCTGCCCAGTTGGCATTTGGGTGGATGTACGTGGGGCATGTTGCCTCTGCTACACCCACAGTGTCTAATGGTCAGCCTCTTTGACTCCCAGGGAGCCAGACTCCGAGATGGCTCTCATTGCCTCCAGGTCTTCGTGCCCTTATAGCATCTCCCTCACTGACTCAGGGATGGCCCTTCCTGGCAGAAGTGACGGCGTGTGCCCTCTGAGGTGTGGGCTCTGCCTTGGTCTCTAGGATTCCTTTCTCGGGTGTAGCCCATCACTGTGCTATCAGGGGCCCATGTGGAGAGGAGGTGAGGCCGCTGGCTCAGAGCTAACATTGACTTGCTGGCCAGATGAGTGAGCCACTTTGAAAATGAGTCCCTCTAACCCAGCAATTTTCAACCCTTTTTATCTCATGGCACACATAAACTAATTACCAAAATTCTGCAGTTCACCAAAAAAACATAATATCTGACAAAAAACAGGTATAATTTTGATTCATTTATATAAGACAGCTATTTTGTGTTGGCTGTTGTCGTTTTTTAATTTGACAGTCTAAGGCAGCGGTTCTCAACCTGTGGGTCGCGACCCCTTTGGGGGTCGAATGACCCTTTCACAGGGGTCGCCTAAGACCATCGAAAACACATATGTAATTACATATTGTTTTTGTGATTCATCACTATGCTTTAATTATGTTCAATTTGTAACAATGAAAATACATCCTGTATATCAGATATTTACATTTTGATTCATAACAGTAGCAAAATTGCAGTTATGAAGTAGCAACAAAAATAATTTTATGGTTGGGGGTCACCACAATATGAGGAACTGTATTAAAGGGTCGTGGCATTAGGAAGGTTGAGAACCACTGGTCTAAGGGAAAAGAGGTCAGTGCCCCTGACTAAGTAGTCAGGTATTGCATGTTTTAAAAATTCTTGCAGCAGACCAGTTGAAAGTCGTTGCTCTAACCTCGTGCAGCCTTGAAGTGAAGCATCCCCAGCTGAGATCTCCTGGCACCGGCTTGAGAGACCCACACGTGAGCTCTGCTCTGCTGAGCCTCTCCCCAGTTCCTGACCCACAGAGGCCACAGGAGATAAGAAGTGATCATGACCTTTTTCACCCACTAGGCTTTGGGGTGACTTGCTATGTTGCAATAGGCAACTAACATACTCACCAAAGTCGTGGAGTGATTTGCAAGTCAGCAGCGGTCCCTCGCCCTGTGCTGGAGGGATCCACTCTCCAGGTGATGGATGCTGGACATGTTTTATCAAAGATGGCGACTTGGGTGGGAGCAGAAAGAAGACAGAGGAGACATTCTCTTGCAAGGGCTCTTTTCAGTTAGCAACCTCCTTAGAATCATTGCATTCAGAAGTTCTTTGGGAAGTGGGGGGAAGCAACATATAATTTTGAAGGGAGCTGCCTATTTCAGAAGGAAATTGCCACCCAGGGTGGGAGGCAGAGCAGCTCTGGGCCCTGGAAGTGCTGAAGATCGTCCCCACGCTGTGTTGTCTGTAATCTCTGGCTCCCGCAGTCTGGCTGCTTAGAGCTTTGCGATTCTTTAGCGGGGGCTGGGATGGCATTAGAAGCCCCCTGGCTGGCTATTTCTGTGTCCCTTTATTTGTCCTCTCTAGGGGGTGTATTTTCCATACCTGTTAATTTAGGTCCTTTTGTGAGTTGTTTTATTGCAGATGCCTTTTGTGGAAATTTTGTTCCAGGCCGGCTGGAAAGTGTTTTCAGTATCGATTCTGTCTTTGAACAATATACCGGAGTTCACTGCTCGCCAGGAAAAAAGGACTCATCTCTAGCGTTCAGAACAGTGTGTGGTGGGCTTCCTGTCCCAGCCCGTCCCAGGCAGAATCCTGTGGTGTATCTTCTGTCCAGTATAAACCAACTTGTCCTCTTTACATAAAATCTAATCTCTCGAATAACAAGAGTGCAGATGCAGAACTGGTTTCTCGGAATCAGATGGCTGCGCTCAGTCTTCCAGGCTTGCTCGTGTTTTTCCTGTTGCTGTTTTTGAGGTTTGATCGAGGCCCCACATGTATCTCTGCTGGGCTTGCTTCTGTGCTGTGTGAGGTGGTGGAGAGAAGACGCTTCCTCTCGGGAATGGGTTTCATTTGATCACCCAGCAAGCACTCCTAAAACTTTGGTGCTGGAGCTTGTGTCAATCTCATCATTTGCATTAATGCAAAAAGAATAGGCTATCTGTGATGGTCATGAGTGATGGTCACAAATACTCCATTTGCTCTCCCTCTGGGCAAGTGTTAACTCTCACTTCCCATGCTGTTAAGTGTGGCAATATCACTTTCCATTGGCCAGTGGGATGTAAGTGGATGTGATGTGTGTCACTTCTGGGCGAAGTCCCTGAGTCCTGTGTCTGATCACCCTGCATTGGCAACTGCAGTGTTTTTAGACAGCAGAAGCTCTTTGTTTTAAATCATCCCTCTTAACCAAATCCTCTTCAGGTCATCCTAATTTCCTGGTGGATCCAGCCATCATTAAACGAGTACATGATCACTCATGAACATTTGGAAAATGGGGGGGGGGGGAATATAGAAAGAAGAGAAAAAAAATCATACTTTTATACCCAAACACCACTGCTATTAACATAAACATTTCTTTTTCAGATTTCTTTCTTGCTCAGTGCAGATTTTTAAAACTTGATTATAGTCATTTGGTATATACAATTTTATGTCCTTTCTCATGGTTGTTATAAGATCCACAGTGTTATTACACACTCTTCATAAGAGTCCCTTTTTAATGACCGTGTAATAGGGGATACAGTTTATTTTTTTATTTTTTAAAAATATATTTATTTATTGGTTTCAGAGAGGAGAGAGATAGAAACATCAATGATGAGAGAGAATCATTGATCGGCTGCCTCCTGCACGCCCCCCACTGGGGATCGAGCCCGCAACCCAGGCATGTGCCCTTGGCCGGAATCGAACCTGGGACCCTTCAGTCTGCAGGCTGATGCTTTATCCACTGAGCCAAGCCGGCTAGGGCAGGGGGATACAGTTTAAATGAAAAAACTTAAGCTATCCTATCTAATAAAAGAGAAACATGGTAATTAGCCGTACATCCGCTACCCTTCCCATTGGCTACTCAGGGCGATATGCAAATTAACTGCCAGCCAAGATGGCGGCCAGCAGCCAGGCTACTGACACGAACAGGAGGCTTCCTTGCTTCAGTGACGGAGGACTCCAACGTTCCCCACCTGCCGCTGCTTGGCTCTGAGCTGCTAAGAAACATTGTTACAAATATAGAAGCTAAACAAAACCCCAGAAACCTGTTTTCAGTCAGCCGGGATCTCAGAGCTGGAGTCGCAACAAAGTTTCAAATACAGAAAGTAAACAAAGCCTGAAACCTGCTTTCAGCAGTGAGGTCTCACAGCTAAAGCCGGCTCTCAGCTCCAGTGACAGCCATAAATCCAAGAATTAAAAAAAAAAAAAAAAGGAAAAGAGGAGCAGTTGGGAGCTTCAGTCACCCGCCAGCCTGAAAACAGCCTTCAGCCCCTCACCCAGACTGGCCAGGCACCCCAGTGGGGACCCCTACCCTGAAGGGTGTGTGACCAGCTGCAAACAGCCATCAGCCCCTCACCCAGGCTGGCCAGGCACCCCAGTGGGGACCCCCACCCTGATCCAGAACACCCTTCAGGGCAAACCAGCCAGCCCCCACCCGTGCACCAGGCCTCTATCCTATATAGTAAAAGGGTAATATGTCTCCCAGCACCGGGATCAGCGGAGCCACGAGGCCTCCTGGCCCCTGGAGCAGCATGACAGGGGGCAGCACCCAAACCCCCTGATTGCCCTGGGCTCTGTGTGTGACAGGGGGTGGGGCCACAACCTCCCTATCGGCCCTGCTCTGTTTGTGACAGGGGAAGGCGCCCCAAACCCCTGATCAGCCCTGCTCTGTGCCTGATAGGGGGGAGCTCCCCAACCCCTGATCGCCCTGCGGCTCTGTGTGTGACAGGCTGTGGTGCCCTAACCCCCTGATTGGCCCTGCTCTGTGTGTGACAGGGTGCAGCCCCCCAACCCCCCCATGGGCCCTGCTCTGTGTGTGACTGGGTGGAGCCGCAACCTCCCCATCGACCCTGCCCTGAGTGTGACAGGGGGCGGCGCCCCAACCCCCCAATCGGCCCTGCTCTGAGCCTGACCAGGGGCTGTGGGGCAGGCACCTAGGGATTGGGCTTGCCCTCTGCCACCCGGGAGTGGGCCTAAGCCAGCGGGTCATTATCTCCCAAGGGGTCCCAGACTGCGAGAGGGCACAGGTTGGGCTGAGGGACACCCACCCCCCTGCCAGTGCACAAATTTTTGTGCACCGGGCCTCTAGTAGAATCATAAAAAATTATCTTCCTCGTAGTTGCAATATATCCACTAGTAGAGAAGGGGGTAAGTTAAAAAAATTAACAAATTTCTCACACTTGTGCCTCCCATGTACAGTACCAGCCTTGCGCTGGATGGAAAGGCACATACAATGAGTCATCATGTTCTTATGGGCCTGCTGTTGATAAATAAATGTTTATTCTATATCCAATCCTCTTGGGACTAGTTTGGTTTTGTTATCACTAAGTTCTTTGTCTTAGCTCATGGAACCCACCTGTTTTAAAGAACAACACTCACAAAAATTTCTCTATGAGGAGGACTCAAGCTTGCACAATTTGGGGAGTGCACTTTATAAAATAACACACACAAAATTTTGAATGCAAAACAAAGAACAGCACATTATTTAATTTAACAGTTGAAAGTGTCACTTATGTAACAAACATACCACAAACATTACAAAATCCAGAACATAACATAAAATTATTATTACTATTTTATCTTAATTAACTGCTGACATGCTTTATAATTATAATAAAAAAGAGATTTATGTTTTTCCTACACTTTTTGGCAGAATGTTCATTGATCTGCTCTTCATCCTTTTTATATGGAGAGAATAGAAAGATGATTCATTCTTTGTTTTTGGCAGTTCTTCACATGAGATGCCCAATAGAATAATTTGGAAACTATTAAGAATCCCGAAGCTCAGGATGTTCCCTAAACTGCTTAATTCAGAATTGCTGGGAGCCAGGCATTAGACTTTTGTAAAAGCATAGGGTGAGAACCATAGTTAAGGATGGATTATGGAAATTAGACTTTTATTATTAATGGTTCAGAAAAGTTTCTTTCAGCTTCACTACTCGTTACTGGTATTGTCATATATATTTTTAGTCTTGTCATATTTGGGAAAAACCCTACCAGTTTCTTTCATACACGACTTGTGAGATTTTAGTCCATTTAAATTTTTCTGTGCAGTGACTAATCTTACATGTTCTTGCAATTGAAGACACTCACTGACCAGTTTGTCATTGGTGCCATCATTTTCTAGGCCTTTTACAAGTTTTATGCTGTTTTTTATTGAGGTCAGTATTTTGTGCCAAAAGAGTAAGAAATTGAATGGCCTAAAGAAATGTGATTGGATAAGACCATTTCCGCTGAAGGGAGAGTGTGAGCAAAGTGAGGTCCAAGAGGTGGGGCTTGTGTGAATTGAGGACAGTGGGTGAGTGGAGCAGCTGTGGGCAATGCCACTAGGAAAGGGAGAAGTCTGGGTGCAAATAGGAAAATGCCACATGCTGGCAAGCACTGGAGAGTGGACAGCCTGCTTTTAAGTTCAGGGACTGATAAGCATATGAAAGACAATATCACGCAGTGTTGAGTATTCCCTTCAGAGGCCCCTAGTTCTGTCAGTATTACTAACAAGCATAAATAAGACATGCATATGGCCCTCTATGCCCAGCCTCAATAGATCTCCATCTCAGCTTCCTCTTCACTGCATCCCAACAAGCCCCTGGCCACACCTGTGCCACCTGCTGGGAAGAGGAGCGTGACAGAAGACAAGAGGAAGCATTTGAGGTTAAAATAACTTTTGTTAAGTTGACAAAAGCATACGTCATGGCTAATCTATCTCTGGTTTTGTACATGAATTTAGTAACTGAATGTTACATGTGCTGGTCAAATTGAGGCTTAAAAAGGAATTAATAAGAGCTACTGATGCAAAGTTTCAGCCCTAGGACCTTAAGAAACAGTTGAAACTTTTGTGCCTTTCCTTCAGTTTCATCGTGTGAGAAATGATTGTAGCTTTTTGAGACTGCAGCCTCACAGCCTGTGGAATATCATGATATTGAAAAGCATCATTCTTGGGTTGCCATCCTGTTTCCATTGAGTTCCCGACAGGAGGCTTCTTTAGGAAATTAGCAAAGGCTGAACCAGAGCCAGCCTCCTTAGGATTTCTGAGTCTCATCAGTCCCTGACATTAAGACAGCGATGATTGCTCCCCAGGGAGTAGCCACTGTGCGTTTTTATACCATCCCAGCCATGGGTTCAGAGGTTCATGGGCTCATAATTTGGGTGCACATTCATGGTCATGGTTATTTCCAAGATGTATCGAGCCCCAGGAATCCTGGAGGGGCTCAGGTCAAGGCAAAGGATGGAATTAGCCTTAATCTCCAGGTGAGGATGAGGGGCCAGAGCCAATCTGTCACTCAGGGGTGTTTACTGAGTGGGTTCATCTGTATGGCATAGAGATGTTTCCGTTACTATTGTTAAGTAACAACACCCCCCAGAACTTGGTGGTGAAAAATAAGCATTTTGCATACTCATGGCTCCTGGGGTCGGGGATTTGAACACGGCAGAGTGACTTGTTTCTGCTGGGACCTCACCTGGGAACACTTGAAGCCTGGGGATAACTTGGTGGCTGGGAGTTGGAATCACCTGGAGGCAGCTTCAGTTACATCCTGGGACCTTGGCTGGGCTGTCAGCTGGAACCCTACATGTGGCCTCCTGTCTAGTCTCTCTGTGTAGGATGGCTTGGACTTTCTCATAATGTGACAGTTGAGTTCAAGAGAACACATCAGTTGGTGGGTCATATTAAATAGTTAAAATGAATATAAAATGTAATGCCACTAGGAAAGGGAGAAGTCTGGGTGCAAATAGAAAAATGTCACATGCTGGCAAGTAATATAAAGAAAACTAAATCAGGTAAAGGGAGAGGGAACAATGCGGGGCGCTATTTTAGATAGGGCTGTTAGAGAAGGCCTCACTGATTAGGTACGTTGTAGGCGGGGGAGAGCAAGTACAAGGTCCAGAGGCAGAGTATTGTTGGCAAGATTGAGAAGTGGCCGGGAGGCCAGTATGTCTGGAGCAGAAGAAGTGAGAAGAGTGGTTGAAAATGAGGTTGAAGTCATAAGGGTCAGATGTTGTAGGGCCAGGCTGGGGTGATAACTTTGAATTTGATACTAGGGCAATGGGAGCTTGTCAGCTTTTGCTGAAGTAACAACCAAATCTCAGTAACCTACAACAGCAACTATTGATGAAGCACTGTGAAGTAAAATCTCAGGGGAAGCCTTAAGGAATGGCTGCAGTCCACCTTTCAAACTTTTAGTCAAGCCCCATATGGTTACTTGACCTTCAAAAGCTGACTATAGCTTTGCTGCACATCCCCTTTATCGCAGGCTCTAAGCGGAGGGACTCACCTTTCTCTGGGAGAGTGCTGTCCTAGTGGCGGAAGGAAAGAGCGATGGTGGAATCCATGATAGCTCATAAAGCTATTTCTTTGAAGGGAGCATGCCACTCCTCATATTTCCTTGCCCAAAGTCTGTCACATGGCCAGCCTGATATCAGTGGGGTGGGGTAGAAAACAGTTACTAGTATAAACAAGCACACTCTGACTGAGACCCATGGAAGGTTTTTGAGTGATAATGACATCTCATTTGCTTTTTAATAAGATCCCCTGGAAAAACAAATGTAATACAGTTACTGAACTGAGAGATAGTAGGAGAGAGCTGTGGCGCTGTGGTCCCCAGAGACCTACACACCGAGGAGGTGCCAGTGCAGATACACACCCAGCCTTCAGGCATGATGTCAGGTGTTCCAGGAGGTGCTCAGCCCCTTCCCACATAGACCACAAGTTTTAATTGAGGAAAACAGTAGTGAGCTGTCAGTTTCAATATAGTATGCTTGGTTCCTAGATAGAGGACAGCCCAGGGGGCTGTGGTAATACCGAATGGAGTGCCTAACACAATCAGGAGGTCAGGGAAAGAGGAGATTTCTTGGTGGAGACTCGGCATCAAGTAGGAGTTAGCTGGGTCAGGAGGAGACGCCGGGGAGACAGGAATAGGATACGCCTGGTAGAGGGACTAGCATCAGCAAAGGCTCTCAGGTGAGGATGCTTCATGTCACCTTTTCTGTGTGTTCGGGGAATCAGTTGAGGCCGAGGAGTCCCCTGCCTTTTCTGTGGGACTTTATACCCTGCCCTCCCATTTCTTTTTGTCCTTCTAGGACAGTGGTTCTCAACCTTCCTAATGCCGCGACCCTTTAATACAGTTCCTCATGTTGTGGTGACCCCCCAACCATAAAATTATTTTCGTTGCTACTTCATAACTGTAATTTTGCCAGTGTTATGAATCGTAATGTAAATATCTGATATGCAGGATGTATTTTCATTGTTACAAATAGAACATAACTAAAGCATAGTGATTAATCACAAAACAATATGTAATTATATATGTGTTTTCCGATGGTCTTAGGCGACCCCTGTGAAAGGGTCTTTCGACCCCCAAGGGGTCTTGACCCACAGGTTGAGAACCGCTGTTCTAGGAGCTCCACAAGTTTATCTGGTAGGCATATTGATTCCATATGCATTACATCTGCAAGTTTCAACTTTAAGAAACTGTCTGCACTACTGAAGCATGGAGCAAACAGTTCCCTGTCATGACCAGGGATGAACACACTGGGCGAACAGTCGGAACTCTCCCAGAGATGGGACTTCTGCCCACATTCCCCTCCTGGGCACTCAATGGGAATTGTCTTTGTCAATTTGCTCTTTCAACTTCGCAGTTTCCTGTCAGATTCATGTATCTGGCCTTTGTTCAGACAGTTCCTAAGCCTTTGTCCTCTGGGGTCACTTTTTAGGTTATTTAAAAGTTCGGGAAGGGAAGATATGGCAATCTTCTAGTCCAGCCGTGGGCAAACTATGGCCCGCGGGCCAGATCCGGCCCGTTTGAAATGAATAAAACTAAAAAAAAAAAGACCATACCCTTTTATGTAATGATGTTTACTTTGAATTTATATTAGTTCACACAAACACTCCATCCATGCTTTTGTTCCGGCCCTCCGGTCCAGTTTAAGAACCCATTGTGGCCCTCAAGTCAAAAAGTTTGCCCACCTCCCCCCTCCCCGTTCTAGTCCTTGCTGTGTTTCCCGGAGGTGGGTACTTTGTGCCAAGCCTTGGTGTACCCTCACCTTGTGCCCTCTGTGTGGTGTACAGAGGCGTGTCCTTCTCCTGAACAGTGAGAGCCACAGCCCTGCCAGTTCCAGGCTGTGAGGCCTCAGACAAGCCACAGACCCTCTCTGTGACTTAGGTTGACCTTAGGGTCCTTGTGCGGATTCAGTGAAATAAAGCGTGTAAAGCACTGAACCCAGGGCCTGTGTAAACAACATCCATCACCTGTTACCACTGCTTTCACCTTTCCTTGAAGTCCAGTAGAGCAGGGAGCCAGAAAACCTGATTTTTAGTCTCAGCTCCTGCTCTTAAGTAGCTGGGTGACCTAGGGCAAGATGCTCTTCTTTTCTGAACCTCATTTTTCTCTTCTGTCAAACAAGATGGATGAATGAGATCAGTCTTCTTGAACAGAAACTTCAGTGGCATTTGGGAAGGCGCAGGCCCTGGTTGTGTGGGATAATTCCTGGTTGTGTGGCATCATTCCCCGTTGTGTGCCCACACTAAGTGCCAGTGGCCTCCCCCACATTGTTAGAAACCCAAACAGCACCCCCTATCATCAATTATTTCTGGCTGTCCCCGGGAGTTGGTGATAGTACTGCCCTTGGTTGAGAATGCCTGAACCAGCTCATCCTGAACTCCATGCTGTCTGACGTCCTCTACCAGTGGGAGAGTGAGGATCCAGCAGGGCAGGAAGACAGGGCAGTTCCCTAGGGCCTCCGCTCCTGTGATCCTGAGACAGCTTCATTTCCTCCGACTCAGAAGCTTCTTGGCCTCCACATATGGAGGAAGCAAGCGGTTTCCAACAAATAAAAACACAAACCTGATTTTGCCCTAAGGATCCCTCTTTGTCCCCTGGTCACATTCTTGGCAATTGATATATGATGCCCTCTTGGGAAGGTGGAGAGGCAGCCATGTGATCACTGAAAATACATTTGACCTCCAGTGGTGTAACTTGAAGTATGTGACCTAGAAAAAGGATCCACAAAGAGAGGTGCCTCGAGTGTTCTGCTGAGAGAGGAGCCGGGCGTGCAATGACCGCAGCTGAGCTCCTGCAGTCCTCTTCGCCTTGTTTGCCAAGAACCTTTGAGATGGGCAGGGGCTTTGTTCAAAGCCTTGAAACTCACAGTGTGGATCCATGTGGAGCTGGCCGCGTTTCCTTTTAGCCTGTCTCAGCATTTCAGAGACGAAGTTCAAGGCTGGAAATTTGACCTTGGTGGACTTCTCTTTTCCAGCTGGTGCTTTGCGGTCTCGAGGACCATTGGCAGCCCGAGTCCATCATGTCCCTTTGCCCATTTGTTCTCCTGAGGTTGACAGCCCTAAATTATAATGCCGCTTGCCGAATACCATTAATCTTAAGCAAGCAACTTACTGCAAGTTATTAGCTGCTCACCTTGAAATTCTGTGAATAGAAAAGAAAATTACCCTACTGTCCAGAGCCCCTTATTAATTGAATACGTGGTGGAAGAATACAGAGAGTGCCATTAACTTCGAGATAGGGGAGCTTGTTGCCCCTTTTTATTTATTTTTATTTTATCCTTGGATGTCCTTCTAAGTAAATTACTCAAATTTGGTAATTGGAGGGAAGGTTTTTCTTTCTTCCTCAATCCCAAGCATTTCAGTTAAGCTGTTGGTGATGCCTCTGCCTCTGTGATGCTTAATTTATAGAAGATGAATTTTAAAGGGTTTGTTGCATTTATCAGGCAATTTTCTGAACCTTTGGTAACATTGCTAATGCGTTTTTATGAGATAGTTTGTGTGTCTTTTTAGTGTGGAGAGATGAAGATTGCTGACTTAATAGTCTGAAGAATGCTGACATCTTTATTTATATTTGAATGATATCTTTTAGGTCATTTCTCCTATCAAAGATATCCTGGTGAAAGTTAACATTTTGGGGGAGACTTTTTGAGTTATAATATTACCTGGGTTATAGTTTTTTTTTAATTATAAAAAGTCTGGTAAGACAGCTTTTGAGAAAAAGAATTGTGATTCAGTCTTTGAAGTTTCCCTCACTCCCTGTATAGAATTAGAATTTCTACTTACACAGTGTCTGCTGGTTACTGTTTTGCACTTCATTCTCTCTGTCTTGTTTTCTTACTGAGTTCTTCCATCATCTCTTTGAGTTGAGACATCTGTGCTCCCCACTAGATTGTAAACTCTCCAATAGTGTTTAGGTGTCCCCAAGTCAGGCACATGGTTGGCCCACAGTAGAATGTTTTCAGTGAAGGTTTGTCAACTGGGAAAATGTGTGATTTCCTTAGCCCTGCAAAGGCATTGGTGTGCACCAGAGTCAGATTGGACCTGACGCCTTCATGATTCATCCCCAGCTTTCCGCCTTTCTCTCATTGAGATGTGGCATCTCTGTGGGTTCCTTACACCCCCTTTGCCAGTTATCATCACACGTAACACAGTCTGAGGAGACATACAATGACAGCTCAAGCTTGGGAAAGAGTACATTCAAGATGGTGGGCTCCAGCAGTGTCTTGGTGGGAGACCATGCTCAGATCTGTGGGTTATTGATTAAGTGTGGAGCCAATTTTTAGAATCAGAGAGTGTGGGAGGCAGGGGATGGGGCCTTGAGCCCATGCTGTTCATCACCTTCATTTGGTGGTGGTGGAGATGCCCCAGAGTGGAGTTCTTTTGTTACTGTTGTTAGCTAGTTAGTGAATAGGAAAAGAGCAAAGGGAAGGCCAGACATTATAAGCATGGTCATCTGGGCAGCTCCACTAGGATGCTACAGCTTCATACTCCCTAGGGCAGTGGTGGGCAAACTGCGGCTCTCGAGCCATATGTGGCTCTTTGGCCCCTTGAGTGTGGCTCTTCCAAGTCTTGGGAGGGTGAAATCCCCAGACACAGAGTTCCTTCTCTCTTGAGCTCTTCTTGTGCCCTCTCGCTTTCTTGTTCCATGATCCACACTCGCCGCCCCCCCCTGCCCCCCCCCACCACGTGGCCTTAAGTAGCTGCATGGCCCATGGCCATTCGGACCCCACATGCAATGGACTGTAGCTGGGAACACAAGCTAAGCTAGCCAGAGGCTGGACTTCAGTCCATCTTATCATTTTGTCCTAATTTTCTTCACTCCTTTTTCTATCTTCATTTCTAATCCTTTCTCTTCTTTCCTATATTGTGCTTGTTAGTGAACCCTTCAATAGAGGCAACACAGGACTGTTATGGTTGTCTCCTTATGACAGAAGGAATAGATCTTGAGAGGGGGAAAAGTTAAGGTGAACAATGAAAATGAGGTCAGTGGGAGCCTCCTGCACAGAATCTGGGACACTGTAGGTTTTCCATAAATGTTTGTGGAATGAATGAGTTTGTAACTTTCATTCACTTGTGCTGACATTATTTCACATTTGCATAATGGCGAGTAGGTTCTGTTTTGTTAATCCATGCAAAAATATTCTTTAAATTTTCTCTCGTCTGATTGGGGTGCTTGTCTTTTAAAATGTGAACAATCTAGAAGTAATGTTGCATAAGTCAGGGTGATTTCAGGATGGGAGTTGTTTGCAGTTTTTAAATGGAAATCCCAGATTTGGAATGCAAGGATGCTCACCTCCCACGATGCCTTGGGTGCCGGGGAGCTGCTTCATGAAGCCTGGCTCAGTTCTATTTACAATCCAAACGAGATTCCAGGCGTGTTTGCCAAAGTCCGCAGCCTTCTCAGTGCTCCTGCCAGAGTCCCTGTGGTTGGCCCAGGAGCACCTGGCCAAGGCTCTGCTTTCAGAGCAGGATTGTGCACTGGCTGGAGTTTGCTTATGCAAATCAATTCACAAATTGATGCAAATTAGAGAAGAAAGGAAGGCCCCTTCAGGTGGCCTGGGCCAATGCTCCTGGACTCCCAAAGGCTCAGCAGAGCAAACTTTGGGGCCTTACCTTCTTTAATTTCAGTGCCAGGGAATCTGATGTAAGCGCTTCATCCCGAGGGCTGTATTCTGGACCCTCACTGTCCTGGCGGGAAGTTCTGGATGCTGGCATGAAATTCCCTCCCAGTTTCTGTATGCACTGCCTCGCACCCAAGATGAGATTGAAGTGGACAGTTCAGGGTGGTCAGGAATATGATCAGGAATATGCTTTGAATGGACAGAGGGGATGTTGCTTATTGTGGGAGATTTGTGAGCTGTTAGTGTGTTGTGGAAAGAGAACCCCAGATCACCATTGGTCATAAAACTGAAAAGCTAAAAACAACACGAACGAAAACACAGTAATTCAGATTTCAGCAGAAGAATCAAGGCTGAAAAATAGTGTCTGTGCCTGAACCGGTAAATAGAATAGCAGCCTGACCAAGGAGCCGGCCTTGCTCTCGGGGTGGCAAGAGACAGGCTCAATGCAAGCAAAGGGGGATTACTTTTGGGAGATAGAGCTTTTCCCTAGACTCCGAAGACTGAAAATAATGCCTCGTGGTCCTTGGAAAGGACCCGAGTCACATTTTGTTCAGTGGGCCATCACCTCTGATTCTCCTTCATGCATTTATTATACAGTTTATTGTTGCAGTTCTGTGAGCTGGACACTTGTCCCCATGGAGCTTACCATCTACTGGAGGAAGCAGAAAATAAATAACAAAAATATAAAAATAAATAAAATTGTGACATACAGTAAAGAAATGGAATAGTGATAGGGAATAGTGTGTGTGTGTGTGTGTGTGTGTGTGTGTGTGTGTGTGAGAGAGAGAGAGAGAGAGAGAGAGAGAGAGAGAGAGAGAGAGAGAATGATGATAGTGGTGATGTGGGGGGAACGTGTTTTATATCAGGTGGGAAGGAAGACCTCTCTCTAAATGTTAACGGCAAAAGGGCACCAGTTGTTACCTGTGAAGTTGGACCTCGGTTTAGCAACCTTGGTTTTTGAGTTTCCCTAAGAAAATAATTCAGAGCCAAGGAACTCAAATATAAGCAGAAGTTATTTAGGAAGTCACAGGGGTGGAAGTGAGCTGTGGGAGAAGTGAGCCCATTGGGCTGCATGGACTCAGGAAAGAAGTTACAGAGGCAAAAGAAGGGCCCTTGGAGCTTAGGAGAGAGAAAAGCATGCTCTCACACTGGGTCTTTTCTCTTAAGGGTTTTTATCTGTACTCTAAAGCAGGGGTCCTCAAACTTTTTAAACAGGGGGCCAGTTCATTGTCCCTCAGACCGTTGGAGGGCCGGACTATAGTTTAAAAAAAACTATGAGCAAATTCCTATGCACACTGCACATATCTTATTTTGAAGTAAAAAAACAAAACGGGAACAAATACAATATTTGTATTTGCATGTGGCCCATGGGCCATAGTTTGAGGCCCCCTGCTCTAAAGGAAGGGATTTTAGGGGAGGTCTCAGGAGAGGATCTCAATAGAATATTCATTAGCTTTCCAGGTGTGTCCTTTCAGGATTGTGGTCTCTAATAATTGGCCAGTGCTAAGGCGGTGGGGGGGGGTGGGGGGGGGTCGTGAGTCATTGTACCTGGCTCTGATGTCAATAATACCATCATCTCATCTGGCCTTGCTTTTTTTCTGGGCCTGGAGCTGAAATACAGTGGGGCCTTGACTTACGAGTTTAATTCGTTCCGTGACCGAGCTCGTAACTCAAATTACTCGTATGTCAAATCATTAAAGTGAAAGAGTGAAACACGTGATGCTGGGCTGATGTTGTGGCGTTCACTGTGACGTTCGTTGCGCCAACTAGCGGTGGGGTATCTGAAGCTGGCTGGTAACCCGAATTTTAGCTTGCAACTCAAAGCAAAAAATCGGCCGAGAGAAACTATCTCGAAAAACTCGTTAGTCGGGACACTCGTAAGTCAAGGCCCCACTGTACAACTGAGACCTCAGTGTTATCTCTAGTTTGACCAAAGCTCTGTCTCTGTGGTCAACAGACCTGAGGCTTTATTCCTAAGATTATTTGATGCAGTGAGAACCTCATTGTCCTGAGGGCTTAATGTTCAAGGGAGTGGTCGTGCAAGGG
The DNA here is from genome assembly GCF_963259705.1 of Myotis daubentonii. Lineage (NCBI taxonomy): Eukaryota > Metazoa > Chordata > Mammalia > Chiroptera > Vespertilionidae > Myotis > Myotis daubentonii. The sequence continues at coordinate 17,966,193 of NC_081853.1, read as the reverse complement.
CTTGTATGAGTGTCCTATGAGGCTACTCTCAGGTCCCCTTGTTCTTCTTTTCAGGGAATCTACACATGACTAGTGATACTCTGCTCATGTCTGTCTAACCACCTACTCTAACATAAGGAGGTGACGTTTTAGACAAGATCTGAATGGTGAGATTGAGTCATCCAGGTAAAGAGTGGAGGGAGAAAGTGGCCTGGGAATAGGCTATTACACAAATAGGCTTGGCCAAGAGACCCACTGAAAAGGGAACCAAGACAATTTTCTCTTCAGGAAGAGTGTTCCACATCGGTTACATTAGGAGCACAAGTTTGCCTGTTCCTAGTACAAAACAGGTTATGAATAAAATTCAAAGCACAATTAAAAATTAAATAATGTATGTGATAAAAATATTCCTGGTTAGAATTCTGGGCATCTGAGACACAGTATGGAATCTCAAAATATTGCTGTTGTGGATGTTTTCGGTATTGATAATTTTGTCCTCAAAGAGTCAAGAAATATCCCTTCCCCTCTCCCTTCCTCCCTCCTCCTCTTCAGCAATATCACCCAAGAGCAGATCAGTGAGTAAACCTTTCTTCTATTGGAATCAATTTTGCTCACTAAAAGCTTTTTATATGAAGGCCAGCAAGTGTCCATTTTAAAGCTCCTATTCTATTTAAGAAACCAAATTTTGTCAAACCTGAACTCAGCTGGAAAGATCAGTAGATTTTATTATTTTTACTACGTCAATAGATTTGTCTTTCTCTCGACTTTGGCAGATGTCTTAAACTAAAAATATAGATGGAGTCATTTTAATAAAAAACCTTTTACTGAATGATTGGAGACCTTATGTATTGATGGAAAGACTGGCCAGGCCATCTAACTATGATTGCGGGGAAGGGGGAGGGCGTGTGGATCAGAAATTCCTTAAAGGACCTTGCAGTGTAGAGCTTTGAGGATTATCTACTAGTATTTAGGCATGTTTGTTGAACTGTTTTTGAGCCCTTTGTTTCCTTTTCAAAGATTGTAAGCACTTCTTAGGAATAACTAAATGAACAGTGCAGTTACAGATGAGGGCTTTTCTGAATTCTGTAGCTGCATTGTAACTTACATGTTGATATTTGTCACGGGAGATCAATTAGTTTGCTGTGCCAACGCGATCTTGAGGAGTCCAAGGAAGAGCTTTGGTGATTTCTTCAAGGAATGCTCTGACGAGGCTCTGGGTACACCCTGGCAGGCCTGACACTTTGTGGTTGCAGTTTCTTGGAGGCAGGACTGATCCCTGGTGATGGGACGGTTCATGCTAGGATGCATTCTGACCTGTCAGAGGCCATTCTGACATAGAGCAAAATTACTATCAGAGAGGAAGTGTTACGGGGAAGTTGGGGTATCATCTTCCCCACTGAGTACTGGAGCTGAATTGCTTATGATATCTCGAGAAAAATAATGTTCTGAGACTCGCATGGGAGGATGAGTGACTTTTATTTGCGTGGGATCACATCTCTGTGTTTCTAAAGTCCCATTTCCCTTAGTCCAGTCTTGGGAGAAGTGCAGCTGGGGGTTCAGTGGAGCTAAAAGCAAAGCCAGTGTCCAGAGTTTCCATTCCATGTTGCAGCCAGTCCAGTTGAGCATCAGGCTCATTGTAGTCAATTAGTCCATTGTGTGTGGAGCCATTTGGGCAAATGCAGGGGAGCAGGAGCATGAGAGCCCCACAAGCCAGGAGTCAAGCAAGAGGAACAAAGAGGGACCAAGAGAGCAAACTTCTTTGTTCAGAGGATTAAGTATCCCAAATCTTCCCACACTTACAGTGGCCACTTACTCGGGCCAATGGCCTCTTCCCAGGTGTGACTGATAGCAAGCACCTTTGCTAGTCCCCCCAACTTTACTGGGCATCACCTATTTCTCCCCTGTCTAGTCCCTTCCTCCAGTGATCTGCAGGGGTAAAGCTGTAGCTTCTTGGCAAAGTGGCCCAAATGACATAATATTTGGCCTCCCCTTTGTTCCTTTCTTGTTCTTAATACTAGGTTAATTGCAACTTTATCAGAATGGTAGGTTGCTTACAAATCCCCGTATTCCGCTTATGAAGTGTTTTATGTCCAAAACTGTTTAAGAAATGACCATCCAAAAATGAAGGTTAAAGAAGTACAGATGATCCAGTAAAGTGGGACTTGCAAGTAGCTTAAAGGTTTAAAACATGCGGATCTCCAGCCAGAGTCTGAGGAACAGAGCTCTCTCTTCCACGCGCAATGCTTAGTGGTACGGTCAAGGACTGGTGGCTGTTAAAGAAATGGCAGGTGACTCCTGTGGGGTGTTTTTCCAAGAACTTTGCATTATTCTAGGCTGAAATCCTGGGTCGCTGGTGTCTTTCCCTATGCATGTGTTCGTCTATACCTTTTTCTCTTCTCTTCTCCCTTTCTCTTCTCTTCTTCCAGTCTATTTGCCTCTCTAACGTTCATTTCTGTCCTGTCCTTGAGAGTCTTTCCTTCCTTAGCCAGAGTCCAGCGAAGATTGTGCTCTGTCCTTCCTCTTCTCCTGACCTGTGGCATACCTGCTAAATGGCCAGTCAGAAAGCTCTCTGGCTTCCATGAATAGCCTCTCTTCAGAGAAAGCACCACGGTCCATCAGACATGCCCAGTGCACACCGGCCTTTGCATAGCTGAGGGATCCTTAGTGATATTTGCCCTGCGGTTCTGCCCCACCACTGCCTGTCTTTAGGCATCCAACACCTCCCCTCCTCCTTTCCAAACCCGAGATGCTGTTTCCTCTGCCTGGGCTGCCAGTGTAAACCTCTGTTGAAAGGTGTTCATTTGATTTGGCAGGAAACATGTTATTTCTATCAGGCCCGTATGCTTGTGTTCTGCTGAGCCTTTGACTTGTAGTCCTTGGCAAGCTTTGGCCCTGCACACAGCACTGCTACATGCTGGTTGGACCTGGCAGAATTGTGGGGTTTTTCTCTTTGGCTTCTAAATATAGAGCTGCCGCTCCATACTTTTGTACATTAAAGGGTGGTTTCACTGTCTGAATGGCCCTTTAATGTAGGTTGGGGTGATGTAGATCCAGATGGGCAATGTTTTCGGCACCTATTGTGGGCTTATTAAGGGGTGGGGAACCTTTCTTCTGCCAACGGCCATTTGGATATTTATAGCATCATTTGCAGGCCATACAAAATTATCAACTTAAAAATTAGCCTGCTATATTTGGTCAAACATTTAATTAACTCACCCCTAATGCCTTGACAGGGCCAGACCAAATGATTTCTTGGGCCTTATATGGCCTGTGGGCCGGGTGTTTCCCACCCCTGGCCCTAGTACCTAATGTTGGCTACATAAAGAAGGTGGCTACCAACACTATATAACATATTTTGCACATTAAAACCTCAATTCTATAATAAAAGTGTATAAGTTCAGTTGAAACATGAAATTTCTGATATTTGACCATTTTTTGACCTGCAAAAATGACAATTTCATGTGGCTCAACTTAGTATTGAATAGGAGGAAAGGGCTTGGTTTAAAAGGACTTGCTGCTCTATTTCATAAATTCATTTATTCAAGACACATCTATCGAGTATATTTCCTATGCTTAGCATTTTGGGTAGGTGTTGGTTGGGGTTACAAAGAGAAATCAAGTCTGTTCCCTGCCCTCTAGCCAGGAAGACACTCAACCAATTTGAGTACAAGTGTCAGGTGTTCTAAGGAAAGTCTGTTCATGTATCAGGGGCCTGAGGGATGACTGACCGTGAAGTCCTGGTTTGCCTGGGACTGTTCCCAGTGACAACACGGAAAGTCCTGGGCAAACTGGGACTGGATTATGTGGGCATCCTGCCGTTGTGGCTGCATGCAAAGATAACAGTTCTGTTAACAAGTTTATGCTGGGAAATAAAGTCACCCCTCCAACCTGGAAGAGGCAACGAAGCACATTAGCAAAGGAAAAGCTCTGTGAAGTCTCAGTGGAGGAAGCTGTTAAATTTGTTTAACCAGGATTTCTCTAATTTATTTGACCTTGGAGCTCCTTTTGTATTTAACATCCTTTGAACATCTTTGGGTTCTCCTCTCTTTGTGCTTTGGGGGAAAATTGCATCATTCTCTATCCTAAAGTGCACATTATTACCTTATATTATTAGTCTGATCCATGATTCAGGCAACAATTAGTATTAAAATAGCCCATCACAAGGAAATTTAGTACTAATGCAATCTTGGGGTTAAAAGGTTTTTCAGAAGGGTTGCTAATGTGTTATGGAGGGCTGTGAGTTACCACAAGGCTATTTTTTCTGGCTGACAGGCAAAGTCAGGCTGGCTGCTCACCTCTTTCTACAAGTGTGTTTTTTTTGCACCAAAGTCTGAGCCAAGTTGTTATGGAAACGGAAACAGTCTCCCTGTCTGAGAGCAATGCCTTGCTAATAATTAGAGAGCACGGCTGAGCAAACTTTAGTGGAAATGATTAATCTTTGCAAAGTACAGGTAAGCCTAGAAGATTGAACAGGTGTTTTTTGGCCTTTGCACTTTTCATCCCTAGAAAATTTTAATTTGGAAAGAGCTGAGCAAGCTCAGGTTTTGAGTCTTTCCTTACATTAAAAAGGAAAGTCATCCCTAATATTATGGTTACTGTGGCTTTATATTTTTAAAGGACATCTCTTAAGCCTATAGAGTTTCTCAGGCTGTTGTTTGCAACCCTTTTTGAGCTTGTTAAAATGCAGATTTCTGGGCCTCTCTCCAGATCCATTGAGTCTGAATATCTCGAATATCTTGGGCAGGGTCTTGGGATTTGATTCTCTAACAAACTCTCTGCTGAATTTGATGCTTGCACCCTGAAGTTAGCTTTGCTCTAGGAATCGGGAAACTTTAAAGAGCCAGATAGCAAATAGGTTAGGCTTTGCAACTCTATCGTAGTGTGACACTAGCCATAAAAAATGCCAGAAGGAATGGGCATGGCTGTGTTCCCATATGACTTTATTACAAAGACAGCAGTGGCTGGACTTGGCCCTTGGCTGTAGTTTGCTGACCCTGCTGAAGGATCTGCCAAGTACCGTCCATGTAATGGAACTGCTACTTTCTTTTTTAAAAAATATATTTTATTGATTTTTTACAGAGAGGAAGGGAGAGGGATAGAGAGTTAGAAACATCGATGAGAGAGAAACATTGATCAGCTGCCTCCTGCACACCCCCTACTGGGGATATGCCCGCAACCAAGGTACATGCCCTTGACCGGAATCAAACCTGGGACCCTTCAGTCCGCAGGCCGACGCTCTATCCACTGATACAAACTGGTTAGGGCAGGGACTGCTACTTTCAAAGGCATTTCTGCAAAAAGTCAACCACCCTTTTAGATATCTTCTCTTCTAACCTAAATACAGACAAAAGGAGAAGATACCTCTGCTGGGGAAGGGGAGGGAGGGAGTTTGGAGTGATCAGATGGCAAACCATTCTTCTGTGGTTATGAGTCATTGTGGATGAGATGATTTTCTGGTTTGGGGCTAGAACAGAAGTGAATTGGTGAACTTGAATCTCTTCTGAAGAAAAGTCTCTCCTCCTTTCTTGAAGGAGGAGATGGAAGTTTGGTATTGATGGAGGAGGGGTTGATTTGAAAGGTACTGTTTCCCTTCTTTTTCTCTGCCCAACTTGCTCCATATGGCTCTCCCTCCCACCCCCCACCTCCACCCTGAATTCCTGCTCTGTCTCTCAGGCTTGGCCTTTGGAGTCAAAGTTGGATTAGTATCTATGCTCTGTATTCATAGAACACTGGACTCCTCTCTGGGAGTGCAGATAAGTTCAGCAACTTGAGATTTTCTTGCCATTTTCAAATGCCACCATGGCACATTCTGTGTTACATTTATGGTAGCTAATTGTTCATAGCTTTTAAAAGGCTTTTGGAGTGAAAGGGGTCCTTGTTCCTTTTTTTTCCTTTCCAATTTGAATGGCTTTAATTTATTTTTCTTGTCTAATTACTGTGATTCGGACTTCCATTGCTATTAAATAAAAGTGGTAACAGTGGACATCCTTATCTTGTTCCTGATCTATTTTTTCTTTATTGATTAAGGTATTACATATGTGTCCTTATCCCCTCCAGTACTCCCCTCCCACACTCATGCCCTCACCCCCGTGTCTGTGCCCATTGGGTAGGCTTATATGCTTGCATACAAGTCCTTTGGTTGATCTCTTCCCCTTACCCCGACCCTCCCCTACCTTCCCTCTGAGAATTGATGGTCTGATGGATGCTTCTCTGTCTCTGGATCTGTTTTTGTTCATCAGTTTATGTTGTTCATTATATTCCACAAATGAGTGAGATCATGTGATATTTATCTTTCTCTGACTGGCTTATTTTGCTTAGCATAATGCTCTCCAGTTCCATCCATGCTGTTGCAAATGGTAAGAATTCCTTCTTTTTTACTGCAGCATAGTATTCCATTATGTAGATGTACCACAGTTTTTTAATCCACTCATCTGCTGATGGGCACTTAGGCTGTTTCCAGATCTTCGCTATGGTAAATTGTGGTGCTATGAACATAGGGGTGCATATATCCTTTCTGATTGGTGTTTCTCTAGTTTCTTGGGATATAGTCCTAGAAATGGGATCACTGGTTCAAATGGGAGTTCCATTTTTAATTTTTTGAGGAAACTCCATACTGTCTTCCACAGTGGCTGCACCAGGTTGCATTCCCACCAGCAGTGCACGAGGGTTCCTTTTTCTTCGCATCCTCGCCAGCACTTGTCATTTGTCGATTTTTTGATGATAGCCATTCTGACAGATGTGAGATGGTACCCCATTGTCATTTTGATTTGCATCTCTTGGATGATTAGTGACTTTGAGCATGTTTTCATATGTCTCCTGACCTTCCTTATGTCCTCTTTCAAAAATTATCTATTTAGGTCCGTTGCCCATCTTTTGATTGGGTTGTTTATCTTTTTTTTTTTGTTAAGTTGTATGAGTTCCCTATAAATGTTGGAGATTAAACCCTTATCAGTGATAACATTGGCAAATAAGTTCTTCCATGCAGTGGGCTTTCTTGTTGTTTTGTTGATGGTTTCTTTTGCTGTATTGAAGCTTTTTATTTTGATGTAGTCCCATTTGTTTATTTTTTCCTTAGTTTCCATTGCTCTAGGAGCTGTATTGGTAAATATACTGCTTCAGCATATGTCTGAGGTTTTGCTGCCTGTGGATTCCTCTAATATTTTTATGGTTTCCTGTTGTATGTTTAAGTCCTTTATCCATTTTGAGTTTATTTTTGTGTATGGTGTAAGTTGGTGGTCCAGTTTCATTTTTTGTGTGTATCTGTCCAATTTTTCCAACACCATTTATTGAAGAGACTGTCTTGACTCCATTGTATATTCTTGCCTCCTTTGTCAAATATTAATTGGCATAGTGGTTTGGGTCGATTTCTAGGTTCTCTATTTTATTCCATTGGTTTATATGTCTGTTCTTGTGCCAGTACCAGGCAGTTTTGAGAACAGTGGCTTTGTAATACAGCTTGATATCTGGTATTGAGATCCCTCCCACTTTGTTCTTCTTTCTCAGGATTGCTGCAGCTATTCAGAATCTTTTTTTCATCCTAGATGAATTTTTGGAGAGTTTGTTGTAGGTCTGTGAAATATGCAGTTGGTATTCTAATGGGGAGTTCATTGAATCTACAGATTGCTTTGGGTAGTATGGGCATTTTAAGGATGTTGATTCTACCAGTCCGTGAACATGGTATGTTCTTCCATCTGTTTATGTCTTCCTCTATCTCTTTTTTCAGTGTCCTGTAGTTTTCCGAGTACAGGTCTTTTACCTCCTTAGTTTATTCCTAGGTATCTTCATTTTTTGGGTGCAATGGTAAATGGGATTTTTAAAAATCTCTCTTTCTATAAGTTCATTATTGGTGTATAGAAATGCCGTAGATTTCTTGGTGTTAATTTTATATCCTGCTACATTGCTGATTCATTTATTAAGTCTAATTTTTTTTTGATGGAGTCTGTAGGGTTTTCTATGTACAGTATCATGTCATCTGTGAATAATGACAGTTTTATGTCGTCTTTTCCAATTTGGATACCTTTTATTTCTTCATCTTGTCTAATTGCTATGGCTAGCACTTCTAGGACTATGTTGAACAGGAGTGGTGAAAGTGGGCATCCCTGTCTCATTCCCGTTCTTAGGTGAAATGTTTTAGTTTTTGCCCATTGAGTATGATGTTGGCTGTAGATTTGTCATATAAGGCTTTTATTATGTTGAGGTATGACCCCTCTATTCCCATTTTGCTGAGGGTTTTTTTTTTTTTTTTATCAAGAAAGGGTGTTGGATTTTGTCAAATGCTTTTTCTGCATCAATTGATATAACTGTGTGATTTTTATCTCTCAATTTGTTTATGTGATATATCATGTTTATTGATTTGTGGATATTGTACCATCCTTGCATCCCCAGGATAAATCCTACTTGGTCATGGTGTATGATCTTTCTGATGTAATGCTGGATCCAATTTGCTAGAATTTTGTTGAGGATTTTGGCATCTATGTTCATGAGGGATATTGGCCTGTAATTCTCTTTCACTGTGTTGTCTTAATCTGGTTTTGGTATTAGGGTAATGCTGACTTCATAGAATGAGCTTGGAAGTGCTCCTTCTTCTTGAATTTTTTGGAATAGTCTGAGGAGGATAGGTTTTAGTTCTTCTTTGAACATTTTAATAAACCCCCCTGTGAAGCTGTCTGTCCTCAGGCTTTTGCTTGCTGGAAGCTTTTTGATGACTGCTTCAATTTCTTCCATAGTTATTGACCTATTGAGATTTTTAGAATCTTCCTGATTGAGTTTTGGAAGGTTGTATTTTTCTAGGAATATGTCCATTTTCTCTAGATCCGTGGTTCTCAACCTGTGGGTCGCGACCCCTTTGGCGGTTGAACGACCGTTTCACAGGGGTCGCCTTAGACCTTCCTGCACATCAGATATTTATTTACATTATGATTCATAACAGTAGCAACATTACAGTTATGAAGTAGCAACAAAAATAATTTTACGATTGGGTAACAACATGAGGAACTGTATTTAAAGAGCCAGAAGGTTGAGAACCACTGCTCTAGAATGTCTAGTTTGTTGGAATAGAGTTGTTCATAGTATTTTTTAACAATCCTTTGTATTTCTGTGGGGTCTGTTGTTATTTTGCCTCTTTCATTTCTGATTTTGTTTATTTGAGTGCTCTCTCTTTGCTTCTTGGTGAGCCTGGCTAGACCTAGTTTATCCTTTCAAAGACCCAGCTCTTTGTTTCATTGATCTTTTGTATTGTTTTTTTGGTCTCTATGTCATTTATTTCTGCTCTGATCTTTATTATCTCCTTCCTTCTGCTCACTCTGGGCTTTTCTTGTTGCTCTCTTTCTAACTCTTTGAGTTGTAGAGTTAGATGTTTTATTACCTTTTTTTATTTATTTTTATTTATTTATTTTTTTTTGAGGTAGGCCTGTAGAACTATAAATTTCCCTCTCAGGACTGCTTTCACTGTGTCCCATAGATTTTGGATTGTTGTGTTTTCATTGTCATTCGTTTCCAGGATATTTTAAATTTCTTCTTTGATCTCTTTGATAACCCAGTCATTGTTTAATAGCATGCTATTCAGCTTCCAAGTGTTTGAATTTTTTTGATTTTTTTTTTTTAGTTTATTTCTAATACTATGCCATTGTGGTCTGAGAAGATGCTTGATATGATTTCAATCTTCTTGAATTTGGAGAGACTTTGCCTGTGACCTAATATGTGGTCTGTCTTTGAAAATGTCCCAGGTGCACTTGAGAAGAACGTATGTTCCGTAGCTTTGGGATGAAATGTTCTGAAGATGTCAATTAAGTCCATCTGATCTAGTGACTCATTTAGGATTGCTGATTCTTTGTCTAGACTCTAGAGGATTTATCCAGTGTTGTCAGTGGGATGTTAAAGTCCCTTATTATGATTGTATTGTTGTCAATCTCTCCCTTGATATCTTCCAGGAGTTTTGTTTTGTTTTTTTTAATGTATTTGGGTGTTCCTGCATTGAGTTCATATATGTTTACCAGGGTTATATCCTCTTGTTGTATTGATCCCTTTAGTGTTATGAACTGGCCTTCCTTATCTCTTGTTATGGCCTTCACTTTGAGGTCTATTTTCTCAGATATAAGTATTGCTATCCCAGCTTTTATTGGGGGGGGGGGGGCCTTGTTCTTTAAGGGTTAGAACTGAGCATTAGAGAACATACTCTTATGTGCTTTGTTGTGTTACGTTGGGTTTGGGGTTCAATTTTCCCAACTGTATACATCCAACCAGATTATGAGCTTTTCTGCTTCTTGTTCGAATTTTCTGTTTTTCCAAATGGTTTGCTTAGTTTCAATTTTTTTTTATGTGTTTAAGGAGGAAATAGTTCCTCTGGACCACAGATATGAATGCACCGACTAATGCTGCTTTCAGAACGTATTTCTGTTCATATCCTCCGGCTTTTCTTCTTTGTGTCACAGCAATTCCTTGCTATTTTCTTATTTCTTTTGAAGGGATAATGATGGTGGCCAATTTGTGCATTTTATAATGTTTTAATTCGGTTCTTCTCATACTGCAGCTTATTCTGGAAACATAATGGCACACACACCTGAATCATTCTTTTTGATTCAGCCTTAAAATCTGTTTCCCACACGGTTTGAGTCTGTATATTGTGGGATCATTAGCTTGTGTAGCTTTGCGATGTCACTGTCAGCTCTCTGTTATCAAATATAAGAGCATTTTCTTTTGACATATTTATATCCAGTTCCCAAACTACTTTGTATTAATGTACTTGCTTTACATTTATCACAAGGTCATTTTAAGCCTTCACTTGTTCATTGTTGTTTATCTTTTAACACCTTTGGCTTTATATATATTTTGAAATGTGAGCATTTATGCTTTACTTCTCTTATGTACCATTGTCCCTCTTGATTTTTTTATTCCTTCTTTCTAATTATATTTTTAATTTTCAAACAAAAATCAAACAATTTTGGGCAGTCTAGTGAGGGCTTGGGGAGCTTGGAGTCAGGAGTCAGAAGAGCTTGAGTTTTGGTGTCCCTAACTCCCTGTCTGAGTGACCCTGAGCCCAAGGGCCCTTCTCTGCAATACCTCCCTGGAACGGGTGTGTATCACTGCATGCCAACTGTCTAGTATATGCCTGGCAGAGAGCGAGTGCCCATGAGCATGAGCTGTTACCATGATAACGAGAAGGTGGATGAATTCCTTCCCACCTACTTAAGGACAGATACCATCTATCTGAATATGCCAGTTCCCATGAGCCCTGTCCGTTTCCAACCTGAAATGCTGAGATTGGTTATATTTTCAGCCTGCAAACTCAGGTTCTTTATCTGTGGCTCATTATTTTGGGTATTGGACCCAGAGTGATTTCACAGGAAGGATTTGGCAGGATGTCGGCAGTTTTCTCGGTGACAGAAATGGGAGGTGGGACATTTCAGGACCAGGTTGCTGCCTGTCTTTCAATCTTGCTGTGTGGTGGGGGCTCCTTGGACTTTTTGATGGAATAGTTAGCTTTGGAGAATTCTTGGCCACAGAGAAGAATCACGTCCCCACACTTGCTCTTTCCCATTGTAAAGCTTCCATGAGAGTTAAGTTTTTAGGAAACATTTTTTCTTTCTTTAGTGAAAACCATCATAACCTGGTGATGATGCTATTACTGAAGTTGACAGAGGACCTGAGACAAAGCCGTGTGACAGGTGCGGAATATCCTACTCCAGGCTCCTGTAATTGCTGCGGAGACGATGTTTTCTTAATTTCACTGGTTTCCTGGGTGGTTGGATTCTTGCATCTCTGTCCCCTACCTTTATCTTTAAGAGAATGTTGCTGCTTTTGTAGCTCATGAGCAATGCGTACTCTCAAATTTCAGCTCTATGAAATTGGTGGAAAACTAGGGAAGAAGAACTTTTTAAAAGGATTACCTTCTTTAAAAATATTACCTTATTTCCGCTGATCTGTCATCTGTTTCCATGGAAATAGAATTAGGAGATAGTTTCTGACGATCATTTTCAGGGCCGGCTCCTGATTCCCACTCCAGTTTCCATAGAGATGGAAGCAACACTGGCGAAGACAAAGTAAAAAGGATTACAAAAGTGAGCTGCCACGTGGACTGTGGTCCAGGCCTATTCTGGCGGTTGCTATATGTTCAGTTTGGTCATGAACCCTCTGTGACGCTGGTACTTGATGGAAAACAGGTGGTTATTACTCAAAAAATGGCTTTCGTCTTAAGCTGAGGGGTCCCGCTGTTTTCCACACTTCTCTTTGTCTTCTAGAATTGGCTTCAGAGCCAGCCCCAGCCCCATGGATCCTGAACCCCGCCTCCTTTTTAGAATGGGCTCAGAAGCAGTTGAGACAATCAGGCGTTGATTGCCTGGCGATATTGGTATCTCTGGTCTCCCAAGGTGGACAGGGCAGGCAGAGAGAGACTCTGGCTTTTGTGTGCCAGGAGCACGGCCTCCCTGAGTCTCCACACTGGCAGGCGCTTTCACATGTCCTGTCTGCTTTCACAGGCAGACACAGGAACAGAAAGGGCCAGGTTGCATGGCGTTGTCACGAACTACGCTTTGCTCTTTCTGAGGGCTGTCTTGGTTGTTTGCCTGGAAATGATGAAATTGGCTTTATGCTTTCACTGAAGTCCAATCAGCCTGCACTTTTCACAGAGCAGTTAGTTGGGAACCGATTGATACTATTCACAGGAATAATGTGTCAAAATAAAAAATGGTGTCCTTTGAAGAAAGCAGCTTTAAAATGAATCAGGATGAAATAGGATGTTCACGTGGGCGTCCCCTCCTTGGGACCCAGGGCTTTTTGTTCTGGGCTACAGGACAGCAGAGTCTGGGACTGGAAGGGCTGGGCCATCCCGTGAGGGGTTGCTTTCCCGAATCTTTGAATTCCTCTGATGGGAAGAAAATTAGGTGACAGTCTTGAAGGTTTCTTTGCATAGCAAACATGCTTCTAGAACTTTAGCACGCTTGCTGACTGGAGTTGGTGGCCTGTGGTGCCTGTACCATCTCTGCCTGCACTGCCAGTCCTTTGGAGAGAGAAGGAGAGAGTAGTGGCTCGAAGCTCCCCCCGAGAGGCTGCACATACGTAACTCATCCTCGGAAGGTCATTTGCTCTTCATCAGAGATCCAGCCCCTTTGTGATTTTGAAAAAAGAAAAAATGGGGATGAGAAACAGCCATGAAATACTGAGGATTAAACTGACTGAAGGAGGGGACTTGACCTCATGTGTCTGTCGGCACCTCAGGAATTGCATGTGGATTGTTGACGTGCAGTAAGATCTGGAAAGCTGGGATTCAGGCATTCTTGCTCTCTTCTTGCTCCCCTTCTATGGGAATTCTGCTGCTACCCAGCTCTGACCCAGGTTGATCTTCACTCTCTAGGGTGCTTGGCTGAGCCATCTGCTCCGGCACCCCTCCTGCCCCATGGTGGAGGAGCCACACCTGGTGGAATTCTCTGAGATCCTCCAAATTCTTCCTCTGGGTCTGCAGATTGGACCCCTCTTATGGTCAGGGCCATCTCCCTCTGTGTTTTGGGTTTTCTTAGCTTTAGTTTCTGAGGATTTTTTCCTTCCTTTTTTTCTCCATTCTGTGTTTTAATTTATATGTTCTTTTTTCCCCCCCTCCTCTTGCTTTTTTTTTGGTTTTGTTTACACCTTAATTGGGAAAGGAAAATCTTCTAGAAATGTGGATGTAACATGAAGAAAAACCTTACCTTGACGTAGTAACTCTACATATCTGAGACCTCACTCAAAAGTGCCAGGAGGTGGGTGGAGTGAGCGAGGCTCAGTTTACCAGGTGGGACCACACACTGGCTGTTTGGCTGCACACTTGCTTTGTGCCAGATGGGACACTAAGTGTGTGAACTTGCCTAGTGCTCAAGACCCTGAGTGGGCACACCACTAAGCTCTGTCTTGGGAGTGAATGTGTCACCATCTGCATTTTACATATAGGGAAACTGAGGCTCCTGCCTGGAATCAGCCCAGTTCTGTGAACTGCAAGGACAACACCTACAGCCAGTGACACGCATGACCTCGCTGCTGACACTGGTGGCTTCCCTCAGTCCAAGGAGACCCGGCCACAGAGCCTCCCAACCGCCAGCTGCTCTCACTTGCACTTCTTGTTAGGAGCTCTCTATGTGGTTACTGTCTTCTCTTCCTTCAAGGCCCAGGTCATGTGTCCCTCCTCTTTGGAGTCTTCCAAGAACCATGTCTGCCTCCCTCCTAGCAGGCCTGGCTGCTCCCCTGCCAGTTGATGTCCAGGGGTGTGCTTGGTCTGTGACCCTAGAGCTGGGTGTATTGTAAGCGCTAAGGCTGTACTTGCCTGCCTGACCTCCTGGCTTAGGAGGCCCTTGAGGGAAAGGGCTGCATCTTCCACCCTAATATTTAGCAGGTGCTCAGTGAGCGTTTGCAGAAGGAGGATACCCAGTGGATATTAGCTCTGAGCAGAGTCTGTGAGCTAGTGGACCATCTGGTTGACTCAATAGTGATGAATAACAAAGGCTCCTAGGGTCCCTGCCCAGCCCCCCAACCAGGTATGGCTGGACTCGTCTCTCTTCTCTGTGACAAGTGGATGGTTCTAGCCTGAGTGGAAACAGCAGAACAGCTGACATTTACAATATTCACCGTTCACTTACTGTGTAAAGGGTTTGATTGTAGGGTCGTTAATCAAGCTGTCAGGTGGAACATGAAGGTCTTATTTATTATATAAGAAGGTATTTTATAAAGAAATTGAGCTGTGGTAATGAATAGGTATTGGGCATCAATGATGTTGCCGCTATCAATCAAGATATTCATATTTAGAGGTAACAGCAACCGTGAGGGATTGTAAAAGTGAATAAACTTCCCCAAGGATGAATTATACCATTTGATGATTAACTTTCCATTAAGTACACTGGCTGTTTACAATTAGACTTTTTACAAAAGTTAGAAACAAATCTGTATTTAAATAACAGTTATGATTGAGCATATCAACAGAAAGAGACATTGCTAATACTTTAAATTAATTATGAATAAATTATTGGGTATAAAATGTATTCTCCTATTAAATATGTCCTAATCTATTTCATGAGCTTGGAGAATCACGTGATTTGTTCCAGCGCCACAGCTGACGGGGCAGGATTAGGACTTGAAGTCATCACCTGTACTTGAAAATGTTTTTCAGGTGCTTCACCATAAACTGTCTCATTTACACTTTAAACAATTTTGTGGACCCAAGTCCCGCGTGTATTTTATTGACACAGGCGTTGGAGCCGATTCCCTCTTCTGTCCCAGTGATGTTGTGATGGGGTCCCTCGTGGCAGGCTTTCAGGGGGAATGAATGGCTGTCCTGGCCATAGTAAGCTGTCTGAACAGGTGAACTATTTATTTTTTTAATCCTCACCCGAGTACATATTTTCCATTGATCTTTAGAGAAAGAGTAGAAGGAGGGGAGGAGAGAGGGAAGGAGGGAGAAAGAGAGAGAAAGAGAGAGAAACATTGATGTGAGAGACACACATTGACTGTTTGCCCCCCCCCCCCCCACATGCCCAGGGTTGGGGATCAAACCTGCAGCCAACCAAGGTATGTGCCCTTGGCCGGGAATCGAACCCCAGACCCTTCAGTCTGAGGGCTGATGCTCTAACCACTGAGACAAACCGGGCAGGAAGGTGAACTATTTTTAAAATGGTATTTCAGTAGCTTTAAGCAAATACCTCAATTTGGAAGCTGGTTTTGATACCTGAATAATACGGTGGGCCTGGGAATGTGTTTGCAGGCAATAATATTTATCAAAGTTAGCCTTTATTTTGCCCCAAAGCTGAAGTTATAACATAGTTTTAATGCAAATACTTATATTTTCTACACAGGACTGATGAACAGTGAGGGGTTTTGGGTGAGCCACTTAGCAGCACAGCCTCTCCAGCACCCACTGAGAACTCATCAGCATTCAGTAGCCCTGCCAGAGTGGAAAAGTCTATTTACTTTAAATGAGATTTTGCTTGATTGCTATTTTTATTTTGAAAATCCAATTTTAGCTTTTTGTCTCACATAATAATGAGTTTTTTGATAAATACTGTCACCCTTTATTGTAAGTGTAAAGGAGAGGTAACAGCTTTGTGCAGTGAGCTAGTGCCACGGAATCCGATGCTAGAAACCTGTTTGTCATTGGCACGAACAAAGGCATTTCTTCTTCTCGGACAGGGAGAGGCTGTTGATGGTCCCCTTGGAGAAATTTGATGCTACCGCTGAAAATTCAGAGACTGAAGTCCGAAGTGAATGTTGCCACCTTATTTGATTTGGAGTGGTTAAAATTGGATGACGTTCACCATTAATTCTGGTTGGGTTTCACTTTGCTGTGGCTGAGTGCCCTACGCACGCTGTGGAGGATTAAGGGGAAGGGGTCCCTTGGTGATCACTTCCTTACTGGGAGTTTCCTTTGGGATGGCGGAAACTGCTTATCGTGGCCCAGGACAGAAAATAAATCCTGAAGGCGCCATACAGCTCAAGTGACAATTTGAGAATAACAGTTGGACCAGTGCAGAGAACCTGAGGCCCAAATTCACTTAACAAACAGAGGAACTAATCTGTCAGGCATTGGATGGAAAGCCTATTTCTGAGTTTATTTCACAGCACATTATGACAGCGTTTTTTAAAATCACGATTCATCTCCATTTAAAAGATATAATCTGCATATACTCATGGGAAATACTCAGAGACAAAGCTTTGCGACTTTTCCCCCTGAAGCTGACCTTGTGTGCCCCCGCCCAGCCCTACCCCCGAGCCAAGGGACATTTTTCGCACTGTGAAATGTAATTTATTGGACCGGAACAAAATTGGAATAAAAGCCATCATCGTTATCAGTGAAAAAGAAAGTGAGGGTTTAGGAGAATCAGGGCTAAGAAATTTATTTCTTTTGCTATTCAAAAATAAATATGCTGAAGGAAATGCAGGGAGACCTCCAATTCCAAAGTATTTGCGCCCATGTCTGGTTTACAGTACAGAGTGTTGGTTGAGAGAGATGGGCAGTTGTGGAGTTTATGTTGGCCCACACCCTCGTTTGGCTGAGGAGCCTGGAGCCCAGAGGGGAGAGGTCACCTGTGAGGGCTGGGTTTCCATCCTGGTCCATGTCCTTGGTGACTTTGCTTTTGCCTCTCTAAAACTTTTCTTTTGGGAAGCCCATCTTTTTAAAAATACCACAGTGTATTGTGTTCTTTCAGTGTCTAGTTTCACATTCACTTGAGTCTAAGAGGAGCCACAAAATAAATGATCTTCAGTGGGGACTTCAGCAGTGACTGATGGGGACAGTTCTCTCATCTTGAACTTGCTTCTTTTCAATTTAGGGAACGTGGAATTGCCTCGAGGACAGAGTCACCGGCCTTTCCCAGGGCACCTGTCCCTGTGAATTTGTGATGGTCTTCTTAGATGAGACTCAGTTATCAGAGGTCAAGTTCCAAGGCCGCGTCGGCTTTATGAACACAAGAATGTCGTCAGTCTTGAGTTCAGGAAACAAATGCTCTCACAGAGCTGGGGAAGTGGAGTGGTCAGAGATTCAGGGTGGTTGGGGAAAGCTAGAGCCCTAAAAGGTTGCATCTGAACATTTGCCCCCACCTGACAAACCTTTGAGGGCAGGTGCTGCCTGGGTCTTTGCTGCCTCCCCAGGACATGGGCATTTATCCCCTATTTGAGAGAATACCACCCACTTCTGTGATTGTTCACTGTGTGCCAGGCTCTGTACAGGCTCTGTGCGAAGGCCTAGGACCCTTTCTCTCCAGTTGTAGAAGCACAGAAATGAGGTCTGAGTTACTTGTCCAAGATCACCCGCCCAGAGACCCTCAGTCTGCTTTGAACCCAGGCTCTGCCCAGCACCTGCAATATGGGAACGAGACCTGTGTGCCCTGGGGCTGCCCCCTTGCCCACCTCATCTTCCCTTTGCTCTTATGTCCGATTCCTGCATGAAAAGAGCCATCCCATGTACAGTACTTTATGCTTCACACGATTATTATTAAACCTGGTGGAATTGAACCCATTTTGGGAGATGAGCTCCTCTCCTAACCATGATGCCTGTTCCTCTCCTTTCCTGGCTCACAGTTTTATTTTTCCTTTGATTCAGAGTTGTGAATGTGGGTGAAAATGGAGGGAGGTTTTCTCTGGAACTGGATTCCACGTTTTCCGAAGCTAATAGCAGAATGCTATAGTGTTTCTGTCTGTCAGCAACATTCAGGCGAGAATCACATCCACTAGCAGTTCCGGCGAAGAGAATGGCTTCTGAGGGCCAGTGACTTAGGCAGTAGAGTCTAAGTGGAGAGAATTCTTCTGCACGGGCCCAAGACAGAGCCCTTCGTGCCCGGAGCAGGAAGGGTTTGCATATATTTTCCGTAGGTTCTATTCATAAACGTTGGGATTTTCTGTTGACAAGGCAATAATGAACCCACTGGTTTGGAAGGTGAGGTAATGGGAAGCCTATTCTAGCAGCCCAGGTGGTGCTATGTCAGTATCACAAAGTTGTGATTCTTGTGCTTGTTAGACTGTAGTTCTTCCAAAGGCTTCACAGAGTCCGTGGTTTCCATGCTCTGCTTTGTCCCGACATAAGCTCTATATGATTCACAAAGAAACACTTGTGTTAGAATTAAATGACTTTCCTGTAGAAGAGAACTTCACAAAAAGTTTTTTGAACAAATAGCTTTGGGAAATTCTACTTTCTCAATTTTTTTTTTCTTGGTGATTGTGCACTAATATATTTAAGGCTCTGAGAAATCCTGAGAAAGAACCCTGTTTCATTTCACCCTGGCATTTCCCAACCTTATTTATTGCCCTAGATTTTAATTTGCCTGAAGGGGTTTTAGATACTTAGAGGGCAGTCACATAACATCTAAGGGTTGAATTATATTTATTTACTAGAGGCCCAGTGCACGAATTCATGCACGGGTGGGGTCCCTCGGCTGGGATGGCAATCAGGGCCAATGGGGGCCATCTTGCCCAGTCCCTGTTGAGGTGATTGGAGCTGGCTGGCCAGGGCAGGAGGGACTGCAGGAGATTGGCTGGCTGGGGGGAGGGACCATGGAAGGTTGGCCAGCTGGCCCTGATCATGGCTGATCGGGGCTGTCCTGCGGGGCGGAGGGATCATGGGAGGTTGGCCTGCCATGGGAGGTTGGCTGTGGGAGTGCACTGTCAAACAGGGGGAAGCTCCTATGTTGAGTGTCTTCCTCCTGGTGGTCAGTGTGTGTCATAGCAACTGGTTGACCGGTCATTCGGTTGACCGGTTATACAGTCGCTTAGGCTTTTATATATAGACTAGAGGCCCGGTGCACAAAAATTCGTGCACTCGGGGGTGTCCCTCAGCTCATCCTATGCCCTCTTGCAGTCTGGGACTCCTCGGAGGATGTCCGCCTGCTGGCTTAGGCCCGCTCCCTGGGAGATCGGGCCCAAGCTGGCAGTCAGACATCCCTCTGGCAGCCCGGTAGCCCTCAGGGGATGTCCACTTACCAGCAGGGAGCAGACCTAAGCTGCAGTCAGACATCCTTAGTGCTGCTGAGGAGGTGGGAGAGGCTCCTGCCACCACCGCTGTGCTGGCAGCCATCAGCCTGGCTTGTGGCTGAGCAGAGCTCCCCCTATGGGAACGCACTGACCACCAAGAGACAGCTCCTGCATTGAGCATCTGCCCCCTCGTGGTCAGTGTGTGTCATAGTGATCAGTCATTCCCAGTCATTCTGCTGTTAGGGTCAATTTGCATATTACCCTTTTATTATATAGGATAGAGGCCTGGTGCATGGGTGGGGGCCGGCTGGCTTGCCCTGAAGGGTGTCCCGGATCAGGGTGGGGGTCCCACTGGGGTGCCTGGCCAGCCTGGGTGAAGGGCTGATGGTTGTTTGCAGGCTGGTTACACCCCTTTTAGGGTGTGGGGTCGCCACTGGGGTGCCTGGCCAGTCTGGGTGAGGGCCTGAGGGCTGTTTTCAGGCTGGCCAAGCCCCCCAGCAACAGAAGTTCCCAGCTTCTCCTTTTTTTCTTTTTTATTCTGGGATTTATTTACCTTCTATAATTGAAACTTTGTAGCCTTGAGAGGAGATCAGAGCCGGCCAGGGCAGGCGGGAGGGAAGCTTGGCTTCGTCTGTTGTAAGCCTCCTGCTCGCTCCAGCTCCGTGGCCTCAGCCGGCTGAAAGCAGGTATCTGGGGTTTATTTACCTTCTATAATTGAAACTTTGAGTTTCAACTGAGTGGAGCTCAGAACTGGCCGTGGCAGGCGGGAAGCTTGGCCTCCTCCATCATTGGGGCAACCAAGCCTCCTGCTTGCTCCAGCTCCGTGGCTGCTGGCCACCATCTTGGTTGGGTTAATTTGCATATAGTCGCTCTGATTGGATGGTGGGTGTGGCTTAAGGCATAGCAAAGGTATGCCAATTTGCATGTTTGTCTTTTATTAGTGTAGATGTGCATATTAGCCTGCAGATTCAAAACCAAATCCTTTAGATCAGGGACCAACAAACATTTTCTCTCATGGGCCAGATTGTAAATTTTTTGAGCTCTGCAAGCCATGAGGCCTGTTGCAACACTGGACCCTGCCCTTGCACCATGAAAGCAGACACAGATGACACATGAATGGATGGACATGGTTGTGTTCCAATAAAACTTTATGTATAGAAACAGGAAGACTAGATGTAGTCTGTGGGTCATAGTTTGCCCATCTTGTGTCAGACCCTTGGTCTCTGGATCACCCTGCTGCTCTTCTGTGCCATTCCCTCTGGCTGTAAAGCACACTTGATTCAATAACTGCTACTCAGTCTCCAAAACTTGGCTCAAGCACCCCTCCCCCAGAAGCCTCCTTGGACTCCAAGGTCAGCTCCATGTCTCCCCATAGTCCCAGTGGCTTCCTCTATCATATCCCTAAGCAACTAAGCTGTCATCACTCATTTCCTTCCCCCACCCCACTGGGAACCCTTAGGGAAGGGGCCTTATTGCTAGTGTGTAGCTTCAGCTCTTATGCAGACACTCACTGTGAGCTTGTGGGATGAATATGATGTGATAACTTGACACAGCATTTTGTTTTTGTTTTGTTTGGGTGAACTCGTAGAGTTAATAGTAAGTACAGCAGGAGGAAATGCTCTTTCCAAATAAAAATTTCAAGTATCCCCCAAGACACGGATCATTTGGATAAATCTGAGGATGAATTCCACATCCTCCCAGGATCTGTGATTCTCTGGTGAAGGAAGGAAGAAATGAGGCTCCTGTGCACTGTGGTAAATTATGTGTGAGGAACAGAAAAGCCGAGTGAAAATGATAATTTAGGGGGCAATGGGGATGCATTTGAAAGATCTGAAGGCGTATTTTTCTCCTTCTTTCTCCATGTATTAGAGATTAAATGATATAGACCTTTTTCTCTTTTCACCCAGGCCTTTAAAATATTTTTTTCTGGCAATTTCTCTTCATATTACATGACTGCTCTAATTACATCTCTAGTTTTAAGATAATAGAACTGCATTTTTAATGTGCTCTCTACTGTATCTCGATTTATGATGTGTCTTCTTTCTTACGCCTTCTAAAAAAATTAACTGAGTTAATATTAAAATAAAGTAGGTGAATTAAAAGGGAATGAGCCTTTAAAATCTCAGATCCAACCCAAATGCTCACTCAAAGGCTGACCTCTCCTTCTCTGTGGCCAAGATAGCCTTGCTCTCACCTGCCTTCCTGCTGGAAAGCTCCTCTGACCTCCAGGTGTGCCCATGACCCTGAGCTGTCCTGGTGAGGGAGGAAAGGAAGGGAAAGGCTGGCTTGATGTCCCATAAGGTTTGAACTGCCTTCCCCTAGAAGAGACACCATGACTTTCCCAGAGTCCCATGCTGAGAGTCCCATAATCTCTCAGCAATTTGGCCCCCTTCTGCTGCTGACCCCAGGAGCCCTGCAGGGTGCAGTGACTTTCAGAGTCCTAGCAGGCAGAGCAGGGCTTATCTCAATGCCACTGCTGACACATGGGGTCACTTGACATCTTGGCCTTCAGCCTCTGGATGACTCCATCTGTCTGGAGTGATCGATCGACCTCCTGGGTTATCTTCAATGTTAGCAAACAGAACTCCATGTACTCAGCTGAATATTAAATACCACGGTGCCTATCTCTCACTCTGATCTTAGGGACTGCACAAAGGAGATTGCAGAGATTTAAAAGTCGTGACAATGGAAATAATTGGATAGCACAATTGTGTTATTCATTAAACACAGGCCCTTTCTTCAAGGAGGTCATGTATGGCTAAAGGAAGGGGACACACAAACCCAGGATTGTGGGGCTAGAGAATAATGCTATGTATAAAGCACTGTGGGGGTTTGGAGGAAGGCATCACTGTCTGTCTGTCTGGAATAGGGACTAGACAGTCAGGAAGAGGTTCCCAGGTGAGGACATGATTAACTGGGGTATTTATGGATGACCTGGTGTTCACCAAATTGAAGGTCAGGGTTCCAGGAGTTCCTCACAAAGAGAGTAGAATTCCCCTATAATGGCCAGGTTTGCAGATACAGAATTAGGGGAGTAACAGGTGATTGTGCTTCCCCAACCAGACACTCAGAAGAACATTTAGTGTAGCTGTTTCATACACATGGAACTCATCATATAGATTCCTAAACATAAGTCATGGTTGCGATTCTCCCATCTTTCCATTGTTACACTAACTTTTATTAAGTATAAAAGATGAACTTAACAGCCAACAAAACAACTAAGTAGCAGGAGAGGCCCTGTAGGAACCATCAGGAAGGGACAACCCTGCTGAGAGCAGTGCTATTTCAGCACTGAGGACAGCGACACACAGCCTTTTCCAACTCCTGGACCTGGAAAGTCCTCTGCTGATGATTCATAGGTGTTGAATGTGATAAGGAATGGCATTGTTTGCAGAGTCTGTTTCATCATGCCCTCAGGACTGCACCCAAGCTTGGTCAGGCCACATAGGTTAGACTCTGATACCTCTGTACTGGAGGCCAAGTGCCTCAGAGTCACATTCCCCTGGTATGGACCTCTTGGGTTAGGATCAGACCACAAGGGTTCTCTACAAGCAGATGGAAGGGCATGCTCGCTATGTTTTCTGCCAGACAGTTGGCTCAAGGTTATTGTGTTACTTGCAGTTCCTTTACATATGAGGAATTTCTGTGCCTTTTCCGGGTCATAGGTAATGATCACAGGGCCCCTTCTCTAATAGACCTGCAGATCCCAAATTTCCAAAATGGCTATTTTTTTCTGTGTATTAGTGGATTGAGACTAGTGGTGAAATTCACTGCCAAATTCTGTAGGATATAGAGCGTCACTCATTTAGTACTTGGCAGGCCACTCCATGTCATTTGTGGTGTTTGTCCCCCAGAAACTCAGGATGATGGACTTGGCCTTTGACTGACTTTGACAAGTCTGTAGAATTTTCTCCACCTCCACTTAATGTGCCCAGCCTCAGCCAGAAGTGAAGCTGAGGTGTCTGAGTCTCCAGCCGGACTCTGTATTTTGTTGGAAGCATTAGCTAAAGCAAATCCTTTACATTTACTTTGGAAATGAGGGCTCAAATGTATTCAAGGATTTCTTGTATTTTTGTGACCGTAAACCCTAATTTTTTCATTCCAACTTAGCCAGGCTGTTGACTGGCAAGCTTTTGTGTGTGAAGTTGATTCCCCAAAGAGACTGAATGGATGTTCATATTTGCTTGTACAGTCATAGCTAGAAAGAGTCTCTCCGTGAAATGAGCCCAGTGATTCTGTGTGTGGTGCCTCTGGTCTGAATGGGCTTGTTTCTTAAAAACAAAACAAAACAAAACAAAAAACTACACGTGATATTTGAAAAGAAACTCCTTAGAGTTAATTGTGCTCATGGACCTTTGTGGGTCACTGCTGGGGTTGGCATAATGAGGGCACGCTTTATAAGTGTGCCACCTGTGCAATCACACCAGACCCCATGCTACGAAGGGCCCCTGTTTGGTTTAATGTTCTGCTGCCAACGTTTTGAAGTTCTTAAATTTTTGAACAAGGGGCCTCACATTTATATTTTGCACTCAGTTCTGTAAATCATGTAGCTAGTTGTGACACAATCTAGTGTGGAAAAAGCATAACAACTGGAGTACAGGGACCTTGTAGGATCCAGAAAGGATACAATGGATTTTAATAGGTGTCCTATCCATTCGTATTAGGTTGTATAACTCTCCTCCCCAGTACATCGTTTTAGCATAAGGCCAGGACAGAAAGAATGAAAGTTAAACACAAAGGCAGCAAGTGGGCTTGTGACTCTTAAACCAGTCTGATTGCTCACTTCCCCATGCCCCTAACCCATCCTTTGAGATCTAGAGCCCAGCAGGCAACTAGCAGGGTTCACAGTCCTGTTGGGTGGCAGCAGGCGAGTGTCCCACATGATGATGAGCAGGCTGGCAGGCTGGGCGTCTCTGGGCATAGGGTTGGCAAGTTACTGGGGTGAGTGATGCTTCTTGCCCAGCTTCTGAAGGGAGTTGTCTGGAGCCATGAGAGTTTGGAGAGACCTGCTGGAAGCCCTTTCCCACTCCACTGGGCGTGAAAGACAGGCCGAGTTAGCCAGAGGCCTGATCCCAGCAGCTGGACCTCACAGCCAGGCTGCTTACTGTCTGCTGAATTCAGGCCCTCTGCACCTTCACCTTAGATGCTTTACAAAGGTAATTGTTTATTCCTATAATATTGATTAATACACAGAACTTTCTACCTTTTAATTGTTACATACAATAATTCATCCTCATAAATGCTTTCCCCAGTATTCCTAACTGCAGGTGGGGTTATTACAAATTACAGTGGGGCCTTGACTTACGAGTTTAATTCGTTCGAGACTGAGCTTGTTAAGGAGCTCGTTAACTCAAATTACTCTATCAACTCAATGCAAAAAATCGGCTGAGAGACAGCTGGCATCTCAAAAAACTCGTTAGTCGGGACACTCGTAAGTCAAGGCCCCACTGTATCAGCAGCAGTTAAGGTGAGGTATCTAGAAAGAAAGGGCAAATGTTTCTTAAAACCTCATCCCTGTACAAAAGGCAGAAAGGCAATAGGCAAATACAAGATTTAGGACCTCCTGCCCATGGTTATAAGGTTATGTTCAAGATAAGTGACACCTCTCCCTGCCCTGCCACCAGCACACACACCACTTTGTTCCTTCTGAACTCTAGAGATTTAAAGCCTCCCATCACTGTCACCTTTCTTTGGTTTTTAGCTTCAGTTAAATCTCTAAGCATGTCGCTATCTGAGTTTCTGTCTTTAGAAACCTTTGAATGTGAGCCTCAAAGTGATCCTCCCAGTGAACTTTCTCATCTTCTCTTGCACAGTGATGCGATCGGCAATTTCCCATTCTGCTCCCAGGAAAAGCAAATCTCTTTCATCTGACTTCCCTTGTTAGATGATGTGGGACTCATCTAGAAACATTTTAGGGCCCTCAGTTGTAACGGCAGAGGTGTTAAGATCCAGTGGACAGACACAGGGCTGGCATCTGTAGAGCTGGGCTCGGACCCTGACCCTGCCACTTGATGGTCATCTAATCTTGGGCAAAAAATTTCACCTCCTTGGGCCTCAGTTTTCTCTTCTATAAAATGGGGATCTCAGTCCAAAATAAAAGAGAGGACAACCATCCATGACTGTTCTTGGAAACATGGGGGGCAGTGTCAGAATTTGGTGTAGTTTGCTGCTGCGTCTTTTTTTAAATGTATTTTTATTGGTTTCAGAGAGGAAGAGAGAGGTAGACAGAGATAGAAACATTAATGATAAGAGAGAATCATTGATCGGCTGCCTCCTGCACACCCGCTACTGAGGATTGAGCCCACAATCTAGGCATGTGCCCTTGACCGGAATCGAATCTGGGACCCTTCAGTCTATTAGCCGACGATCTAGCCACTGAGCCCAACCAGCTAGGGCATGGTGTGGTTTGCTTCTTGACTGAAGTTGGTGGAAGCTGAAGAAAACATTCCCTTTATTGAGTTGGATTTGTTTTAATTAATTATGGTAACCCCACTCAAGGACAGTTGTGCAGCGCTCATATGGAGCCATAGCACAGCCTGCTCTGGGGGGTGGAGGGTAGCTCTGGAGTGTGGACACAGCCATCTCCATCCTCTGAAACAGAAGCAGAACTTGTGCAGCTTCAGTGAGCAGGGACAGTGTTCTGGCACAAATGTGCAATCTTCACTGTCTTTTTGTAATGCGAGATCACATCAGATTAATGATTTTGAAATGAGTATTTTTCTGCCTTCTGGCCATATTTAATGTTCTAACATCTTTTATCTTTTTCTTTTTTTAACATCATCAACAGCCACATCATCATAATACTACTCAGTTTAGTAATTTTGGTTTTATATTCACGCTGAGCCAGCCAAACCGTTAAATGGACATCGTAATCAGGTATCCAGGGAACTCCTTGGAAGATGGGCTGTTTTCGGTCCGTTTCTATATTGAGCTGACTGAGTACGTGGAACTTGGAGACACGCTGTCTGTTCATCGGTATGTGTTGTGGGCTGGTGGGGATCCAGCCTCCTCTGTGGACAGTGTGGCTTTGGAGAGCTGGGTTTGGGTGTCAGGATTTTGCAATTGGGGGAAGTTATATAATTTCTCTAGGCCTCTGTTTTCTGATATTTTGGGATAATGTTGGATTTTGATACCTGCCTTCTGTTTCTGATGTTACCATGCCATATACTTAACCTGCTGTTTCTACCCTGAATATTGGAAGTGGAGGGTCCTTGTATACAGCTACATGGAGGGAGTTTGGATTTATTTGGGACCCGCCCACTGCCTTCTAGTGCATTCATGCTCTCCTTGTAAGTTTTCTTTAGACCGTCTTATGCCATCCAGAATCATAAAACCTGGGAAGCTGTTTTTTCTTTTTTTTAAAATTTCCTGTCAGTTAGCAGTGCTGAGTGATTCAAGAGTGGGTGGTCCTTCATCCTCCCAATTCCAGAAAGTTCTTTTAAAGACTGCTTGGGGGTGGAGGGGAAGACTTTAGCTTGATTTTTTTTTTTTTAACACAAATGATGTGTTTTGACAAAAATATATCACCGTGATGAGTTTATGCTAAGGGAAATGCTTGGGAAATGCTGGCTGTTACGAACAGTGCTTATTTTTCTTTCTGCAAACAAGTATTGACACGTGGGTGACAACTTTTGACTGAGTTGGGGCTAATGCCATAGGCACATGAATCTTTGATAACAACATGGAAACCACATCAATGCCCAGACTCTTGGGGTATTTAAAAAATCAGGGCCCTCACGGGGGACGCAGCGAGCACGTGGTTTTGAGTGTCGGAGCCTGGGTCAGGTCCCAGCACTGCCACCACTTCGGGGTCTTGGGAAAATGACTCTTCTCTTCGTGTGTTTCTCCCCGCACTAAGTGAAGTGTGGAATGAGCACAGGAGGCAGGAGGCTGCCTTAGCTCCCCACCAGCTTCCCCCACACCCGAGGTCTGTGAGTGCGCACACCATGCTGGTTGTGGTTTGTTCTCTGAGGACCTCCAGGTAACTCAGGTGGGAGTAGGAGTGTGACAGATGCACCCGATGTCTGCAGCTGGCGTGAGGGAAAGCCACCTCTCACTGAGCAGGTATTATGGAGCCAGCAGAGCTGCTTACCCCTCAGGGAGAGTTATCACTAGAGAAGGGGCAGAGGAATCTAAGAATTATGGGCAGTGAAATAGTGTTAGTTAGTTGCAGCCCTATTGGACTCTGCTTCCGGTATCCTTCCTCCTGTGACTGATGAGGAGGCTATTGGTGATTATAGCGAACATTTACTTAGCATGTAACCTTGGCAGGCTTTGTGTTAAATGGTTCACATTTAATCTCTACAACAACCCTCTGAGGAAGGAGCTGATATGATTGAACCCATTTTTTTGCATGAGGGCATGAGGCTCAGAGGGATGAAGTGAGCTCCCTGGTGATGTGGTAAATTGGGGAGGCTGGTTTCAGCCCAGGTGGTAGGACTTTGCAACCCTTGAATTCAGTGGCTGTGGCTGTGGCTGTGGCTGTGGCTAAGGGACGGGTGAAGCTGCTCTGGGTATAGGTCAGGCTGTGCCCAATTACACAGTGGGAGGAAGCAGGCAAGGGGGTATTTGTACACCTATTTGCAAATTGAATATTGCAGCCAGCAGCTTTTCCAGGGGCCAGTTTTTCTGGAACTAAATAACTAGGGTTTCTATCCTGTCCCTGATGGTGACATCCACACATAATGATAATAAACATTAGAACCCTAATTTCTAGGCACCATCATAAGGATTTTGCAAACATTATCTCTTGGGTCTTGATAACAGTCCCATTAAATAGGTAGGGTGACTATTCCCATTTCCAGATGAGAAAACAGTCACTTACCTTAGGTCTTGGGACCATCTACCTGGACAGTTTGTCCCTAGAGCTCCCATCCATGACCACCAGTCTGTGTGCACTCAGGAAGGACCCCCTAACCTGGAAGAGCTGTTGCAGGAAGGATGATCTGAGCTGTTGTAGGGCTGATTTAGAGTGTGTTGCTGGGAACATCAGCTCCATGGCCTGACAGAGCTGGGTTCAAATTCGGTTTCCCCCACTTACAGACTGTGTGGCCATGGGCAAGCAATTGCTTTTCCTCTTGAGAGCTCAGTGTCTGACCCTCTGTCAGCCCACAACATATGGGAGCTATCGTTACATTTACGATCAAGGAGTGGGGCACAGTAGTGGAACTATCACCCAATGGCCAAAGTCAGAAACCCACAGCAGTTTTCTCTCCTGCCTCTCTTCCACATCCCCATCTTTGCAGCATTTTCTCTGGAACATTCCTTCTGTCTGTACCTTCCTCTCTACCTGATTACCACATGGATGAGGCCCTCATCCATGAATCTCCTGCCTGCCTACCATTGTGTATCCTCTGATTCACTTCCCACATGGCCACCAGGTTACCCTGCCAGCAAAGCGCAACTGACCCAGTCACCTTGCTAAAAAGTCCCAAATGGCGCCCGGTCACTTCCTGCCAGCTTTTTTTGAACCTTAGAAGGTATTGGAATCACTGGGGGCCTAACATGCACATATGGGGTCCCACACCCAGAGATCCAGTTTTGGGCCTGGGTCACGCCCAGAAATCTGCTGCCTGGCCATTGCCCCAGTTGATTCTGATGCATGAGCTCTGGGCTGGAACACTGACCCGTGAGGGGTCCTTAACAGGACCCCTTAGTTCAGGTTCCTTAACAGCCTCTGAGCCTGGCTTATTTCTGCCTTTGTGTCTTTGTGAGGCCACCCCTCTGTCCCCTGCCTCTGCTTCCCCTTTCACCTGGCTTCGTGTTTGAAGACTCAGCTCTAAGAGAGACTGACACGAAGATGTAATGACAGCGTGAAGCACCATAATATCCAGTATTCATTGGAGGCTTATCATGTGCTGGTGCAAGCTTTTACAGGTCTTCACCCATTTACTCCTATAGCCCGGGAGGCCAATGCAGTTATGGTCTCCACTTTCATGGATGCGGAAAGCCAGGTGTTGGGAGGTTGAGCTGCTTACCCCAGGGAGGAGCCCAGGTGGTCCAGGTCTCGGTGGGGTGGGTGGTGGGAGTGCCGTCTTTGGATTTTGCAGCACTGGCTTGGGTTGTCACATCACAGTGATTGGAGGACACTGCTGACATTCAAAGTGCAGAGCTCAGGGATGATGGGCATCCTGAAGTGCATACATCAGCCCTGTTTATGGGAACAGCGTCCCACATCCCTCACACCCAGCAGGGAATTCTGCTGGACATTCATTCCTGCAGGTGAAAACCCTGATCATAATGATTTGAACCTAGAATCTAAGTTAAACACACATTGTTTTATTTCATGGTTTTAATAAACAATGAATTTTTCTAGAGCATGGCTACCATAAATCACCAAGAGTTACTCATTGTTTTTGGAGTAGCCCATCATTGGCAGCCACATTAATAGCCATTAAGACTCATGTCACGGGGATGCAAAGTATAGCGTAGGGAATATAGTCAGTGTCAGATGGGCAGTAGACTTATCAGGGTGATCGCTTCATAAGTTATAAATGTCTAATTACTCTGTTGTGCACCTGAAACTAATATAATATTTTATGTCAACTGTAATTGAAAAGTAAAAAGGCACACCTGTGTCCGCCCATGTTTGTAGCTGTTGAACTTCTGGCGATTCTACAGAGATTTGACTGTTTATGTTTTTAGTGTAGTTGTGCCTTAGTGCTTCCCTACTGAAATATATATTATTTTATTATAAACCGGTTGCCTTTGACTCTCTCTTATATTATAGGTCAGGAATATGACATTATCTGAGTTTTCAGGATAGTAAAAGAGACGTCACCAAGTAATTATTGAAAAAGGAGGTGTTTGGTCTCGTCAGGTTAAAATCCACTTCTCTAAACGTCAGGTGGGAGGGCTATGAGTTCTCAGGAGGGGCATCAAATGGAAACTGGTTAAAATAAAACTAGAGCGTGGAATGCCTTTGCTAGACCTCAGCTTGCCTCCTGCCCACACATCACAGACCTCCTCATTCTCTTTGAGATGTTAATTTGTTGCTATGAAAATTATCTTGTCACTGACAAAGGGAATCTGGAAGAATCAGCTCTTCTTATAAAGTGGTTCCTATGGTATCTGCAGGGCTTTGTCAGTTTGCAAGTTATGAATATGTATGTCTCAGAAAAAAATTCCTCATTTAAATTGCATTTTCAGTAATTTCTCACTTAATTTCACATGGAAAATAATGACATTTCCAGCCTTTGCCTAGGTGAATGTCTTCAGAGATGGAAATTTTTGCTCAGAGGCTGAAAGGTCATTGGGATTTACTGAATTCCACGCGGATGCCGCCCTGCTGCTGCACTTGTTTTTATATAAAATAATGTATGTGCCCGATACAGTATTGACTGAACATAAATGTCAGACATGATTATGGTAAATTAGACCTTTTGCATTATTTATGAGATCCAACGTAAAACGCATTTCCCTTTCCCCCACTAATGTTTGTCTAAAAGCCGTTGTAGGACTTGTAACAATTTTAAAATTTATTACACAAATAAATTTGTTTATGTTTTAAAGTCAATTCTAGCCCAGGTTTCCTCATCCCCACCCATGAATTCTTCAGGCAGAAAAGGGACCTGTTACAAATGTTATTGGACATGACTTGGGTGGCCTGAGTCCTGGAGAGCTGAACGTGGGGATGGCAGGCAAGGTCTTCATTTTGGCTCCACGTCGGCTGGTCCAGGCCATGGTTATTTGAGCATCTGTAGGAAGGTGTTGATATCTACAGCATGTCCTCATTCCCTTCTCAGTTTCTAGGGAAATATGGAATGCCTTACTCCAGTATGGATCCACCTTCATCATTTTTTCCAGATAAAAACTTACCAGAAGTGTTTTGTTTTTTTACTGGTACCGTTATTTCCCTCTGGTCTTACACTGATGTCTTGAGGGAAGCAAGCAGGATGAGCTCACAGATGACATGTCTTCCTTGAGCTGTGTGTGTCAATTTTTTTGTGTGGCAAGTCAGCATAACATCTTACACTTGTTTAGACTCTTAGTTTCAGAACTGCTTCTACATATGAGCTTCTATCTTTAGTCTGCAGGCTGCTGTCCTACACGTGGATATGGGCTCTGGAGGAGCAGGGCTGAACAGGGGTGGGTCACTGAGCCCATTCTTCTCCACATTCACACCTCCGTTTCTTAGCTTTCTGCACATTCTTTCCCAGGTTATTATTTCTCCTACCCCATTTCCTCACCATCTCCACCCTGAAGTTAAAGGTTTCTTTACCTTTGGTGTTAGAGACTCACTTAGGAACTGGCTTTGATTGGTACAGTGACATTGTACGTGTCTTTGGATATATTCACAATGAAAGTCAAACAGCATGTGTCAAGTTCCAAGGAAAGAGAGATCTCAGAAGCTAAATTGATGCCTCTTTCTTGTCAGACTTTTCTTTTTTTAATCTAAAAGGCTGGTTCTGTCCTTTACCTGTGCATAACAAGGAAGGGGTGAACCGCCGCTTTGTGTGTCTTTGCCTCTGTAATGCCTACAGGAGTCCCCTCCTAATAGGCTCTGTGTGGCTCTGCCCTGCGACCAAGACCACAAGAGATCTGAGTCAGTGAACGCACCACACCTGAAAGGCCCCACTCCTGTTTGCTGGGTTAGCCTTTCCAAGGTCATTTTACTGTGTCTGGAACCCTTTTCGTGTGAACCAACTCAGCCTGGTGTGAGGCCAGAGCCTCTGGCTTCCCATGGCCCAGGGTACTTCTGTTAACCAGCTGGAGTATTTGATGGGCCTGCCACTCTGTGGGGCTGTATTTGCTGACTTACACCATTTGCTCCCTTTTTATGCTTCAGTTCCAGTACGTTTGGACAATGAAATTAAATTGGCCCATTTCTAGCACATTAATTGGCTTTGTTCTCCTGCTCTGGCACGGAGCCTCACGTGGGATTATTTAAAAGGAAGACTCAGCTGGGAGCACAGAGGAATCCAAGGGTTGGTATCTGTCCTGTCAAGGCCCTGGTTTTGCTGTGAGGCCTGGTGGGTGACATCATCCTTAGCCCCAGGCTTCGTGAGGCCGCTGCAGGGCATAGTCTGGTGGGTGCAGGCCACTCACCAACGCCTTTGTTCTTCAGCTGACCTTCCCTTACTGAGTGGTGGTGACTGCCAAGAGCTCCTAAGTGCCTGGCTCCTTACCTTTGCTGTGGAATGGAAGCCTTGATGATATGTATCCATTTCTTTTATTCCTGCCCCCCTACTTTTCCTGTCCTCCCTTTTTCCTTTTAAAAAAAATCCTCACCTGAGAATATGTTGGGAAATGTGTCAGACCCAATCTCTTGCTTTGTGGCTGATGTAGCTAAGACCCAGGGAGGGAAGGTTTGTCCTGGGTCACATGCCTGTGGGTGGCAATCCATTCTGCAGCCCAGTTCTCCCATCTGCGGACTTTTCCCACCCTAAGGCACAGCCCCAGGCCTTGTGTTACTATCTTTACGCATTTCAGATTGGGTCTAGGCCTTCTGTTGGGCAGTTGTTGATTCCAGAGCAGAAATAATTTCTAGTTTTCAGTCATTTAGAACAAAATTATTTGTATTAAGTTTCTGTTACTGTAGCCCCTCAAATTATTACACCAACTAGGAGAAAAGTAATTGCAAAGGCATAAGAACCATATCTGTGAAGTTGGATAAGTTACCACCAAAGAAAATACAGGGAGGGTCTCCTCACATAAAAATGCTGGGGTGATTTTACTCGGAGATATCAACTTGATCTCTAGCTTTTGTGGCAGATATCCAGCTGGGAGGAAAGCATCAAGAAAAATAAATCATAAGAGATCTCTAGCATATACCTGTGGTTTTCTCATTTCAGTATCTATTCCTGCTAATTATCAGAGTAGGAGCAAGGCTACAGGGAAAACTGTTGTAGGGCACTCATACCATTTGATTACTTAGGGTTTTATAGTCATGAAATTATACTGACCCATAGACTTTTCTGATGTTTCCCCATTTTTTTCATATTTTAGGCAATGCTTAAGAAAATATGATTTCTTTCAGTTGAGATTTTAAGATTTTTGAGGTGAAAATATTGTTTTTTTACGTATAATTCAAAGTTATATCATGTGGTACAGGCAACTTGCTAAAATGCTTCTGTGGATTATTCAGAATTACACTAATTCGATAGCCATTGGTCCATCTACAGCTATTGAGTACTTGAAATGTGGCTGGTATCAACTGAGATGCCATGCTAATATGAAATAGACATTGAATTTTGAAAACAAAGTACAAGAAAAAGAATGTAAAATATGTCACAATTTAAAAACAGTGATTACATGCTGAAATGATAGTACTTTGGAGTAAGTCAAATACATTATTGAAATAAATTTAATCTGCTTCTTTTTACTTTTTAATGTATTTACCAGAAAATTTAAATTACACATGTAATTATCATATATTTATTTTGGAAAGCACTGAAGAGTAAGATGAGAATAATCAAGGAAATTTTGAGCAATTAGAACAATGATAGGGAAGCTGACTTATTTGACACTGAAGAATATTATTACGATGTTGGAAGCAATAGTAACAAAAGGAGTGAGCATTGGCTCAAGAATCATAACTGGGAGAACTGAAACATCTGGCCTAGAAACCAACCCTGGCGTTTGTGTTCAGTCAATGTAAAGGTGTCCTCAAGTCACTAGGTTAATGCAAGATTATTTAATAAACAATCCAAGTGGTTAACTGTTTGGTAAAAGATTTGAGTTTGAACCTGATGGTATAATAAACCCTAAGATAAATTTCAGATAGATTAAGAAAATAAATATAAGACATTAGACTACTAAAAAGAACTAGAACATTACCTAGTCAAATGCATATTTGAACTCAGAATAAAATCAGTAGAAAAAAATTATGAAGATATGGGAACAGGAAACTCTTCTCAGCTTCTCATGACTCCCTGAAGCTACAAGGCTCGGAAGACAACATTTAACGGACATCAGAACACTCTGAAGTCATCTGGCCTTGCCCCTGCCAGTCAGATTTAACAAATGAAAATATGTGATACCCAGTTAAGTTTCAGATAAACAACAAATAGTTTTTAGTATAAGCTTGCAATAGTTGGGGCTTGTTTTTACTAAAAAATGTCGTTTATCTGAAATTCAAGTTTAATTGGGCATTCTGTGTTTTATTTGGCAACACTAGGCCTGGGGATGGCAAACCCAGTATGCAGAAGGAGACGGAAGGGGTAGGAGTTCAGCAGTCACATGTCTGAATACAGTGGAGAAGGGACCACGGACTCAACTGCCCTGCCCTGCAAATAGGCTTTCAACCAATTGCTCCCTTTGTGCCCTGAACCTCATCTCTGGCTCCTGGAATATGGGGTACCTCTTGTCCAGGAAACAGCTGGACCGCTCATGCTGCAGGCAGTTAATAGAACAGAGGAATCCAGTCCTAACTCCTAGTTACCATGCCTTCTTCATTCCATTTTCTAAAATGAATGAATGTTGTTTGCTGTAGTCCCCTCCCCATCCCTTATCCTGTGAGTTTCTATACCCACTTTATTCTTTTACTGTATTTTAATGTGGTTTCACAAAGAGGAGAAAAGTTCATGTGGTCTAGGTACTATGATTACTAGAAAGGCAACCTTAATCAGAACACATATTTCAATTATTTCATTAATACATGGGTTCATTTTTGTTGAAAGAAAAACAATATATACAAAGAAAGAATTCTGTTGATTCCTCAGTTTCTAGTAGACAGCCCCAAACTTTGCTCACCAAGGGGTCTCTGGTTGAATAGGAGATTATATGGTCAAGTTGGGCCTGGGGGAGGGTGAGTGTTAAGTGCAAGGAGTGAGCTCACCAGGTAGGACGTGGGAGGATTGTTCTGGGAGGATTGTTCATGGTCGGGGTTTGCATCATTGATTGAAAAGTTATGGTAACTCTATTGGGAAGATTGAGGGAGGGAAATCAGGGGATTGTGTTGAGAGCAAAATCTTCATTTACAACAGGATGTTAACTGATACTTTCTATAATTAATAATGCCTATATTGCTACTTCTTGATATTTAGCTACATGGAGGCAAATGCCAATGTAAGGAGCTACAGGAGTTGAAAGTGGTTGCCTCTGGGCCTGGAATGGGGCAGAGTGTAGGATAGAAGACAGAAAGGGAGGGAAGATGGATTGGGGTAGAGGGTGTCTTCTTTTGTTTAATGGTCAACACTGGGCTCCTCTCATCTGGAGGCTCCATTGCTCCCTAGGGACTGCTAGAGCCCTTGGCAAGACTTGCTCTGCCAGCAAGCCATGGACAAACAGTGACCAGACACAGGGACCAGGCCAGAACAGGATGTACATCACCTCTGTTCCCAAAATTTGGTCACATGGCCTCAACTTCACTGCAAGGGTGGCTGGGAAATGTAGTCTTTTGAGTGCCCAGGAAGAGGAATGGGCTTAGGTGAGCTTCTGGGCAGTGTCTGACCCAAGAGCTATTGTGTGTGGAGCTGTCACTGTGTGTTAACATATTAAGCCATTTACATACACTGTCTCACTAATTCTGGGAGATGTGTTCTAAGGTCTCTGTCTTCCTCACCAAGAAATGAGACTCAGAGACATAGCCATTTGCCAAGGTTACACAACTTAGCTAGTAACTGGGAGATGTGGGCTTGTTCATGATCTGGTACCACTGTATCCTGAATGGTCCTGTACTTGAGTTTTAATTATTTGTTTTTAAAAAAGAGCATTGTGAGAAAATTTATAACCCTGTTTAAAATTTCTCTTGGACCCATTCTTATGTTCTTTTCCATACTGTGTCTGAGGTTTGAAGCAGTGTATTTCTCTCCCTTGCCCAAACCCACTGCTAACCTTCCTGGATGAATGGAAGTTGGTGTAAGATTCCTGGTGGCAGTCTTCCAGGCCAGCAGTGAGGAGAAACTTGCATTTGTCTGCGTTACCTGGGAAATTACAGAGACCAGGCTCCATGCACCATTGCACCATACGGAGAGTGGGCCATGGAGCATGGTCACTAGTGAGGAGAGAGCTGATGACACGAGGGAAAATTGACAAATCACTCCTCTCTGTAACTTCATCACGGGGGCCATGAGATGGAGCCACTTGACGGAAAGCATTTCCACAAGATTACTGTAGGTTGCCTTCCCGGATGTGTCTGTTCTCAGGACATTTACCCACTTGCCTGAAAAGTGATCTACAGCCACGCTGGCTGAGTGACTGCCTAGGTGTGAATTCTGCTTCTCTTCCCCTGTCAGTTGAGTCCAGTGACTCAGAGCCCTTTTTGAAGTTGAGGTAACCCGGTGTTATTGACTCAATTTGGTGATGCATTTCCTCTACTATTTTCTAAGATGCCCGAGTAGTGAGTGTGTTCTGTAACTTCTCTACTTGGCTAATCTTGTTTGCCAACTGCCCTTTAAGATGTTGGTGTTCCTCAGGAGCCTTCTGGGGAGAGCTGGGCCCCCAGCAGGACCACTGACTGGCTTGGAAAGGCTCCGTTGTGTGGGAGGCATTGGTCTCAGTGGCCTCTGCTTTGGCCCTGGATAACCTACAGTCTTGACCAGGGACTTGTGTTGCACCTCAACCACCCCTCCTCCTAGTCTCAGAGTGGCCTTGCTGGTTCCAGGCCTCTGTTACTCATCAGTGTCTGCTCTTGGCAGTGAGTGGCAATTTGAGGCCCTCCAGTGGGCTTTTCTCTGCTTCTTTCATTATTTTAAAAATTCTTTATTGTTTAAAGTATTACATATAGTATTACATATGTTTCCTTTTCCCCCATTGACCTCTCCCCTGCCATCTCCACCCCACCCCCAGCACATGCCCTTACCCCCCTAGTGTCTGTGTCCATTGATTATGCTTAAGTGCATGCACACAAGTCCTTTGGTTGTGCTTCTTTCATTTTGAACAGGCATATCCACTTCTGGTCTATATAGATCTCCTTTCCTTGTTTTAGAACATTACTGTGTGGGTGGTAATACATTTTTTCCAATTATACCGATATATTTGGTGAACGTTTGATTGACCATATTGAACCAAGGGCTTACACAATTTTCAGAGGATTTCAAGTTATGCATTGAAACGATTTGAGACCCCTGAGGATGTCAGTAAGCGTAGGAGGTAATTTTCGCTCTTAGAGAAACCCTTTAATAAGGTCAGTTGTCCATCATGCCTCACCCTCCTGCACCTTTGTTTTCACCTGGTGATCTTGCTGCAGACTAAAGCTCTGGTTGGAGTTGTGTATCAAGGGACATGAGAGAACTTTCTATAGAACGCATAACTAATGAAAATACAGGTCAAAAGTAATTATTCCGGTATCGTTCTGTACCAAGTGAGGCTGAGAGGAGTTCACCCATTAAATTACATTTCAGTGTTCTGTTCCAGTGTGTGTCCCTTTGCAGCTTTATTTAAAGAAAGCATAATGTGAAAGGCTTTTAAATCTGATGAAAGAAAGACAGGAGCCTTAGTCATTTATGGTAGAACCTCTCATCTCATCATCTGTTCCAAGAACAAAGATGTTTTTAAAACCTGGATGCAGGCAGTCTCTTGGATTATATTAATGGAACACAACCTTAATAGACTCCTCCAGAGGAAAATCTAAAGATATATTAGCTCTCCCCAAACCTCTTTGATCTCAAACTTTTTATTATTTTACTGTGTAAATTTTCTCTGCCTTTTTGCCTTTGTCACTTTATCAAATATCTAAGGAGTTTGTTTAAAAAAAAATTCATTTAGAGGTGAATGCTGCAGGTGTATCTCTTTTGCCTATGTGGATTTTTGATCATTGAATTTGAGATATATTTAGCATGTGTGTATTGAGCATCTACTAAGCACCGTGCACTGCTCTAGGCCTCTAGACTCCATTGGTGAACAGGAGAGAAGATCCATGCCTTGGTGGGGCCGATATTCTAGTGAGGAGAAGACAGATAATAAAGATAAGCGTAATAGTTAAGAAACACACAAAATTTGTAGCATGTGTTAAGTCACATGGAAAAAAAAGAGTGGAGAGGTAAGGAAGATTAGGAGAACCTGGGGATATAGGGTGGTGGGGATAGGAATGCATTATCCAGAGGTGGCACCTGTGACTCCACTGGTCAGCCCTTGACTTTCCATCATGTAAAATTAGGATGCAGGGAAATGACTTATAAATTTTTTGACCAATGAGTTATCATTAAAAACTTAACAGCTGTTGTTTCTTAGGTTATAAGACTGTCTAGTTTATTTCTCAGTAGGAGAATTAACAAACATAGTCAAAAAAATCTACACAGTGTGCAAAAATATATCTCATGTCAGATAGCTCATCTTGACCTAAGAAGAAATGCTTGTGTTTTTAATCTGGGGTTATATGTCAACTTGGTTGGACATCGGACTTCTGTGTTTTTTTCTTTTCTTTTCTTTTCCTTTTTGTTAATCCTCACCCGAGGATATTTTTCCATTGATTTTTAGGGAGAGTAGAAGAGAGAGGGAAAGACAGAAACATCGATGTGAGAGAAACACACAGATTGGTTGCCTCCTGCATGAGCCCTGACCAGGGCCCAGGCCAGAGAGAAGCCTGCAACCAAGGTATGTCATTCTTGATAGTGTGTAAATGACTGATAGGCTGCATCTTGAGAAGGGAGACTGACCAGGTACGGATAATTTAATGGAGGGGTATGTTAATAGAACTAGATATATAATGATGGGGGATTATTGAATATTATTCATTGTTTAAAATAGATAATGCACTTGACTGGGGCATCAAAAGAATATGAAAAGGGGCACAGAGAACAGAAAAAAACAGAAAAGGAGTACAGAAAAAGTTTTTATCTCACCTCTGTTTTCCATTTTCTTGGTTCTGTATCCTCACTCAAACAGGAAATAACTGATATTAGTTTATTAATCCTTCTCTATATATTTTTATATGCAGTCACTACCAATATATATTGTTGTGTCCTCTATTTTATGTAAGTGATAGCACATTATATATGTTGCTAAAACCCCGCTTCTCTCCATTTTGCAAGTCTCCTCATGTTAGAGCGCAAATACTTTTATGTGCTTTCCCTCCCAGCTGTACAGTAGGGCATTTTATGAATGGGTCAATATAATTTCAACCACACCCTTTGAGAGACCTGTCTTTTGCTGTTATCTTGCCACCCTGAATACCTCGCACAGGCATCATTTCACCTGTGGATACCTTTGTTTCGGGATAAATCCCTACAAGTGGAAGAGTAGAGGTAAAGGCTGATTGTGCTGGTAATGTTGATATGGTTTGCTAACTGAACCCTTAGAGGGGTTGCACTAATTTACACCCCCTCACCAGCCATGAATGAGATGCTTCCCCACAATCTTGCTGGGAGGTTGTGCTAGTGATCGTGTGAACATTCCCCACCGGATAGGTAAGAAGGAATGCAGTTTTGAGAAAGGGGGATTTCTTGAATCTCCCTTGTGTCCTCTGGACTGTCAACTCCTCTCTATTCTGCATGTTCCCACAAGGGCAGGTGACTAGCATCTGGGAACCTTATTCCTGGAAGACACTGTAATCTGCTTGGAGCTATATGTTTTCCTTACCTTTGGATGCAAAACTCAGACCCATTTATTTTTTACAAACTGCATACTTTCCTCTGACTGTCTAGGTGTTCTTAATTGCTGGCTTAGTTGACAGTGACTCAATTCGCTAGTTTTAATTTTCTCTATCATCTATGAATTAATGC
Source organism: Myotis daubentonii (assembly GCF_963259705.1). Classification (NCBI taxonomy): domain Eukaryota; kingdom Metazoa; phylum Chordata; class Mammalia; order Chiroptera; family Vespertilionidae; genus Myotis; species Myotis daubentonii. The sequence goes on along the minus strand of NC_081853.1, from coordinate 17,926,195 downwards.
ATAATTAATGGGAGGGAACCTGTTATTTAAAGATACTTACAAATTTCTTTGTAAACACATATTTATAAGATATAAATTATTTTATTAATTTTCTATTTTTTTAAAAAATTTAGGTATTTAAGGGTTATATTTCTTTAAAAAAATGAGGGCTGAGGTACACAATGAAGAAAAGGCACCATAGAAGCCAGATGAATTTACTTGCCTTGTATTGGGGAGGAAACAATTTTACTCTACCCTTCCAGGTTCTTTCAGCTGGTCTAATAATTAAATCAACATGAAACAGATTAAGAGAAAATAACTGAATTTAATTACAGATGTACATATAGGAACCCCACATACATGAGAGAGTCAGGGACAGAAAGGGGGAAATGAAGCATGTGTGGAATCCTAACTAAAGAATTAGGTAAGAGGCCTGAGGTTTCAGAGGGGAGAACAGTAATTTGCAGGCCGATAAGAGCAGATGTTCAGTAATTAGAAGTCTGCCCTGCCCTATAGCTATGTCATAAAAAATTATTCCTGATTATAACTCTTATTCTGGGCAAAGCCCTAAATTTAAATTCTTAAAGGGAGAGGCAGAAGTTTCTCTTGATCCCACAGGATCTTGACTGTTTTCAGTTCAAAATAATCCACATACCAGAGCCACATCCTGGGTTTGTTCCTTCTGATCCCTACAGTAGGAGACTGTAGGGAACACTATACAAATCTTGACTCCACCCACCTCTGTCTCAGGAAGGCCTCCCCCAGACACCTTGAAGCCTTACTGTTTAAGGCTCAGGGAATGGAAAAATATCCTCAGCCACAGTCATGAGAGCAGCTAACTTAGATGTAAGCCTCTGTTTTGTCCTCAGGCAGGTGTGGCAGGCAAGGAGGGCTCAATCTAGGGCTCCAGGCTTCAGTCTCCTCATCTGTGAAATGGGCTGATGATGACCCTGCGCATAAATATTCCACTGGGATTAACGAGATGGTATGTGATGCAGGTAGTGCAGTGCCTGGGATCAGCAGGCCTCCAGGGCTCCTCCATACCCCTCCCTATTAGAGGTTCGCTCTTATATTTTCATGGTTTCTCAGGAATGGCCTTCAACCTGTGCCTATAATGTGGGCTCCTGCGCTGATGATCCAACTCAGAATATCCACCGTAGGTTTTCCTTGTGCAGCCTCCAGGTGACCCGCGTCAGGGCCTGGGAAGAGGGCCCAGAGCGAATGAATGCTTCCACAAATGGCTCTTGGCCACGGAAACTAGGTCACATTTCCTTTCTTTAGGAAAATGCTCAGGTCATTTGCTTCCTGAAAAACCTTATTTTTCACTCTTTTGAAAGGTTGTTAATGGGATAGTTTAAGTAGAAATAATAAAGCCTCTTTTCTTCAGGTCCTCTCTGGCTGTATTAATTAGTATATTTCTATAATGTTAATGTGGCTATTTACCAGCATGGGTTTGGGCCATTAAAGGCACCCCCTCCTGACCCACACCCTGGGGGAACATTGGTAATACAGAAGCAATTGCTCCCTGGTGGCCTGCCTGGGTCACAGTTCATTGTTCTTTAATGGATGCCTCCATCTGACTGCTGGTGGAGGATTAAGAGCATTTTCTCTCCTCCCATGGCCTTCCCTGGGAGGATGGTTCCTTTCCCTGCAGTACACAGAGGATGTAGGCTGAATATAGAATTCCTAGTGACCCTGTTGCTAAATGTAAGGAGTGGCCTGCTGTCTTCAGGCTGCTGAATGCACAGATCAGATGTGGAGCCATCAGCACCAGATCAACCCTGCCCTGCTGGGGACTGTCTGAGCCTTGCCATTGCCAATGGAAATACTGGGACGAAGGCATTTGCTGAGATCCCTTGGCCCCCGAGGCTCAAGCCTTGTGGGCGTGGGATCCCAGAGCAGCTCATGACCACTCTGTAAGTCTAGAGACGCCTCTGGCAAGAATGAGTCTGGCATTTAAAAATTCTCGTGAGGGAAATTCCCATATTTCAGATGACTCTGAGTTCATCAATTCCTTAAATCTGTCAGGTACCATGCCTTGAGCATCCAGCATTAACATTTTGTCTATTGAACGTATTTCCAAGTGCCTTGCTTTTGATTGGTAAACACACAGAGGAGCTGTAAAATCCATCTTTACATCACAGCCACCAAGAGAGACAAACGGGAGGCCCATCCTCCCGTGTCTCTAAGGGACACAGCCTGGAGTCTGAGGGCAGGACCCGGGTAGTACGCAGTGGCTGTCACTAACGGTGAGTTGGCGAAGTAAGTGGATTTTACTCGCTGCGTCTGTGGCCCTGGACCAGCCAGTACTTTCTGTTTCAGGTCGTCCTTGGGACTATACAGGCCCCTGCGTTAGAGCTAAAAGGTGTGTGGGGTTGGCTCTCCTGTTCTGAGCAGCTCACACTTACCTGGTCATGCAACCTCCCGGAGTGTGACAAGGCTCCCCAGCCCAGTCAGACGGAAGCAGCTCTGTTAAGCCCCTGTCCCATGCCAGTGTCCAGAGGTGACAATACCAGACCAAAGAACTTTTGTCTCTTTGGTCATTTCATCAAGGTGCTTTTGTCTTGTCATTTTGGGGCTTTTGTCTCATCATTTGGTGCTCAGATGCTGACGCCAACAAGAACTAGGTTGCAGGAGCCAGGCAGACCTTCTGTCCTTTGGCTGGAGTTTCTCCAACAAGCCTGATGGGAGCAGATAGTCCATGCAATACAGTGCCCTCCGGGAGGGAGCCTCACGTGTGACCTATGCCAAGCATCTAGCCACCAGCTGAGTGGCGGCTGGGGCCTCAGCCAGCCCGCCCCCCCTGCACTGTGCTTGCTCCCTGATCTTCCTCTGAGCTGAAGTCAGCTCTGCAGAGCAGCCCTGGAGCCCCCCACCCCCCATCACCCTTCAGGTACTCTTATACGTGTGGACGTGGCCTTTGGATTTGAGAAGCCAAGACTTACCTTGTCGTTGTTTGCTGTTTGTGCCATGCCTTGCCTGAGACCACCCTCCTTCCAAGTGAGCAAGGCTGCTGAGGGAGGGAGGTGGGGCAACACATTCTTTACTTTTTCATCTCTCAAAGCCTTCCCCATGTAATTGCCAAACTCAGGTCCACAGCCCAGTGCCCGTGGGTGTGAAATTGATTTCCTCTGGTCTCAGTTGACCAAAGAGAAATAAGGATAAGGCAGGGAGGCGTTCATACATGTAAATATATTCCATGCAAGGGCCGAGCTTTTTTATTCCTAGCTGGCTCTTCTTTTTTGATTTAAAATTTCCTTGATGAAACGACTGTAATAGAAGATAGTGTGTGTGTGTGTGTGTGTGTGTGTGTGTGTGTGTGTGTGTGTATTTCCTCTTTAATGCCCTTACTTTGTTAAATAAAAACTTGACAGTCCCGTGCTGGTTCCCCGGATTAGGTAGTCCCCCCCTTTTTGGGTTATGGACCCTCTGAGTGCTGTGTGGCCACCCCTGCTCACTTTCCTACATTTAGTTTCTGGGGGGTGGGGCGTGGCACAGTTTAAGAAGCCCGGCACCCACCCTTTGCAGAGATGTTGTACAATTACAGAAGCTAAGGCTTTTAAAGTTGGGATTTTTATATTCCAAACTAACAGCCTCTTTAATGTCCATTTTATTGCAATGGTACGTTTTTCCCCCATGTCAATAATTTTAAAAAATTCATATTTTGAGGATGTTTAAATATTCCAAATATGTATATACTAATAAACAAAAACTAACAGTTGCATAAATATTAAAATATCCTGCTTATCCTTAAGGTTTGCACAGACAGGTTAAGCAGTTGTTCCTCGAGTGTGTGGGGGTGGGCTATGAGCCCCAGAGTTCCGGGGCTACAGTTGAACTCTGGATTAATGTCAACATTTTAAAGTAATTAGGTGAGGAAAAAGCATTTCAAAGAAAGCGTAATGGCTCCTTGCACTCCTGCTGGAAGGCAGCACCAGCATAATTGTCTGGTTAGAAAAGCTTTTTAACATCAGTGATTTAACTGAGCATATTTGAAGGAAACCCAGGAAAAATGCTTTAGCTATTTTGTGTTTGTCAAAACTAAGGCCAGGTGGAAGACAGCAGTCCCAGCCAGGACGGGAGTGATCGCGGTGGCCAGGATGGGGGATCTGCTCATTGAGCTGGGATTGTTTGCAACACCTGCCCTGGCGGCCTGGTGGGTGCTGTGAGGACAAGGCGAGAGGTGTTCCAGAGGGAGGCAGAGGAGAGCAAGGTGCGTCACCCAGGTAGTGACAATGCCTGGAAGAGTGAAGAGAAGACAGTGAGGACCTTGGGTCTGGAAGTGGGGAAGGCCTTGAGGAGAGGGGTCCCATCTGGCCTGCGAGGAGGGCTCACCTCTGGGGGAGTGAAGGGTAGCATCTGGGGGGGAGGGGAGGCGAGGGGAGAGGTCGCCCTGAGGTCCAAGAGGGAGGCAGGGCTTCTTTCCGGTGTGATGGGGAAGCAAGCAGAGGATTGCTCAGCAGGGCAGTGACTAAGAAGGCAGGTGGGGCCTCAGGGTCTCAGGCAGAGAGAGCCTGGCTTCTGAGCACCCCACTCCATTGTCCAGGCAGCCCTAGCCCGTGGCAGCATTCCTTTTCCTGGTTCTGTCTGGCCGCCCCACACCTGCCCTGGGCTGGGGAGCTGATGGACTCTGAAGTAAACTGAATAATAGCCACCCCCAAATACCAAATCCTCATCCTGGGAATTGTAAATGCCACCTTATTTAGAGAAAGGGTCTTTGCTGGTATAGGCTAGGATTTTGAAATGAGATTGCCCTGGACTTTTTGGATGGGTCTTAAATGCCATCATAAGCATCTCTATAAAGGAGAGGCAAAAAGAGTTACAGACACCAAGGAGAACAGGAGGTGAGGACAGAGACAAGGAATGCCAAGGGATGCCAACAGCCACCGGAAGCTTGATGAGGCAAGGGACAGCAGCCCTTCCCCAAGAGCCTTGGAGGGAGTGTGGCCCTAACAACTTGAATTTAGACTTTTGGCCTCCAGACTAGGAAAGAATAAATTCCTGTTGTTTTAAGCCACTGGTTTGTGGCAATTTGTTACAGACACCACAGGAAACTACTACAGGCCCTAGGGAGAAAGGGAGGGTGTGTCATCTCCTCTCTTCTTTCCAGCTCCCAACCCCCTGCATGGTGGGCGTTGATGGAATGGGGAGGGAGAGGGGTTGAGGGTGATGACTATGACCTCCCCCGGCTGGTCGTAGCTTGTGGATGAGGGTGGTGGGCAGGGGGAGCTTGGCAGCCTGGACTGGTGCATGCCCCCAGCGCTGTACCTCCCCTCAGCTGATGTTTCCCATGGGAAGTGGGGCCAGTGGGGTCAGATGTCCTAGTTTTCCCAGACAAGCCTGAAAATCTGATTTTTAAACGTGAACTTTTCTGGTGTAGAAAGCTGGCTCAAGTGTTTAGTCTGCAGGTCTGATTTGGCCCTAGGGTGAGGCAAAGGGCTCTCTTTTGTAACTTGTCTTATAGTTTTGATTTGTCCCAGAGGTTAGCATAGTAATCTCCACTCTTATTTTTAAGAGTCTTATTGGGATTTTAGTCAGTATATTAGTTTCTCATGCTGCTGTGACAAATGACCACAAATTAGTTGTTTAAAACCATAGAAATGTATCAGTTTACCATTCTAGGAGTCAGACGTGCAGAACAGATTTTACAGAGCTACCACCAAGGTGCTCAGAGAGCTGTGTTCCTGCTGGTGGCTCCTGGGGAGAGTTCGGGTCTTGCCTTTCCCAGCATCCAGAGGCTGTGGCTCATGGCCCACTTCTTGGCCCACTTCCTGGCCCACTCCGACCTCTGCCTCTCTCTTCACGTCTGATTCTCGGACTGTCACTTCCCTCTCTCCCCTATGAGGACGCTTGTGACTGCACTGGGCCCACCCAGATAACCCAGGGCCATCTCTCCACCTCAGGACCCTTATCATAATCACATGTGCAAAGTCTCTGCTTCCATGTAAGGTCACATATTCATAGGTTGTAGGGATGAGGACATGGGCATGTTTGAGGGGCCATCACAACTCCTCCTGTCAGTCAGTAACCAGTGTTTACCTGTTGATCTCCAAGGAAAACCCTCATGGCTGCCTTGTCTCTCTCTTACCCATTCCAGTTTGTGCTGGAGCTGGTCGGTACCAGCTCTTGAGAGCTAACTGTAAAGTATCTGATCATTTAACCAGTATTCTGTGCACCTGACATTGATACAAAATAATATTGAACGTAAACTGTAATTTAAAATTTAAAAAAGAGCCAATTGTGCCTATCTCTTCCCAATTTAATGTTAGTGACTTCATTTTGGTAGCTTGACATGGGCCAGGGTAGAGGATTCACACCGTGGAAGTCAGCCAATGCTACATGCCAGCCCTCCTCCTCCGCTCTTCGTCCTGGAGAGCTGGATGCTAGATTCTCACCTGCGCGCCTTTGACCTCACCTGTTCCATTGGGGCTGAGATTCCTGTTTTCTGGGGGACCCTGCCCATTTTTCTGTGGATTGTCATCTCACATTCCGGGCAGGGGGGCGAGGGGGGCGGGCGGGAAGGATGGATATGGCTGTCTAGAAACGTTATGGATATCTTGGTATGGAGACCATTATTGACTGAAAGCTGTAGTTCGGATTATAAACCATGTGCCCTTTGGCATTTTCTTCCTTCAAAGGAATCAGGGATTTTCGCTCGTTCCTGGTTGGCATTGCGTCCCTCCTTTCCTGGCATAAGGAAAACATTATGTATTTGCTGGCTTTAACCTAACGACCTCCTTCCTTCGTAAGCCTAATCGCCCGTGTGTTCCACTGTGAGGCGGCCGCAGTGTCCCTCCCAGTGCTTCGACTCTGACAGACGTGTGCAGTTCTGCGAAAGCTGGGCGGCCACACTCCCCAGTGACCCCGGAGCTGGTGGAACGGGGCTCATCTAGAAGGAAGCATGCTGACAAGGCGTGGCAATTCATTAAGGATTCTGCTTACTAGAACCATCTTTCCTTACTGACCCAGAGATTAATGTAAATATTCTCACAGAACCTGACCCTTGTTTTTGCACTTGGCATTTTATCATGCTAACCGTATTTTTTGAATTTCTAAAGTTGTGTCTCCTGTTCTCTTTTCTAATGGAGTTTCAAGCAACTTTTTTGATCAAGAACTTCCAAACAATGGGCCATCTAAAATATTGTAAAGCTGTGGTTTTTCCCCTTTTATGTCAATACCTGGTTAATTGTTTCTCGGCGACTGCTCTGACGGTTTCCTCCAGCTTTGTTTAGAGTCTGTCTGCTGTGATAGGAATAGTATTTTCATTACATGCATTGCAAGCATGTTTGGAACATAATTGCTCCTATCAGTTAGGTTTGCAGTAAAGCCTCATTAATTAGACATGTCATTATTAGCTAATATTCCCATCACAGCGGAGGATTTTCAGTAAGTTACTTAAAAGTGAGGATTGACCCAAATCGTGCTAAATTTACTAAAGCTCTGATACTCAGGTAGCCTAGAGTGACAGGTGATTAGCTTAGCAAATCAAGCCACCCTCAGATGTGACAAGTAGTGGCTCCAAAAGGGCTGTTTTGTTGGGAGACAAGGCCCAGTGTGGCCTTCCACTTTGGTGTCCCCCCCCACCCCCCGTGCCGGTGCCGGTAGCCTCTTCCAGGCTGAGAGGCGTGGAGGCTCAGCAACACCGCTGTGCTGGCCTTGCATGAGCGAGGCTTTACCAGCAGGTGGGCGTGGAGCCAGTGAGAGGCTGAGGTGGGGACCTTCGCCATTCAGCCAGCCAACATTTATCCTGTCTGCTCCATGCCAGGCACCAGGTGAACCACTTTAAAATGCACATTCTCATTTTGTTCTCACCCTGAGAAGTAGTCTTTAATTCATACAGTAGGTATTAGTAGCTACCAGGTGGCAGGCATTTTACTGGGTGCTGGAGATATGGAGATCAAAATCAGTGAAGCCTGCCTCCATACACCTCACAGCCTAGGGTCTAGGCCAGTGATGGCGAACCTTTTGAGCTCGGCGTGTCAGCATTTTGAAAAACCCTAACTTAACTCTGGTGCTGTGTCACATATAGAAATTTTTTGATATTTGCAACCATAGTAAAACAAAGACTCATATTTTTGATATTTATACATTTAAATGCCATTTAACAAAGAAAAATCAACCAAAAAAATGAGTTCGCATGTCACCTCTGACACGCATTCATAGGTTCGCCATCACTGCTCTAGGCCCTAGACTTGTGGTTAGCAAACTGTGGCTCGCGAGCCATATGCAGCTCTTTGGTCCCTTGAGTGTGGCTCTTCCTAAGCCTTAGGAGTACCCTAATTAAGTTAATAACAGTGTACCTACTTATATAGTTTAAGTTTAAAAAATTTTACTCTTAAAAGAAATTTCAATCGTTGTACTGTTGATATTTGGCTCTGTTGACTAATGAGTTTGCCGACCACTGACTATCAAAATGTTAGATATGAGAGGGTGGGATCATGAGAATGGTACGGCCATGACCAAAAATTCCATTGATTATTTTATTTCCATTTTGGATTGGCTATGGGGGCCACCATCTTTGAGGGCAGGGCAGTCAATTAGCATTCCATTCGTTATGACTATAGTTGACTCTCCTGTTTGTATTTAAAGTTGATTAATTCAGCCTCTTTCACAATTGAGTATTTTCCCAAGGTAGAGTTGTAACTTTGAGCTTCTAACTTGGTAGTTTAAGTTGTAATGAGAATTATTTAAATTGTTTGAAATATGAAAACTTATACCTAAATGAGATTCCATATAAACTGAAATCCACGGAAATACATTAATTATTAAATGAATATATTATAGATTTGTTTTTGTATTTGTGAGTTTTTCCCAGCAAGATTTTTATAAAGATACTAGAGGCCCAGTGCATGGAAATTCATGCACTGGAGGGGGGTCCCTCAGCCTGGCCTGCCCCCTCTCACAGTTTGGGAGCCCTTAGGGGCAGGGGGCCACCTGGCAATCAGGGGAAAGCGACGCCCCCATCACACCTCTGCTGCTGCCACTGCCGACAGCGCAAGCCTCAGCCGGACCTGGTTACCTGTGCCTCGGGCAGCCCTGGGGGGCTAAGGGGACTGGGTGCCTCCATCTTGTGGCTGTGGGCGCTGCCATCTTTGAGGGTGTGATAGTCAATTAACATATTCCCTCCTTATTGGCTGTTGGGCGCTGCCATCTTTGTGGGCGGGGCAGTCAATTAGCATATTCCCTTCTTATTGGCTGTGGACACAGCCATCTTTGTGGGCGGGGCAGTCAATTAGCATATTCCCTTCTTATTGGCTTTGGGCGCCACCATCTTTGTGATGGCGTGAGGGTCAATTAGAATATTCCCTCTTTATTAGGTAGGATGCTGTTGACATATTCAGCAATTTATAATTCTAGAAGAAATTATTTTCTCATTGATTCATTTATTCACTACTTGTATATTTTGCGATTCTGAGAGCACACACCTAACCTTTCACAGTGTGCTGAGAGTGATACCCTTTCATGTACAATGCAGAAAACTTGCAATAAGTCCCTTTACCTCCTATTATAGTTGTCATATGTGCTGACAATGCTAACATTTTCACTTTAAAGAGTCATACATATTTTAGAGTACCTAGGAGTAGAAAAGGCTTTTTATTATTTTTCTTCTGTCATGCCTGAACATCCAACTTTCCTTCTATTGACATTTACGCTGAAGGCACCGGCCCCACTTGCACCTGCTGACGGCGCAGAGTGATTGGGGCCGGCTTCAGCAGTGGGTGCAAGAAGCGGCTGCTGCCCCAATCACCTCTCAGGATCAGGGGGAGGTGGAGAAGCCCTCAGGGGTGATCAGGGCTTGCAGCCGCTGCTTGCACCTGCTGATGGTGCCAAGTGATTGGGACCAGTGCTGGGCACCAGCAGCAGGTGCGAGTGGCAGCTCCAGCACCGGCTGTGGGTGCAAGCAGGGCCAGTGCTGGCAGTGGGTGCGAGCGCCGGGTGGGACCGTGGCATGCAGGAGCAAAGAATTTTCAGTAACTGACAGAGGCTCACCCCAATGACAGCAACCAGCGCCTCGCCTTTGTCTGGTGCCCCAACTCATCTGCTCTACCATCCCGCTGTGGTCAATGCCTGCCATGTTCCATAACGCCCCCTGGTGGTCAGTTCATGACATAGCTACTGGTTGTTCAGTTTTTTGGTTGTTCTGCTGTTCCGTCTATTTGGCTATTAGCCTTTTGTTATATAGGATATTGTGTTTTTAAGTTTTAAAATTTTCATTTGGTCCTTTATTGTGGTTTATATTTCTCTGCTTAGTGTTCTTATATTTTCATTTATCTCTATTGTGTTTTCCTTTATCTCTCTTTTTAAATTTCAGTATAGTTGATATACAATATTATATTTGTTTCAGGTGTACAATATAGTGATGCAAAATTTATGTATCTTACAATGTGATCAACTGTCACTGTGCAAACTTAGCATAATATTATTGACTGTAGTCCCCTTCCCTCTTTTCATCCACTCCTCCACCATCTCTTTTCTGGTAACCATCAGTTTGATCTCTGTTTTAGTGAATCTGTTTTTGTTTTGTTTGTTTATTTGTTTGGTGTGAACTATAGTTTTAATAGCACTTTTTAAAGTTTCTGTTTGATATTTCTCACATAGGAATTAGCATCTGTTGACTGGATTTTTTCTCAAGTAATTTTGGATTATATCCTGAATATTCTGAAAGCTATCTTGTTTAAACTCTGGGTCTAGTTAGAATCTCCTGGAAAATGTTGATTTTTTTAATCAGACAATGAATCTAATTAGATTCAAACTATAAACTTCATTTTCATTTCATTTCATTGAATGGTGGTTCCCATCTTAGCCAGACTTCTAAGCTATAGAATGCTGATTTGGATCTGTCCTTTGCATGCAAAGTTTATGGATCATTCTGAAGCTTGTTTGGGTTATTCAAATCTCAGCTAAGTTCTGTAAGCCTTTGCTACATGGGTTTGAGTCTATCCCATACATGCATTATTCAGGCTGGAGTTTTGCAAGAGGACAAAGAAAAGATAAACTATTCAGCTATTGCTGGGACTCATTGGGTCACCTTTCCTACACCCTTTCACCAATCTGGAGAGAAGTCATTTCCCTGAGCCAGCGAAGGTTGGAAGAAGTGGAGCTTACTTGCATGCTCTTGGTCCAACTTGTTCCAGGACTCTCTGTGGCTCCACTTTTATTTCAATGTAAAATGTGTGTGATTACAGGATGTCATCCAACCTTTCAGAACTCCAAGGATGCAAAGAGATTTGGTCCATTCTCCTGGTTTTATAAACTAGAAGATGGAGACATGTTAAAAGGTCTAAATCTTGAGCCTTAACAGGTCTCCACTTTGGTTCCCATAGAGGGATGGGGTGGCAGAAACTGAGTTCAGAACATAGCTCTGCCACTTACCTGGGCGTGATCTTATGGAGAGATCTGAGCACTTTAAGTTTAGATTTCATCACCTGTACACTGAGAGTAATGCTTGGCTTGCACTGAGAGTTAGACATATTAGTGCTGTATATAATTACCTAGCCCAGGACACCACTAAGTGGCGCTAAAAAAGATTGAAAAATATTTCTTTTTTTCCTCTTTAATTTAACTTTTCCCATCACCTTTTAGCCACTCTATGCCCTCTACCACCTCCACCCATTCAGCCCCACCCTCAACCCCTGGCTATCTGCCTGCTCTCTATGACTATGACTCTATTTTGTTTGGTAATTAAGTCTTGAACAAATATTTCTTGATTCTGGCAGACTCTTTGGTGGGAACATGGGCCCTGTCTTTGAGGAGGTGGCCAGTCTAGCAGTGATTTCTTTAGCAAGTTTATAGAAATTCTGGTCTTTTATTTCAAGTCCTTTATTTCACTCATGAAATTCTGAGACTAAAGACCTGTGACTTACTTACCTGCAACTTTATTCTGTTCCCAGTTCTTGCTCTTAGTAGGTCCCTACGGATCGTTACTAAAGATGTTTGCTGTGGTGACCAGATAGTGCCTTCACAGTCTGAATGGAGAAATGACAGAATCACTTTCACAGGCATAATTGCCTGTATTGTCAAGAGTGGAGTTGGGTTTTTAGTTTGGGTTTTCACATATGGGCTTTGCACACGCCAGAGTGTGTTGATATAGTGACCAGGTGCTTTGCTGCTTTTCTCTCCCCGAGGGGCTCACACCTGCTTTCACAGAAGACCCCGAGGTCTGTGAGGAGGCCGGTTGCACCTGCCGATTCAAGCATCTTAGAAAGTCAGGGCCCTGTGTGGCTCCAGTGGCAGAGATTCCTGTGCTTGCTGCAGCATCAGGGCTGAATCAGATGAGCAATGCTGCCGGGTCCAGTCTGGAGAGCCTGGATTCTCTTTCTCATTTGGACCTTTGTCGCATGACACAGGATTCGATGTTACCTGATTTTCGGAAGGCCTAAAGGGCTAGTGATTTCTAGGCCAGATTTGAAAGTTATGGGTAAGTTACGGAAATTTGAAGGCTTTATGGAGTTTGCTGGATCCCTTTCTGCTCTTTTCTTCTTCTTTCTTGTGCTGTTTTATCCAAATGGCAGCTACCCAATTATAAAACCCCAGCATTACCCTTGAATACCAGTTGTTTTGGCAAGCTTTTCATATAGCTTAAGCTGGAATCCATTTTATTTTATCCTGTTCAGAGCGCTCATTTCAGTAGAGAGGGAAATGTTAATCATTTGGCTGGCTGCAGATTACAGAGACCCCTCCCCTCCTTCCTTTCTCATCTTGAGGGAACTTCCTGTCTGTTCTTTGTCACTTCAACACATTGCCTCTAAATAGCCCAGGGCAAAGGGAGCATTGCAATAATGGGAAAGTATTGTGTAAGTTGAAAACTTTCTCCAAAGCTAAGTTTAATTATGAGCAAAGACATTTAAAAAAATAAATAATAAATGAAAAAACACACACCTATTTACTATGGGACTGACTATAAAAAGGCTTAATTGTTTGTGTGTGTGTGTTTTTTCCTTGCGGTTTAAAGTATTTTCAACTTATTAGTGTTCTCAGTTTCTGGTCCTAAAAACAGACATGAATTTAAAAGGTAGCATAGTTTTATTGTAGGAAATTATGCCAGACTTTATTTTTCCTCCTTTATTGCCAGTGGAGTATTTTCTGGCCTATTCTTTGGGCTTCCCAGAAGGATGAAGCTCCAAGAAACTGTGAAATTCTCCTTCCTGACCTCTATGGGCTGAATGTTTGTGTCCACCCCTCCTCCACCCGGTTCATGTCAGAGTCTCTCCCCGCATCCTCCTCCCCAGGTGATAGTATTTGGAGATGTGGCCTTTGAGAAATAATTAGGTTTAGATTCAGTCATAAGGCTCTAGTTCTCATGATGGGATGAGTGCCCTTATAAAAAGAGACCAGAGTGGTCTGCTCTCTCTACCTCCCCACTCACTTTGCCAAAAGCATACAGCAAGGTGGCCATCCTCAAATTAGGAAGAGGGCCCTCACCAGACACTGAATATACTGGCACTTTGATCTTGGACTCCCCAGCCCCCAGAATTGTAGGAAAGAAATATCTGTTGTTTAAGCCACCCAGTTTATGGTGGATTTTGTTATAGCAGCCCAAACTGACTGAGACACTGGTTTACCTTACTAAAATTCACCAAAGTGTTTCCCAAATCTCATAAGAATTATCTAAGCCAATACATATTTAAATTGGTAAATTGTAAGGGTCATTAATTTCTGAAAAGGCATAATAATTTTTGTAGATAATTTTGAAGAATATCCTATGATCTATAAATGAAAAGCTCATCTTAGCATGTAAATAGTTTCTGAGCCACAGTTAGACACAGGGAATTCTAAAAGCAAATTCTGCTGGACTCTGTGGGAGACAGGTTGCAAACGTTTAGCTTCATTAAACATGTTATACTTACAGCTCAAGAAATGCCATAAATCTGTATGAGAGATTATTCCGGCCACATGTCACCTCCTCATCTTATAAAATTCCTCTTATCTTGCCAAAGAATCTAGATTTGACATTTTTATTTCAATAATATTTTATATAGATAGATGTGGATAAATCTCTTTGCAAAAGGAAGAATTATAAATGCTAATTCATTCAATTGAGCTGTAAACATTTTCTCCGCTGCTTAATAGGACAAAATACATAAAGATTAATTAAATGATCAAAAATTTCCAAGCTTCTTTTTAATTGTGTAAATTGAACCTGCTGCCAAGAGAGATCCAGCTCTGGAAAACATGATAGATGGTGATGGGGACACATGGTGACTTGGATGGACTCCATTTCTAGGTTCTGCCTGAGTGTGCTGGCCAGTGTGAGGTTTACAAAAAACATCCACTCTGCCAGCATGTAAGCCAGGGCTCAATGGTCAGTGGTTTCAGGTGTCGTCTTTAGGGTGCCGTCACAATGAGGTGACAAGGGAGAAGCTCAGTGGTTGGGGGCATGGGTCTCCAGGGAAAGGGTGGCTCAAATGTCATAGCTGCCAAGTATCTGGGTGTTTATAAGGTTTCTGTTTATTGAAATCCAAATTGCTGTACCTTGCTGGGTAGAAGAAGTTCTTAAGCAGGAATTAGAAAGCCTACCTCCTGGTCCTTCCTCTGACAGCTAAGCCCATGGAACCAAAGGCCCACCATCTGTAAGATAGGGGCAATGTTACACGTTTCTACCTTTCAAGGTGAAGGTAAGCAGCCCGTAGAAGTGACTATGATAGTCAGAGTTCCTTGAGAAAATTGAAAGCAATATATTTCTTAGTTTGTTGGTCGATTTATCATATACTCCGTGAGCATCTGATAGCAAAGCAGGACAGCCTGTGAGTAAGAGACTCACACATATGTATAACTAATGTGCAGATGTGTTGCATGCTGAAAGGGATTTTTGTCTAGTTCCACATGTATATTTTCAGTGTGTCATAAAAGTCCCTGGCATGTACTAGTGGTTCCACACATTTATCGAATGTAAGAATGAGTGGTTTGCACAGGCATTATTGTTAGTAGTACATGGCTTTGTCAAGGCCAAGGCTATAGGCTGCAAGGTTGTAGAGACACATTTATTATATTCCATTGCATGGAGACGGGCAGCTGCCAAATGTCAAGCAACTGCATGATGAACGGGAAGGGTGGTCCGGGGGTGAGGTGGGAGCAAAGTTCTCAAGAACTCGGGTAGCAGTACCCAAGCTGTTGCTTTGGATGTGACGCCTTCCCCATGGCACACCTGGAGTTGCTTGTTCCCATGTGACATGGCTTGGGTCCACTGCCTCGTTATCCAAGAACAGACACGTTTCATGGGAATGACTGCCTATGTGCCATGGTAGCCTCAGCTGTGTAAACACATGTTGTGTGTGTATATTCCATATACTCGCATATGACATGTTGTGAGTGTCTGTCTGACCTGAAGAGCTCAGCTACAGAGTCAAACTGTTGAGGGGTCCATTCTTAGGTTAGCCATCGGCTGGCTTCCTGCTCTCGGAAGTCACAGAATCTCTTGGAGCTTGGGTTTTAGCTACAGGGAGGTGATGAGAGCCCCTACTTCATGGTGTTACTGGGAACATTAAATGAGTCAGTGCCCACAAGGGGCTAGTGAGTTGAGTGGTAGTCTGCGTGAGAGAGTGTTTAGTTGTCCCTGTTCACATATCAATACCACTTATTATAGGATTACTAGGAGCTGGGTCCTAGGCTGAGACTCTTAGGCACATAATATTTTTGAATTTTCATAGAAATACCATGAGGTGGGTTTTTAAGCCCAAAAGGAAACATGTCACAAGTGGTGAATTGCATGAGAACTGTTTTGCTTTGTTTTGACTCAAACAGCTTCCTTTTAGATATACTCAGACAATCCCCCACCCCCACCCCACACTGAACACATTCCCCCACCCCACTATGCTTTCAAAGTCCATTGTTTCACATCATTTGTTCGGGTTTTCCTGTGTGGCTCTTCATAGGCCTTTTCCTAATATTAAACAGCTTATTCCTTGAACTGAAGATATAGAGCACATGGACATTTTGGTCTGTGATAATACAAGGACCATGCTTCAAATTATGTAATTAGAGTACAAAATCACATTGCCATCCATGCCCCTACTGTTTGCAGAATCTCATGCCTATCATTCCCTTGGAATGGTCCTCACTGAGTGCTGGCTCTCTGCAAACTATTGTACTGATAAGGTGATCCTGACCCATGCCTGCTCCCAGGGGTTGTCAGTCTACTGGGGGAGACACACAGACCGACAAATAGTGATACTCGGCATGGTGAATGCTCTGCTAGTCCTAGGAAGACAAATAGAGTGGACTGAGGAGAGGGGAAGTGGTGGACGCGAATTCAGGAAGGGCCCTCTAAGGTGGCCATTGACTAGAGACCAGGTATCCCCTTCCACGTTCACTCTCCTTTTCTTTTAGCACCACTACCTGTACCACTACCTGATCTTTTTCTGCCCTCCCCCGACCCCATCCCCTTGGAACTTAACTCTGTGAGAACAGAGTCTTAATCTGTTAGCATTCACACTTATATCCAAGATTTTAGGTCCTGGAGTAGCCTGCCACAGTGTGAAATGATTGAGTGACAGATGGGCCGGTGAACTGGAAGCCACAGACTATGGATAGTATATAGGAGGTTACTAGGGAGACAAGGGTGAGCCACATGCACAGGGCAGGGAAAATGGCACAGGAACAGCTTATCCAAAGGCACAGAGCTTCGAGACACCATAGATCAGTGGTTCTCAACCTTCCTAATGCCGCGACCCTTTAATATAGTTCCTCATGTTGTGGTGACCCCCAACCATAAAATTATTTTCATTGCTACTTCATAACTGTAATTTTGCTACTGTTATGAATCGTAATGTAAATATCTGATATGCAGGATGTATTTTCATTGTTACAAATTGAACATAATTAAAGCATAGTGGCCGAAACCAGTTTGGCTCAGTGGATAGAGCGTCGACCTGCGGACTGAAGGGTCCCAGGTTCGGTTCCGGTCAAGGGCATGTACCTGGGTTGTGGGCACATCCCCAGTAGGGGGTGTGCAGGAGGCAGCTGATCGATGTTTCTCTCTCATCAATGTTTCTAACTCTCTGTCTCTCTCCCTTCCTCTCTGTAAAAAATCAATAAAATATATATTTTTAAAAAAGCATAGTGATTAATCACAAAACAATATGTAATTATATATGTATTTTCCGATGGTCTTAGGCGACCCCTGTGAAAGGGTCGTTCGACCCCCAAATGGGTCGAGACCCACAGGTTGAGAACCGCTGCCATAGATGGACATATCCTGAGTGAGTATTTTATAAGGGGCTGCCTTGCCTTTTCGGCCTCTGTGACCTTCTGTTTCTTTGGAAACACATCCAATAACACAGCCCTGGTTAAGCAGGACAGTGGCTCTTTGGGTCTCGCTTTCTGATAGAGTATAGCAACGTTCATTCTTTTGGACAGAATTCTTATAACTTTAGGAAAATGAGCGGTCTGGACATAGTGGACTGCCTAATAATTTAATCTAAGAAGGAGTGTCTGCAAGCAAGAGATCTGGATGCTTTCTCAGCTCAAAGGGATGCTGGGAATCATTAATATGGAGGATTTAAATTTTCTATTTGATTTTCACAGTTGGTTTTCACTTGTCTTGTATGCCTGAGTTACATAGGAACTGCTTCTATTTGAAGACTAAGGATGGGTTGACTATTGGTATAAATAAAGCTAAGGTTTTCATGAACATTTAGGAAAATACCTATTCTCCCAGATCTTGGTTCTAATACAATTTCCCAGTAAAAGGAACCAGGGCTCTGTGGAGAAAGAGCAGATTCTAGGACTGGGGAATGGAATCTATAGGATGAACCTGGAGCATTTGTATTGTCCGAAAGTAATCAGCAAGTTCTCATGAAACAAATAATAAAAACACTGTGGAGAGTGTATGCCAAAGAGATATAGGAGTCACCTGAGAGAGCCCCCAGTGGCCGAACTGGAATAATTTCAGCAACAAAATAAATAAAATAAAGTAGTGTTGGATTGTAACCCAAAGTATGAATATCCACCATCTGTAGAAAGGGGGAGTAGACACATCTTCCGGACAGAAGAATTCCATGTAATGTGTGCAGCTGCTCTGTCTCGGGGAGATGGAGCAGAACTCCACTCCTCACCTGTTGACTTCCTTCCAAAGGATACAGGATGGAAGGGGAGAAAAAAGAATAAATTTACAGCGGAGCAGGTTGCCAACCACCATGTCAACCAGGTAATGAAGGTTAATGTCAACAGTGATGAGTCACGTGATGTGATGGGAATGGCACTTACTTCCTCAGAACCTGTAAACTCCAGTTTAACCATGAGAAAAACATCAGAGAAATCACATTTGAAGAACATTGTACAAAATACCTAACCAGCACTCCTCCAAACTGCCAAGACCATTAAGACAAGGAAAATCTAAGAGAAAGTATCACAACCAAGAGAAAATTAAGGGGATAGGATGACTAAGTATGACATGATATCCTAAATGAAGTCCTGGAAACGAAAAATGACATTAGGTAAAAACCAAGCAAGTCTCAATAAAGCATGGATTTTAGTTAATAATAATGTATCAGTGTTGGTTTCTTAGTGTTGACAGATATCCCATGTGAATGTAAAGGATAGCAATAGGGGAAACTGGGCAGGGGATAGGTACAAAATCTGTACTATCTTTGCAATTGTTCTGTAAACATAAAACTATTCTAAGACAAAAAGTTTATGTAAAAATACCCACTGAGCTAAACTCCAGGTTATTGTCACTTTTCACTGAATAGCAAGATGCCAGGTCAGCATGCCCATGTGTGTTCTGTGGATGAAAGCTGAGGGATGGCTTAAAAACCTTAGCTCAGTAAATACAGACGGTGTGCATGAAAGTCTTCAGGCATGTGAAAACTTCTTGTCAGGTCCAGTTGGGCGACTCTTAAACTAATGCAAAGCTCATTTGAAATAACCGTTCTTCCAAGCAGGTCAAACCAAGCAGACTCTACAACATAGCAACAAAGCCACACTGTTCTGGGTTCAAATCCAGCCATGTGGCACACTAGCCAACAGATTTTTGCACAAGTGGTTTTACACTCTGAACCTCAGTTTCCTCTTCAATAAAACAAATATCACAGTAACACTGCATTGTTTATGATTTCCAGGATAAAATGAAGGCGATTCTAATGTATGTAAAGCACTTAGCATAGTACTTGGGACACATTCGCTGTTTCTTAGATGGCAGCTGCATGGTTGCTGATAACTTCTTTTATTTTTTTTAACTTGTAAAAAATATTTCATTGACTCAGGTCTAATGATTCTGCTTAATGACAGTAGATGACACCAGTGGCTACTTGGATCTGATTGCAAGCCTAGGAGGAAGTCTTCTCTTACAAAACATGGTATCAACACCTCTGCTTCCCCTTGGAAGAATTAATTGTGTTAAATAATGTGTCTTAGACATTGCCATTCCTCTTTCAAGCTGCTCATGTCCCCAGGAGGAAGAACACATCTGGTGTGGAAGGGTTTACAAGGTTTGCTGTGCAGGGGAAATGATGCATGCCGGAGCTTGGCTCACTTGGGACAGAGGTTTGGAGAGGAGAAGAGGGTTCAGAGAGGAGGGCAAAGGCGCCCAGTTTACCTCCCAAATCCACCCACATCTTCCAAGGGATGCCCCTATTGCTATTTATCTAAGAAGTTAGTATTTCATATTCCCTGCTCATCTAAGTATCCATGTAGTTTGGATTTATCTAAATTGTACCAATGGAATGGAGGTGAAACATATTTTTATAGATTATCATGCCTCTGGAACTTGACTTCTATGAAGAAGGATTCTAGCTGACCCACCAAGACTTTATTTAATAGACTTAACTTTTTAATTGCCTTTTTTCTGCCTCTCAGGAATTATTAATAATGAATATTTTACCTCAATTGAAAGCCCAAGTGTTTGTGCTGTCAGCACGTGTTGCACAGAACAAGGCATCCCAGCTTTGCCTCAGTTTCCCTTGGCTACATCTCCCAATGTTTTCCTCTTTTCATTTCAGGATCTCCCCGAAGCTTCATGAGCGTGAAGTAGAAAAAAATGGCTTCATGCGTCAATAGGATTAGGAAATACAGAGTTAAGCCAAGTTAAGAAACAGACTTCTTTAATACAGGACTTTTCAGAGCCTTGATTTTCCTGATGTGCATTGTGATTCTCTGAGAGTGCGCAGTATGGCTCATCTCCAAAATCCCGTGAGATCTGCCTTCTGCAGAGTCTCTGCAGCCTGATCCTGAGGGATCGGTGTTTGAAAGTAAAAACCTAAAAAACACTGTTCCATATTATTTTTTCAAAAAACACTGTTTCATACTATTTTTCAATTTCTTTGTACTCATTAGACTTGTCTTTCTTATGTCTACAAGCCATATTTAGCATAATTTACACATTATTAAATTTTCTTGCATATTATGCCCTCAATATATATGATTGTAATTAAAAAGGTAGTATAATTGAACTTCTGTAGAACTTGGGTTTTATTTTTGTCACATAATCGCCTGCATTGACATTTGTGGGTTGTCAGTCACCTGTGCATAATAAGGGGGCAGAAGCAAATTGCTGCTGAGCCCAGAGGTACAGCAAATCACCTCAAATGATTATGCAAAAAAATCCAATTGGGTCTTATAATTGCTTTCTTATGGCCATCCCAGTATGTGGACTTTTTTTAATAGAGAAAAAAACCTCAAAAGATGAATGCGCTTGCTAAGATATTTTCTTTCCTTTGGCATAGAGCTTCTTACTAGTAAATCTCAAAGTGATCTAGTTTTTATGGTGTCAGTTTTTATATGTGAGAGTACCTGGTAGAGATGTTGATGCAATTAAGCAAATATGCCCTGCTTTTTCTGAGAAGGGAAAGTGCTCAAGTACATTCCAATTTTAAGTCTAAAAGAAAAAAGGTTTGCAAGGGCTGCTGAGAAGATCCCGGAATGTGAGAGAGTTACCTCCCTAATGCAGTCCGAACCGCTGGTGATGGGCCAGCCAGAACATGGTACAGTGATTCAGTTCAACTCTTTTCCCGTGGCTCAAGGAAATTAATTTTCTTATGCCCACCAAAGTGCTGTTTACCCAAAATGTAAGCCACAGCACTAATAAACTCATTTGAGGTCTTTAGAGTGTTTTGAATATTTTGTTTATTAGCAACAGAGAAACCAACCATTGTGTTTATTGATGTCAAATGGAAAAATATTTGGGATGTGATGCTCATAAATGCATTATCAGTCACTCTTCCTAACACTAGTCAAATATTATTATCTGATATGTACAAAGGGGTGGAAATCTGGCCCTGTGGCTAAACTATAGGACACAAGGCAATACTGGGCAGCAATTAGTGAGTCAGCTAAGTCCTACCTCTGGGGAGGGGTTTGGCTTGGAATGTGGTCAAGGCCTTTCAGAGGCTCTCGAAGAACAGGAAAAAATAGGGATTGAATTTTTTAAAATATATTTTTATTGATTTCAGAGAGGAAGGTTGAGGGAGAGAGAGATAGAAACTTCAATGATGAGAGAGAATTATTGATCAGCTGCCTCATGCATGCACCCCTACATGTGCCCTTGACTGGAATCGAACCCGGGACCCTTCAGTCCACAGGCCAACACTCTATCCACTGAGCCAAACCAGCTAGGGTGCGATTGAATTTTTTGAGAAGTGTTGCTTTCAAACTATAAGCAAAAATGACTTCATTATATTAATTAAATGTGGAAATAAATCAGTAGGTATTTACAGAGTAACCATTATGTCACAGGAAGGGTGTAGTGCAATAAGCCTAACTCTTCTAGCCTTTTACAATTTTATAATTCAGGTAGAGAGATGAGACATAAACACATGGATAAAGTTCATTGCCTATGCAAGAATCAAAGAATGCTGAAGCAGCTTCAGGTTTTCAGTAACTGCATTTGAAGAGCATTATTATGTCTGTTGTGTGAACCCAGTTGCCAAATATGTCCAAATCAAAAGGTCTGGATGAGAAGAAGGAAGGTTGTGGTGTGCGGAGTAGGTGTGGGGAAGACAAATGTGTCATGGCTCAGAATCATAACTTCACTTCCTGAAAATCAGATAATCTAAGCCTTGATCTAAATAATGGCATAGGACGTAATAGGATATAATGGATAAACATCAGGACTTCAAGTGAAACATAGTGGACTTTGGGGGCAGGTTATTTGAGTGTCTAATTCTCACGTTATTCATCATTAAAATAGGTATAATGAAAATGCATACAACTATAACAACTACCAACCTGGTTTCTGTGAGAATAAAATCAGATCACACTTTTAAAGTCAATCCACTTTACGCTAGCTAGGCATCGCATACATGTTTCACTGAACATTAGCTGCTATAAGAATCACTGTAAACAACATGTGTAGAATTTTGTTTGGGGCCAGAAATAAAGTTTACAGACTAGAGAATAGAATCATATAGTTAAAGAACTTAATATCTAATTTTAAAACATGAACTACCCTTTTGGGATTTGTGACACACTATCCACGACTATTTGGAGTAGTTCAAGATGTTAACGGGGCTCTCTGAGTAAGAGGGAATTGGGAATATTCAACCCACCAAGATATGAGAAAAGAATTCACTGGTGATGGTCATATTAGGTGGACTTTTTTTGTTGTTGTTGCTGACATGAAAACCAATCCAGACAGGGGTCACACAGTAGAATGTGGGGGGCGGGGGCTGACAGGTCCTGTTGGTAGGTTGTTGCAGGTCAAAAGCCCAGCAAGTTAGGTTGAAAGATCAGTGATGATAAGCAAGTCTGTTTTGTTCCAATCTACCCAAGAGAACAGTAATTACCAGACATAGGAATGCTTGTCAAAGGTGGTTACTGAAAACCCTCTGCTGCTTCAGCATAATCAGAACGACAGAAGTTGCAGAGTGATTTTCCATGAGAGAGGCATCCGCTCAGAATGCTAATTAGGTGAAGGCGAAGGAATAGGGATCAGCCACTGGGAGATGCATTTTCCTCTGATAAGGGAAGCTGAGAAGGGAAGTAGTAGGGAGAAGAACTCGACTTACCTGTGTTATGGCTTATGATGTGATTCTCCACATTGATTTCAGGCTCCTAATTCTTTCCTTCTGTTTGTTTTGGAGAGAGATGCTTGGAGCAGCCACAGCAGAGGGGAGGCTGCCCTTTCGCTCAGAAACTTTGCAGGTGCCATCGTTCTTGGAAATACCTTGGTACAAAGAAAGAAATCACTTAGGATCCAATTGTTATCTTCCAGCTCCTTGGGAAAGCTCTTTAAAAATAAAGGTCGGAGTCTTTATTCTTTCGTCCAATTCTGATTTCTTCTGGTGACTGCAAAATGGAACTTGAATCCAAAGGCAAATGGGCCCCCTTGGACATGGAGCTGACACTTGGGATCACACCACATCTTTTATTTTCTGTCAAGCATTGTCTCTGAGAGAAATCTAAACATTTGTCTAGAAAATCTCAGCGCTGATGTCGAGGTGACCATGACTGAGGGCTGCCTTCCTCTTAGGCACTGTTGTAAGCACTTCAGAGCAAAACTTCACATAATCCTCATAGCATTCTGAGTGGGGGCTTCTATACTATAATGAGCCTGTGTTAGATTGAGAGAAAGTAGCCCAGTGAGGCTAAGTGTGTTGCTGTAGGGCACACAGCCTCTAAGTGGGGATACCAGGGTTTCAACCCCAGCCATCTGGCTCCTGAGTCCACAAAGAAAGCCTATTAATGACAAAGGGGCTTTGGGGGCAACTTTAAGATGAAAAAAAAAGGCCTGCAGAACAGAGTCTAAGCAAACTGGGCCTCATGGAGAACACGCTGGGCATGCCCAACTCCCACTGCACCCAAGACACTGTAGGCTGGTGTGCCAACTGCATGCTGCCCAGATGGCTGTTTGGGAGGTGGTCAGTGGGTGGAGTGGATGGCGGGCTGGCAATATCTAGGAAGCTTCTATGGCCGAGGGCGCCATGGTGGGGTAGTCATTTGGACCCTGGGCTCTGGGGACACATGCGCCAGCTTCTGAGTGTACTCGTAGTGGTAGCTGGTGAGTTGTTCCAGCACTTGCTTTCTCTGTGTGTGACCTTGGACAAGTTAGGTCAAGTTTCTAAGCCTTGGTTTCCCCACCTAAAATATGATGAAAAGACCATCTGTGAATCAAGTCTGCTGTGAGGGTTAAGTGAGGGAAAACATGTAGAAGCTTGAACACAAGGCCTGGACATGGGAAGTGTGCAGTCTGACAGAGGTGGTTGCTTTTGTTTGGCTGCTACAGAGGCAGAGAGGCGGTTGTGAAGATAATTCACAGTAAAGCACCGTCTACCAGTTGTCAAAATATGGAAGTGCTCTTGGACAATACGCTTCCTAACAACAGAGAGACCGAAGGAGATTGGTTGTATGTGAATTGCAGGCAGCTTCAACACTTTAGCCTGAAGGCCAGTTTCCAATCCTAAACCAGGTGCCCGAGTCCAGATCTCATCTGAGCTGGTGCCCTCTGCCTCCAGTTCTTTTATTATCCAGCGCAGCAGTGCTTTTCATTCCC